>NC_071621.1:1866920-2519420 GCF_014839835.1 Dryobates pubescens
ATACCACATGTAATTAACTTTGTAACACAGCTGTGAAGTGTGTTTCCCCAGCCATGTTTGGATATGCCCCATCCTATAGGTCCAGTTATCATGTTTCTCTGTTACCAAAGGGCATTAATTGTCTTGGGACAGTATTTAAACCAGCCAAGAAGTTAGGCAACTTGCCTTGTTCTCATTCAGCAAGCAACAAGAGCCAAATGCTGCCCGAGTAGCAGGTGAAGGGCCTGCACTAACAGGCAACAATTACACCCAGGCTTTGCACCTGGACCAAGACAGAAAGTGTAAAAGCTCCATGAGAATTAAATCCCAGAAGAGGCTACAGCCTAGCAACAGGGCACACAAGAGAGATGTTCCCTAGCCTTCTCCAAGCCAAGGATGGCTCGAATTATAGCCACAGCATCTGGGAAGATACCAGACAGAAGAGCAAATCATACATACCCGGCTAATCTGCCACAGAATCCCATTTGCAGGAAGACCACAGACCACAGCATCTGTATTTCCAATTTGAATTGCTACATTGGAAGTGTTAGATCTGTGCTTAAATAATTTAACTGTCTTTATATGTGGAATGTAATACCCACAACCGAATAGACCCTGTAAATATACTGTAAATGAGTTACAGCAGAGTTTGTAGATACCACTGCCCAAGATATTGTCGTAAAATATATAAAAATATACATTTTATTGCACTATGAAAGTTGTTACTCCCAACTTCTAGTGTAATCATTTTGAGACATTCCCAGATGCTTTCTTTAGTACTGAAATACAGTACCATTGGCAAAGGCCAAATGGTAACAATCACATAGAAGCATAGAGACAGTATTGTAAAATAGTATTTAGTCAGTCTATAGAACAGATATTTTTATATGAGTGCTCTGAGTTGTATTATAACCATTATAATCTTATTTCTTTATTTTATTCTGAGTAAAAAGAAAAATGCAACTTCATTTGTTTTCAGAAACAAGGGATTGTGATGAACTTCTTTGCATTCAAGACTGTATATGTGCTTCTCTTTAGATAAATATCTGATACTTATTTAAATTAGCAATGTCCTAAAATGTATTGATCAAGATGCAATTCCCATCTGAAGACATAAAACAAACAGCAGTTTACAAGCTAAAGTCCAACAAAGTATGGCTTAAAATCTCCTGCTTGCAAAAACAGTATCTACAGATAGGTAGTGGGGAAAAAAAAAAAAAGTTAAACCAGTGCAGTCATAAGACCAGATTGGGCTTCAGAGAGTCACTTGAATCACTTTCCCACTCCAAATCAAAATATTAACTGTATTTGTATCATTCTTGACAAACAATTTTTTGCCTCATGGCTAAAGATACCCAGTGATGAAGGTTAGGTAACTTGCTTTAGTAACAGATTCAGACAATTTAGTATAATGAGTACTCTAATGTCTAACTTGTGTATTGTGAAAATTGAAAGCAGTGTAGTATTTCTTTGCAGAGATGTACGTGTGGTATTTATTGCATAAGTAAGACTTAGTATCTACCTAAGATTTGATTGCATAGCTTTCCACTTTGCATAACTTTCTACTTGCTGTTCTTCATTTCATGTCTGATACCACTTCAATATGCTTATCTCCATCACAGTACATTAACAGATGGGATTTCAGGATCTAATACTGTGACAGTTTTAGGCTGTGCCTTTAAGAAAGGGACAGTTAGTGGAACACTCTAGCTGAATGTTTTGGTATAAAAATTGAAAACAAAGATAAATTCTAAATGAATTTCATTGGTAGATTGGTAGAATGCAACTTTAAATTTTAGCTTTAGTTCAGTTTGAATCTCAGTCAGCTTAGTCTGTCTTTTTCAGTCTGTCTGTTTCAGTCTCTCTAAGCAACAGCTGTGCTGGATGGTATTGACCTTGAATTAACTAAGCTAACCAGAGAAGAAACTAATTCTTGTATATGCTTTGAGCTAACAGAATTTCCTCCTTAATAATGACTTTTTTCTCTCTCTCTAACCCTTTTTGGGAAAAAAAGGGAGGTAGGGGGAGAAAGGGGGGGGACGGGACCCTCCTGGCTGGATGTGGCCATTTGACGCTGTGCCTTTAAGAAAGGGGCACACTGGCTAAATGTTTGTAAAATATTTTGGTATTCTAAATGAATTTCATTGGCCAAGTATAAGTGGGAGGTGAGGTTAGTCCCAGCACGGCTGGAACTTTCTCTCAGTCTTCCTTCCTTCGCTGTCCCTTTCAGTTGGATCTGCTTCTGGGCTTCTTGCCAAGAGATAAGAACTAACTCACTCCCTGTAACAGGCCTGTCCGCTTCTTTCCCTGTCCTGCTAACCATCCTCGTCTCTTCTTCTACCTCTTTGGGGGAGAAGGGAGGTAGGGGGGTGAAGGGGGCACAGGGGGAAGCCCCCTCTGTGGGGGGTCTGGTTTCTGGTTGAGTTCATTTGCTGTATATTCCTGTACATATTGTAAAATACCTGTATTTGTTGTGTTACATATAATCTGTTTCCTTGTAAAATATACTCATTTCTCCAACTGAGTTTTAGCCATGGTCTCTTTCTCAGTGGGGGAGGGAAAGCAGAGCCTTTCCTTTCAAACCACCACACTCTCTTACTGCAGGAGGGAAAGTTTTGTTCTGTATTACGTTCTTTGTTGTATATTTCTGTATATATTGTAAATACTGTATATTGTGTAAATATCCATCTGTATTTCATCCTGTTTGTAAATACAGCTCTTATCCATTTCTGCTTCTCCGACTGAGTTAGCTGTGGTTTCTTTGTGGAGGGGAGAACTGAACTTTCTCTCACCACTACAAATACTATGCTCCCATCCTCTGATTTCTAGAAATCAGCAATATGGTGAGCTGTATCAGCTCATTTATTGAAATGGAAATTAATAACAATTTTCTTTACCTTTTAGTGTTTGTTTTCAGCTACAACAGTAATGACATTTCTATTGTTTATGCTAGTGATTGCCAAATTAAGTGCGAGACTGAATGCTGTATATATACCTCTTGGAAATCAGGTCCAGTGGAAGTCCCATGCTGTATCGCTTTGTAAGTAAGAAGAAAAGGGATAATTTTCTGAAATCAACTTGAAATTCCATAACCTTTCCATTAGAAATATATGAAATACTGTTCTGCCTCATCACACCTAGACAACATTATTAGATAGCCTGGTCAAGCACTATCACCTCTTGAATTTGCACAAGACAATCAGATGGAAAGTATCTCGCTGCTGTGAGGAGATCCTTAATTTGATGTTATTGTTTTGTTTTTTCTTTTATTTTTATTTTCTACAACTTTGAGGATTTTTGGGGGGATGATGTCTCTTTATTTTCTTTTCTCTCAAGATCTAAGAAGTACGTTACAAGAATTAGCATACCTGGTAATATGTAAGGCTCTGAAACAGTTTCTTTAATGTCAGCATTACCAGTCTCACTTCAGTGCCAGGTGAATTAAGAATGAAGACTATTCTAGGAGTTATTGTAAAACGAATGAAAGATGATAACAGCCATTGATCAGAGCCAGCATGGAATGTCATGCCTTACTAACTTACACTGTTTTACTACAAGTCTACCTACTCAGTGTACAAAGGAAAGGCAGTAGATGTAGGGTTTGGGGGATTTTAGCAAAGGTGTTTGATACTCTCCTTTGTAGTATCTTGCTGGATAATTTGTCCAGCAGGCAAACAGGCTATACAGTATACAACGACAATACTAGACACTATACAATGGGGAATAATTTGCTGTGGAGTCAAAATCAAACAGTTGTAGTAAATGAAGTAACATCTGGCTGGTGGCCAGTCACTATTGATGTTCCCCAGAGCTTACTTATAGGAAAGATTATCTTCCATGTTTTTATTAATGACCTTGACAAAAGAGTCGAGTGCACAGTAAGAAGTTTCACCTGTGGTACAAAATTAGTAAGAGCCATTGATTCCCTTAAGTGGAGAGAGGTCTTACAGGTAAATCTCAGTATTCTGGTCAGACGACCACCAGAATGTTTCTCATCCCATTCTCACTAACTGCCTGCATCTAATAGGTTTCCCTGAGGAATGGGACCGTGGCATGTTGTCACAGTTTAAGCTGTGCCTTTAAGAAAAGGATAGCTGCAGAATTCTCTAGTGAATGTTTAGGTGTAAAAAGGAAAACAAAGATTAATTCTAAACTAATTTCATTGGTCAGATGTGAGATGTACCATAGCAAATATCTCTCACATTATTTCCTCTCACTCACTCCAGCTCCAGCTTCAGTCTGTTCTGTCTGACTTTTTGTTTCTTGGCCAGAGAGCATGCAACTGACCCTGGACTGAAACTGATAAAATAAGAGAAACTAACTTTCTTAACAACTGCTTTGAGCTAACGAATTTCCCTTAATATCCTTTTCTCCCTTTTTCACCTAATTAACTACTAGGGGAAAGGGAAGGAGGGGGAGAGAGGTTTGGGGAGAACCCAAGGTGGGATCCTCCTGGGAGGGGGATTTCTGTGTTTGTGTTCTTTCCCATAAATTCTTGTATAATATTGTAAATATTGTATATTTTGTACATATTCATTGCATTCCATTGTAGAGTGTAGTTTTGCTTGTAAAATACAGCCCTCCATTTCCTTCTCTGACTGGGTTAGCTGTGTTTTATTGTTGGTGCGTGTGGGCTAAAGCATCACACCACTACACATATGAACCAGACAAACCATATATTCTTACCAGGTCTTAAACTTAGACAACTGGGCAAGGAGATCTGCAAGGAGAACCCTCCCTGGAGGTGTTCAAGGCCAGACTGGTTTTGCCCATGACAGCGAGCTGCAACTAGGTGATCTTTGAGGTCCCTTCCAACCACAACCATTCTATGAATCTTGTTGAACAAGAACTTTAGATGATCACCAACCATATGAAATTTAACAAGGATAAATGCTGAATACTTCACCTGGGATGGAAAGCTCAATCTAAGTGCTCTGGTGGCCAAAACAGCTATCCATACCCTGGAGTTCATTGGTTAAAAAAAGTAGTTTCCCTGCTATACTCAGCATTAGTCATTAGTGCAGAGTCACCTCAAACACTGTCTGCAGTTTTAGGTTCCACAATATAAGAATTATATGAAAATGTTACAATGTGTCCAAAGAAGGGCAACAGCAATGGTGAAAGGACTGGAGTCATGACTTATGAGAAGCAACTGAGCATAATAGGTTTGTTCAGTCTAGAGGAGACCTCATTGTTGTCTGCAGCTCCATCATGAGGGAAAGGAGAGAGGGAGGTGGTGGTTGCTTCTCTCCAGTGTCCTGTGGCAACACAAAAGCAAATAGCTTAAAGCTGCATCAAGAAAGGTTCAGACTGGATATTCAGAAAAAGTTCTTCACTGAGAGGGTGGTCAAGCACAGTATGGCAGTTTTAGGCTACGCCTTTAAAATTTAGCTGCAGATTTCAAGCAGAAAAATATAAATAATTCACTAGTGGGTGTAAAAAGGAAAACAAAAGATTATTCTAAACAAATTAATTGGACAAAGTCTGGGGTATAGAAGCAGCTGTACCATAACAATCGTTCACATTTCACTTGCATCCCCATTCCTTTTCTCTGGCTTGCCTGTTCTGCTTTCGCTGGGGAGATAATAACGCTACTGGGTTGTCTTGAGAAAAGAACTAGCACTGCTTTCTCTCAACTCTTTTTTTCTGGTACAGGGGGGAGAAGGTTTTGGGGGAGCGAGGCAGTGGAGCAGCTTCCCTGGTCTCTGGGGAATACCAGAGGGAGGCCAGGGGCGTTCCCTTGCAATTTGCTAATTATAAATATCTGTATGAGATTGTAAATACTGTATATTTTGTACATATTCATTGCATTCTGTTGTAGAGTGTAGTTTTTTGCTTGCAAATACAACTGAGAGGGTGGTCAAGCACTGTAACAGGCTCTCCACTGAAGTGGTCATGGTCCCAAGGCTGTTAGTATTCAAGAAGAGTTTGGACAACATTCTTAGATATATGGTCTAAATGTCAGTTTGCCCTGTGTGGAGTTAAGATGTTCGTAATTCCCTTTCAACTGAGGATATTCTAAAATTTTATGAAAAAGAAACCACTTTTAAAAGTATTAAATGAAAGATAGTAGAATTGGGTTTGGAAATGCATGCTCTTACATTTCTGGAGTTCAGGGAAGGATTTCCCTGTATTGCATTTGTATAGAAACATTTGTCACAAGAGGTGTAGTGCCCTGCTAGGTCAAAACAGCAGTCCACCTAGGCCAATAGCCTACCTGCAAAAATGCCATTGAGAATGGTCTATTTAGAAACACCAAAATTTTCTTTCCATTTTTTCAACTACCCAGGGCTTACTGTCAATAGGTGTATGAAATAAAAAATACATTCCTACCTTCTCACTTTACTGTCTATTTACAGATCTCCTATTCAGAAATTTCATACCTTTTGAACATTCTATTCCAGCCTCCACAGTCTGCTGCAACAGAAAATTTCAGAAGTTTAACACATGCTGTATTAAAAATGTACTTTTATTTAAAATAAAAGAAATCTATTTGAGATATATCTCCTACTAGGTTCAGTGCACATCCTCTCTTTCCAGTGCTTTGAAATTTGATGAATAGCTGTTCTGCATTAAGTTTTTACCCACTGAGTTTCTGTTTTAATAATCCTCACTCATACCCTCTCTCAACCTTTTCTCTCTACGGAGTTGAAGCATTTTTATTCCTTTTTAAAAGGGTAAATTCTTCACCCCCTCAATTTCAGTTGTTCTTTTCTGTATCTTGTTTAATTCTCCCATGTCTTTTTTGAAAGGTGAAGACAAGAGCTCTGCATATCAGAGATGAGGGCAGATACTGGTAAACCAAGATTTTGCATAAACCTCTACCTTGTTCTCTGTCTCATTTCTGTTAATATCTAGGATTTTGTCATTCTTGGGTTACTAGTATATATTAAGCTGGTGATTTCAAAGACATGTCATTGACAGCTCCAAACTTTTCTGAGATGGGACTGCTGTAATATTTCTCCCTCTCCAGTAATACAGCCTTGACCTTTGTGTATAATAAACAGAATGTGATTTTATTGGTTCCAGTTTTCTGATTTTGTTTTCTAGTCTGGAGAAGACTGAGTGGGAATTTAACAAATGTTTATAAATATATGAGGGCTGGGTGTCAGGAAGGAAGGGACAGCCTCTTCTTGCTTGTGCCCTGTGATAGGACAAGAGACAATGGATGTAAACTATAGCACAGGAAGTTCCACCTCAACATGAGGAAGAACTTCTTTACTGTAAGGGTTCTGGAGCACTGGACAGGCTCCCCAGAGGGGCTGTGGAATCTCATTCTCTGAAAACTTTCAAGACCTCTGTGAGTGCATTCCTGTGCAACCTGCTCTAGATGATATGGTGGCTCTGGCATGGGGGTTGGACTAGATGATCTCCAGAGTTCCCTTTCAACCCTTATGTAGCAGTTTGGGCTGGGTGCCTCTGCTGTGCTTCCTGTGTCCAGAAGTCCAGCCCAGTGGGTGGACTCAGGAAACCAGTTATTTCCTACCATAATTCTCTGCACCATTATAAGATCCAGCGTGGGGTCTAGCACTTGCTCTTTCTTCCCTCTCTGCCACCCAGTAACTTGGGGGAGATGTCTCTCAGCCTGGGCCTGGCTAGGCCCAAGGCTGGGGGCATGGGCAGTCTCAGATCTAGCCAGCTGAGACTAGCCTAGCAGTGGAGTGGGAAGGGGGGGAAGAAGGAGCCCTGGGGGTCTTGGGTGTACCCTCAGGTGGGGATGGGATGTTTCTGG
This sequence comes from Dryobates pubescens, assembly GCF_014839835.1. Lineage (NCBI taxonomy): Eukaryota > Metazoa > Chordata > Aves > Piciformes > Picidae > Dryobates > Dryobates pubescens. Next base: position 1,874,632 of record NC_071621.1, read on the forward strand.
GTCTGCTTTGGGATCTCTTTTGTCACTGCACTTCTGGCACTCTGTAAACATTCACTGCTTTCCATTTAAACTTTCCATCACTTTTGCAATCTGTTTGTCTGAGTCATTATTTTTGCTCGTGGTGGGGAGGGGGTCTGCCTCAACCCATCACACCCTCACATCCTGTGATCCCATGTGTATTGGGCTTAGCTGCAACAGAGACAGTTCTCCCAATAGTATTTTTCTTTGCTGTGTTCTGTGGTGGTAGCTGGAAGGGTGTGGATAACACATCAATGCTTTGGACACTGCTGAGCAGTGCTCACACAGCACCAAGGCTGTACTTTTCCAACATTCCTTCCCAACAGTAAGCTGAGAGGTGGGCAAGATGTTGGGAGGGGACATGGCTGGGCCAGCTGACCCAAAGTAATCAAAAGGGTATTCCATAACAGCTCAGATATAAAATCTAACAGAAAAAGAAGAAATGTGGGGGCATTAATTGATGGTGTTTTTCTTCCGGAGGAACTGCTTAAGCATATTGAAGCCCTGTTTCCCAAGGAGTGGCCAGACATAGTCTGCTGATGGGAAGCAGAGAATAATATTTTTCTTTGCTCTCGCTTCCACATACGGCCTGTCCTTTTGCTTTTTCCTTATTAGGCTGCTTCAATCTTGACCTATGGGCCTCTTGTTATATTTGTTCTTTTCCCTGTCCATCTAAGAAGGGGAATGACAAAGCATCTTTGATGGACAAGTGGACCCCACTCAGGGCCAAACCACCACAATCAGTCAATTCAAATAAAAGATACAAATATATTAATATACAAATTATTGCAGATATTATTGGTTTTGTAAACTAGAAAACCTGCTGAAGAGCTAGAAAAATTCAAAATTCTATAGAAAATTCTGATATTTCACTCAAATTTTTACAACTATTTCTGATCTAGAATGAAAAATATGAATATTTAAATGTTTCCAGATTTTTTTTCCTCTAACAGAAATATTTCTAGTGGATTTCTTTCCCCCAGTTGGAGTTACAAGGGCCTACAACATATTATCAAATCCTTAAGGGATGCTTTATTTACTACAGTGTGCCCTGAAAAATAATTACCATACGTGTGTTTGGCGTACTCACTCTGCTTTTGCCAGCTTTAAGAGTGGAAGCTTCCTGTTGACCCCACTGTGCAAGTTAATAGAAATGGTACAAGTACTTGAAAAATGCTCTGTCAGTAGAGGTAGGTCAGATGTTTGTTAAACTGATATGTTTCCACAAAACTTATTATTGTGGTTAATCAGTATTTGAAAATCTGTCATTCATAGCTCACATTGACTTTACCCAGAAGAAAATCTACTTTCCGGTTAAATGATTTTTATAGCCTGGTTGTTAAATCTACTGGGATGTGTTCCAGTTTCTAACTTACTCTTATGCCTTTTCAGGTTTTCTTTTTTTCCTTTTGCTTGATCTACCACAAAGGCTTTCAAATAATGTACACAATGCTTTCATTTTGCACACAAGAGATTTTTGTAAATTTTCAGTGACAATACTGGAATGTCATGGTGGAATTTGATCACAAATAAGCATAGATTAGACATTACCACCACAGCTTGTCAGTAAGCTTGATTCTTTTACTGATGCCTGACTAGCACTTAAATTGTTTCATACCATTAGTTGTCTATGATTTAGTGATCATTAGTGGGTCTGAAAATTAACAAGATAAAAGGAAGCTTTGTTTTCAATTCAGGGAATGTTTTACTTTTTCCATGCAGGGTCATTTACCACTAATGAGGTATGTGGTGTTGGTTAAAGTTTAGTTTTATACATTGTTGTGTTCTGTTATGAATATTAATGGCAGTTTCAAATTAGGCAGGATATTCTTTACTTTCACCTCCAAACACTGTACGTTTAGTGATGTTGTGCATCTGCATAAGTTGGATGTAGCTCACTTTACTGATTCTATTCACATTCATTTCTACCATCAGCTGATTTCAATACTATGCTCTGGATATATTTATGCCCATACAGAACAAATATCAACATTAATGAATGGAATAGTTTCATGCTGGCCTGTATTACTGCTCCTACAGCCTCTGAGCTAAGGTGCGATGTACCATGTATAGGACTAGATCGTTGTGATGTTGGATACTGCTGTGGGCTATACTTAACTGTAATTAATACTTTGGTCCTCATTGTCAGTGTGGAAGCATAATGATCCTGTGAAATGATAATTAATATGCCATTTTAAATAATAATAACAACAACAATAATAATAATAGTAAAAACCCCACGATACAGAGGTTAATTTATTGAAGGATGTTGTGATAGAATTACAAATTAAGGTCTCTTTCTTGAATTTTGAGTTGGTGGGTTACCCCGTTAGCTTCTAATCTCTCCTTACTCTTACACAAACTGCATGATTAGTGTGGATTGTCTTTAATAGTTTATATTTATTTTGTTCTGAAAGTAACAACAAATAAACAACAACAATAACTAAATTAAATATTTGATCATTTGTTTCTTACAAAGCATTCAAAAAGAAAGGAAAGTGTTTTATTTTTTCCTGAATTTCTACTAGAAATCTTGCTGTTGCCACTGCATAATGTTTCTAAAGTGAAAATTCAGCATTTGAAAATATTAGGTTTGTGTGTTATTCCTAGAGGAAATACATTGACTATTGTATTTCCAGTTATCTGGTGGTATGGTGGTAACATGGTGTGGCGAAGGCACATTATGCCCAGAATTATGCCCCAGATACTGAAACTTGTCCCAGCATGTGTGGACACATCTCCCTCCTTTCCTGAGGGGAACAAAGGCCAAGGCATTAGCCACGTGGCACAAACAACGGCATACACCCATCGCATGGGATTCTTGTGCTACTATCAAGTATGGGCATAATTCTAGCTTCACGCTTTCTATAGGCTAAAGCTGGTTGTTTATGAGTGTCCATTGGCCAAATCCAGCCTCGAGAGACTTATAAGTATTACTCCAACTTGTAAATAAGTTGCTGTCTTTCTCTTTGTCCCCTCTATCCTTGCCCGAGCTGCTAAGATTGTTGCCTACTGTTGTAGTGTGATGGTTTAACCCACTGACATCCACAAGAAGATCAGCTAAAACCCAGTTGGAGAAGCGAATTAAGCTGTATTTTACAAGCAATAATGGAATGCAATGAATATATACAAATTATACAGTATTTACAAAATTATACAAGGATTTACAGGAAAGAAACAACACAGAAATCCTCCTTGGGAGGAGGATTCCACCTCAGGTTCCCCCCAACTTCTCTCCTCCTCTCCTTTCCTCCTAGTTAATTATAAGAACAGAGAAGAGAAAATGTGAAGGGAATTTCAGCTAGCTCAAAGCTTTGTTAAGAAGTTAATTTTGCTTATCCGAAGGTTTGCTAATGAGAGGCCTCGTCCTCTGTCCAAGGGCGACATGCATGCCAAGAGAAAGACAGAAGCCGAAGTGAGTACAGAATGTAAGATCGTGAAACTACATCACACTCATCTGCCAATGAAATTCCTTTAGAATTATCTTTCTTTTGTATTCCTTTTTACACCAACTGCAGCTCCTAGCTTAAAGGCAGAGCCTAAACTATCACACCTATGTGCCATAGCCTTTGCTATTAAGCCATTGCTAGTAAGTCTTCTCTCTCTTATATGCAAGCAAACTAGTGGCCTCTGCAAGATGAGGAGAAGCCAGCATCCAGGCAGGCCCATCGATTTTCAGCCCTGAGAGTATCTCCAGAGAAGGGGCCTTCACTGAAAGCCTGAGGAGTTACAGTGTTGTATTGCCAGCCTCACCGGTTGGAAGAAGAGCCCGCTGTGTCTTCAAGAGGACTGGACCCACAAGGGTAAGATCACCCAGTTACTGGGGAAAGGACTTAGCTGAATCTGAAAGTCCAAACATCTGCCTCAGCCTTAAGCAGCAGACTGACAAGCCACCACCGTGCATATTGGCTCGCATAAAGCAGGAGCAGTGCTTAGCTGCATGCCTGCGTGACCCCAGAGGAACCGCCACTTCCACCACTCTGTGCCCTGTGAACCCCAGGGAAATCCAGAGCACCATCCATGCCCTGTGCTCTACAGCTAGGACCACACCGAGGGGGTCCTGCCCACTCCTTTGAGCCAAAAAACCGAGAAGCCACTGCTCCGTGCAGCCACACCTCTTCCCTGGAGCCATCCTCACCAGTCCTGAAGTTTATTGCCATGAGGGCCAACTTTGTCCAAGGACCAGCCCTGCTGGGCTGACCCCACAGGACTACTCTCTGCTGTCTGGAGGGAGCTGCCTGAGTCCTGCCAAGGGAACCTGCTTACCAGCTAGCCTACATTCTGCCCCCTCTCCACTGCCACAGGAGGGAGAAGGTTGCCCCCACCGTCACCATCTGGAATAGCCCAGGAGCTAGCCCTGGCAACAGCAGCCTGCTGCAGCCTAGCACCTAACCTTGCTACAAACAAAGGACACAGTTTACCTTCCACATACTTTCCACTCACATTCAGTTCAAAGTTCAGTTCAAAGTCTGACTCTCTCCTGTTGGGGCCGCCGGAGCTGAGAACGTCCCTTGAACACGCCGCGAGGTCGGCGGGAATCGGCTCTTTGCGCCGCTGGGGCTTGTGACTGCTACGTCACCCCCGGCTGATTTAAACGCGCTGTACTGCCGCGCGCGAGGGTCTTTTCGTCGGGAAGCGGTTTCGCTACTTTTTTTTTTTTTTTTCTCTTTCCTAGTGGGTGCTGTGGTCAGGGACAATCATGGTAGTAACTCGTAGCAAAAACTCCCTAAAAAAGTCAGTGTCGACCCAGACTGAGGAAGAACACAAGCAGGTAGCTGTCCAGGTATCTGGCTGTAGAGAGTGCTGGAGCCTGGCTCTTGAGATGCAGAGTAGTAGGGGTAACTCTTGCATAAGGTGTGAGCAGATTGACTACCTACTTAATCTGGTGGCCAGACTAAAGGATGAGGTTGCTAGTCTTAAAAGTGTAAGGGAATGTAGGGAAGAGAAGAACATGAAGAGGAAAGAGATAAACCAGAGGGGGAAAGATATGAACATGAGTAAGCAGGCTCTGCAGGCTCCCACAGCAGAGGCTGGTTACCCAAAAAGCAGAGGGGAATGGACACAGGTTCCTCTCAAAAGACACAAGGTTAAACCTCTTTGCCTTCCCACACCTTCCCCGCTGCTCTTGAAAAACAGGTATGGGGCACTGGAGATCGAGGGTGAGGTGGTCCTGTTACCAGAGGACACACCATCTGGGGTTCTCCCTGAGGCTAAAGAGCCTAAGGGTAAACAACCTAAGGTTAAACGGCCTAAGGCAAAACAGCCTAAGGTTAAACAACCCTCCCATGGCATCAGGACCTGCTCCCTCAAGAAAAAGAGGAGGGTAATTGTTATTGGTGATTCACTTCTGAGGGGAATGGAGGGCCCCATTTGTCGGCCAGACCCATCTCATAGGGAACTCTGTTGTCTCCCTGGAGCCCAAATTAATGATGTTACCAGAAGGCTACCCAGGCTGGTACAGCCTTCTGACTATTATCCTTTGCTACTTATGCAGATAGGGAATGATGATGTTGTAGTCAGAACTCCCAGGGCTATCAAAAATGATTTCAGGGCCCTGGGAGATCTGGTTGAGGGGACAGGTGCCCAAATAATTTTTTCCTCAATACCCTTAGTTGCAGGAGGGAATACCACAAGGAACAGGACAGCAGCCATAGTCAACAAGTGGCTTAGAGGCTGGTGCAGACAAAAGAATTTTGGGTTTTTTGATCTTGGTAAAATTTCTACTGCACCAGGCCACCTGGCAACAGATGGAGTACATCTGTCCCAAAGAAGGGGAAAGGTCACAGTATATGAGAATGGCCTGTCCCCCAAAGGTAAAAAGATTCTGGGTAGGGAACTGGCAGCTCTCATCGACAGGGCTTTAAACTAGTTTCGAAGGGGGGAGGGGCTGAAACTAGTCCCCTCAGGCAAGAGTCTGGGGGCAGTAAGCTAGGGTCAGAGGCCAAACCAGCAGCCCAGCTGAGGTGCATGTACACTAATGCACGAAGCATGGGAAACAAACAAGAGGAGCTGGAAGCCTTGTTGCAGCAGGAAAGTTATGACGTAGTTGCCATCACGGAGACGTGGTGGGATAGCTCACATGACTGGAGCGCTGCAATTGATGGCTACAGGCTTTTCAGGAGAGATAGACAAGGAAGAAGGGGTGGAGGGGTGGCCATGTACATCAGGGAGGCACTAGATGCCATTGAGCTAGAGATTAGGGACAATCAGGTTGAATGCTTGTGGGCAAGAATTAGAGGGAAGACCGGTAGGGCAGACATCCTGGTTGGAGTCTATTATAGACCACCCAACCAGGAGGATGATGTCGACGAAGCATTCTATAGACAGCTTAAGGCTGTCTCAAGATCTCCTGACCTTGTCCTTATGGGCGACTTCAACCTGCCTGACATCTGCTGGGATCTCAACACAGCAGAGAGGAGGCAGTCTAGGAGGTTCTTAGACTGCATGGAGGACAGCTTCTTATCCCAGGTGCTGCGTGAGCCTACCAGGGGCAAGGCTTTGCTTGACCTCCTCTTCACCAACAGGGAAGGGCTGGTGGGTGATGTGGTGGTCGGAGGCTGTTTAGGGGCCAGCGACCATGAGATAATTGAATTTTCGGTATTTGGTCAAGTTAAGAGGGGCAGCAAGAAGACCTCCACTCTGGACTTCCGGAGGGCAGACTTCAGGTTGCTCAAGGAAATAATTCAGAGGGTTCCTTGGGAGAAAGCCCTTAAAAATAAAGGGGTCCAGGAGGGCTGGACCTGCTTCAAGAAAGAGCTGATGAAGGCTCAGGAGCAGGCTGTGCCAATGTGCCGGAAGAGGAGCCGCCGGGGCAGACGGCCAGCCTGGCTGTGTAATGAACTTTTAATAGAACTAAGGGAAAAAAAAAGAGGGTGTATAATCTTTGGAAGAAAGGTGAGGCAACCCATGGAATGTTTAAAGAGGTTGCTAGGGCATGTAGGAGGAAAATTAGGGAGGCAAAAGCACATTTGGAACTTAAACTGGCCTCTGATGTGAAGGACAACAAAAAGTCCTTGTATAAATATATTAATAGCAAGAGGAAGGGCAGGGACAACCTCCACTCCTTGGTTGACATGGAAGGAAATGTTGTAACACAGGATGAGGAAAAGGCAGAGGTACTTAACACCTTCTTAACCTCAGTTTTTACTAGCTGGAAAGAACGTCTACCAGACAGCTGGCCTGCAGAACTGGCAGAGGGAGCCAGGGAGCTGCATGGTTTCCCTGTGTTCCATGAGCAAGTGATAGGAGCTCTCCTCAGCAGCTTGGACTCCCACAAGTCCATGGGACCAGATGGGATCCATCCTAGGGTGCTGAGAGAGCTGGCAGATGAGCTGGCCAAGCCACTCTCCATTATTTTTCATCAGTCCTGGCTCACTGGAGAGATCCCAGCTGACTGGAAGCTGGCCAACGTGGTACCCATCCACAAGAAGGGCCGGTTGGATGAGCCAGGGAATTACAGGCCTGTCAGCCTGACCTCAGTGCCAGGAAAGATTATGGAGCAGGTCATCCTGAGTGCAATCACGCAACACTTAGAGGATGGCCAAGGGATCAGGCCCAGCCAGCATGGGTTTAGGAAGGGCAGGTCCTGCCTGACCAACCTGATCTCCTTCTATGATCAGGTGACCCGCCTGGTGGATGTGGGGAGGCCTGTGGATGTAGTCTACCTGGGCCTCAGCAAGGCCTTTGACACCGTTCCCCATAGCAAACTCCTGGCCAAGCTGTCAGCCCATGGCTTGGATGGGAGCACACTGCGATGGGTTAGGAACTGGCTGGAGGGCCGAGCCCAGAGAGTGGTAGTGAATGGTGCCACATCCAGCTGGCAGCCAGTCACCAGTGGTGTGCCCCAGGGATCAGTACTGGGCCCCTTGCTCTTTAACATCTTTATTGATGATCTGGACGAGGGCATCGAGTCCATCATCAGTAAATTTGCTGACGACACCAAGCTGGGCGCAGGAGTTGATCTGCTGGAGGGTAGAGAGGCTCTGCAGAGGGACCTCGACAGGCTGGGCAGATGGGCAGAGTCCAACGGCATGAGATTTAACACATCCAAGTGCCGGGTTCTGCACATTGGCCACAGCAACCCCATGCAGAGCTACAGGCTGGGGTCAGAGTGGCTGGAGAGCAGTCAGGCTGAGAGGGACCTGGGGGTGCTGGTCGACGGTAGACTGAACATGAGCCTGCAGTGTGCCCAGGCAGCTAAGAGGGCCAATGGTATCCTGGCCTGCATCAGGAACAGTGTGGCCAGCAGGAGCAGGGAGGTCATTCTGCCCCTGTACACTGCACTGGTTAGGCCGCACCTCTAGTACTGTGTCCAGTTCTGGGCCCCTCAGTTTAGGAAGGATGTTGACTTGCTGGAACGAGTCCAGAGAAGAGCAACAAAGTTGGTGAGGGGTTTGGAACATAAGCCCTACGAGGAGAGGCTGAGGGAGCTGGGGTTGCTTAGCCTGGAGAAGAGGAGACTCAGGGGTGACCTTATTACTCTCTACAACTACCTGAAGGGAGGTTGTAGACAGATGGATGTTAGTCTCTTCTCCCAGGTGGCCAGTACCAGGACAAGAGGACACAGTCTCAGGCTGCACCAGGGGAGGTTCAGGCTAGATGTTAGGAAAAAGTTCTATACAGAGAGAGTGATTGCCCATTGGAATGGGCTGCCTGGGGAGGTGGTGGAGTCGCCATCATTGGAGGTTTTCAGGAGAAGACTTGATGGGGTGCTTGGTGCCATGGGTTAGTTGTTTAGGTGGTGTTGGATTGGTTGATGGGTTGGACGTGATGATCTTGAAGGTCTCTTCCAACCTGGTTTATTCTATGTATTCTATAATAACCATTCGTAATCAGGTATCTGCACTCCTCCAACTACACTGCTGCACCGTGTTCCCATAGTTCACAAGCTATCAAGGCTAGCACTGTCTCTTAGCAGTCTAGCAGTGCTTGGAGCTTGGATCTCCAAGTTTTAACCCTTCACTCCACATTCTTTCTCTTCTTCATCACCATCATAGAAAAAAGGACATACTTTTCAAGTTCAGCTGAGAAAATATGTTTGGTAGTCCTTAGTGTATGACACATGTAGGCATAGGAACCCCTTTTTATTGTTTCAGATTAGAATAGAATGTAAAGGTTAATTGAGATAGTGATGAAACACAGAAGCATACAGTTTTGCCGTATGATCAATACATTCTTTGTTGAGGTAAACTCTTAAAAGTTCATGAGATTGTACAGCAGAAACTGAAGGTAAAAGACTTTGCTAAGAACTCTGAATATCTTTCAAGAATGAGAGTTTGTTAAAATTGCATATGTGAGTATATACAGCTAGATGGATGATATTTGAACTTGGTTCTAGTTTTGATTGAAACTGACAAATTTCAATGTCTAGAAAAAAATTAATCTCTTGATGAACATTTCCAGGATGTTACTGCAGGTCTCAGTGAAAATATTGCAATATTGGAGTATCAAGCTCAAACTGGAACCACAGTGGTGGTCAAGTACAACCATTCTCTTCTTGAAACAGAAGCTTAAGAGAAATGTCTTCTAACAAATAATTGCAGTGTGCATATAAAACAGTTGCTTTCCATCATAAAAAGGAGTGTAATTTTGCCATTATGGGTTCCCTTTTTCTTGTCTGGGGTGATCAAACTATCCTGGAAATTTTAATGTTGCCTCTTGGTGGCTCTAATTTCAAAGCTTTGTCAACATACTTATCTCCACAGGGTTGCAACATCTGTGATGAAAAGATGCCTGGATATAAGCTAGAGTCTTAAGATTGTCATATTATGTACCATACTGGTGCTACATTTCATATGCATAAATACATGGTGCTACAATTAATTTCCCAGTGGCATAAAGATTTGATTTGATTTAGAAACTAGTAAGTTGTCTGTACTAAAGGTTAGACACCTCTATTTAATTATAATGTTTACTTCCTTCTATTGCTTTGATCAGCATCTCTGTAAGAAAGAATTAGGAGAAAAAATACCATTGTAAAATGGATGTTTAATTGTGACATACACCATAGTATTCTTTTTTTGCAATTTCCTTTTAATTGTTGAACAAGGCGAAAAAATTGTCTTGAACTTGAAGCCCATCATTTAGATTGCATTGTTTGGTAAAGGAAAAAGGTTATAGCACTGTAGTGAGTATGAGATTTTCTAGTCATGAACAGTGTTTTGACTTCAATGACAGTTTTTAAGAAGCACTAGGTTTTTTCCTGTTTTTCTCTCTTTTCAAGACATAGAAAATTGCCTTCATTTAATAGTGAATCCATCTCTGAGCAACCCTAATTTATGCAGCCTAAACAATGGAGGATAAAAAAAACCACAACAGATAATAAAACATTTTGAAAGCCATAAGTGCAGGGTAGATCTTAATTCTTTCCACTCAACCTTAGTCACTAAGTTGAGGAGCTGCACAGAATCATAGAATCATTATGATTGAAATAGACCTCTGTGGTAGTTTGGGCTGGGTGCCCTCTGCTACAGGGGTGTTTCCTGTGTCCAGAAGTCCAGCCCAGTGGGTGGACACAGGAAATTATGCATTTCTATCATAATCCCTTGCACCACTATAAAATTTACAATGGGGTCTGGCACTTCCTCTTTTCCTTCCTCTCCAAGACCCGGTAACTGTGGGAGAGATCCCCTGGCCATGGGCCTGGCTAGGCCCAAGGCCATGGGGGAATGGGCAGTCTCAGATGTGGCCAGCTGAGACCAGCCTAGCAGTAAGGGGGTGAAGGAGGAGCCCTGGGGGTTTTGGGTGCACCCTCAGGTGGGGTTGGGATCTTTCTGGGTCTATTTTGGTCTCTTTCTTGTCACTATGTTTCTTTTTTTGTACACACTCACTGTTCTCTATTTAAACTTTCCATCACCTTTGCAATCTGTTTGTCTGAGTCATTATTTCTGCACGTGGTGGGGAGGGGGTCTGCCCCAACCCATTACAACCTCCAAGATCATTGAATCTGACCATTAATGTTACACAGCTAAGTCCAGCACTAAACCTTCTCAACACAACATTCTGAAGCATCACATATACAATGGTGTTGGTCTTGCTCTGTAAGGAGAGAGACAGGTTCATTCAAAGGTGATTGATATCATCTGAGACCTGAATCATTTTATAGAAGCCTGCTTTTTTAAAATTCACGCTGGAGTGGTACTGATTTTTCAGTTAGAACTTTTCAGCCTATTTTGATCAGCCACAGAGCTATGCCAATACAGCATTCCTAGACAATCTTGACCCTTTCCACCTACTGTAAGTGGATTGATTTTGAAGTGGTTTAGAGCACTAAACTTTCAAAAACTATTGACTCTTGAAAATAATCATAGAATCATAGAATGGTCTGGGTTGGAAGGGACCTCCCAAGGTCATCTAGTCCAACCCTCTGCAGTAAGCAGGGGCATTCTCAACTAGATCAGGTTGTTCAGAGCCCTTTCAAGCCTCACATTGAATATCTCCAGGGACAGAAGGCCAACAGCATCCTGGCCTGCATTAGGAATAGTGTGGCCAGCAGGAACAGGGAAGTCATTGTGCCCCTGTAACTCTGCATTGGTTAGGCTGCACCTTGAGTCCTATGTCCAGTTCCGGGCCCCTCAGTTTAAGAAGGACATCGAGACACTTGAACGTGTCCAGAGAAGGGCAACAAGGCTGGTGAGAGGCCTTGAGCACAAGCCCTATGAGGAGAGGCTGAGGGAGCTGGGATTGTTTAGCCTGGAGAAGAGGAGGCTCAGGGGGGACCTCATTGCTCTCTACAACTACCTGAAAGGTGGTTGAGGCCAGGAATGCATTGGTCTCTTCTCCCAGGCAACCAGCACCAGAACAAGGGGCCACAGTCTCAAGCTGCACCAGGGGAAGTTTAGGCTTGAGGTGAGGAGAAAGTTCTTCACTGAGAGAGTCATTCGTCATTGGAATGGGCTGCCCAGGGAGGTGGTGGAGTCCCCATCCCTGGAGGTGTTCAAGAAGGGATTGGATGTGGCACTTGGTGCCATGGTCTATTCATGAGGTCTGTGGTGACAGGTTGGACTCAATGATCTTTGAGGTGTCTTCCAACCTTAGTGATACTGTGATACTTTGAGTCCCAATCACCTCCCTAGGCAAACAGGTGTTCCACCACCCTCATGGTAAATAACGTGTTACTAACATCCAGTCTAAATCAGGCCTTTGTAAACGGTCTCTCCCCATCCTTCTTGTAGGCCCCCTTCAGGTACTGGAAAGATTCTATTAGGTCTTCCCTGAACCTCCTTTTCTCCAGGCTGAACAACCCCAGCTCCCTTAGCTTGTCTTTGTATCTGGGGTGATAAAACCCCCTGATCATTTTTGTGGCCCTTCTCTGGACCTGCTCCATCAGGCCCATATCCTTCCTACATTGAGGGCTCCAGATCTGTACACAGTATCACAGGATTGTAGCCAGGAAAGATGCAAGCTGAGATTAATGTCCCAGCAAAGCTTCTTGTTGGGGCCTCCTTCAGCCATAAACCATGGTAGTTTGGCTGAGTTTTTGATTCTTTTTCCCCCTCTAAGTTTGAGAGAGGATCTTGCTCATTAACATGAGCAGGGTTCACCTCTCCCGGCTCCCCAGCCTTGTTGTTCAGGTGATGCTCTCTTGGTGTTGAAATCAGCAGGGTGGCAGGGGGCAAGGCTGAGCTTCCTCACCAGCACCCACCTTTCAGGCCAAACCTCCATCTCCCCTCTGTGCTGTAAAAAAGAATGAAGATAAAAGCTTTGAGGCACAGGGATCTTATGGATTTTGCACCAGGGCACAAATGTTGTCACTCTGCCAGAGCAAAGCTCTGTCCTGAAAAAACATCAGACCCTGCAGTTCCCTCTTTCTATTCCAAACACCATCACACTGCTCCTGTTCCTCCCCCCACCCCCACACCCCCAGCTCTTGGGCTTCCCTCCACTTGCAAAGACATGAGAGCCATTTTTGACGGTTGAGACAGTAGCTGCTGTTCAAGACTTTTTGCATGATATTTGGGGTCATTTCTGAAGTTTTTTATTTGGTTCATTTGTTATCTTTGAGTAGGGAAGGGTGGCTGAAGCAGAGTGTACCCCCAGCCATCAGCCATGACCAGTGGTGGCTGTGGGCTCCCTCCTCCCTGTTCACACCAGAGTAGCACTGAGCCCTGGGTACTGCTCAGGTCAAACAATGTTGCTTCTTATTTCGATCTACCCGAATGCATTTGCAGAAGGGTTTTCCTACCAGTTTTGAGTGTGCAAGGAGCAGAAATGATCCTGTGGCTTTTCCTCGAGGCCCCAGTTTCTAGGCTTGGGTTCGGCTTCACATTCCCTGAGAAAATTCTGCATCTGATCTTGAGCAAGGTTGCTTTCTACTGCTGTGCCTCAGTTCCTCCATCAATAAAATGGGCTTAATAGCACTTCCCTTCTCCAAATTGAAGTTTTCCTCACTGTGTCTAGCTTTCTGTCACTTGCCCACATCTGCACCCTGGATCCCATGAGACTCTTCATTTAATGAGCACGAGAGAGCCTATTATTATAACCTTCATGTTGTAGCTCCGTCTTTATCTCTGTCTGCTATTTGCTGTGGGAAATATCTCAGCTTTCCCTTTTCATTTGCCATCAGCAGTCGCAGCAGCTGTGGTGCAGGACCCAGAGATCTGCAGCTGAAGTCTAACTGCAGTTGACAACTGTATGAATCTTATAGCAAATGTAAGTAGCTAATGCAAATATCAACAGTGTAGTAAGAAACATTTGGAAGCAGTAAGTGACTGATAGAAAAGTGATTATATGGACTTTATGTTGAAAAGTAAATATTTACTCCCCAGCATTGACAGATGCCTCAAGCACCATAGATCTAAAAGGGCATTGATTTGCACTCTTCCAGCCTCTCTGATCTCCTACTTATGAAAGTATCTGGCAAATAGTACATCATCTGCTTCCTCCACAGCCCAAGTATCACACAGTATCAGTACTCCAGGTCAGGTCTCAACAAAGCAGAGTAAAGTGTCAGAATTACCTATCTGGATCTGCAGGTCACATATCTTTTGATGCAGCCTACGATGTGATTGGTCTTCTGGGCTGCAAGCACATGCTGCCTGTTCATGTACAGCCTCTCATCCATCATCACCCCTAAGTCCTTTTCCACAGGGCTGCTTTCTATCACCTCATCCCCCAGTCTGTACTGATAGTTAGGATTGTTCCGGCCCAGGTGCAGGATCTGGCACTTGCTCTTGTTGAACCTCATGAGGTTCATGTGGGCTCAGCTTTTCAGCTTGTCCAGGTCCCTCTGCTTGACATCCTGTCCTTCTGGCTTATCAACACCACCATTCAGCTTGGTGTCATCTGCAAACTTGCTGATGGTGCATTTGATCTCACCATCTATATCAATGATAAAAATATTAAACAGTACAAGTGCCCAGCATGGACCCCTGAGGGACATCACTTTCCACTGCTCTCCATCTGGATTTATTGAGCACCACCCTTTGGATGTCACATTCTGGCCAATTCCTTATCCACTGAACAGTTCACCCTTCAAATCCATACTTCTCCAACTTGGCAAGTAGGATGTTGTGGACTGTGTTAGCCTTTTATTAAGACCTTGGTGATTTTAACCTGCCAGATATCTGCTGGAAACTTAACACAGCAGAGAGGAGGCAGTCTAGAAGTTTCTTAGAGTGTATGGAGAATAGCTTGTTATCACAGCTGCTGCATGAGCCTACCAGGGGTAAGGCTATGCTTGACAACCTGTTTACCGAGAGAGAAGGGCTGGTGGGAGATGTGGTGGTTGGAGGTTGTCTGGGGTCCAGTGACCATGAAATAATTGAGTTTTCAATATGTAATCAAGCTAAGAGGGGCATCAACAAAACCTCCACTCTAACCCTTAAAAAAATTAGAATACATAGAATACATAGAATAAACCAGGTTGGAAGAGACCTTCAAGATCATCACGTCCAACCCATCAACCAATCCAACACCACCTAAACAACTAACCCATGGCACCAAGCACCCCATCAATTCTTCTCCTGAAAACTTCCAATGATGGCAACTCCACCACCTCCCCAGGCAGCCCATTCCAATGGGCAATCACTCTCTCTGTATAGAACTTCTTCCTAACATCCAGCCTCCCCTGGTGCAGCCTGAGACTGTGTCCTCTTGTTCTGGTACTGGCTGCCTGGGAGATGAGACCAACATCCGTCTGTCTACAATCTCCCTTCAGGTAGCTGTAGAGAGTAATAAGGTCACCCCCGAGTCTCCTCTTCTCCAGGCTAAGCAACCCCAGCTCCCTCAGCCTCTCCTTGTAGGGCTTGTGTTCCAAATCCCTCACCGACTTTGTTGCTCTTCTCTGGACTCGTTCCAGCAAGTCAACATCCTTCCTAAACTGAGGGGCCCATAACTGGCCACAGTACTCGAGGTGCGGCCTAACCAGTGCAGTGGACAGGGGCAGAATGACCTCCCTGCTTCTGCTGGCCACACTGTTCCTGATGCAGGCCAAGATGCCATTGGCCCTCTTAGCTGCCTGGGCACACTCTGGACTTTCGGAGGGCAGACTTCAGGTTTCTCAAGGAACTAGCTCAGAAAGTACCCTGGGAAACACCCCTTAAAAACAAAGGGGCCCAGGAGGGCTGGACCTACTTCAAGAGAGAATTCTTGAAGGAGCAGGAGTAGGCTGTGTCAATGTGCTGGAAGATGAGCTGCCTGGGCAGATGGCCAGCCTGGTTGGGCAGTGAAGTTCTGGGTGAATTAAGTGGAAAAAAAGAGAGTGTATCATCTTTGGAAGAAAGGTGAGGTAACCCATGGAATGCTTAAGGATGTTGCTAGGTCAGGCAGGAAAAAAATTAGAGGCAAAAGCCCATTTAGAGCTTAGACTGGCCTCTGCTGTGAAGGAAAACAAAAAATCCTTCTATAAATATATTAATAGCAAGAGGAGGGGCAAGGACAACCTCAACTCCTTGATGGACACAGAGGAGAACATAGCAACAAAAGATGAGGAAAAAGCAGAGGTACTTAACACCTTCTTTGCCTCATTTTTTAAAAGCAGGATAGGTTGTCTTCCAGACAGCTGGCCTTTTAAGCTGGAAGATGGAGCCAGGGAGTACTATAGTACAGTATAGAGACCTGGCAGACGAGATGGCCAAGCCACTCTCCATCATTTTTTAGCAGTCCTGGCTCACTGGAGAGGTCCCAGATGACTGGAAGCTGGCAAACGTGATGCCCAACCACAAGAAGGGGCAGTTGGATGAGCCAGGGAATTATAGACCTGTCAGGCTGACCTCAGTGCCAGGCAAGATTATGGAACAGGTCATCTTGAGTGCAGTCACACAGCACTTGGAGGATGGCCAAGGGATCAGGCCCAGACAGCATGGATTTAGGAAGGGCAGGTCCTGCCTGACCAACCTGATCTCCTTCTATGATCAGGTGACCCACCTGGTGGATGTGGGGAAGGCTGTGGATGTAGTCTACCTGGATTGCAGCAAAACCTTCGACACCATCCCCTATAGCAAACTCCTGGCCAAGCTGTCAGCTTATGGCTTAGCAGCACTCTGTGCTGGTTTAGGACCTGGCTGGATGGCCGAGCCCAGGGAGTGGTGGTGAATGGTGTCACATCCAGTTGGCATCCAGTCACTAGTGGTGTCCCCCAGGGATCAGTGCTGGGCCCCATGCCCTTTAATATCTTTATTGATGATCTGGATGAGGGTATCGAGTCCATCATCAGTAAATTTGCAGATGACACCAAGTTGCGAGCAGGTGTTGGTCTCTTAGAGGATAGGAGAACTCTGCAGAGGATCTTTGACAGGCTGGACAGATGGGCAGAGTCCAACTGCATGAGATTGAACACATCTAAGAGCCGGGTTCTACATATTGGACACAACAACCCCATGCAGTGCTACAGGCTGGGGTCAGAGTGGCTGGAGAGCAGCCAGGCAGAAAGGGACCTGGGGGTACTGGTTGATAGTAGGCTGAACATGAGCCAGCAGTGTGCCCAGGCAGCCAAGAAGGTCAAAGGCATCCTGGTCTGTATCAGGAATAGTGTGGCCAGCAGGAGCAGGGAGGTCATTGTGCCCCTGTACTCAGCACTGGTTAGGCCACATCTTGAGTCCTGTGTCCAGTTCTGGGCCCCTCAGTTTAGGAAAGATATTGAGTTGCTTGAATGTGCCCAGAGTAGGGCAACAAAGAGTGATTGGTCATTGGAATGAGCTGTCCAGGGAGGTGGTGGAGCCACCATTACTGGAGGTGTTTAGGAAGAGACTGGATGGGATGCTTGGTGGCATGTTGATTAGTTGATTAGATAGTGTTGGATGATAGGTTGGACTCAATGATCTCAAAGGTCTTTTCCAACCTGGTTAATTTCTATGCTATTCTATTCTATTCTATTTATTCTATTCTATTCTATTGTCTTTGAATAACTTCAGTGCATACACAGATGCTCATCAAGGGCCACTTCTGGCACTGTACAATTGGTCAACCACTCCAGTGTTTTCATAAAGCTTCATCCTTAGCAAGAATGTAAAGAGGATGGCATAGGAGCAAACTATTAGTTTGTATGAGGAGAATTTGAGGTTTGAAATATTTGTATTAAAATCTTCAGGAGATAAGATAAATTAGTATTGCATCTGAAAGAATTACTGAGGTATGAGAAGAGATATTTTAATAACTAGTTTTTTGTATCCTAAGTTAAAACTAACAGACATCATTTTGTGGTTAATTCATGTTTGTTCAGATTGTTTATTGCAACTATAAAGATGAGAAAATGGCTTCTTACTTTTACATGAAGATACAACTGCAAACTCCAACTTGTCACTTTCACAAAGTGCAGCTCAGTAGACTGATACAGGAAAATATTGTGCTGCAGAATGCAAATAATTTCACATAGGTCATGCAGTGTAATACACCTTCTGTCACTTTACTAAGTGAATTTCCAATCTCTCTTCAATGATTTATTTTTTCTTTCCTGCCATGACTTTATGTAACAAACTCAGGAGTCACACATTTGCAGGAAAGTTCACTATGAAACTCCTAGCGCACAATCAAGAATTACAGGAGCAGTGTATATACAGAAAACTCTCAATGTGATATCTCTATTTCCTCTGTGATTCCACTTTTAAGAACATCTTTCAAACAAATTAGAATTAAACAGAACATAACACAAACTTCCAATTCACTTAAAAATAGACACCATTTGCAATATTCAGGTGAGTTAGGAGGGTATATTTTAAAACTACAGAGGTTTTTGACAGAAGATATCATCGAAGAATCACCGGTGCTTTTTTATGGAAAGGTTGAAAACTCTGCTTGTATCACAAAGAACTCTTTAGTTTACAATATTTCCAGAAAAAGTTTGTAAACTTATCAGCTCTGTATGGCTTGAGCTGAGAAACTCAATTTGTAGTAAAATTGAATCTCAGCCTTTTACAGAGATATTGCATTCCCTGTCCAAATGCAGCTCATTAAAATATTGATAGATTTCTCAATTGCAGTGGTGAATACAAAGCTTTAAAGTGAATGGTAAGGCCTGACTGAATATCATTGTACTCTGTAGAAGATATTTTTTTTTACTTATTATTATTTCTGTGTTTTATTATTATGACTTAAAAAAAAAAAATCAGACTGAGACCATCATATTGAGCTAAGTAATACTAGTGCTTCAGAAAAGATGATGCCTCTGAGCATCTCTGAGAGTTCTTTAGTGCTAATGAAACATTGATGGTCTTACTGTGTTACTTCACCATGAAAAACCACAATAAAATCAACTTAGTGTCTGGTATGTAAAGAGTATTTTTCTCTTGTGTTTGTAATTAAAGTTTCAGTACACAGATTTATTTCTAATATATATTTATCAGAATAATCATGGTATAGTCCCTGCCATTATATGCTCAGCAGAGACTTATTTCTGAGGGTTAAAAGCTGACTACTTTTGCTTTTGATTATGGCCTATGAGAAGGAGCATGTATTCTAAATGCCTAAAATACACAAGATATTTAAATTAGGACAGACTACTCATAATTAATATATGTGAGGATTATTGATTTTCATTATTGGAATTGTTTTTAAAAAAATGCAAAGGATTTATTAATTTCTCTAATATCTGAAAAATTGTCAGGAAAAATTCAGTCACACTTGTAGGATAATATCTCTCTAAGATTTTTCTGACAGACTGCAGAAGAGGCTGTTTGCCAAAGAAAGAATAACTGCAAGGACAATCCAAAACCTACACCGAAGAAACAAATTCTCTGCTATGGGATGTTTATCTTGAATTCTGCTTTACTAGCTAAACAATATTTGTATCATAGCCTTCTTTCATGGAAAATTAGATGAGAATAATATAAGGGTAAGTATTTTGTGCTGGCAATCTCTTATTAAGTGATTCGTTTTTCAAGCTTATGACGTCTTGGGGAAACAAAATCACATTTTTAGAAATGTACTGTACCTTGATTCAGAATTTGCATCCCAACAGAGGTGTGAGATACTGGAGATAGTTATAATGGTTTCTTACTCCACCACACTTATCCAGGAATACCACAATTTCCTAATGGAAATTTCCTATGGCTGGCTCTAGCTTTAGCAATTAGAGAATTGCTAACACACAAGAAAGGTTTCTACCTATCTCCTTTAAATGCTTTTTCTTCATTTTCTCAGTTGTCTGTATCACTGTGACAAGGCATGTGCACTTTAGTAATTTCAGAATCTAATTACAGACTGAATTGTACTGTTTATTACTACCCCATCCTCTTGAATTCACTTATCAAAATCACCACATCTTTCCTGCTCATATCTGAAATGCAATTCCACTTTCTAAAAGTGAGACCTGTATTTTTAGTTTCCAGATGTATGCCTTTTCATTTAACTGCATTGAAACACTTGCATGAATGTGAAAGGACATAATTTGGTCTTTTTTAGTTACCACTCTAGCAATATCTGCAATATTACTTATTTTGCCAGTGTTCCTGTTTTCTTGAAGATTGTTAATAAAGTTTTCAGTAACTGAGGTAAAAAGTAGCTTATTATATGTGACTACAAGTGGAAATGCTGTTCATGGTTATTTCTTCAGTTATGTTGTGTAGATAGATTTAAATTGTATTATAATTTGCATACTGACTACCATTTTAACAAAAAGATAAGACTGTCTCTTGCACACCTGTGGGAGACTGCTTCCTCGACTTGCTGCACTGCTCAGGAGCTTGAATCTAATGTCAACCAACCCTCAAGAGGGAAGGCTTCCTGTTTTACTGCAGGCTTGCTGTTTCTTAACTGTAGAGGCATTTCTGAGAAATCAGGCCTGACGGGGGGCTCAAAGACTCCTGAAGACCCCTAAAGACCCCTGAAGACCCTTGAAGACACCCTTGGTGATGGTGCTGAGCATGTGCACTCCCACTGGGTGATAGTTGTGGTTAAGCAAAACTGTTCTTGGAATATGCTAGGTGGTTCTCAGAAGAGTATGAATGTACGATGACGCAGACAGATAAAAGGAGAAGGACCACCTACTTTCAATGAAACTTTTCCTCACCAACCTGGACAATGACATGGACTTGAGTGGGTGCCCCAGGC
The DNA here is from genome assembly GCF_014839835.1 of Dryobates pubescens. Taxonomy (NCBI): domain Eukaryota; kingdom Metazoa; phylum Chordata; class Aves; order Piciformes; family Picidae; genus Dryobates; species Dryobates pubescens. The sequence goes on from NC_071621.1 coordinate 1,895,134, forward strand.
CAACAGTGGTAGCTGTGCCCTGTTTTTCCTTTTCCTGCTTGTTTTTCCTTTTGCTGTACTGCTAACCCTTTCCTTTGAGAACACACGATTAAAATGGTTTTCTCAGCCAAGTAGTTGATTTTATTGGGGAAATCTCTTCTGCCACAGCAGGTTGAGACAACACCTTGAGTAAGTTTTGTGAAATCTGCATAGTGAAGCAGATATGCTGAAATATGCATATCTTAGTTCTAAGGTGTTGTGAAGCAATGTAAATTTCTGAAGAGCTCTGAACAGAAAGTGCTGACAAGAAAACTTACAGCCAGGGAAAAGAAAAAAAGAATGTGCCTCTTGTTGGTTTAGAGAAGTACATTCATGCATTCATTTATTATGTACATCATGCATTCATTTATTATGTACATCATTTAAAAATGGTTGAACACAAGTGTTTTGTGCCCAGTATATAATTTTAAACTTAATTATTTTCACAAATAAAATTTTTTTAAGTATTAATTTCCAGCAACCAAACCACATGATGATGAGAAGAAAAATATACTTTATGATTAGACTGAAAATATTTCTGACGTACACCTAAATTTATGTGGACACTCACACAAGCATTCATTTAGCTAAGTATATGTATACTACTACTAGTATAGATATTACATAGCTATCTAGAGTTCTATTTTCCAGAAAAGAAACCTTGTATTGGAAGGGGATACAGGGACTTTTTCATTTGAATAGAATAGACTAGGATAGGATAGGATAGGATAGGATAGGATAGGATAGGATAGGGTAGGATAGGATAGAATTAGCCAGGTCAGAAAAGACCTTTGAGATCATCGAGTCCAACCTATCATCCAACACTATCTAATCAACTAAACCATGCTACCAAGCACCCCATCCAGTCTCTTCCTAAACACCTCCAGTGATACCATGAAGAACTTCTTACTAACATTCAGCCTAAACCTCCCCTGGTGCAGCTTGAGACTGTGTCCTCTTGTTCTGTCACAGATTGCCACAGAAGAGACCAACCCCCACCTGGCTACAACCTCCCTTCAGGTAGTTGTAGAGATCAATATGATCTCCCTTGAGCCTCCCCTTCTCCAGGCTAAGCAACCCCAGCTCACTCAGCCTCTCTTCAGAGGGCTTATGCTGCAAACCCCTCACCATCTTTGTTGCCCTTCTCTGGACACATTCAAACAACTCAATATCTTTCCTAAACTGAGGGGCTCAGAATTGGACATGGGACTCAAATTGTGGCCTAACCAGTGCTGAGTACAGGGGCACAATGACCTCCCTGCTCCTGCTGGCCACACTATTCCTGATACAGACCAGTGTTGTAGTTTGAGCTGGGTGCCCCCCTGGTGCATTCACTTCCTGTGTCCAGAAGTCCAGCCCAGAGGGATGGACACAGGAAATTGTGTATTTCCTACCATAATTCTTTGCACCACTATAAGATCCAGTGCGGAGTCTGGCACTTCCTCTTTCCTTCCCTCTCCGAGACTTGGTAACTGGGGGAGAGATCTCCCGGCCATGGGCCTGATTGGGCCCAAGGCCACAGGGGGATGGGCAGTCTCAGGCCTGGCCAGCTGAGACTAGCCCAGCAGAGGGAGGGGGAAGAAGGAGCCCTGGGGGTTTTGCATGCACCCTCAGGTGGGGATGGGATCTTTCTTTGTCACTGCGCTTTGGGTTTTCTGTAACATTCACTGCTTTCTATTTAAACTTTCATCACTTTTGCAATCCGTTTGTCTGAGTCGTTATTTCTGCCTGTGGTGGGGAGGGGACCTGCCCCAACCCATTACATTTTGGCGCCCAAGGTGGGCCCAGCTGCAGCTCGGATTGCAAAAGTTGGAGAGTTTAAATTTAGTTCTGGGCGTCGGTTTGGGTTTGGAAAGTTGGGGCTCAGGTTTTGTTGCCGGGGCGACTGTGTGAACTCCTGTGGGCTGCAGAAGGATAGCTGGTGCGTGGTCGATGGCATGGAAGTCCCTCCTGTTGTTTGGGAACAGCGAGGGGTGGTTCTTTCTGTGACTTTCTGCCCAGGGTAGCTTAAGAATGCTCGAGTAGCCTAAGAAGGCGAGACCTGCCTTCTCCTCGTTCTCTGCGGAGCGGCAGGGAGCGGAGGAGGGGCAGCGGCAAGCAGAGCGTGGTCGGCCCGCGGCCGCTGCGGGGAGCGGACACCCGCGGCGAGCGGGCAAGCGACTGCTGGAGGTGACTCGGACTCTGCATCGCGGCGACAGAGACGGCGGGGGCCGGGCCGGGCCGCGTTCAAGCGGCGGTGGCGGCGGTACCGCCCGAGCCGGGCTGCGTTCAGGCGGCGGCGGCAGCTGTAAATCTTTCCCTGGTGTTTTCGGACGTGCTCCGAAAATGGCGCCGAGCACCTGGCTCCGCCTCCCTGCTTCTTCAGCGGGCTGTGGCGCAGCTCCTCCCTCTTCCGGGGAGAAGCCCCAACCCATTACAACCAGGATGCCTTTGACCTTCTTGGCCACCTGGGCACACTGCTGGCTCATGTTTAGGTGGCTGTCAATCAGTACCCCCAGGTCCCTCTCTGTTTGGCAGCTCTCCAGCCACTCTGACCCCAGCCTGCAGCGCTGCACGGGGTTGTTGCATCCAATGTGTAGAACCCAGCACTTGGATATGTTGAATCTCATGCCGTTGGACTCTGCCCATCTGTCCAGCCTGTCAAGGATCCTCTGCGGAGTTCTATCCTCTAACAGACCAACACTTGCTCGCAACTTGGTGTCATCTGCGAATTTACTAATGATGGACTCAATCCCCTCATCCAGATCATCAATAAAGATATTAAAGGGCATGGGGCCCAGCACTGATCCCTGGGGGACGTACCACTAGTGACTGGATGCCAGCTGGATGTGACACCATTCATCACCACTCTCCGGGCTCGGCCCTCTGCCCTCCAGCCAGGTCCTAACCCAGCACAGAGTGTTGCTGTCCAAGCCATGAGCTGATAGCTTGACGTTGGCCAGCTTCCAGTCATCTGGGACCTCTCCAGTGAGCCAGGACTGCTGAAAAATGATGGAGAGTGGCTTGGCCAGCTCATCTGCCAGCTCTCTCAGCACCAAGTGGCTAAGGAGGTCTCTGACTACTTCCTCCTGGATCACAGGGGAACTATACTGCTCCCTGACTCCATCTTCCAGCTCAGTAGGCCAGCTGTCTGGAAGACAACTTGTCCTGCTATTAAAATTTGAGGCAAAGAAGGTGTTAAGTACCTCTGCCTTTTCCTCAGCTTTTGTTACTATGTTCCTCTCCATGTCCACTAGGGAGTGGAGGTTGTCCTTGCCTCTCCTCTTGCCATTAATATATTTGTAGAAGCATATTTTGTTTTCCTTCACAGCAGTGGCCAGTCTAAGCTCTAAATGGGCTTTTGCCTCTCTAATTTTTTTCCTGCCTGACCTAGCAACATCCTTAAACATTTCATGGGTTGCCTCACCTTCCTTCCAATGATGATATACCCTCTCTTTTCCCCTTAATTCGTTCATTGCCCATCCAGGCTGGCCATCTTCCCCAGTGGCTCATCTTCTGGTATGTTGGCACAGCCTGTTCCTGCACTTTCAAGAATTCTTTCTTGAAGTCGTCCAGCCCTCTTGGACCCCTTTGTTTTTAAGGGCTCTGTCCCAAGGTATCTTCTTGTTAGTTCCTTGAGTAACCTGGTTGTGGTTTCTCTGACTGTTATTTCACAGAAAGAACAGATCTGTACTGATAAAAAGAGGAAAAATTCTAAAGGTGAACTTATTCTTGGGGGTAATTCTTAAACCAAATAATTGTTACATATTCCCTGTTAGACACTTTTTACATCAATTTTGACAGTCTCCACAAAAAAAAGGCAGAAAACCCTCATAACAAAATTTCTAACAGAATTCCCAATGCTGTCTGGCTGTAATGATTGTAAGCACTTATGATCTTACAGTGTTATAGTCAGTTAAAAGCTTATTTTAATATTCAGTAAGTCGAGCGATTAATAAAAATGAATACTTTTATTAATCATAAAAAAATCCTGCAAAAATATTAAATAAAACCTATTTACAGGTTCAGGATGCTTGGTCGTGGAACAGATACCTCACCAGCAGGAACAAGTAACAATTTAAACAATATGTACAAAAATCCAGAAACAACAAACAGCACTTTAAACTGTAAAGCAAAGGAACATCGGCAATGAAGCCGGCAATTGCTCACAAAGAGGGGGGGAACTCCACAATTCCCTAGGGCAACAGACCTTCAATAGATGCTTATAAAAATCAGATATTGTAATTACTCACTTATCCTGATACCTCATGGCACATGTTAAGACCTAAACAAACCAAAATGGCGGCAACCACATGGAAGCTGCAGGAGCACAGTTTCACTTTCTGTTGGTGCCTGCAGCTTATTGCTGAGGCAGACTTTGCTCCCAAAGGATTTGTAGCTGAAAGCTTTGTAGAAAGGAGGTTCCTCAGCTGCAATCCTTTTGCAGCAGCGCTCGCTCCTTGCTCCAGTCAAACAAAACTGTCCCGGGGACTCAGCTCTTCTGGGGTTTCCCCTCTCGGCCTGGCAAGACACATGTCTGTTCCCTGGGCTTTACAACGCTAAAACAGCGAGGGGTCTTTGCTGTCTTGTCTGGGTAAACCGAACCACAGTTCGGCTTCCAAGCAAAGCTTATGGTTCCTTGAAGAGCATGGACAATTGCAAGACAATGTTCTGGCTCTTTGGGCCAGTACTTATAGATTTCCTGAGACAATAATGGCCAGTAGCAACACAAATCTAGGGATAAAACCCTGATATTGCAACCTATAGAAAGCCTTCTTTCCAAACATGGCCAAAAGCACGCTCACCTGGCTCATTCTGGCTCTGAAACATGTTCAGGCAAGCCAAAAGAACCAGATCTTCTCATTGTCTTGTCTCTCTGCCTCATTGTCTGGTTCAGAGAAATTTGGAGGCTTTTTGTCCATTTAGGACAAGTGGTGCCCAGCAACAGGACAAGGGGCAATAGCTACAAACTGAAGCACATGAATTTCCATCTAAGCATAAGAAAAACCTTTTGTTCCTTGAGGTTTATGAAGCACTGGAACAGACTGCCCAGAGAGGTTATATAATCTTCTCTAGAGGTGTTCAAAACCTGCCTGGATGTAATTCTGAATTATATGACTAAGGCAAATCTTCTTTAGCAGGGAGGACTGAACTAGATGATCTCCAAAGATTCCTTCAAATCACTGTCATCCTGTGATTCTGTGAAAGGCACTCTATGTAAAACATAATATTTTACTGAACTTCTGTTGGTTCTAACAGAGAAATTAGGTAAAATCAATAAAATACCCAGGTGATTTTCATGGAAAATTCTAAGTGTAACTCTTTAGGGGAAAGGAAAAAAAAAAGAGAAAGAAGAAGAAAAAAAAAAACCAAAACAAAACACAAAACCCCCCACCTATGATTGTAAACCTCCCAAGAAGTTCTCATGACTGAATTTGGGTTTGCATGTTCTTATAGCTGTTACTGTTCATAAACCCATTTGAAACAAGTAGATAATACTGTGACTGTACCATAATGCTTTATGTATCTTCCAAGCTGGTGCACTAAGCTAATAATGTCAGATATTTTGTAATGTTCAGGGTTGTCTAAAAGACTAACTGAATCATCCAGGATGGAGAGCCTTTTGTTTGCTTGACTGGTTTGTCCATGTAAGTATTTTCAACAGGAGAATCCTGCTGCTGCAAGCATCAGTTTACTGCTGTGTGAGAGAAAGAGAAAAGCTTGGGCAGCCAATTAAGAGATGTGGTGTAGTGATTGCTCCTGGCTGGAAAAACATCAACATCAGTTTTAGGTTCCTCGCATTAAACCAACCAACAATGGACTGTTTAAGCCTCTGCTCTCTTGCAGGTTTTTGGTTAAATTAAGTTTTATAAACAGCCAGATTGAACTGAGCCCTTCACCATTTTGAAGCAGGTTTTTTGTCTGCAAAACTGAAGGTTAATAGGTAATGCAAATATCATATGCATATCAATTATTATTTTTAAATGTTTCATCTACTGAACCCCCTTTCAAGACAGTTTCCTTCCATGTAGAAACACTTCAAGCTGAGTTCCCAAGAGTTTTGCCCTTTAAAAATATAGGGACATTATGAATACAAATCATAATAAATATTCCACCTTTTAAGTGACACCCAATCAAGTTGTGTTATCTAATTTCATTTAGATACTGCGATTTGGTAGTTTCTGTAATTTAATCTTGTCTTGGAACAAATTCACTTCCAACACTTCCCAGGCCTTCTACTTAATTCATGGTTGCTACAGTAAAACATCTGAGGAAGTGTTCTGTTCAAATAGAGGTACAGAGATTCCCCTTTTCCCAGTTTGTTTATATAGGCTAGACATGAATTTCAAGGGCAACTTTAATTTTATTTCTGACTAATATTAACTCTTAAGTACACCTATTTCAAGTGCTTCATGTTCCTTTTTAATCCTAATGATGTTTTCCTGAGAAAACTCTTGTATTCCGATCCTTCCTAGCTGTGACTTCTTCCATTGTATCCTGCCAGTGTGACAAACTTTTCAGTGCCACAAAGCTCAGGGAAATATAGTATATTCTTCCCACAACTGAACCCTCAGATAAAATTTTCTCTCTGCCAAAGAGACAAGCCTTTCATGCTGATCTAATGAACAGATAATTTGGATGAATCTGATCCAGCCATGAAGCAAAGCTGTTCTGTCCTTGTGGGAAAAAAAGGGAAGAAAAGAAGGGAAAAAAAGAAAGTAAAATAAATAAAAGAAAGGAAGATTGATCTGTTATACATTATAACAGTTTTGGGTCTCTGGACTATAATCATCACAACTGCTCTGATCAGCCTGTGGAAGGGTGTCCTCATGAGTTGTACCACTAGAATTTTGGGTATGATTTATAAGTACTTTTTCATGCTATGGCTGTATAAACATGGACATCATCTTCCAGGCAGTTCTTAACGTTTTATTTTTCTTCCTGGAAACATTTTAGTACTTAGTTTTACTCTTTCGTTCCTCCTATAGCTTTGTTCTAGACCTTATGGCTGGATGTAGATATCCTGTGCAAACAGATAATTATGTGATCCTTTCAAAATCACAACTTTTAAACATTTATTTATATAGGCCACACCTTGAGTCCTGTGTCCAGTTCTGGGCCCCTCAGTTTAGGAAAGATGTTGACTTGCTGGAACGTGTCCAGAGAAGGGCAACAAAGCTGGGGAGGGGTTTGAAGGGTGGTTATAGACAGGTGGGGGATGGTCTCTTCTCCCAGGCAACCAGAACCAGAACAAGAGGACACAGTCTCAAGCTGCAACAGAGGAGGTTCAGACTGGGTGTTAGGAAGAGATTCTTCACAGAGTGATTGCCCATGGGAATGTACTGCGTGGGGAGGTGGTGGAGTCGCTATCATTGGAGGTGTTTAGGAGGAGACCTGATAGGGTGCTTGGTTGCATGGTTTAGTTATTAGGTGGTGTTGGATAATGGGTTGGACATGATGATCTTGAAGGTGTCTTCCAACCTGGTTTATTCTAGTCTAGTCTAGCCTAGTCTACTCTACTTGATTCTACTCTACTCTACTCTACCCTACCCTACCCTACTCCATTCCACTCCATTCCATATCCTACATTGAGATAGGATGAAGCTTGTTATTTGATCACAAGATCATTTTAGAATAGAATAGAATAGAATAGAATAGAATAGAATAGAATTAACCAGGTTGGAAGAGACCTTCGAGATCATCGTGTCCAACCTATCATCCGACACCACCTAATCAACTAAACCATATAACCAAGCATCCTGTCAAGCCTTGCCCTGAACACCCCCAGCGTCGGCGACCCCACCACCTCCCCAGGCAGCCCATTCCAATGGGCAATCACTCTCTCTGTGTAAAACTTCCTCCTAACCTCCAGCCTAAACCTCCCCTGACGCAGCCTGAGACTGTGTCCTCTTGTTCTGGTACTGGTTGCCTGGGAGAAGAGACCAACCTCTGCCTGTCTACAACCCCCCCTCAGGTAGTTGTAGAGAGCAATAAGGTCACCCCTGAGTCTCCTCTTCTCCAGACTAAGCAACCCCAGCTCCCTCAATCTCTCCTCATAGGGCTTGTGCTCCAAGCCCCTCACCAACCTTGTTGCCCTTTTCTGGACACGCTCCAGCAAGTCAACATCCTTCCTAAACTGAGGGGCCCAGAACTGGACACAGTACTCAAGGTGCGGCCTAACCAGTGCAGTGTACAGGGGCAGAATGACCTCCCTGCTCCTGCTGGCCACACTGTTCCTGATGCAGGCCAGGATGCCACTGGCCCTCCTGGCTGCCTGGGTGCACTGCAGGCTCATGTTCAGTCTACCATCAACCAGCACCCCCAGGTCTCTCTCAGCCTGACTGCTCTCCAGCCACTCTGACCCCAGCTTGTAACTCTGCATGGGGTTGCTGCGGCCAATGTGCAGAACCCGGCACTTGGATGTGTTAAATCTCATGCCATTGGACTCTGCTCATCTGCCCAGCCTGTCGAGGTCCCTCTGCAGAGCCTCTCTACCCTCCAGCAGATCAACTCCTGCCCCCAGCTTGGTGTCATCAGCAAATTTACTGATGATGGACTCGATGCCCTCATCCAGATCATCAATAAAGATGTTAAAAAGCATGGGGCCCAGCACTGATCCTTGAGGCACACCACTGGTGACTGGCTGCCAGCTGGATGTGGCACCATTCACCACCACTCTCTGGGCTCGGCCCTCCAGCCAGTTCCTAACCCATCGCAGTGTGCTCCCATCCAAGCCATGGGCTGACAGCTTGGCCAGGAGTTTGCTATGGGGAACGGTGTCAAAGGCCTTGCTGAGGTCCAGATAGACTACATCCACAGCCTGCCCTGCATCCACCAGACAGGTCACCTGATCATAGAAGGAGATCAGGTTGGTCAGGCAGGACCTGCCCTTCCTAAACCCATGCTGGCTGGGTCTGATCCCTTGGCCATCCTGTAAGTGCTGTGTGATTGCACCCAAGATGACCTGTTCCATAATCTTGCCTGGCACTGAGGTCAGGCTGACAGGCCTGTAATTCCCTGGCTCATCCAACCGGCCCTTCTTGTGGATGGGTACCACATTGGCCAGCTTCCAGTCGTCTGGGATGTCTCCAGTGAGCCAGGACTGCTGAAAAATGATGGAGAGCGGCTTGGCCAGCACATCTGCCAGCTCTCTCAGCACCCTGGGATGGATCCCATCTGGTCCCATGGACTTGTGGGGATCCAAATGGCTAAGCAGATCACCAACTACCCCATTCTGGAACAGAGGAAGACTATGCTGCTCCCTAACTCCTTCTGCCAGCTCTGCAGGCCAGCTGTCTGGAAGACATTCTGTCCTGCTAGAAAAAATTGAGGCAAAGAAGTTATTAAGTAACTCTGCCTTCTCCTCATCCTTTGTTACAACATTCCCCTCCGTGTCCACCAAGGAATGGAGGTTGTCCCTGCCCTTCTTCTTGCTATTAATGTATTTATAGAAGGACTTTTTGTTGTCCTTCACAGCAGAGGCCAGTCTAAGCTCCAAATGTGCTTTTGCCTCCCTAATTTTCTTCCTACAAGACCTAGCAACATCCTTAAACTTTTCATGGGTTGCCTGCCCTTTCTTCCAAAGATGATACACCCTCTTTTTTCCCCTTAGTTCTTTTAGAAGCTCATCACCCATCCAGGCTGGCCGTCTGCCCCGGCAGCTTCTCTTCCGGCGCATTGGCACAGCCTGATCCTGTGCCTTCAAGAGTTCCTCCTTGAAGTAGTCCCAACTCTCCTGGACCCCTTTGTTTCTAAGGGCTGTCTCCCAAGGAACCTTTTGAGTTAGTTCCTTGAGCAACCTGAAGTCCGCCCTCCGGAAGTCCAGAGTGGAGGTCTTCTTGCTGCCCCTCTTAACTTGACCAAATACTGAAAATTCAATTATCTCATGGTCACTGGCCCCTAAACAGCCTCCGACCACCACATCACCCACCAGCCCTTCCCTGCTGGTGAAGAGGAGGTCAAGCAAAGCCTTGCCCCTGGTAGGCTCACTCAGCACCTGGGATAAGAAGCTGTCCTCCATGCATTCCAAGAACCTCCTGGACTGTCTCCTCTCTGCTGTGTTGAGTTCCCAGCAGATGTCAGGCAGGTTGAAGTCGCCCATGAGAACAAGGTCAGGTGATCTTGAGACAGCCTTAAGTTGCCTAAAAAATGCTTCATCAACTTTTTCTTCCTGGTTGGGTGGTCTGTAACAGACTCCAGCCAGGATGTCAGCCCTATTAGCCTTCCCTCTAATTCTCACCCATAGGCACTCAACCTGATGATCCCTAATCTCCATCTCAATAGCATCTAGTGCCTCCCTGATGTACAGGGCCACCCCTCCACCCCTTCTTCCCTGCCTGTCTTTTCTGAAAAGCCTGTAGCCATCAATTGCAGCGCTCCAGTCATGTGAGTCGTCCCACCACGTCTCTGTGATGGCAACTACATCATAACTTTCCTGCTGCAGCAAGGCTTCCAGCTCCTCTTGTTTGTTACCCAAGCTTCGTGCATTAGTGTACATGCACCTCAGCTGGGCTACTGGTTTCACCTCTGGCTCAAGCTTATCACCCCCAGACTCCTGCCTGGGGGGACTGGTTTCAGCCCCTTCCCCCTTCGAATCTAGTTTAAAGCCCTATCTATGAGACCTGCCAATTGCCTTCCTTCTTCTTTTTGAAGAGACCTTGGAGATAGACATATGTTCTTCATCTCTTGAGAGTTGATCTGCTTAAGACTATGTGAGCAAAGTATTCTCAAATGAATGATGAGGACATTGAGTCCATCATCAGTAAGTTTGCAGATGACAGCAAGCTGGGGGCAGGTGTTCATCTGTTAGAGGGTTGAAGGGCTCTGCAGAGAGAGACCTTGACAGGCTGGACAGATGGGCAGAATCCAACAGTATGAGATTTAAGACATCCAAGTGCCATGTTCCGCACATTGGCCACAGCAACCCCATGCAGTGCTACAGACTGGGGTCAGAGTGGCTGGAGACTGGCCAGGCAAAGAGGGAACTGGGAGGGACCTGGGGGTACTGGGCGATGGTAGGCTGAACATGAGTCTGCAGTGTGCCAGGCAGCCAAGAGGGCCAATGGCATCCTGGCCTGCATCAGGAATAGCGTGGCCAGCAGGAGCAGGGAGGTCATTCCTCCCCTGTACACTGCACTGGTTAGGCCACACCTCAAGTACTGTGTCCAGTTCTGGGGCCCTCAGTTTAGGAAGGATGCTGACTTGCTGGAACGAGTCCAGAGAAGGGCAACAAAGTTGGTGAGGGGTTTGGAACACAAGCCCTATGAGGAGAGACTGAGGGAGCTGGGGTTGCTTAGCCTGGAGAAGAGGAGACTCAGGGGAGACCTTATTGCTGTCTACAACTACCTGAAGGGAGGTTGTAGACATGCGAGGGCTGGTCTCCTCTCTCAGGCAACCAGCAGCAGAACAAGAGGACAGGGGAGGTTTAGACTGGATGTTAGGAAGAAATTCTACACAGAGAGTGATTGCCCATTGGAATGTGCTGCCCTGGGAGGTGGTGGAGTCACCATCATTGGAGGTGTTTGGGAGACTTGACAGGATGCTTGGTTGCATGGTTTAGTTGATTAGGTGCCTCATAGGGCACGTGCTCCATTCCCTTAATCATCCTGGTAGCTCTCCGTTGGACTCTCTCTAACAGATCACAGAATTTACCAGGTGGGAAAAGACCTTTGAGATCATCAGGTCCAACCTATCACCCAACACCATCTAATCAACTAAACCATGGCACTAAGTTCCTCATCCAGTCTTATTTTTAACAATTCCAGAGTCAGTGACTCCGCCACCTCCCTGGGCAGCCCATTCCAATGGCCAATTACTCTTTCTGGGAAGAATTTCTTCCTAACCTCTGCCTTTTCGTAGTCTTTTGTTACTATATTCCCCTCCACGTCCACTAAGGAGTAGAGGTTGTCCTTGTCCCTCCTCTTGCTATTAATATATTTATAAAAACTTGGTTTTACTGTCCTTCACAGCAGTGGCCAGTCTAAGCTCTAAATGGGCTTTTGCCTCTCTAATTTTTTTCCTGCCTGACCCAGTAACATCCTTAAATATTTCATGGGTTAGCTCACCTTTCTTCCAAAGATGATATACCCTCTTTTTTCCCCTTAATTCATTCAGAAGCTCATTGCCCATCCAGGCCAGCCCTCTACCCTGTCAGCTCATATTCCAGCACACTGGGACAGCCTGTTCCTGAGTCTTAAAGATTTCTTCATTGAAGTAGATCCAGTCCCCTTTGTTTTTAAGGGTTGTTTCCCAAGGTATCTTCTGAGTTAGTTCCTGAAGTAACCTGAAGTCCACCCTCTGGAAGTCCAGAGTGGAGGTTTTGTTGATGCCCCTCTTAGCTTGAGTGCATATTGAAAACTCAATTATTTCATGGTCACTGGACCCCAGACAGCCTCCAACCACCACATCTCCCACCAGCCCTTCTCTGTTTGTGAAAAGAAGGTCAAGCAAAGCCTTACCCAAGGTAGGCTCACACAACAGCTGGAATAAGAAGCTATCCTCCATTCACTCTAAGAAGCTTCTTCACTTCCTCCTCTCTTCTGTGTTAAGTTCCCAGCAGATATCTGTTAGGTTAAAATCACCCATAAGAACAAGGTCTTCTGATCTTGAGATGGCCTCTAGTTGCTTATAAAATTATTCATCAACCTCTTTATCCTGGTTGGGTGTTCTATAACACATTCCCACCAGGATGTCAGCCTTGTTGGCCTTCCCTCTAATTCTCACCCACAGGCATTCGACATGATCATCCTTAATCTCTAGTTCCATGGTGTCTAGAACCTCCCTAATGTACAGGGCCACACCTCCACCCCTTCTCCCTCACTTGTCCCTCCTGAAGAGCCTGTAGCCATCAGTTACTGTACTCCAGTCATGTGAGTCATCCCACCTTGTTTCTGTGATGGCAACTACATCACAGCTTTTCTGCTGTACCAAGGCTTCCAACTCCTCTTGTTTGTTACCCATACTGTGTGCATTAGTGTACATGTTCTTCAGCTGGGCTGCTGGTTTCACCCCTGACTCCAGCTTACCACTCTCAGACTCATGTCTGGAGAGAATAGTTTCATCCTCTTCCCCCTTCAAATCTAGTTGAAAGCCCTGTCAATGAGCCCTGCCAACTCCTTTCCTAAAACTCTTTTCCCCTTGTGGGATAGATTATTCTCCTGTGCTAGGATCTTTATCCTCCTTTGTGACAGATGTACTCCATCTATTGCTAGCAGACTCGCTGCCCTAGGAAGTTCCCCAAGATCAAAACCCAAAAATTCTCTTGGTAGCACCAGCCTCTGAGCCACTTGTTAATCATCCCTGTCCCTCTTGAACTGCACAGCCCCAAACTGGATGAAATATTCCAGGTGAGGCCTCAGCAGGGCAGGGTAGAAGGGGAGAAGAACTTCCCTCTATCTGCTGGACACACTCCTCTTAATGCACCCCAGGGCTGGCCTTCTTGGCTGCAAGGGCACATTGCTGTCCCACGGATAACTTCTTGTCCACCAGGACTCCCAGGTCCTTCTCCACAGGGCTCCTCTGCAGCAGATCACCTCCTAACCTGTACTGGTGGAGTTTATTATTCCTCCCCAGGTGCAGGACTCTGCATTTATCCTTGTTGAACCTCATTAGGTTCTTCTGTGCCCAGCCTGCCAGCCTGTTGAAGTCTCGCTGAATGGCTGCACAGTCTTCAGGCATATCAGTCAAGCCTCCCAGTTTGGTATCATCACCAAACTTGCTGAGCAGTCTGCCCGCTCATCAATGTCATTGATACAGATGATGAACAGGACCACACCCAGCTCTGATCCCCAGGGGACTCCACTAGTTACAGCTCTCCAGCTGGACTTGGCACCATTGTTCACCACTCTCTAGACTCTATTTTGTAACCAGTTCCTAATCCATCTCACTGTCTGTTCTATCCCACACGTCCTGAGCTTACTCATAAGGTTGTTGTGGGAGACAGTGTCAAAAGGCTTACTAAGGGCAAGGTAGACTACATACACTGGTCTCCCTGCATCTACACATTCAGTTATGATTCTGGGAATTATATACCCGTTGGGATGTCATGTTAATCCTTATCCTTTCTAAAGGATAATTTACTCAAAATGTCATGCATTTTGAGTAAAGAAACTGATTTTTTTACATTTGCTGCATTGCATTTTAATTAATCATTGGAATAAGATGCCCAGAGACCCTGTGGAAGCCTTCCTCAAAATGGTTTGAATTTGATGTTGATCATGCTCTAAGAAGGTTAGTCTCAGTGAAAATCTTGAGCATTCCTCACTTTTTTTGTGTACTTTTTTGCAGTTTTTTAAATAGTGCTGGGACAGTGTGAGAGACTAAATCTTATCTCTCCTGATGTGACTCAACAAAGATAAAATCACCTTTGCTGCTTGCCGAGACAATAGCTGAGGTGTATTGGGCAGAGCCACTGGACGGTGCAAGGATAAAAGATTGCTCACTGGACTACAGCTGGCCTAACAACAAAGGACCATGGCCACAGCTATGGATACCTTCAGGAATATGCATAAGACAAGATCATCTCCACCCTTCAGGTACCCTGGAAAGGGAGGATGGTGAGACAATGGATTCACCACCTGTCCCCTGATGTGTATTGGGTGTGTGGGCAAGTAAATGGAGAAGGAGGAGACAGAGCCCCCAGCCCCCCACCCCCCCCCTCCACTTCCTCCAGACTCCTATCCAAACACAAAGGAATACACAGGAAGATTTCCTGGGGATCAATACCTGGACACTTATCTAAGGACAATTTCCTGGGGGACAATACTTGGATGCATATGTAAGGACTAAAACCTGTATAAAAAGACCTGACCAACTAGTGGCTCAGAGAAAGGAAAACACAGATGAAGGACAATGCTGCTGAGAAGGAAAGCGCAAAAGAAGGAAAAGCCCGGGGCAATGCTGCTCTGATGAAAAATGGAGAGAATACCAGCAGAGGAAAAAAATGACAGAGACATCACCATGGAGCCTGGAAGGACCAGACCAAGAGGAACCCTGTCTCTGTGACCTAAGTTCCACCTGCTGCAACTCATGGAGCTGAGGCGGCTGCCCAGAGGTGCTCATCTCTTCTACAGCCAAAGCCTCAGCACCGTTTCTCTACAGACCCAACATCTCCCGCAGCACCTTTCCTCCACAGACTCAAACTCTCTTGGGGGGTGAGGGGTGTGGTATAATTCCTTTCCTCTTCTCTCTCTCCCTCTCTACTTTCTCTCTCTCCCTTTCTGATCCATCCACTTTATTTATGTAATAAATAGTCTAGCTGTTGATATTTTCGCCTTGTTTGTTTCATAACACGGGAATATTCAAAAGAACTGAGTCTCTTTCCCTCTCCAGACTGAGATAGACAGAAGGACATCTGATGAGGTACTCTTCTGGTGAGGAGTGACTCAGCTAAAACTATGACCCTAATAAATGTAAAATGAATTCTTAATCTGTTCATATGAATGCTTTGGTTCTGTAGGAAATGAGTACAGCAGTGAAACAGGAGATGGGTGTATGCAGTATCTCCCTCTTACAGAAACAGTTCTAGTAATTATGGAACTCTTTAATGTAAAATCAGAAGCCTCTACTGCTTAATTTTCCAAAAGACCTATTGTAAGCTTTCTTAATGTATGCCTCCTTCGGGTCCTGCCCCCTCTTTCTCCATACATTACACATCAGATTGAGTACTTCTTGGAAGAGCTAGAAGATCTTATTCTTCCACTGCAAGTTTAGTTTAACACTTCTATATCCAAGGTGTCTTCTGGTCATTCATCTTCACTTCCATGGCTCAAGGACCTCTTTATGTCATCACATACTTTACCAGAACATCTGTGTCAGTGAGGTGTACAACTCTTTCCTCCTTCCTCTATTCTTGTCAGTGAAGTAGTGCACATGTGCATATGTGTTTTTCAGGGTGAAGTATTTCTCTCAGCAGATTCTTTCTGGATGATCCTGCTCTTTATAAGTCGTGATAATGCCATCATCTTGAAGCAATAAATGCATTGATTTAAATGAGGCATAATCATCTCATTTGTACACCTCAGGTAAACAGTGAGTTTATGTGACTGAGCTTCATCATCTTTTCTAAGATCAGGAAATCACATTAGATAGTTTTCTTGTGCTTATCAGGTTTTAACTATAAGAAAGATTTCTTGCAGATGGTGCTTTTTGTGCTGTTCATAGATGGGATTAGCATTCTGGGAAATGTCTTCAGACATCCATAACCATAACTTCTTGTTTGGAGTGATTGTATAATGCAGTCTCTTTTTTTAATTTTCTTTTCTGTGCAAAAGTTATATTGCAAGTTCCTTTTATGCATTGTTGTCACTACTAGACTGCTTTGGTTTGGAACGTAACAAATAGAATGAGTTTGCTTAGATTTGAGCCAACGGTTTAGTCAAAGACATTGTCTAAATCCCCATTAAGAAGAATAACTGAACACCATAAGGATGTGTAAGTGTTCAAGGCAGTGAGATAAATCTTCCACTTTTCCCCAGTAACAAAAATATATTTGCTACACTTCTCCATTAATTCAAGGCAGATATCATACTGGCTTATTAATACACACTGGGAATTCATGCAGATGACACAATTTTCATAGTTACAAATGTTTTCCTTAATTTCAATAACACTGTGCTGAAAGGAAAAGACTTTTGAGATATGCATATCTGTAAATCTTATATATTATTTATGATGTTATTATCATAAAATCTGGTTTGGTATGAATGTATATCTAGGTAAAATATCTTTATTTTCATCTCAAAACAGAGCTATGTAAGTTTAATTGCATTCATGTTGTCTCTGGTAAGATCAATAGCAGTCTCAATTTATGAATACAAAATATTAAAAGAGTTTTCATTAATATTAGGTTACCCAAATCAGTATGAATTTTACTTGTTCTAGACAGCAGTAACCATGGTTTATTTTCTTAAAATGTATTACAAGCTCCTAAAGTTGCAATAGTTCTGTTGTGTTTATGTTGGGTTTATTCAGAAAACGACTTATGGGGGAAGGTTACTAAACCCCATCCCCTGCTATAAATCTTGTGTTTTTATTTGCTTAAGGATATGAGTCAGAATTACTTAAATAAAAATGTAGCACCCCCCTCCCCATCTCTCTATCAGTGAGAGACAATTGAAGTAAATAATAGAAAATGGCCAAAGAAAGCAAAGTAGTTCAATAATTTTATTTGTAAGAAATAATTTTTCTGGAGGAAATGATTGTATAGTTGGTCTACATACAGGATGAGATAAAGGTAGTGTTTATCGTATTTTTTCAGTTCCTATCTAAATAGAAGTTAGTATTGAATTCTGTCTCAATATAAAAGCTTTTCAGGAAAGGTATCATTACATGCATTCCAACCAATTATCCCACTGTAAATTTGGATCACCCTTATTGAACTCACCAGCATAACTCTGGAATTACTGTAGTGTAATTTGGCACATGCGGTGTAACAAGCTAAACCCCCCAGTGGTATGATACAGAATATATACATATATACATATATATATATATATATATATATATATGCACATTAAAAATCATAATTCTTTCTGCAATGCATTTAGTGGGTCTGTGTAAAGTTCTTTGCAAAGGAGTATGACAGAGAAGAAGGTTAAATTATAGGCACAATGTTCCAAGCTACAGCAGCTGATTTTTCTGCAGCTAGTCTTAGTCTCTGCTCACTGCACAGTAGTAGGCAGAAGTATAGATAGCCTGAGAATCACTTTAGGAACTGCAGGGTATAATGGAAAATGTCCTCTTGTCCAAAAATTCTGTAAACTTAAAATGGTTTAATTAGATAAAGTCACCCCAAAAGTGCTATTTAATTTTTTTTGTCATGAACCTCTTAGTGAACCTTGAAGACTTTTTTTTGTCATCACTGAAGCTGCAAATTACAGAGATTAATCCCAAAGCTTTCATAGAAAACATTTGTCTTTCAAGAAATCAGATTTTCCTCTTTGATTCCTGTGTGTGCATATTCAAAATATATGTAGTTGTGTGATAAGATATAAAATATTGTTCACATGAATTACAATGCTTGCAATTCATGAGAAAAGTAAAATGGCAAGTGATTTAGACAGCTTACCCTTGGACTGTGCTTGATAAAGTTGTCATATCACATCATATCAGACTTCGTCTTAGTATATAGTCATGACTCAAGAAATCGCTTTGTTACAACAGATTTTCTAAGTAAAAGGGTCCGTTAACCCATGTGGTCCTATTCCTGTCAATCACTTCTGTAAACAAAATAAAGCTAAATGAAAAGCATCCTCAATTCAGAGCCTAAGACAGACCTTATCAGGAAGTCATCATTGACAACAGACACAAAAGACTCTCTTCCTTATGCAGTTTCACAGGACAGTATTTCCTTAAATCTTTGAGAACCCTGCCTTTTAGTCAAGGGAGAAAAGATATCATAAATGTATTTACATGTACCTTCTGGGGAAAGAAATGGACAACTCTGATAAAATTAACTCTGTCTATAGTGATATAAAGGCTTTTACTAGTTCTCTAATCATAAAAATGTATGAACTTCACTGGCCAGAGTTACCCATTCCACCAAAAATAATAAAAATCTAGAACCCTTACAAACCATAAAAAATTAAAAAACATTCTCAGTCTTAAGATATGTTCTTCATTACCTCCTGCCCCTGTGCCAAATTCAAATATGCACAATGTTCACTGGCTGGTGGCCAACATCCCAAACAGCTACCCACTTGTAAAATTACACGTGGCATTTTGAAACACAGCCTTGTCTCTCCAGTCTGTTTCTAGGAATCTGTCCAATAAAATATGTATTAAATAAGAAAATATTGTATATTGTGTTCAAAACACAGTACTCTTCATAACAGGGAAGGGAGTATAAATGAATGAAGTGTGAAAAAATAAGCTGCTACATTGTTCATAAAGCTGATAGTACATTCCAATTGAAGGAGAGATAAGCAGCACCTTATTTAATGAGCTTTGTTTAAAATTACTTAATTAACAGTGCATTTTTACATCTTGATTTGCACACACATTGCTTTCCTATCTTTATTAAATATTTCATATAAGCACTTAAGTATAAATATGCATTTTTATTACAAGGGTATAGGGGCTTGCTCTTAGTTAATGCTTACTTCAAACAGTGTACAGATTAATAGAAACAGAAGAAATCAGTTCTTTACTCTTTGGGGAAAAAAAAAATCTATCTATATATCTACTAACATTTCTGATAATCTTGACTGGTTTCTCAGTTTTCTCCTATTTGAAATTACTGGAATTTTGATAACAAGAGACAAAACTTACCATTTAAACCAATAAAACAAGTTTTGGGGTTTCTTGTGTTTTTCTTTTCCCTCATGCTGGGAGTAGTTAAGATTTTGTTGCTGCTTAACTGCGTAAGACCACTATAAATAAATTACTTTTTAATTTTACTTTACACTTTTGAGCAAAATGTGAAATTTTCAATACATCAAATAAATCAGGAGTAATTAGTTTGCTCAAGCATTCTGTCTCTGATCTTCATGATGGGATAGAAAAATAAGCTAATGAGAAAGACAAAACCCTTCACTTTAATCACTGGCAGATGTTGAAGTTTGCATCTGAACTTTGTGGATAATGTTGCTTTTTCATTAGTGAGCCAAAGCTTTGTTAAATAGAAGGATCTTTAAATACATTGCATGCATACTAAAGTTGTGAGCAAACTTTGCAGCTCCTGATGTTAAATGTACTGCAATTGATGCATCATTAGAGCTATGAAGTTGGAAGTTAAATTAGTTATTGAACTACCTAAAGGCTGATGCCATCTATTTAATAGTGACTGGACACTAAGACTGACAATCACATAAATCCTCATATCAGACCAGAATTAGTTCAATATTTTAAGCATACAGATACTTGTCCTTGAAAACACTTACAACAAAAAGGCTGGTTTAGGTGAGAAAGCATTTTTCTTTTTCCCTCTTTACTTTTTTTTCCCCCCCTAAATGACAAATAATCTCAGCTGCAGACATATGATTGTACTGACTTTGAAGAATAAAGGGTGCATGTGTGCCATATCCCCAGGTTAAGTCTTGTAATCATGATGCTTCAGGTGGTGCATGCAACCATGTTACTCAGATTTATCATGAATATACACAGAGTCCTTCAGTCAGTGCACATCTCATCTTGCAAGTTAAACATTTTGCTGGTTTCTCTTCCTTATTTTATCTGATTGCACTGTTGATATATTTTCCTTTTTCTTTTTTCCTTTTTTTTTTTTTTTAATGGCATGTTTATACAAACAAGATAGAGGATAACCTAAAACTGGACTAGGACTTGCCTCAGTCCACACCTCCTATCCTAAGACAAAAAGGGCATGGTTTATCCATGTTCCAGTCATAATGTTGAGAAGATGACCATAAGGGTAATGCCAATGCATATTGGTAATAATACAGTGAGTAAAGTACTGCAAAACTACTTCCTAACATGCCACTTCAAACTTGCTCATGTTAGTAAACTCGGGATAGTACTGAAACTGGTAAGAGTAAGGTTTAATAATGCAGCTGAAATCAGTTGTTGACCATGTTTCCTATGACAGATTTGTGGCTCAATTGCAGGCACTTTTAATAATGCATTCCAACACAGTTATCAGCCATGTTTCAGTCACAAATACATGGCTTAATTGAAGTCAATTTTTTAAGCAACATTTTGTCTACATATTGCAGTGAGTGTACAGTAAAGAAGTCAGTAGGGTATTGTCTTACTTTGCTTCTTCTGGAAAAGAAAGCCCATTCACTGCATAAGTTCATGGATAATACAAGAGTTACAACTGTGTTTTTCTCAAGCAGTTGTGTTTTCTTTTTACTTTATGTCAGTAGCTTATAGAATTTTTTTCATAGTTCTTTAAAAAATACTGATAAACCTAAGCTTAAGATACTGAAAATGTGTCATGATGTGGTGAAAGCAATTTTTTTATTTACAATGAATGATACTTGGGAGATAGTTTTATTAGTGTTTGAAAGTTGATTTATTTCAAATAAACTTTAATGGGGAAAAAAAACAGAAAACAAAACAAAACACAAAACAAAAAATCAGCAACCACAAAAAACCCCAAAACCCAGAAAACAAAAAAACAGGGTCTTGATGTAATAAATTATTATGTCTAGAAATTAAAGAGATTCCAAACAGCAACTGCCACAAATTACTACCATGACCACTGGGATACAGTGCAGTGAGTCTCTGACTTCAAATAGAAATTCTAAATTTTTTACATATAAGTTCTTTGGAACATGACTGTTTCTGAAAGATAAAAAAAAATGGTTTTGAGAATTCTGATCTTTTGCTGCTTCAAATCTATATAAATCTCAGGAGACTACAAATAGTTCAGACTGGTTGAAAAATTGGGTAGGCAACCTAAAAAATATCAAGTATAGAGTATAATGGTTTTGCTGCTGATCTGTGGAGCATGAACGTATGAGCTTCTGCGAACAGCTGTGCTTGTAAAGAGACACACCATCATGGAGATTTCTCTCCATCCTTCTCTCTATTGCAAGGAAAACTCAAGGGAAGGCAAGGAAGAGTGTCCCCTTTTTCTGTGCCTTTCTATACTGTGGTGACTATTTTCTGCCATAACAGCATAGTGTGTGGGTAGCTGCTGCTCAGAGAGAAACATGTTCATTTTAAATTGTTACACAGAAATAGTTCAGTTATATGGCAGGCTGAAGTTTCACAATCAGATTTTTTTTTCTACCTAGTAGGGGTTGAATATCATAAGTTGAACATTTTTGCTGTCTAAACTGAAGTTAAATCAAGCTTCAAATATCTCCATGTAGAAGATTATACTGGGAATATAACCATAGCAGGCCAAGAAACCTGGACAAATTTAAAGACCGTCCAAGTCAAGGATCAAGAGATAAGAATTTGAAGAGCTGTGAAATCTGAATGGTAGTTAGAAATATCAGTGCGTAGAATTTTCTTCTTAAAAAAAATATTAAAATATATAATTCTATAAGCTTTTTAAAAAAAATGTTCATTTCTGATGTCAGTAGTTCACTGAAAAAAATAAGATTAATACAAAACTGAGTAGAATTTTCATAGCTTCTTTTAAGAATACGGTTTCTATTTGACAAATGTATGTGAGTGTATGGTGAAAGGAACAAGCTAAAATTTCTAGTATTGCAACTGTAGCTCAAATATTTGTTTCTTTGCCCTTATTAAGAAAAAAAAAAAGGTTTAGTTCCAATACATATTAGATAGTTTTTAATGATAAATGAATTAGTTTATGAAAAAAAAACTATTAAAAGGAGATTTATCTTTCATAAATTTATGTTATTTCAGTCTTTTTTTTTTTATCTCAGTTACTAAATGTTGTAACTGAAATTATTGTTTTCTGACAGATTTTGTATTAGTCATTAAAAATATACTATTAAATGATTACTTTAGCTTATTTTATTTGTTGCATGTGATATTAAAAATAAAAAGGAATAGTGACCAATCTTTGCTTGGGTAGAGTTTTATTGCTCCTTATTGACAAGCATGTTTCCATTGGGCATTTTTTCTCTCATAAAACAAATATCCAGTTTAGTGAATGCTTAATCTCTCTCAGAAAGAAATCCTGGGCCTGGGCCAAGAAGAAATGAAATCAGTGAAAATCTTTCCAGTTGTTTCAGAGGGCTTTGAGTCAAGCTTTTAGCTAAGCAGATGTTTGGTACTTCTGAATGGTATAAATTGCTCTTTTGAATGATATGCATATTTTTGTATTATACAGTTCCTTTGTGTAAATTTCGAGTCTAATAACATCTCTCTGTGTCCTAAGTTTCACCTGCTCTTTACAGGTGATATTCTCTAATTTTAGAGATAATTGTTAAATGTGATAACGAATTTGACTGAAGTAAAAACAAGGCTGTCAAACCAGAAATGCTAAATAATGCTGTTTCCAGGAAACAACTAACACTGGTGACATTGTTGTATATTCTTGTAAAAAACTATGATGAAAATGAAATATCTCAAATACAAATTCAGATGATTCATGTCAAATGCAGACTTTAAAGTACTGTCAGGATAAATGTTAAATGTAATGTCATTTGCGGCCAATTCCACATAGTTCTGCCATTAGAAACACAAGTTTATAAACAGCTATTTTTGCACAAAGCCAATACTATAAATGAAACAGACAATTTAAGATTTCTCCCATCACAAATAGTTCTATCATGCAGTAGATTAGGCAGAAATTTTAATATAAAATGGGAATACACTTGAAAGCAGAACAATACCTCCATTCTTGAAAATATATTGTAGCAGGAAAACATGCTATTGTCTTGCTAATAACACTATTATTGTGCAATCCTGAATGATTCTAGATGAGACAGTCTATTGGTCTACTGCTCCATAAGGTAATTAATAGTATACAGTAGTACATTGGCTAGCACAGAAGTTTTGTCACATTTGCATATTGCTTTCCAGAAATAGGGGAATGGTTGTGTCATACATATGGCCTCATTCAGCTGTAGTTCTATACAGACACTGTATTTCTTCCCTTCTGCTCTGAAATATAGAATCACAGAACTGTTAGCATTTGAAGGGACATCTCGTTCCAACCCCCTTGCCCTGGGCAGGGATGTCTCACCCTAGATCAGGTTGCTCAGAGCCACATCCAGCCTGGTCTTAAAAACCTCCATGCCCCATTTCTTTACTATCCTCTATAAAATTTTGGCATGAAACTCATAGCTCTTAGAAAATGCATTGCCTATATTTCAAGGTTGGGTTTTGTGTTTTTTTTCCCCTGGTCAAAATACTTCAGATATTATACACTATATTGAGGATTAATCTTTTGAACTCAATGAAATAAAATACTTATGATATTCTTAACCAAAGTTTGTAATTAACAGGGCATGCAAAATGTTGTTCTGTCCTGTGCATTAAAATCTTCCCTTAATTGCCTAGGAATTTAAGAGTGTTTTTCAGTTAAAAATAAATGACCAATGTAATTTTAACCAATGAGCAGGAGCTCCATGCTTATTCTTCGCTTACTCAATAGGCAAGATGATAATTTAATTAACTGATTTAAGATAAACTTTTGTTGTTTCACAAAGTTAGTTGATATTCGTGAAGTGACTGTTTAAGCCCATCCTGCAAAAGAAACTTGAAATGTCAGTTTGTCTTACAGCTAGGACTAGGTTGCCATAAGAGTAGTGAAACACTGGAACAGGTTGCACAGGGAGGGAGTTGAGGCCCCATCACTAGAGATATTCAAGATCAGGCTTGAAAAGGCTCTGAAAACCTGATGCAGTGGAGGATGTCCCTGCTCACAGCAGGGCACTTGGACTAGATAGCCTTTGGAGGTACCTTCCAAACCAAACCATTCTATGCTTTTGTGATACTCTATTTCATACCTTGAAGGCAGAAAGGAATGCAGGTGGCTGGATCTGGAAGTGCCTTTGTAGATCTTCTAGGCCAACTTAATGTCCAGAGTAGAGTCAAATAGGGCAGGCTGCAACTATCAGCAAGGACTCAACCTTTTCTGGTATTTGTCCATATTAGAAAACTGGTCTATTACACTCAGACACAATTTCCTGTTAAGTTTATGTCCACTGCATCTTGTCCTGTTGCCAAGCGCTAATGAGAAGAGCCTGACTCTGAGTTCCCTACTTCCCCATCTGGTTATTTATACACACTGACAAGATTCTCCTGAACCTGCTCTTCTCCATGCTCCCAACTCTCTCAGCATTGCCTTATATATCAGATACTCCAGTTTCTCAGTCATCAACACACTACAGGAAGGACTGTTTCTTATGGTATTTCTATACAGTATCACCATAAATGCTGCCATGAAAATAGAGAAATGGTCAGTCAGCAAAGCAATGTATCAACAATGCCAGAACCTGTCTTGACATGACAGAAGTATCTTTTTATGTTTATTGTTCAAAAATAACATGTTTACAGACCCATCTTAATTCCTGTATGACCTACTTTCAGCAGCAGCTCTTACTTCAGCAACAGAAGATTCAAATCTGTGAGAAGCTCATATTGCAACTTAGTTACTAAGTGCCAGCTTCTCATAGTCACACAGAATACAAGTAGCAAAATTAAATGTGATTGCCATGGTATTCTAATGTATTCATACGAACACACAGGTCTTTTTCTTGTCCATAACTAAGGCTTTGACCTTACTGAGTCACTAGGAAAATTGGACCTAATAAGTATAATTATTGAAATATCTCATGGAAAAAAAAAAAAAAACAACAAAAACACCAAAACCACAAGAAAAAGTGGAACACATATCTGTGCTCCTGAAAAAGTTACATATAACTCAAGTACTTCAGCCTGTGTAACATGGATTGGGAAGCACTCACAGTAACAAATTTGGGTTTGTTTAGATGAACAGACATGACTAACTCATTTGGTGACAATTTTCAAACTCAACTTCATGAGAGCTTTTTGGTTTTGATTTTCTTTTCCGTTTGTAGTTTGTTTCAACAAGGTAAAAGAACTTAGGGCAGATGAGAACCTACTGGAAACTGAAATAAATGGTTTCTGAGAGTGTGGTGATTCAGGCTGGGTACCTCTCCTGGTGCTGCCACACAAGCCCCACCTGCAGTGTCCTGAGGGTCCAGCCCAGTGGGTGGACATGGGAAACTACATATTTCATCCCATAATGCCCTGCTCCCTTATAAAATCATCAGTGGGGTCCTGCACTTCCTCTTTCTTCTCTCACCGCTATCTGGTAATGGGGGGAGCAATCTTGCGGCCTCTTGGGCCTGGCTAGGCCCAAGGCTGGGCGAAGGGCAATCTCAGATCTGGCCAGCTGAGATTAGCCTAACCGTGGAGGAAGGGGGGAAGAAAGAGCCCTGGGGTTTTGGGTGTACCCTCAGGTGGGGATGGGATGCTTTTGGGTATGCTTTGGGATCTCTCTTTTGTCACTGTGCTTGTGGCTCGCTGTAAAATATTCACTGTTTTTCCATTTAAACTTTCCACCACTTTTGCAATGTTTGCCTGAGTTTTGTTTTTTTCTTCCTGCCCATGGGAGGGTGGGGAGGGAAGGGAAGATAGGCCCTTTAACCCACCACAGATTCATCCAACTGTTACTATTTTCTTCTAAACAGTAACCTCGTTCACTCTCTTTAAAGTGTAGCCAAATAATTTTTGTGTCTGTTTTTAGAAGATTTTGGGTTTTGTCCAAAACCAAAATATGCAGCTATCTACACCTGCAAGAAATGACATCATTTGGCCATCAGTATTTTCATTTTCTTAACAATTGAAAAAAAAAAACACCACCTCTTTTATGATATCTTTTCTACTACTTCTTTCCTACACTGATAAAATGTATATTGTATACATATTGTACTTACAGAAGATACATGGAGTATATTTGTCCTATGAACCTTTCTTCTTGAACTTCTGTTTTCCTGACATGTAGAAAGAGATTGCCTTTGAATATGATTCTAATGTTAATTAAAATTTGTTAAATGGCTAAAGTTACCATACCACTTCAGTATGGATTGTAGAAAAGCACAACAGTACATTGTCACTTGCATATGCAGAGACCAGTTACTCGATGTTTTTCTAATATTAGTAAAGACAATAACTTTTAAAATGGCTTAAAACTACACTTGTCTTGTATTTAACAGAAATGTTCAAAATTAAACAAAAATCAATTAAGCAATCAGAAATTTGTTCTTTAGATCCTTTGGGAACTTCTGGATAGTTTCTTTGAGTATGAATTGCTTTCATAAATCAACATTAGCTCAAATACTTTACAATAAATGATCTGATAATATCTCTAAGGGAAAAACATAAGTAATATTTCAACTCATTATTGCTATGGCTTCATGGTGTAGCTATATGTTGTATCATGGCTTCTTCTAGAATGAACAGCTGCTATTCTGATGTCACAATTTCATCACTATGTAGAGAGAAATATGATTCATATAAACAGCCAAATATAAATGTGAATATTGAGTCCTTTTTTTTCTTGTTTTGATGCATTTGATATATTTGCTGCTACTTTTAAGCACAGGATGGTCTAAAAAGTTAGAATCCATGATAATGAAATGTGTGAATTTGCATTTTTTACTGTAGTCAGTAAGGGTCAGTGAAGGTAGTTCAACATAACATAACAAATATTCAAGACTGACATTTTTTGTGGCTTATTGTGATATCTAGCATACTAAAAACTAGTATACTAGTTTTAGTATACTAGATATCTAGTATACTAAAAACTGACAAAAGCTTATAAATAAAAGGCATGGAAATTGTCTGAATATTCAAGATATTCTGTAAACTTAGAAAAACAAGAAACATGTTTTCTGTGAAAGTACATTATCTGACATAATGTATTGCGACATGGGCCATTTTACTCTTTCATTATGCATATATTAAAATGTACAATGCACTTTAATTCACAGAAATTAACATCTACATTTCATGAGGACATACTTACTGAACACTGGAGTTATGTCATAACCCAGCTGTAGCATTGAGAAATGTTTAGTTATATACAGATCTATTGAATTATTCTATGTTTAGATAGTTATGTTAGGGTAGAAAAACTGTAATTTGGTTATTAAACAGACTTTAAAAAAAATATTTTGCAAAATGGTGCATTGGGTTTGTGTGGCAAGGTCTTAATAAGCCCCTATTAGGATCTGGATGTGCTGAAGCATATCCAGAGAAGGGCCAAGAGGATGATTAGAGGGCTGGAGCACCTCTCCTATAAGGACAGACTGAGGGAGTTGGGGCTGTTCAGTCTGAAGAAGAGAAGGCTCCAAGGAGACCTATTTGTGGTCTTCCAGTATCTTAAGGGGGCCTACACGAAAGCTGTGAGGGACTTTTTAGGGTGTCAGGTAGTGATAGGACTAGGGGGAATGGGAAAAAAATAGACATGGCTAGGTTCAGATTGGATGTTAGGAAGAAGTTCTTCCCCATGAGGGTGGTGAGAGACTGGCACAGGTTGCCCAGGGAGGTGGTTGAAGCCCCATCCCTGGAGGTTTTTAAGGCCAGGCTAGATGTGGCTCTGAGCAACCTGATCTAGCCTGAGGTGTTGTGGTGGTTTAGGCTGGGTGCTGGCCTGGATGCCACTGCACAGACATCACCTGGGAGGTCCCAAAAGGGTCCAGCCCACTGGGTGGTCACAGGAAACCAGGTATTTCACCCATAATTCTCTGCTCCTCTATAAAATATCCATGCGGGGTCCTTACTTCCTCTTTCGTCCCCCACTGTTGCCTAGGTAAAATAGTGTGAGTTGCCTCCCTTGGGCCTGTGGTGGGAGAATTGGTCTCCCAAACCACAACAGTTAATGGCATAGCAAGGCCAGGAGTTGGTTGCTGTGGTGAACTGCAGATCAGATTGCAAAAGATGGAGAGTCAGATGTGGGGCATTGCTGGTTTGGAAGTTGGAGTCAAGTTTTCTTGCTGGGGCGACTGTGTGAACTCCTACAGACTTCAGAAGGACACCTGGTGCATGGCTGATGGTATGAAAGTCCCTTCTGCTGCTTGGGAACAGCAAGGGGTGGCTCTTTCTGTGACTTTCTGCTCAGGGTAGCTTAAGAATGCTTGGGGTAGCCTAAGAAGGCAAGACCTGTCTCCCTCCTTGTTCTCTGCGGAGTGATGAGTGGCAGAGAGCAGCTTGGAGGAGGGGCAGCAGCAAGCTGCCGCTGCGGGGAAGGGCCACCCATGGTGAGCGGACAAGTGATGGCTCCCAAAACCCGAAAAGGCGAGCAGGGACTTCAGCTGGAAAGCCATTCTCAAAGGCTCTGAGAACGTGTTCACGGCTTTGGCTGAAATAACCATTTGGGTGCCCGAAGGAGTGGAGGTGACCTTGATTCTGCATCGCAGCGACAGAAACAGTGGGAGCCGTGCCGTGCTGCATTCGGGTGGTGGTGGCAGCTGTAAATGTTCTCCCTGGTTCTTCAGGCATGTTCCAAAGATGGTGCCTAGCACCTGGCTCCACCTCCTCTCTTCTCAGCAAGTTGTGGTGCAGCTGCTCCCTCTCCCAGGGGAGGGCTGTGAACTGGATGCGGTCATGCCTCAGTATGTGAACGCCCAGCAGGGGGCACGATATGCCTGTGGTGTGCATTTGTGTAGCCTCAGACTGCGGCTGGAAGCAGTCAGCTGCAGCTCCCTGGAGGGATGGAAAAAAGCAGTCGTGGAGCCTGACTGCTCCGACCATCTTGTCCCAGGGGTGGTAAAAAGCCACTGAGTGAATGTAAATGCGAATAAAGGCTTGGCTGAGAAGTGATGAGGTTTTTCCAGGTGACCAGGATGTCACCAGGCTGGGTTGGGGGGGGGAAGAAAGAGCCCTGGGAGGGGGGTTGGGTGTACCCCCAAGTGGGGATGGGATGTTTGTGGTGAAGAGGTGTGACTGTTTGAGGCTGTGCCTTTAAGGAAGGGGCACTCTGGCTAAATGTTTGTAAATATACTGTATTCTAAATGAATTTCATTGGTGGATTATGGGGGAGTAAGATCTTAAGACCCGGAGTGGCTGGAACATTCGTGGCAGTTTCGCTTCCTTTCGCCTCCCTTCTAGCTGACTGCTTCTGGGCTTCTGGCCAAATAACAGATAAGAACTAACCCTCCTGTACTTAGGCCTTTTCTCTGATCTTGTTAACACCCCTCAGCTCTTTTCACTCCTTTTTGGGGAAGAAGGGAGGTAGGGGGGTGAAGGGGGCACAGGGGGAAGACCCCTCTGTTAGGGGGTCCTATTGCTGTTTTGTTTCTTTGCTGTGTATTTCTGTATATATTGTAAATTCTGTATATTTGTGTACATAATTACCCTGCGTTCCAAAATTGCTTTTGTAAATACAGCATTCCCTTTGCTTCACTGGTTGGGCTAGTTGTGGGGGTTTTTTCCCTTTACTTCTTCTTAGTGGGGGAGGGAAAGCTGGGCCTTTCCTTTCAACCCACCACAAGAGGTTATTAAATTTATGAATATGAAATATGAATTATGAAAATATTATTTTTATTATCAAACTATTAATAACCGATGAATCACCAACTTATATACATG
Organism: Dryobates pubescens; assembly: GCF_014839835.1. NCBI lineage: Eukaryota > Metazoa > Chordata > Aves > Piciformes > Picidae > Dryobates > Dryobates pubescens. Next base: position 1,925,077 of record NC_071621.1, read on the forward strand.
TTCTAGTGCACGTTCGTGAAATACATTCCACAAGAGGCTTAATGTTATGATTAGAACTTAATCATAACTATCTATTTTATTTATATAACGAAGGGTGCAGTTCCGCCGCTTGGCCACTAGATGGAGACTCGGCGGGATGCGGGCGGTTTCTGGCCACATGTAGCAGTATTATAATCTTTCCATGCGTCAGCGCTTACTCTTTTAGACACGGATACTTTGATCTGAGTGCTAGTGGATGGAAAGCACGTAGAAGATACTCTACAGCTATAGTTTGTAGCAAAGTGGGGGTCCTGCAGACGACTGTCGCTGGACTGGTTCCTAGTCGAGTTAGATGGTGATGTTGGGTTACTGTCTCCTCTCTCCGCAGTAGTGGAGAGGGAATAGTGGAACCTGGGCTTAGCTCAGAAGCAGGTTCCCTTCAGGACTCGGTCGATTCCCTCCAGACAACAGGGATCAGTCCTGGCAGGGGTTGGCCCGTAGGGTCAGCCCTTGGGAGTCAGCTTGCATGACAGGGTGGGGCAACAGTTGCCGGTAGGTGGGCTCGGAGGACACGGCAGCGGGCAAAGCTGTGGGGTTGGCCCAAATACGACGATTCTCGGGGCTGAGGTAAACAGCCTCAGAGAGAGAATGCGGCTGCATTAGGCGGTGGATTCTCGTTTGCTGAGCTTAAAGGAAAAGCAGGATGCTCAGAGTGGTCCTGGGTTCAGTGCAGTATAGGCACGAACAATGATTTGGTCTTCCCTGATGTTTACAGGGCTCAGAGCGGCACACATGGCAGCTCCTCTCCCGCTATGGCGGGGCTAAGCATCTATGGACTCGATCTCAATCAAAGTCCCTTCTCCCTGATAACTGGGCAGGTCTTACCCTCAGGGGTTGGTCCAGTCCTCCGGTGGCATGGTGGGCTCTCCCGGTTGATACAACTGGCTGTGGTGACACTGGGCTCCTCGGGCTCAGCGAAGGTCCACCCTCTGTGGAGATAATCCACCAACTGCTTCTCACGATGCAGAGGCTTTCAGTATGTGTGCATGTATTACAGAAGCTAACAACAATAAGCTCAATGGCAGAGGCTGCGGCTCAAGAGTTACTCTCTCGAGCAAGCACAGAGACAAAGTGGAAGAGGGGGTGACTTGTTTACCAACTGGGGTAATACTTATAGATTCCTCAAGGCTGGGTTTGTCCAATGGGCACTCTCATAAACAACTGGCCTCAGCCTATAGAAAGCGTGAGGCTAGAATTCTGCCCATATTTGGTGTTTGCACGAGCACTGCATGCGCTGGGTGCGTGCTGGCCTGGTTAATGCCTTTGCTTTTGTCTTCGTCCTGAAAGAGGGGGAACTTGTCCACATGCTGAGACAAGATGCAGTATCTGGGCATAATGTGCCTTCACCACAACGTTCTTGGGTATGTTTTGGGATATCTCTCTCTCTGTCACGGTGCTTGTGGTTTTCTGTAAAACTTTCATTGTTTTTTTCCATTTAAACTTTCCACCATTTTTGCAATCCATTTTTTAAAATTTTGCCTGTGGTGGGAAAATTGGTCTCCCAAAGCATGATAGGTGTCCCTGCCCATGGCAGGTGGGTTGAAACTAGATGATCTTTGAAGTCTCTTCCAACCCTAACAATTCTATGTCAGTACTGCAAGGGTAGCTACTAGAACCTTCCAATGTGGGCAACAGAGCCAATGCTAGTTGGTTCCAAAATGGACCTACCCCTGGCCAAGCACAAGCTCAAGCCCATCAATGGCAGTGGTAGTGTTTCTGTGACAACACATTTAAGGTGAAAAAGCTAGTGGTGCAGCAGCCAGACAGAAGAGTGATAATGTGTGAAAGAAACAAATCTGTAGAGGTCAAGGAGCTGCAGTTTGCTCTGCAGCCCATGGTGAAGACCATGGTGAGTCCAGTTGTCTGTCTGTAGATTAATAGTGGAGCAGATATCCACCTGTAGCCTATGGAGGAGCCCATATTGGACTGAGTTTGCTGTCAAGACTTGTGACCCTGTGGTGAACTCACTCTGGACCAGTTCTTGAAGAACTGCAGCCTATGGGAGTGTATAAATTGATGTTTGTAGAGGACTGTCATTCACAGGTGAGACCCTACCCTGAGACAGGTGAACAATGTGAGGAGGAAGGACCACAAACACAAGGAGTGATGAAGTGAACTTCCATTCTCCACCTACCTGTGCCATGCACAAATGGAGAAGGTAGAGAAACCAAGCTCAGCAGAGGAATAACAGGGGGAGGAGGGGCAGAGGGGTATAAGAGGAAGGTGTTCTAAGATATTATTTATTTCTCATTGCCATGGAATAATACTGACATTCAGCCAAATTCTGTATTTTGTAGTGCCACAAAGAATATAATAATTAGTTATTCTGACTTAGTTGTGAAACTCTATCATAATGAAATTAATTCATATGCAGAATAAGACCTTTACCAACTTAAATGATAAATAAGAAATCATAGTAAGAGTTGAGTGATTTCAGTATATATTGGATTTAGTGTAATTCCTAGTCTGCTTATGCAATTTCATCTGAATTCTCTCTGTCCTACTTTTCAAAAAGTGCCTTTAGTAACATGACCTTTGCATTCTGAATGTAATAAAAGCGTGGTTGTGATTACAGTGCTGGATATTGACAGTGGACATACATATGTATGCATAAATATCCACATATATAGATATATTTTCTATACATATATAGATGAATGTAGATAATGCAATATTTATTCTGAACACCAGTTCACAAATTTGACACCTGTCCGGCATACCATTCCAACTCTCCCTAGCAACACACCAACTCTTTGCAGTAACAATCCATCTGTCTATGTTACCAATCCAACTGTTAACAAGAAAACCCAAAATCTTTCCAGGATCAATCAATCTCAGTATTCTGCCAAGCTATTTTCCCCTCTTTGTTAAAATAATGCAAATTCTTATACAATAAACTACTGGCTTTTTAAAGTGCCAAACCTGTTGTGTTCCACTGCTCTTCAGACGCTCATGTGGATCAAATTTCAGTTACAAAAGTTAGACAAATAAAAAGGACAGAGGAAAAATGAGTGAAGTTCATGACCTGAGCCAGATAGAAATTTTAATTTTTTTTAAAAAATATACCCGTCAACACTTGGCATGTTCCCATGTGGGTGCAATGCATAACTTTGAACTGAAATTGAAAGGAAGATAATTTTCTGCAATCACACAGCACATTTTTATGGTAGAAAATATGCTGTATTTCTTCGTGTGAGTGCTGAGTGTTTCATATATATTGCTATGAAAATAATCATTTATGCTTGTCATTTATCCAATTTCCAGTCTTATTTATTCTGTCTTTAAGCTTCAATGACTCTCTGTTTCTCTGTGTGATTTTTCTTTGTTTCAAAATACAGGATCACAGGAAAAAATCCAGTGTATACCTTTGTTTGCTATGGTTCCAACTGAAAAATTAGGAGATCTCTAAGCCACTCCACAGCTCAAAGCAGGGCCAGCTCTGAGGTGAGACCAGGCTTTTTCATGGCTTATACAAGTTGTGATTTTAAATCTTCCAAGGGATAACACAGCTTTCAGAGCAATCTGCTCCACTACCTCACTGTCCTCACCACTGTTGCATTTCAAACCCACAGAGCCAGCAATAGAGCACCACACAGCCATTTGCTCACTCCTACTCCCCTCCAGTGGGATCAGGAGAAAAATTATACCACAAAAGACTTGGGGGTTGAGACAAAGGACAGGGAGGGTTCACTTGCCAGTTATGGTCACAAGCAAAGATTTCTTTGATGCAGCCTTGTGTTAGCCTTCTGGTCTGTTAAGTGCATTGAAGCTGTCCCTTCCACAGACTGATCCATCCCAGCTCTCCCATTCTCCTCTCAGAGGGTAAACATTGAAACCCCCAGCACATCAAAGGGCCTCCACTGGGCTCTCTTTAGCTTGTCCAAGTCTTTAAGCAAACAAGTGGGAAAAACTGGATGCAGTATCTAGATGTTATCTGATGAATGCTGTGGAGAGAGAGCTCAGCCATTCCCTTGATCTGCAGGCTATGCCATTGTTTATGCATTCCAGGGACTTGTTTGCCACCTTTACTACTCATGTTCATCTTGTTGCCCACCTCCACCTCAGAGCCTTTCCTGCAGATCTGCTTTATGGCCTCTCCATCTCTAGACAATCTTGTTGCATATTGCAAGCACCCAGATAAAGTATGACCTATTAATTTACTTCTGAGCCCCATTATCCAAACATATTTGACCTATCTGGTTGCTTAGCCATGGAGACTGTACCATCTCAACTTCAGTATCATGGACAACAGTGTCAGAATCTTGCTGAAGATGCATAACTGTTCCCATAAAAATGTAGTCACTTTATCGTAGAAGACAACCAAGTTGGTTACGCACAACTTGCTCTTGGTAAATCTATGCTGGTGACTTCCGATCACCTGTTTAGTTTCATGTGCCCAGAAATGTCCTCCGAAACCACTAATTTCATTATTCTTCCAGGAACTGAAATGAGATTGTAGTTCCTGGTGTTAACTTTTTGACCTTATTTGAAGAAGGCCATGACATTTGCCCGTCTCCAGTCAACAGAGACTTCCTTTTCCTTAAAAAGACCATGAAAATAAACTAAACCCGAACTTCTATTTTTATGTTTTCAAAGTGTGTACATTTGTCATTGATACATATTTGATTTTGTTGAATAACAATAGAAACATTGAAGTCATACGTTTCTTCTCAGATGGCTTAATATTGGATTTTAGCAGCAGTTGCAATAATTTTCATTGTAAGTAAATACTTCTTTGTGTGAACTACTGATATAAAGTTTCTGGGTACAGAATATATCTCAGAAATCTTCAAGAGGATTATTGTGTTGGCTCCCTGTTCTGTGGCTTGGTCAGCTGAGTAATTCTTGAATGATTCTATATTAACCTACTCTTCAGTCAAACGAAATTCAGGCAACATTGAAAGTGAACAGTCAAGAGATTATTCATATGAATTAGTAACATAAACTTGAGTGCACAAAATTCCTAATTGCAATTATAAAACAGTAATAATTAAATATGTTTCCTGACAGTTCAGAAACCATTTTAAAATTATTTCTATTCCTGAGCTAACCACAAAAAGTCCTTCAATCCCTTCATTTGACTGCTAATGGACCTGAGGAAGATGAAGGTAAGGAAGGGTGATGCTGGGCAGGGGGTGTGCAACCCCCTGAGCAGGCTGCACACATGAGCAATAGGCTGAGGAGTTGCATAAATATTTGGATGTGGCACTTGGAGCTATGGTTTAGTTGTCAGGAGGTGTTAGGTATTAGGTGATAGGTTGGACTTGATGATCTCTGAGGTCTTTTCCAACCTGGTTGATTCTATCATTCTATGATTACTGCAATTCATCTAAAGCTAAGTCATTTCCTATTCTTTAGGTTATGAGTCTTTAAAAAAAGGTTGAGACTTTATTTATTTAAAACATTTAACATTACAGAGGGGAAAAAAAAAAGCCAACACAAAATGTACTAAAATGTTACTTCCCTGCCTAGTCTGTTGTATATAATTTGTCATTTAGAGATAAATTTTCTCAGTTCTTAAGTAGATGCATGTGGTGAAGAGGTTATTAAACTTATGAACTATGAATTATGAAAATATTATTTTAATTATTATCAAATTATTAATAACTGATGAATCACCAACTTATATACATGTTCTAGTGCACATTCGTGAAGTAGATTCCACAAATGGCTTAGTGTTATAATTAGAACTTAATTGAACTAGTTACAGATTATTTCTATTAAGTATAACGAAGGGTGCCATTCCTCCGCTTGGCCACTAGATGGCGACTCGGCAGAACGCGGGCAGCTTCTGGCCACATGCAACAGTATTATAATCTTTCCATGCATCAGTGCTTACTCTTTTAGACACGGATACTTTGATCTGAGTGCTAGTGGATGGAAAGCACGTAGAAGATATTCTATAGCTGCTATCTGTAGCAAAGTGGGGGTCCTGCAGGCGACTGTCGCTCGACTGATTCCTAGTCAAGTTACACAGCGATGATGGGTTACTGTCTCCTCTCTCCGCAGCAGTGGAGAGGGGGTAATGGAACCTGGGCTTAGCTCAGAAGCAGGTCCCCTTCGGACTTGGTCAATTCCCTCCAGACGACAGTGATCGACCCTGGTCAGGGTTGGCCTGTAGGGTCGACCCCGAGGAGTCGGCTCGCACGACAGGGCAGGGCGACGGTTGCCGGTGCGTTACATGGTGGCTTCTTGTTTTCTGAGCTTAAAGGAACAGCAGGACGCTCGTAGTGGTCCCGGGTTTGGTGCAATATAGGCACGACCAATGCTTTGGTATTCCCTGATGTTTACAGGGCTCAGAGCGGCACATGTGGCAGCTCCTCTCCCACTACGGCGGGGCTAGGCATCTATGGACTTGATCTCAATCAAAGTCCCTTCTCCCCAGCAACTGGGCAGGTCTTACCCTCAGGGGTTGGTCCAGTCCTCCGGTGGCATGGTGGGCTCTCCTGGTCGATACAGCTGGCTGTGGCTACGCTGGGCTCCTTGGGCTCAGTGAAGGTCCTCCCTCTGTGGAGATGATCCTCCAACTGCTTCTCACAATACAGAGGCTTTCAGTATGCGTGCATGTATTACAGAAGCTAAACAGCAATAAATTCAATGGCAGAGGCTGCAGCTCGAGAGTTGCTCTCTTGAGCAAGCACAGAGACAAAGTGAAGGAGGGGGGCACTTGTTTACCAACTGGGGTAATGCTTATACATTCCTCGAGGCTGGGCTTGACCAATGGGCACTCTCATAAACAACTGGCTTCAGCCTATAGAAAGCATGACGCTACAATTCTATCCATATTTGGTGTTTGCGTGAGTACTGAATGCGCTGGGTGCGTGCTGTCCTGGCTAATGCCTTGGCTTTGTCTTCCTCTTGAAGGAGGGGGAACTTGTCCACATGCTGGGACAAGATTCAGTATCTGGGCATAATGTGCCTTCACCACAATGCATCTGGATGACTTCTAAATCCCATTTATCTGCACAGAAAAAATGGCTTCACACTGTTTCTTGTAAGCAGAAAAATGTGTTCTCTTTTCAGTTGGTACTGTCAGCAGTCAGTGACTAGAATTCCTATCTTATGGTTTCATGCTCTGAAACCTCAGTGGCTGACACTAAGGTGAGAATGTGTTCATGTCTTGTGTGTGAATTTTTTAGGTGCCTGTGGAGAACACTGGCATCACAGAAAAGTTCTAATACAAGACTTTCTAATCTTTCTGCTGAACAGTGTCAATATGTGAGTTTTGTGCTTTATTGTGCTGATTTCAGTGTGCGAAAACCAGTTTAGTACATCCGTTGGTCCTATTGACTGTTAAAAATAACCATCTCCATGTAAACTCTGTGAAAATAATGTCAACTTTATTTTTGATGTCTAAATCATCACTGAGATACTGAGAAAAATGGGCTTCTTATCCTATGTGCAAGTTGCTCCAACATGCACGTGCAGTTAATATTTTTGGTTATGTGCTTTTTTTTTTTTTTCCAGTGTCCAACATGTCCTTAAGAGGAATTATCATATATAATATGTAGTGGCTAAAATATAATTTGAATGCAAAAAGAACCATGCTAAAGTTGGCTAAACTGATCAAATTATTACTGATATTATAAGTAGGTCCCTAGATACGCTTAGTGATTTATCAGTTAGGAAGATTTCAGTTTAGAGAGGTAATCTAATAATCCTGAAGAGTAAAATACAGCACTCAACAGATGTTTGTTCTGATGAGTTGCCCTATACATCTTGAATAATTAGATTGTACATGGATGGCTTGAACTTCATTGCTTGGTGCAAAGAGCTGACTCTTATCTCTTCAGGTCATGTGAACTTAATTTGCAATCTGTAATGTATTGGAGGGTAGGCTTTGTGCACAATTCACATGCCAGACTAACAACAGGGAACTCATAGGGGTTAGAGGGTTAAACAGATGAAAGCACTTCTATATTATAGACTAACACTTTAAACCTAATTTGAGAATAGAATTTCACCTTTTCAACTCTTCCCTACATTTAGTCATGAAGCAAAATTGCTCTGGCTTTATTAATGCTATCACTTTGTCCCTGGAGTCATAAGCAGAGATGTCACAGTTAGTTGATCTAAAATGTGTATGAGCACTAGGCATCACTTAGGAAAATGTTTAAGAACAAGTAAAAATAAGTGCTGAGTAGTAAGAAGTTGTCTGCTGTGTTAAATTGATGAGAGAAAATATGTTATAGAGTCTGGTAGCAAGTAAATGGAGGAAACCGCTGTAAATCTAATACTGTAGACATACTCCCATCCCTAGCACACTACAGAAAGAACCAAAAAGCAGAGATGTTTAATTTTATCTGTGTGGGAGCTTTTTTGTCTTTGGTCGTTTTTTGTTTGGTTTTGGGTTTGATTTTGGTTTATTGTGTTGTGTTTTGTTTTGTTTTCTTTTTAAATGAAGCAAAGAAAGAAAATGGTACCGTAGTTTTTCTTGCTTCCTTATTTTCTCCTACAAGGACAGAGAATGATTTTAGTGTTTTGAATGCTCTTCTCAATATCAAAGGCTAAAGAATCATATAGTTTTAAAAACTAGATAGTGACAAAGAATGAAAAGTGATGTAAGAAGGGAAAGAAAGGTACATTGAGGAAAATAAAATGAATGCAGTGACCCAGAAATATAACCTGATTTTATGCATTGATGAAAACATAGCAAAAATGTTTTTCCTACCACAGACAAATTCTAAGTGGGAATTAGGGGAAAAAAAAGACCTGGCATTGCCATACATTTCTTTATGTGACCAGGCTATATTCTGTCTTTCTGATGAAACTACAAACAAATGCCAAACAATAATGTTTTCTATTAATGAACATATATGATATTTATGTACTTAATTTTACCTTAGAAAATGATCTGGATGAAGAAAGATTTTCTATTTAATGTCCATTTCACATCTCTTTATATTCAAACTGACTTATCTTGTAGCAATAGATGGCACACGAATGATAGAGGACAGAGAGAGGAGCAAATTGAGACAAAGTTTCACAGGAGGGTCTTATGATATTAAGCTTACATGTTTAATCAAAATGAGCCAATGGATTTTTTTTTTTTTTTAAATCTTTGATTTCTGCTTGTCCTATTTACATATATCTTGTGAAAAGTGCAGGAAAGTAAATGTTTAGTTTATATTTTTTAAATTACAAAACCAAAACCATTCTTTATAATGAAAAGGAAGCATTTTGAGCTTGAAAGTATGATGCAAATTACTACACTTAGCCTACAGCAAAACTTTCTGCATCAAAGAACTGTGCTAGCTGAGGCAATAGTTAATGTTTAAAAAAAAAAAATCTATAATCCACAAGTCTGACAGATGGGGGGGGGGGGGGGGAAGAAACAAAACCCATAAATAATGAGGATTTGTCATTTTAATACATTCAAATATAGTGAGCTCACATCAGAAATGAAGTTAGAAGATTTCCTAAAAGAACAGCAAAATCACAGACTGGTTGAGATTTCAAGAGACCTCTGGAGGTCATATGTTCCATGACCTGTGTGCATCACTGTCACCTAGAGCTGATTGCCCAGGACTACATCCAGATGACTTTTGAATATCTCTGTGGAGGGAGACTTCACAGCCTTTCATGGAAACCTGCACCAGGGCTTAGTGGCCATCTGTTATAAACATATTAAATTAAAATAGCAACTATGAAAATTAATATTAATAGTTTTTATTAATAAGAAAAATTACAAAAAATGTACTAATTAAGCTCAATGTACAGTTGCAATATCTATATTTATAGTGGGAATGTACAACATTTAGGCAAAAATAATAATTTCAACAATTTTAAGCAAACTGGGGAGAATAACAGGGAAATAGATAATTCCCCAGCACAAAAATGGCGCTTGACCAAGGGGGGGAGACGCGACAAGACTTGCCAAGGAGGCAATGAATTAATTATTCACATGGATTTCTGCCCAAATAGGGATGTGCTGCAGCTGTATTAGCTGATGAGTATTTCTGGGGTGCTCTCGTGCATCAAGCACAGCTGGTTGCCAGCAGGAATGCTGCTCCATCTTTGATGCTAGTCTCATGTCAGCAGGACAGTGGGCTGTTTATGACACTATTACTGCAATGGGCTCTTGTACCTTCCTGGGTAAACTGAAGCACAGCAAATTCTAGTTGCAGAGGGAAGCGAGGCTTGGCTCTGGCTCCTAAGTATCACAGTATCACAGTACCACTAAGGTTGGAAGTGACCTCAAAGATCATCGAATCCAACCTGTCACCACAGACCTCATGAATAGACCACGGCACCAAGTGCCACATCCAATCCCTTCTTGAACACCTCCAGGGATGGGGACTCCACCACCTCCCTGGGCAGCCCATTCCAATGATGAATGACTCTCTCTGTGAAGAACTTTCTCCTCACCTCAAGCCTAAACTTCCCCTGGTGCAGCTTGAGACTGTGGCCCCTTGTTCTGGTGCTGGTTGCCTGGGAGAAGAGACCAACACATTCCTGGCTGCAACCACCTTTCAGATAGTTGTAGAGAGCAATGAGGTCCCCCCTGAGCCTCCTCTTCTCCAGGCTAAACAATCCCAGCTCCCTCAGCCTCTCCTCATAGGGCTTGTGCTCAAGGCCTCTCACCAGCCTTGTTGCCCTTCTCTGGACACGTTCAAGGATCTCGATGTCCTTCTTAAACTGAGGGGCCCAGAACTGGACACAGGACTCAAGGTGCAGCCTGACCAATGCAGAGTACAGGGGCACAATGACTTCCCTGCTCCTGCTGGCCACACTATTCCTAATGCAGGCCAGGATGCTGTTGGCCTTCTGTCCCTGGAGATATTCAATGTGAGGCTTGAAAGGGCTCTGAGCAACCTGATCTAGTTGAGAATGCCCCTGCTTACTGCAGAGGGTTGGACTAGATGACCTTGGGAGGTCCCTTCCAACCCAGACCATTCTATGATTCTATGATTATTTTCAAGAGTCAATAGTTTTTGAAAGTTTAGTGCTCTAAACCACTTCAAAATCAATCCACTTACAGTAGGTGGAAAGGGTCAAGATTGTCTAGGAATGCTGTATTGGCATAGCTCTGTGGCTGATCAAAATAGGCTGAAAAGTTCTAACTGAAAAATCAGTACCACTCCAGCGTGAATTTTAAAAAAGCAGGCTTCTATAAAATGATTCAGGTCTCAGATGATATCAATCACCTTTGAATGAACCTGTCTCTCTCCTTACAGAGCAAGACTAACACCATTGTATATGTGATGCTTCAGAATGTTGCGTTGAGACTCCTCTGCTCCTGCTGGCCACACTATTCTTAATGCAGGCCAGGATTCCATTGGCCTTCTTGGCCACCTGGGCACACTGCCGGCTTATGTTTGGGTGGCTGTCAATCAGCACCCCCAGGTCCCTTTCTGCCTGGCTGCTCTCCAGCCACTCTGACCCCAGCCTGTAGCTCTGCATGGGGTTGCTGTGGCCAAAGTGCAGCACCCAAGTCTTGTGGCTTCTCCAGCTTGCAGTGAGAAGGCTCATGGCTTCCATCCCAGGATTTGGACCGGGCAACTCAAGGAAAGGCAATTAGAGGAACGGCAGATTCAAGCAAGGCAAGTCCAAGCAGGGAATGCAGGTCCAAGCAGTCAAGGCAAGGCTACTACACACCAGCCTATATATTGAGCCAACAGGGAGACTGAAGCCAGCAAGCAGTTGCCCAAAGGAAAGGGATTCTGTCAGGCTGTGACCATAAAAGGCAGAAACAGGCCAAGTATGGGAGAAGCAGTGGCCAGTACACATACTCTTACTCCATTCTTACAAGTGGCTTAGAAGCTGGGACAGTCAAAAGAATTTTGGGTTTTTCAATCTTGGAGAACTTTCTACTGCACCAGGTCAGCTGGCAACAGATGGAGTACATCTGTCCCAGAGGAGGGGAAGGGTCACAGCATATAACAATGGCCTATCCCTCAAAGGGAAAAAGATTCTAAGAAGGGAATTAGCAGGTCTCATTGATAGGGCTTTAAACTAGATTCGAAGGGGGAACAGGCTGAAACTAGTCCCCCCAGGCATGAGTCTGGGGGTGATAAGCTGGAGTCAGGGGTGAAATCAGGAGCCCAGCTGAAGTGCATGTACACTAATGCATGAAGTATGGGCAACAAACAAGAGCAGCTGGAAGCCTTGCTGCAGCAGGAAAGTTATGTAGTTGCCATCACAGAGACTTGGTGGGATGATTCACATGACTGAAGCGCTGCAATTGATGGCTACAGGCTCTTCAGGAGAGACAGGCAAGGAAGAAGGGGTGAAGGGGTGGCCCTGTACATCAGGGAGGCACTAGATGCTATTGAGATGGAGATCAGGGATGATCGGGTTGCGTGCTTGTGGATGAGAATTAGAGGGAAGACCAGCAGGGCAAACATCCTGGTTGGAGTCTGTTATAGACCACCCAACCAGGAAGAAGAAGCTGATGAAGCATTTTTAGGCAGCTTAAGGCTGTCTCAAGATCGCCTGACCTTGTTCTCATGGGTGACTTCAACCTGCCTGACATCTGCTGGGAACTCAACACAGCAGAGAGGAGACAGTCCAGGAGGTTCTTGGAATGCATGGAGGACAGCTTCTTATCCCAGGTGCTGAGTGAGCCTACTAGGGGTAAGGCTATGCTTGACCTCCCCTTCACCAGCAGGGAAGGGCTGGTGGGTGATGTGGTGGTCGGAGGCTGTTTAGGGGCCACTGACCACGAGATAACTGAATTTTCGGTATTTGGTCAAGCTAAGAGGGGCAGCAAGAAGACCTCCACTCTGGACGTCTGGAGTGCAGACTTCAGGTTGCTCAAGGAACTAACTCAGAAGGTTCCTTGGGAAACAGCCCTTAGAAACAAAGGGGTCCAGGAGAGCTGGGCCTACTTCAAGGAGGAACTCTTGAAGGTGCAGGAACAGGCTGTGCCAATGCGCCGGAAGATGAGCCGCCAGGGCAGACGGCCAGCCTGGATGGGTGATGAGCTTCTAAAAGAACTAAGGGGAAAAAAGAGGGTGTATCATCTTTGGAAGAAAGGGCAGGCAACCCATGAAAAGTTTAAGGATGTTGCTAGGTCTTGTAGGAAGAAAATCAGGGAGGCAAAAGCACATTTGGAGCTTAGACTGGCCTCTGCTGTGAAGGACAACAAAAAGTCCTTTAATAAATACAATAACAGCAAGAAGAAGGGCAAGGACAACCTCCACTCCTTGGTGGACATGGAGGGGAATGTTGTAACAAAGGATGAGGAGAAGGCAGAGTTACTTAACAACTTCTTTGCCTCAATTTTTTCTAGCAGGACAGAATGTCTTCCAGACAGCTGGCCTGCAGAGCTGGCAGAAGGAGTCAGGGAGCAGCATAGTCTTCCTCTGTTCCAGAATGGGGTAGTTGGTGATCTGCTTAGTCACTTGGATCCCCACAAGTCCATGGGACCAGATGGGATCCATCCCAGGGTGCTGAGAGAGCTGGCAGATGTGCTGGCCAAGCCGCTCTTCATCATTTTTCAGCAGTCCTGGCTCACTGGAGACATCCCAGATGATTGGAAGCTGCCAACGTGGTACCCATCCACAAGAAGGGCCGGTTGGATGAGCCAGGGAATTATAGACCTGTCAGCCTGACCTCAGTGCCAGGCAAGATTATGGAACAGGTCATCTTGAGTGCAGTCACACAGCGCTTGGAGGATGGCCAAGGGATCAGGCCCAGCCAGCATGGGTTTAGGAAGGCCAGGTCCTGCCTGACCAACCTGATCTCCTTCTATCATCAGGTGACCTGCCTGGTGGATGTGGGGCAGGCTGTGGATGTAGTCTACCTGGACCTCAGCAAGGCCTTTGACACCGTTCCCCATAGCAAACTGCTGGCCAAGCTGTCAGCCCATGGCTTGGATGGGAGCACACTGCATTGGGTTAGGAACTGGCTGGAGGGCCAAGCCCAGAGAGTGGTGGTGAATGGTGCCACATCCAGCTGGCAGCCAGTCACTAGTGGTGTGCCCCAAGGATCAGTGGTGGGCCCCATGCTCTTCAACATCTTTATTGATGATCTGGATGAGGGCATTGAGTCCATCATCAGCAAATTTGCTGATGACACCAAGCTGGGGGCAGGAGTTGATCTGCTGGAGGGTGGAGAGGCTCTGCAGAGGGACTTCGACAGGCTGGACAGATGGGCAGAGTCCAACAGCATGAGATTTAACACATCCAAGTGCCGGGTTCTGCACATTGACCAGAACAACCCCATGCAGAGCTACAGGATGGGGTCAGAGTGGCTGGAGAGCAGTCAGGTGGAAAGGGACCTGGGGGTGCTGGTTGATGCTAGGCTGAACATGAGCCTGCAGTGTGCCCAGGCAGCTAAGAGGGCCAATGGCATCCTGGCCTGCATCAGGAACAGTGTGGCCAGCAGGAGCAGGGAGGTCATTCTGCCCCTGTACTCTGCACTGGTTAGGCCGCACCTTGAGTACTGTTTCCAGTTCTGGGCCCCTCAGTTTAGGAAGGAGGTTGACTTGCTGGAGCGTGTCCAGAAAAGGGCAACAAGGTTGGTGAGGGGCTTGGAGCACAAGCCCTATGAGGAGACTGAGGGAGCTGGGGTTGCTTAGCCTGGAGAGGAGGAGACTCAGGGGTGACCTTATTGCTGTCTACAACTACCTGAAGGGGGGTTGTAGTGAGGCGGAGGTTGTTCTCTTCTCCCAGGCAACCAGTACCAGAACAAGAGGACACAGTCTGAGGCTGCATCAGGGGAGGTTTAGGCTGGAAGTTAGGAGGAAGTTTTACACCGAGAGAGTGATTGCCCATTGGAATGGGCTGCCCGATTAGGTGTTGGGGTCACCGTCATTGGGGGTGGTCAGGGCGAGGCTTGACAGGATGCTTGGTTGCATGGTTTAGTTGATTAGGTGGTGTTGGATGATAGGTTGGACACGATGATCTCGAAGGTCTCTTCCAACCTGGTTTATTCTATTCTATTCAAAGCAGTTACTTGCAACAACACATACCAGAGGAATTATTTTCCCTCTGAATTTTGGAAATAAAACCCAAACCAAAATAAAGCAACATATTGTGCGTATTAGATATTTGGGTGATATTTCTATTTGTATTCCCTAAGTAATATATTGAAGGCTACAGACTGGTAAATATTCTAAAAAGTAGCAGAAAACCCATAATTGAAGCTACCAGAAAACTTCCGATTCAATTTCTGGACTACTTGTTAGAAGATTTCTCTCAAACGTCTAGTGGAAAAACCTTCAAAGTCACTGTAAGCAGAAGTCTGTGATATTTCTGTCAATTTAATGTCTAAATTTCATGCAGTATAAATGTTTTAATAGTTTTTATCCTCTGTTTCTTTCTTTATATAATTTATTAATAGTATACTGCAAATTTTACAAAACTAAATGCATCAAGGAACAGGAACAGAGGACTCTGGCACAGCATCCCAAAAGAATTTTGCCTTAAACTCTGATGGGCATTTCAAGACTCCCACATTTCTCTTTAGGAATAAAATTTCTAAATCAGTAGATTCAAAATGCATTATATTTTTATTTTAAAACATATTCTTACTGTTTTAATTTCAACAGAATTTCCAGCCCTGGCAACCCTAGAAAATTATGCAGTAAACAGCTTTGTTGTACGAACACACTTAAAAGGATGTCCCTTTTCTTGTCCCATATGAACAACTCAATGAACAGTATTTTTTCTGTCTTGTTAAGTCTCTGGAATGCAGCATGAGAGCATATCAGAGAAAATTATGCCATGATTACGAGTATACTGCGTGATTTCCTCAGAACTGCTTCATATTCTTATTGAACACAAATGAATGGTGCATGGAGAAGATTAAGGGCATTTTAAGGGCAGTTTAGTCCTCCATTCCAAAGCTATGAAACAACTGCAAAACCCCATAAGCAATCCAGACAAATCTTTTAGCAGTGTTTAAAAATGTATACTTAAATCCTTGCTAATATTGCCATTTCAAGGTCAAAGTTCTTTTGAGTAGGGACAGATCCTGTAAAACACAAACATACAACTGGATGTAAAAATTGGAATTGTAAAACTTAGGAGTAGATTTCCAACAGAGTATAGAGAAAATGCACATATAAGTACAATAAACAGTGAGAATTGCTATTTCAGTTTTCTGAGCATTTTAAGAACTGACTCCACATATGATCTTCTTAAAGAATTTTCAAAAATATTATCTTCGTTCTGTTTCTGGAATATCTGCAATTTTACCTAGTTAAAGGTTATTTTTATGAGTTTAATGAAATTTGACGTGTTGCCTCAAAATGACACATGAAAGCTACAAATGCCTAAGTGGTATATCTAGTTCCAATCAACAGTTTGATCTTGTATCAGCTGAGATAAGCACTACCTTTCACATTACATCTTGGCATTCATTTCTTTGACCTTTTCATCAAATGTCACATAAAAATTGCTTCTCTGGTCAATGGAGAAGAGCAATTGAGGTGCAAAACAGAAAGTCTCTCACATTGTCTCTCTCTCTCTCTCTCTCTCTCTCTCTCTCTCTGGAACCTATAGAGGGAGCCTGGATGCCACATTTTAAAAATTCTATAATTAGGTGAAATGAATCCCCATCCATTATATGACAGTATGACAAATTATACATTGCAAACAGTTAAGCAAGTAACTTCAAATCTCTGCCACCTCACATAGTAGGTGTAACACAAGGTAAAATTAGGGAGCTTCACATAAAAAACACTGCATGGAAAACAATAGCACAAAAAGTGTGTTTAAGATTGTGCTAACATGACATTAAATGATACATGAGTTGAGCCCAGATATTACCTGTGTTTTACCTTGTGTTTGCTATTTGTTGCAATTAATGTAAAACAATAAAACAGTGAGAGTGTTATGACACCTTCCTTAGCACATTACACAAGAAAGTTTTTCAGAGAATGGGGAAAATAATTTTTAGTATATAGCAATAACAAGGAAATGACTGATATCAAAATGGTTTGTCAGGATAAATTATGCCCACTTATATTAATTTCCCCTCATGACAAGGAAACAAATCTTCCAGTCAGGGAAGAAACAGCTATCACATATTTTGAATTTCAGGTATATTCATTTTCAAGCTCTGTAAGCTGTGAGAGACTAAAGCTTGTCTCTCCTTGTGTGACTCAACAAAGATAAAATCACTTGCTGCTTGCCCAGACATTAGCTGATATGTGTTGGGCAGAGCCACTGGAACGACTCTTGGAAGGTGCAAAAGATAACATCAATCACTGGACCACAGCTGGCCTCACAACAATGGACTGAGGCCACCTTCGGGAATATGCATAAGACAAGATCCTGGGGAACGATTCCTGGATATTTACCTAAGGATGATTTCCTGGCCCCTGAATTCCTGAGGGACAATGTTTGGACACATACCTAAGGACTAAAAACTGTATAAAAGACTTGAGCCACTACTGGCTTAGTAGAAGTAAAAGGTAGAAGAAAAACGCAGAAGAAGGACCATGCCGCTGAGGAGGAAGGAAAAGCCCAGGACAATGCTGCTCCAGAGAAAAGAGGCCATGGAGCCTGGAAGAAGCAGACTGAACCCTCTCTCCGTGTCCTAAGTCCCGCCTGCTGCAACTCATGGAGCTGAAGAGGCTGCCCAGAGGACCACATCTCTTCTCCAGCCAAAGCCTCAGCACCCTTTCTCTACATACCCAACATCTCCTGCAGCACCTTTCCTCCACGGACTCAAACTGTCTTGGGCAGGGGCGGGGGGGGGGGGGGGGGGGGGGGGGGGGGGGGGGGGGGGGGCAGGTTGTGAGTGGTATGGTAATATAATTCCTTTCCTCTTCTCTCTTTCTTCTCTCTCTCCCTCTCTATCTTTTCCCTCTCCCCCTCTATCTTTTCCCTCTCCCCTTCTTATTTCCATTTTATTTATGTAATAAATAATCTAGCTGTTGATATTTTGGTCTCATTTGTGCCTCTAATTTCACAACACGGGAATATTCAAAAGAACTGAGTCTCTTTCCCTCTCCGGACCGAGACATAAGCAAATGAGGGAAACAGAGTTGCTAATCACTCACTATAAAACTGAAAAGAAGTATTAAGTTATGCAACTTGAGGTTCTCTCTTGGATCTCATTTTGCTAGCTTTATCTCTGACTTGTTTTCTGTTATATTAAATTTCTAGATAAAGGTAGACTAGGAAGGATGCTAGCAATGCTGGAGCACAAGGCTGTTGTAAAAAGAAGTCTTGAGATGTGTGAGAAGAAGAGTGAAAGAGCATGATGATGAAATTGCCAGTACTATGATAGTGATGTCTGGGAATTTCATGGCACCTTGTTATTAGAAAGGAGTGAAAAAGATCTGCTCTTAATCTTTTTCTGAACTTACATGATACCATGACTGCACATTTTGAGTCAGATATCTTGTTTCTTAAAACAGAAATGGAGTTGTGCACTGTCACAAAATACAAATTAACTGATATAAAAGAATATTTTTTTCTGAATTTGATGAAGGTAATAACTTTAGGACCTATCAATAGTTTATTTTACTCTTGCTTCATGTTACTATACCTTATGGTTGTAGCCAGGAGGGGGTTGGTCTCTTCTCCCAGACAGCCAGCACCAGCACAAGAGGACACAGTCTCAAGCTGCACCAGGGGAAGTTTAGGCTCGAGGTGAGGAGAAAGTTCTTCACAGAGAGAGTTGTTAGCCATTGGAATGGGCTGCCCAGGGAGGTGGGGGAGTCACCATCCCTGGAGGTGTTCAAGAAAGGATTGGACGTGGCACTTGGTGCCATGATTTGGTAGTCATGAGGTCTGTGGTGACAGGTTGGACTTGATGATCTTTAAGGACTCTTCCAACCTTATTGATTCTATGAATACCTTAGTAATCATTAATGGCCATCACTTGAAACAATTAGTTTCAACTTATATGAGTAGAATTCTATCTGTACAGTCTTGATTAATGGGCCAAGGATAATTATATGAGTTTCAACAGGACCCAAGAGCCAGATTCAAAACAACCCCATGAAATGTTACAGGATTAGGGAAGAGTGGCTGGAAATTGCCTGGAAGAGAAGGACATAGGGATATTGTTCAACACCTAGCTGCATATGAGCCAATAGTGTGCTTAGGTAGCCAAGAAGGCCACCAGCATCCTGACTGACATTACATATAGTGTGGGTATTTGGACTAGAGAAGTGATTGTCCTCCTGTACTCAGAACTGGTGAGGCCACACCTCAAATACTGCGTTAAGGTTTTGCCCCCTCACTACAAGAAAGGCATTGAGGTGCTGGAGAAGAACAAACCTGGTGAAGTATCTAGACAACAAGTCCAACGAGAAGTGGCTGTGGAAACTGGGGTTGCTTACTCTTCAGAAATGTAAGCTGAGGGAAGACCTTATTGCTCATTATAGTTCCCTGAAAGCAGACTACAGTCAGGTGGGTGTTAGTCTATTCTCCTAATTAGTAAGTGATAGGGCAAAAGGTAACAGCCTCAAGTTGCACCAGGGTGTCCCGAAGGGACAAAAAGCCTCAAAAATGCTATGAACCAGGCAATGAGGCATGAGCTAGTAGGTCTGGTTTTTCAGGTTTTCCAGGTCTGGGTTTTCATTGCCAAGGCTTGCCTGAACATGTCTTGGAGCCTGAGTGGGCCAGGTGGGCATGCTTTTGGCCACTTTTGGAGAGAAGCCTTTCTATAGGTTGCAATATCAGGGTTTTATCCCTCAATCTGTGTTGTCACTGGCCATTATTGTCTCGGGAAATCTATAAGTACCAGCCCAAAGAGCCACAGCCTTGCCTTACAATTGTCCATGCTCTGGAAGGAACCACAAGCCTCACTTAGAAGCCAAACTGTCTTTGAGTTTACCCAGACAGGACAGCAAAGACCCCTCGCTGTTTTAGCATTGTAAAGCCCAGGAGCAAACAGACACGTCTTGCCGGGCCGAGAGGCGAAACCCCAGAGGAGCTGAGTCCCCAGGACAGTTTTGTTTGATTGGAGCAAGGAGCGAGCGCTGCTGTGAAAGGATTGCACCAGAGGAACCTCTTTTCTACAAGGCTTTCAGCTACAAAACCTTTGGGAGTAAATCCTATCTCAGCAATAAGCTTTCAACAGAAAGTGAAACTGTGCTCCTGCAGCTTCCACATGGTCGACACCATTTTGGTTTTGTTTAAATCCTAACGTGTGCCACGAGGTATCAGGATCAGTGAGTAATTACAATATCTGATTTTTATAAGCACCTATTGAAGGTCTGTTGCCTTAGGGAATTCTGGAGTTCCCCCCACTGTTGTGGGCAATCACCGGCTTCATTGCTGATGTTCCTTTTTCTTTACAGTTTAAAGTGCTGTTTGTCATTTCAGGATTTTTGTACATGTTGTGGCGGGTTGAAAGGAAAGGCTCCACTTTCTCTCCCCCACTGAGAAAGAAACCACGACTAACTCAGCAATTAGAAAAGCAGACTATATTTGCAAATATATATATAGGAAGCAGATTATATGTAACACAACAAATACAGGTATTTTACAATATATACAGGAATATACAGCAAATGAACTCAACCAGAAACCAGACCCCACAACAGAGGGGGCTTCCCCCTGTGCCCCCTTCACCCCCCCACCTCCCTTCTCCCCCAAAGAGGTAGAAAAAAAGAGAAAAGGGTGGTTAGCAGGGCAGGAAAAAAAAGAGAGGCCTGGTATAGGAATTAGTTCTTATCTCTTAGTTGGCCAGAAGCCCAGAAGCAGTCCAGCCGAAAGGAACAGCGAAGGAAGGAAGACTGAGACAAAGTCCCAGCTCCCCTGGGTCCAAGACCTTAATTAGCCAATGAAATTAGTTTAGAATACAAAATATTTTATAAACATTTAGGCATTGTGCCCCTTCCTTAAAGGCACAACCTCAAATGGTCACAATTGTTTAAATTGTTTCTTGTGGCTGGTGAGGTATCTGGTCCACGACCAAACATCTCGAACCTGTAAATAGGTTTTATTTAATATTTTTATGGTTAATAAAATTTGTATTTTTATTAATTGCTCTCTGTATTGAATATTAAATAGCCTTTTACCAGTCATATCACAGGGGAGGTTTAAATTGTACATAAGGAAAATTTTCTTCATTGAAAGAGAGGTCAAGCAGTGGCCAGGCTCATCAAGGAAGTGGTTAAGTCATGATGCCTGGGGTTATTTAGAAGATGTGTAGATGTGGTACTTAAGGATGTGTCTTAGTAGCTATGTTTGTCTGTGCTAGCTTAACAATTGGAATCAATGATCTGAAACATCTTTTCCAGCCTAAATGATTCTATAAATAAGTAATGACAAGTATGAATATATGAACAAGTATACATATATATGCTTCGCTACTAAAGGAAAGTAAACTTCTGCATTAGTTATAAACAGCAAATATGTTTGTTGCTATATTACATTGCCAAGCTATTGGAACCTGGCCATGTGTAATGTAGTGGCTGTTTAAAAAAAAAAAAAAAAATCAGAATAAACTATCCTTATTCTGTTACTTCTTTGTCTCTGCATTCTTTTTCCATCAAAATTTTTAAATTTCAGGGTCAAAGACTGCCTCTGTGGGATGTATTTTTCCTGTTGCTTTCTTAGACATTGTGTTCTTTTTGTATCACTGCAAATAAAGAAGATTACAAGAAATATAAAAATCTGTAAGAAATATGTTGAAAAGTAAAAGCAATTATGTATTGTTCAATTAATAATAAAGTTTTATGTACAGGAAATTTTGGGAATAAGAAAACCTACAAGAGAACCTGATCTTAAGTATAAGCAGAGCCCAAAAGTTAGAGCAGTGTTGGACGCTGACTGAAACAATGCAAACTACTATACTGGAGGTTTATTTTGTGCATTCTAAGTACTCCCTGCAAAGACATTGAGACTACCTGGAGTGCTTGAAGCATGTGCATAAATATTCACAAAAGCAAGGCTCTAAAATCAGCATGGTATCTACCTAATCACATTTCACTACAAAGCTGACTCAGGACCAGCACTTACGACCAAAGAGCTTGAGAATAAAAGGCACTTCATCCTACTTTCCTTTTCCAGGATTTTTAGGGGCAGCAGGACCCTGGCAGTCACTGGGCAGAGAGCAAACTCCGGCATAGCCATCTTCTTGAGTGCCTGCTTGAGATCGTGATATCAGCCATGGGAAATTTAAGAAGCACCTGAGGGTTCCATGGTCTAGCATTTTGCTGAAGAGCTGCTGCCCTCTCACTCAACTGCAGCCAGCCACATGCATTGCAGCACTTATTTTATTATTTTTTTCCAGTAGGTCACGTGGCCAGGGATAGGGATGGTTGCAACTTGCAGCAAAGTTGCCTTCAAAAGATCAGTGTCAACCCAGACTGAGGTTGAACATAAGCAGGTAGGTATCCAGGCCACTGTCTGCAGAAAGCGCTGGAGCCTGGCACTTGAAATGGAGGGCTGTGGAGATAACACCTGCATTAGGTGTGAGCAGATTAACTATCTGTTTGACATAGTAGCTGGATTGAAGGAAGAAGTTACTAGACTTAGGACTGTAAGGGAATGTAAGAGGGAGGTGAACTTGAGTAACCAGGCTCTGAAGGCTCCCCTAGCAGAGGCAGGTGACCCAAAAAGCAGCAGGGCATGGATAAAGGTCCCTCTTAGGAGATGTAATGTAAAACCCCCACGCCTCCCTTCACCTTCACAGCTGCCCTTGCAAAACAAATATGAGGCATTGGCAGTTGAGGGTGAGGTGATTCTGATGGCAGATTCTGAGGTGCTGCCTAAGGCAAAACAGCTCACCCCCCACATCAGGACTTGTTCCCTCAAAAAAAAGAGGAGGGCAATTGTTAGTGGTGATTCCCTCCTGAGGGGAACAGATGGCCCCATATGTTGGCCAGACCCTTCCCACAGGGAAGTCTGCTGCCCTCCTGGAGCCCAGGTCAGGGATGTTGCCAGAAGGCTGCTTAGTCTGGTACACTCCTCTGATTACTATCCCTTAATAGTTATGCAGTTAGGGAATGATGATGTTGCACCCAGAAGTCCCAAGGCAATCAAAAAGGACTTCAAGACTCTGGGGTACAGGTAATTTTTTCATCAATACCCTTAGTTGCAGAAAGGAATACCAAAACAAACAGGTCAGCAGCTGTAATGAACAAGTCGCTCACAGGCTGGTGCTACCAAAACAACTTTGGTTTTTTTTGATCTTGGGGAACTTTCTCTGGCATCAGGTCAGCTAGCAACAGATGGAGTAGATCCATCTCAGAGGGGGAGAAAGATCTTAGTGCATAACAATGGCCCCAAAGGGAATAGGGTTCTACGAAGGGATTTGGCAGGTTACATTGACAGGGCTTTAAACTAGATTTGAAGGAGGAAGGGCCTGAAACCAGTCCCCCTAGAAAGGAGTCTGGGGGTGGTAAGCTGGAGCCAGGGGTGAAACCAGCAGGCCAGCTAAAGTGCATGTATGTGGGAACACCAGTTATGAGTGGTGTGAGCAATCTGGCAGTTCAGGCCTAAGAGCCTGACATGGTGGTAGGCCATGCTCAGCAGAAGTGCAGAGCCAGCTACCAGTATGCCAAAACAGTGCTGTGCCTGCAGCACTGTAACTAAAACAAGATGCTGGTAGCTAGAAACATAGTGAGTTATCTCGGGACAACAGGACATGCACCTGCATCAACAAACCGCACATGTCATCCATAGTTGGACCAATAATCTACAATAGTGTGATGTGTGGTCACTCATAGGGGACCAATGAGTCCATGCCAACAAGGCATACCAAGGTTATATAAATTGTAGCAGTTTCCTTGCTACGCACTTCTTCTTCTTCTTCTTTTCCTGCCTGTCCTTTCTCCTCTCCTTCCATGCTTTACTGTACCATGCTTTCACCATAGGCCTGAGCCATAGGCCTGCAATACTGGAACAATAAAGGATCAATACCTGATCATATTGGTCAGCCGTATTGATTCCAAGAACCTCCGTCGTCGCCATACCTGGCTAAACATGTACACTAATGCATGCAGTATGGGTGTGGTAGGTTGAGAGAGGGCCTAGCTCTCTCTCCCCCACAGAGTAAGAAACCACAGCTAACCCAGTCGGAGGAGCAAAGCTATATATTTACAAGCATATATGGAAAGCAGGTTTTATATGACAGAATATATACAGGTATTTACAATATATACACAGAAATATACAGCAAAGAGAAATAACACAACAAAAATCCCTCCCGAGGAGGGATCCCCTCCCTGTAACCCCCTCTCTCCCCCCCTACCTCCCTTTTTCCCCAAAAAGGGGTTAGAGAGAAAGAAAGGCAAGTTATTAAAGAAAAAGAGTTGTTAATAAGCTTCAAAAGCCCATGCAGGATTGGTTTTTGCTTATCTCAAGGCCAACTCCAGCAGTTCACAGAGAAGCAGGCAGGGAGAACAGGCTGAAACCCAAACCCCCAAACTCCCAAACCAAACTTCCAAACAATTCCAACTGCTCTACAATTTAAAGTTGCATTTTGTTCATCCACCAATGAAATTCATTTAGAATAGCAGAGTGTTTTTGTTCTAGTACCGAAAACATTTAGCCAGTGTCCCAGTACTGTCTGTTCCTTAAAGGCACAACCTGAAACGGTCACAATGGGCAACAAACAAGAGGAGCTGGAAGCCTTGTACAGCAGGAAGGGTGAGGGAGAAGGGGTAGAGGGGTGACCCTGTATATCAGGGAGGCACTAGATGCCATGGAACTAGAGATAAAGGATGAGCAGGTTGAGTGAATGTGGGTGAAAATTAGAGGGAAGACCAACAAGGCATACATCCGCACTTCTCTGAGCCGTGCTGGGGAGGAGGCAGCAGCCGCCGCCACTTGTGGTCGTGCAGTTCGTGCAGCCATCGCTGGGCCTACCGCCATCACGCCATGGCTGATCAGCTGACTGAAGAACAGATTGCTGAATTCAAGGAAGCCTTTTCCCTATTTGACAAAGATGGTGACGGTACTATCACAACAAAAGAACTGGGAACTGTCATGAGGTCATTGGGTCAAAATCCAACGGAAGCAGAGTTGCAGGATATGATCAACGAGGTAGATGCTGATGGCAATGGCACTATCGACTTCCCTGAATTTTTAACCATGATGGCCAGAAAATTGAAGGACACAGATAGCGAGGAAGAAATCCGTGAGGCATTCCAAGTCTTTGACAAGGATGGCAACGGCTATATCAGTGCAGCAGAACTACCTCATGTTATGACAAACTTAGGAGAAAAGCTAACAGATGAAGAAGTAGATGAAATGATCAGAGAAGCAGACATTGATGGGGATGGGCAAGTCAGCTATGAAGAATTCGTACAGATGATGACTGCAAAGTGAAGAGATCTCCTTTACACCTTTTTTCCTCTAGAAGAATCAAATTGAATCTTTTACTTACCTTGCCATGGTTTAGTTGTGGGGTCTGTTGGGACAGGTTGGACTTGATGATCCTTGTGGTCTCTTCCAACCTTGGTTATACTGTGATACTGTGATACTGTGATCCTGGTTGGAGTCTGTTATAGACCACCCAACCAGGATGAAGAAGTTGATTAATTACTCTATAGGCAACTAGAGGCTGTCTCAAGATCTGCAGACCTTGTTCTTATGGGTGATTTTAACCTGCCTGATATTTCCTGGGAACTTAGCACAGCAGAGAGAAAGCAGTCAGGGAGATTTTTAGAGTGTATGGAGGGCAGCTTCTTTTCTCAGCTGCTGGATGAGCCTCCCAGGGGAAAGGTTTTACTCAACCTACTTTTTACAAACAGAGAAGGGCTGGTGGAAGATGTGGTGGTTAAAGGTTGTCTGAGGTCCAGTGACCATGAAATAATTGAATTTTTAAATACGCAGTCAAGCTAAGAGGGGCAGCAAGAAGACCTCCACTCTGGACCTCCGGAGGGCAGAGTTCATGTTACTCAAGGAACTAACTCAGAAGGTACATTGGGAAACAGCCCTTAAAAACAAAGGGTTCAAGGAGGGCTAGACATACTTCAAGAAAGAATTCTTGAAGATCCAAGAACAGGCTGTGCCAATGTGCCGGAAGATGAGCCACCAGGGCATATGACTAGACTGTTTGGACAGTGAACTTCTGGGTGAATTAAGGGAAAAGAAGAGGGTGTATTATCTTTGGAAGAAAGGTGAGGTAACCCATGGAATGTTTAAGGATGTTGCTAGGTCATGCAGGGAAAAAATTAGAGAGGGAAGAGCCCATTTAGAGCTTAGACTGGCCTCTGCTGTGAAGGAAATAAAAAAATACTTCTACAAATATATTAATAGCAAGAAGAGAGGCAAGGACAACCTCCACTCCTTGGTGGACACAGAGGGGAACATAGTAACAAAAGAGGAGGAAAAGGCAGAGGTACTTAACACCTTCTTTGCCTCAAATTTTAATAGCAGGATAGGTTGTCTTCCAGAGAACTGGTCTCCTGAGTTGGCAAATGGGGTCAGGGAGCAGTGTAGGGCCCCTGACATGCAGGAGGAAGTCATTAGAGACCTCCTTAGCCGCTTGGATCCCCACAAGTTCATGGGACCGGATAGGATCCATCCTAGGGTGCTGAGAGAGCTGGCAGATGAGCTGGCCAAGCCACTCTCCATCATTTTTCAACAGTCCTGGCTCACTGGAGAGGTCCCAGATGACTGGAAGCTGGCCAACGTGGTGCCTATCCACAAGAAGTTCTGGTGGGACGAGCCAGGGAATTATGGGCCTGTCAGGCTGACCTGAGTGCCAGGCAAGATTATGGAAGAGGTCATCTTGAGTGCAGTCACACAGCACTTACAGGATGGCTGAGGGGTCAGGCCCAGACAGCATGGTTTCAGGAAGGGCAGGTTGTGCCTGACCAACCTGATCTCCTTCTATGATCAGGTGACTTGCCTGGTGGATGTGGGGAAGGCTGTGCATGTAGTCTACCTGGACTTCAGCAAGGCCTTTGATACTGTCCCTCATAGCAAACTGCTGGCTAAGCTGTCAGCTCATGGCTTGGACAGCAGCACTCTGCGTTGGTTTAGGAAGTGGCTGGAGGGCCGAGCCCCAGAGAGTGGTGGTGAATGGTGCTACATCCAGCTGGCAGCCAGTCACTAGTGGTGTTTCCCAGGAATGAGTGCTGGGCCCCATCCTCTTTAATATCTTCACTGATGATCTGGATGTGGGGATTGAAACAGTCATCAGCAAATTTGCAGATTTTAAAGTTTCTTTACTGCTTCTGTTTCAGTTAATTTTCTCTACTATTCTGGAAAGTAAGAAAAAACAAAAAGTCTTTCTTCTTTGCAAAAATCATGACAGCTTCAACATTTTTTTAAAACTGGGAAGTCAGAGCATTGTTTTTATTTGGCTATCAGCAACCTGTTCGTATTCTGAGGGAAGAAAATATGAAGAGAACTTAAAAATTTAAGTTCAGTATCATATATTTGTCTTTTAAAAAGGAACATTAAGTGTCATTTAGAAAAATATCCTGGGTTTTTATTGGTTGGTTGTTGGGTTGGGTTGGATTTTTATTAATTAGTAAGGTTGAGATTATATTTGAATTTTAAAACAGTTTATGGGAATTTCTTAAACTTACTACATGATATTTGCAATTTTTTAAGTACATAAAACTCTGGATATGCTGAATGAGATATTATTCAGAGGTATGTTTGTGGGATTATATATGCCTAGTGATCAAACTCTAATTACTGAGTTCTAGCTCTGAAACATGGTGTATTTCTACATGAAAAGTCACAGTAAAGCTCAGTATTGATGTAGTTGAACATTAAATCACCTCACTATATCAAGGTCAAGTCTTCTATCTAATCAGATATTAACATATTCATTCATATTGTTTTGGAATCTGTTGTCCCTCAGGGGTTGCACAATAGGCTTAGTGACCCTTAATTATGGTCATGGAGAAAGAAAATCATTAATGAGATGGTGCCCTTTGGCTTACAATACAGAGCAAAAACAGAAGTCAAAAACTTCAAACCAAAACCAAAGCGAGAACCACAAAAAACATACAATTGCCTCTGAGCCTCTCCAGACACAACGAATTTGTACCCAATATTTGCAAAATTTAGGAGTGGGTATGTGTGTGTGTATATATATATATAAGTCTAATAAGGCAGTTGTCCCTCTCAAGTCCTGATTTGTTCTGGTTTGGGATTTTTAAAAAGCAAAGAAATGCTGTGGTTTAAGGTATCAGGGGAAAAGACATATTGTGAGGATCCCATAGCAGCTGTCTTTATTAACTCTGTTATTGTCAGATTTCAAGTAGTAGGATTGTTGTTAACCTATAATGGTGAAGAAGCAATTACATTAATGAAGGTATATTTTGCACCTTTTACAGATATATTTGCAGATAAATTTGGGTACATACACACACACACAAGAGGGCATACGAGGACACTTGTATGAGTACATATATAAGTATAAAAAAGAATATAGTGCTAACATTTCTGAGAGGTAACAAGTGAACCTGAACCCCAAGTAGGGCAATCAAAGTCATCCCAAACAGCACTAAATGTTTAGATGTGGGCAAGTGTTTGAGTTTGAGGCTGTGCCTTTAAGAAACACACAGTACTGGGACACTGGCTAAATGTTCTCGGTACTAGAACAAAAACATTCTGATATTCTAAACAAATTTCATTGGTGGATGGACAAAATGCAACTTTAAATTGTAGAGCAGTTGGAATTGTTTGGAAGTTTGGTTTGGAAGTTTGGGTTTCAGCCTGTTCTCCCTGCCTGCTTCTCCGCGAACTATCTGGAGTTGGCCTTGAGATAAGCAAAAACTAATCCTGCATGGGCTTTTGAAGCTTACTAACAACTCTTTTTCTTTAATAACTTGACTTTCTTTCTCTCTAACCCCTTTTTGGGGAAAAAGGGAGGTAGGGGGGGAGAGAGGGGGTTACAGGGAGGGAATCCCTCCTCAGGGAGGGATTTTTGTTGTGCTATTTCTCTTTGCTGTATACTTCTGTGTATATACCTATATATCACAGTATCACAGTATCACAGTAACTAAGGTTGGAAGAGACCCCAAGGATCATCAAGTCCAACCTGTTCCAACAGACCTCACAACTAGATCATGTCAGCAAGTGCCACGTCCAGTCTCCCCTTGAACACCTCCAGGGACGGCGACTCCACCACCTCCCTGGGCAGCCCATTCCAATGACGAATGACTCGCTCAGTGAAGAACTTTTTCCTCACCTCGAGTCTAAACCTCCCCTGGCACAACTTGAGACTGTGTATATTGTGTAATATATAACCTGCTTTCCATATATGCTTGTAAATATAGTCTGCTTTCTCCGACTGGGTTAGCTGTGGTTTCTCACTCTGTGGGGGAGAGAGAGCTAGGCCCTCTCTCAACCTACCACAGCAAGTAAGTTAAACCTCCCCCCCAGGTCTGTATAGTTAGATGCAGTTCATAAAATGTCTCCATTAACCATGACAGGTTGTTGAAAATAAATACTTCATATATAAGTATCCACATATAGACTTCTAGATTTTGACATCTGAATTCAAAATAAATCTCCCTTAATATCATCTTAAACATTTTCTAAATGTCTGTGTTTTTAAACTCTTGTATTACAGAAAAGGTATATTTTCAATAATTCCTACTTTACCTCAACAGAGATCTATTTATTCTAGAGGTGTATTCATTAGTCATTTAATGTTCTTATATTCTGTATATTCTAGTGCAGGACGGTGTCTGGTCTCCAAACTGGTGAAACATGGGTTGGATGGGTGGACCACTAGATGGATAAAGAGCTGGCTTGATGGCCACACCCAAAGAGTGTCTGTCAATGGGTCCATGTCCCAGTGAAGGGCAGTGACAAGTGGAGTCCCTCAGGGATCAGTCCTGGGACCAGGCTTCTTCAACATCTTTGTCTGTGACATGGACATTGGCTTTGAGTGCAACCTCAGCAAGTTTGCTGATGACACCAAGCTGTGTGGTGCAGCAGAAACACTGGAAGGAAGGGATGCCATCCAGAGGGACCTTGACAGGCTGGAAAGGTGGACACAAGCCAACCTCATGAGGTTCAACAAGACCAAGTGCAGGGTCCTGCATCTGGGTCGAGGCAATCCCAGGCACAAATACAGGCTGGGCTGTGATTGGCTGGAGAGCAGCCCAGAGGAGAAAGACTTGGAGGTGCTGGTGGATGAGAAGCACAACATGAGCTCTCAATGTGCACTTGCAGCGCAGAAAGCCAATCAGATCCTGGGCTGCATCAAGAGAAGTGTGGCCTGCAGGTCAAGGGAGGAGATTCTCCCCCTCTACTCGGTACTGGTGAGATCCCACCTGGAGTACTGCATCCAGTTCTGGAGCCCCTATTACAAGAGGGATATGGAGGTACTGGAAGATGTCCAGAGAAGGGCCACGAGGATGATCAGAGGGCTGGAGCACCTCTCCTATGAGGACAGACTGAAAGAGTTGGGGCTGTTCAATCTGGAGAAGAGAAGGCTCTGATGTGACCTGATTGTGGCCTTCCAGTATCTGAGGGGGGCCTACAAGAAGGCTGGGGAGGGACTTCTCAGGATATCAAGTAGTGATAGGACTAGGCAGAATGGAATGAAGCTGGAGGTGGGGAGATTCAGGCTGGATGTGAGGAGGAAGTTCTTCACCATGAGAGTGGTGCAGCCCTGGAATGGGTAGTCCAGGGAGGTGGTTGAAGCCCCGACCCTGGAGGTGTTTAAGACCAGGCGGGATGAGGCTCTGGCCAGCCTGATCTAGTGTGGGGTGTCCCTGCCCATGACAAGGGGGTTGGAACTAGATGATCCTTGTGGTCCCTTCCAACCCTGACTGATACTCAGCTCAGAGACCTGATACTTTTAGAAATCTGGCCTGTCAAGAATGATGTTATGTGTGTATTTGAGATTGAAGCAACTTATACTTTTGAATGATGATGTTGCCTTTCTCTCATTCTTGCAAAGTTTTTGCAAATTGTAGGAAGAAATATGCTTATCTAACCAGGAGTAGGGATTGCCTCTACAATTAAAATAAATGTTTGAATAAATAGATTCTGAGACGAGTAGCAAAAGTACACATCTAAGGGCACTGAACTGTACAAACAACTTCTAGGACTGATATTTTCTCATGTTCTGAGCTTTAATATTGACACACACAAACTGAAATCCTCTTCTACAGTAAAACTGAAAATACTATTTCAAAAGAAAGTACAGAAGAACATCAAGTACTTTAAATGTTACAGGATTTGCTCATGAGTCTAGAATATCAACAAATTGGATTCTGTAAAGGAATCCTGACTGGTTTTCTAATTTTTATTAGAAGTTGATAGAATAGCACTTCAGTACATTTTCTGTTATTTCCAATTAAACAAATAAACAAAAGTACTCCCAAGATTCAAAAACACATACAGAGCTCAAGAAATATTTAATTTAAAACATCTTTACAGGGACATAAAAGTAGTTAACTGTCTCATATTAAATAAAATTGTGTGCAAAGAAAAATATATTACCAAGAATAGGGGAAGAGAAAATTACATCTGTGAAAAATGAGTGTGTGCCTTGCTGTGTTTCTTTCTGAAGCTAGTGGAATGAGTATAGTTGGGGAACATGAGAAGGATGACAACAAACTCCCTTCCTAATTTCAAGAATTCAGAAGTACTCAACAGACTTCAGCAAGGCCTTTGACACCATTTCCCACAGCAAACTCCTGGCCAAGCTGTCAGCCTGTGGCTTGGACAGCAGCACTCTGTGCTGGGTTAGGAACTGGCTGGAGGGCCGAGCTCAGTAGTGGTGAATGGTGCCACATCCAGCTGGCGTCCAACAGGCGTTCCAGAACTGGACGCAGTACCCCAGGTGGGGTCTCACGAGAGTGGTGTAGATGGGGGAGAATCGCCTCTCTCAATCTGCTGGCCGTGTTTCTCTTGACGCAACCCAGGATACAGTTGGCTTTTTGGCTTGCAAGGACACATTGGTGGCTCATAGTCAGCTTCTTGTCCACCAGCACCCTAAGTCCTTTTCTTCCAGGGACAGGAATTCAAAATGAAATCTGACATTCACTCAGCCTGCCAAAGAGGAATCACAAAAAGCCAAACAAGAATGGTAAAAACTGATAAAATTGCACATTTTAAAGACTGAGGATGTCTGTAAGAATAACCTGATTTGGTAAGAGCTTTTGTAGATAGAATTTGTAATTTCCAGCAAATGTAGTCCTTCCATTGTCCTTATGTCCCCTTCTGTGCCCTTCTTGCTAATTTAAACACTGCTTGTGCTGTAACATGTGACTGTAAGATTATCAGTCAGACTGGTTGCATTTTTCCAGGTTGTATGCTACAGCAAGTCATTTGTCTTTGAGCTTTTATTTACAGAAGAAAAATTGCAGTCTTTGTAAATATCACAAATGTGTCAGCCAGGTTATCAGTCCCTAATATTTTACAAGCTGCTCTTACATGTCTGTTTCTGGTATGGATATTTGAATTGTAGTTAATTTTTTTGCTACTCAGCATTTCTTCAAAATTTACAGTGTCCATTTTAAAGAGGAAACTTGTGATCCATACATACCATAGCTATGACAAAAAAATGTCAAAATGAAAAACTAACAGCATAAGTGAAAGTTTCA
The DNA here is from genome assembly GCF_014839835.1 of Dryobates pubescens. Taxonomy (NCBI): domain Eukaryota; kingdom Metazoa; phylum Chordata; class Aves; order Piciformes; family Picidae; genus Dryobates; species Dryobates pubescens. The sequence continues at coordinate 1,957,511 of NC_071621.1, forward strand.
ATGTTTGATATTGCTAAGTCATAAGATTTTTTAAAATAAGCTTTAAAAAAAAGTAAAAAGTTTAAATTATTCCATTTAGATTTGTGGATTTATAGATACTTCAAAACAATGAGGAAGGGAAAACCACTTCACTGAAAAACTTTATACTGTATTTTCAAAAAAATACTCATATACTAATATCAGAACCTGAAAATAAAGAACTAGAAAGTATATCAAAGTGCATAATTTTAGATTTTAAAAATCAGTATTTGATTTTTAAAACTCCCTTTTTGCTGATATTTCATATCTCAGTTGAACACCTGTTCTTTTCATGTACCAGTTCCCAGCATTTAGAAGCATGATCTTGTTCTTATTGGACCCAGCTAGAAAAAATTAGTCATATTGATATTCACTTTAGTCATACTTGTCACCTGTAATATTTTACCTTATGTGGTTCTCATATGTTAAAGTTACATTTGTATCATTTGATGCGATGGTATATATAACACCTTAATGTAACTCTGCTTCAAGAGCCACCCAAAGCACATGGCCTAAAAAGAAAGGGTTCAGGACTATAAGCTGTTCTATATTAGTTGTCAGTTTTCAAGTCACAAAACTTTAGATATGTTTGTAGTCCATTGTGTCATGGTGAATGAGCTTTAAGTAGGTCAGATGGGTTCTCAGTATAAGGGAAACCGTCTCTGTGTAATGTGTCTCAACTGGCTGTAGGGGATCATGATTCATTGTATGTTCCACATTGCTTCCAAATAAAACCCTTCATTTGTTGTCTACAGATTACTGTATAGATAAGTTATTTAAAGAAGCTTTAATAATAATGACATCATGTATTTTTCTGCATTGTGTTGTATCAATTCCTCCATAATAAAGAATAATCATTCAGTTTGTTGGTGATGTATTTTTTATGGAATGAATTCATCATTCGTTGTTATATACACATAAAATAAATACTATTATTTATGATCATGTGAAAAATAACGAGCATTTTCTTGATACCTAGTATTTCAAATGCATGAGCATTCATATATATGTGCCTGTGTATACAAGAGAGACATAAATAAAGAAATACCCAGCGTGTGGGGAAATTAGCTATTTACATATGCCTGGACAGAAACAAATTTCTAAGCTAATTGTCAATGTGTGGTATATTTCAGGGACAGGAATGAACATAATTAATAAGCTGAGAAGAGACATTGATATTTTTTCAAAATAAATTTAGTTAAGCAGATGTTTGACAGTAAAACTAACCACAATATGAAGATAGTGATAGGACTAGGGGGAATGGAATGAAGCTGGATGTGGGGAGATTCAGGCTGGATGTGAGGAGGAAGTTCTTCACCATGGAATGGTGTAGTTCTTCACCTGGAATGGGTAGTCCAGGGAGGTGGTTGGGGTGCCGTCCCTGGAGGTGTTTAAGACCAGGATGGAGGAGGCTCTGGCAAGGGGGTTGGGACTAGATGATCCTTGTGGTCCCTTCCAACCCTGACTGATACTATGATACTATGATATAACAGGTAACATGATTTTTATTTTATTTTTTCTGAGTAGTTATTTTGGTGATGCTAAATATTTGGGTTGGTAACATTGATTGTTCCTTTCCTTTTAATGGAATTTTTGCAAAGGGGGTGAAGCAACTCTTAAGAGAGCTGCCAGACTGGAAAGAGGTGGATATCACATTTGGGAGGAATTTCACATCGAGTATAAGGTAGATAAAGAAGAAAAAAAATGCCTCTGAGGATAGCCATCTAATAAGTGTGTCTTAAACGGCTATCAGCATCATGCTGAAAATGTTGTCAAGAATGGGACCCAAATCTCCCTTGGCCTAGGGCCTTATCTCCAAAAGAAGTCAATAGCCATTCCCTAGGCAGAGGACTTTGATTGTCCTCTTATATGTTCTTCCCACCAACCATCAATCAAACATTTAAGCAATTGCTGAGCAATTCCTGTGTGGGCATCCAGATAGCTCTGGTCTTTCAGGATTTCTAACATTTCTTTCTTTTTTTTTTTTTCTTTTTTCCCCCACAAGTCACAGGGATTTTGTACATTATAAAAGTGTCACAAGTTTTTTGTTTAAGTGAAGCTCAAGACATCTGTTCTTCTTCCACTGGAGGGACCACAAACAGGGCAGCCTCATCAGACCAGCATCCTCTGTGAGTTCAGTGGCTGTGTGGGTTTTTTTATTAGACAAGGTCAGAGGGTTCCCAGAGATGGAGAAGCCTGAAGGAGAGGGAAGACCAAGCACTAGCTGGAATCTCTCATGTGTGTGTTTAAGAGGGTGATGTGTCTCGGTGTGTTGCCAGGGAAACAGTGGGAGATTTAAAAGAAGTGAAACCAGAAGCAGCTCTCAGACCATGAACACGAGGCAGTTAGCTGTCTCACAGCAACACAGAAAGCAGTGGCAGGTTTCAATCACCCTGACATCTACTGAAGAGACAACACAACAAGGCACCAGATATCCAGAATATTCTGGAATGCATAGATGACAATTTTCTCCTTCAATCAGTGGAGGAACCAATGAGAAAAGGTGCTATGCTGTACTTTGTTCCCACCAACAGGAAAGGGCTGGTGACCAATATGAGGCCCAGGGACACCCCTGGCTGCAGTGACCACAATGCAATAAAATTTAAGATCCTCAGGGCAACTAGGAGGACATATTCCAAGTTTATGACCCTGGACATTAGGCATGAAGACTTTGATCACTTCAGGGATCTGCTGGACAAAGTACAATGGGACAAAACCCTAGAGAGAAGGGGAGCCCAGGTCAGCTGGTCCATATTCAAGGATCACCTTCTCTGTGCTCAGGAGCAAAGTATACCAACGAAGAGGAAGGCAGGAAAGAATGTTAGGAGACCCGCCTGGATGAGCAAGGAGCTCCTGGACACACTGTCGCACAAAAAGAAACTCTACAAGGAGTGAAAGAAAGGACAGCTAGAATGGGGGACATATAAGGAAGCTGCCCCAGGCAGCAAGAATCCAGTCTTATCCATTTCACATGATCCCACTCTCCTAAAAGCTGTTGCAGATATTCAAAGTAAAGTAAGTGACAGGTTGCAGAGTTTTTAATACAGGTACTCCATAAAATGGGAAAGTATTAACTATGCCGAGTTTGTCTTTCCAAGCCACTCTCTTTCCAAGAATGATAGTTATTGTGAAGTACAAGTGAGATTGGAATTTTCTGTAGTGTTAGTAACAATCACATTATCTGGTGAATAACCAACTGATATTATAATTATAGTAAGAAGAAAGTCTTCATTACTTTCTTGGGTTTTTAAAGAGCAAGACAGGTTCTTTAGCTCTCAAGACAGTTAAAGAAAACTCCACACAGGATTGGATAGAAATACAGAGTATTAATGGAAGTCTAAATAGAAGTTCTATTCATAAACTACATGCCAAGAACCTCCGTAGGCCAAGATTTCCATACACCTCTACCAAACATGGCCAAAAATCCCACTGGCCCAAATGGCCCCTTCTCACACCATACCTCCCTCCTACTGCTCCCACACACCAGGCCCAAAATGACACAGCTTAAAATTACCTTGGCCTACACTGCTAGCAGGCTGCTCAAAGCTGAAAAACAAACAGGATATAAGGGAGCCACTTCAGGAAGGAAGTAGGGAGAGGAGAAGGGGAAAAGGCAGCTTGTGCTGTCCCCTTAGAAAGGCTAGATGCAGGCATTCTGGGAATGAAATAACATAATTCCCTATGTCCACCCACTGGATGGGATTCTCTGGCCCTCAACTTTATGGTTTTTAAGGGCATCCATGTCAAACCATGACAACTCACTACACGCTTTCACTCCTCTTGTTCCTCCCAGAAATTTCCATAATATTACCTGCACATGTTTTTTCCTTTCATCTGTTGATTAGAGAAAAGGTCTGAAACTGGACATCTTCTCCAGCAAGGTGTCAAAAGGGATGGAGCTGCCGAATGTGAACTGTCAGTGTGTAAATGGTGGAGGTGGCTGGAAGGAGACCTCATGAAGAGTTCATCTATGAAAAAGGGTTTCATGGCTTAGAGCAATACTGTGCCAGAATGAGGCTGCAACTCTTTGTTTTCATATTGTGCAAAAGCTTGTACTGGAGAGGAAAGTCTTTAGTGATATTAAATTAGTTGAAGAGTAGGAAAATAAAGAGATTTACATCTTCTACACACAGCTTTTCAGGCCTTACTGATTGCCTGTTTAAGGGTTTAGTGATAACACTGAGATCAGAGGATGATATTTTTTGGTCTCAGTGCCATGAGAGGTTCCAATGTCATCACCTACTCCAGTGTCTGTATTTCAGAAAGATTCTGATTGCAACCTAACTTCAGACATACTTTGTGATCACAGCTCACCTCCTGGAGGAGAGCATATATATCACAGAAAGACTTGTCCCTGTATCACAGTACATTCAAAAAGATACTCAGATCAATCTATTAACTACATCAAAATTAGAACACTGAGGGAGGAAGAAATTAAGTAGTAAAGCAACTTGGTAAAGACCTCTCAAAATGGTCATGAAATTGCATTTTATAATCAATTGTGGTATGTAGCAATCCTGTCTACCAATCCTGGATGCAAATCACCTTGTGATTGTATCATGAACTGAGATGTGCCCCACCACAGTATCACAGTATCACAGTATCACAGTAACTAAGGTTGGAAGAGACCCCAAGGATCATCAAGTCCAACCTGTTCCAACAGACCTCACAACTAGATCATAGCACCAAGCGCCACGTCCAATCTCCCCTTGAACACCTCCAGGGACGGCGACTCCACCACCTCCCTGGGCAGCCCATTCCAATGACGAATGACTCGCTCAGTGAAGAACTTTTTCCTCACCTCGAGTCTAAACCTCCCCTGACACAACTTGAGACTGTGTCCCCTTGTTCTGGTGCTGGTTGCCTGGGAGAAGAGACCAACCCCCTCCTGTCTACAACCACCTTTCAGGTAGTTGTAGAGGGCAATGAGGTCGCCTCTGATCCTTCTCTTCTCCAGGCTAAACAATCCCAGCTCCCACAGCCTCTCCTCATAGGGCTTGTGCTCAAGGCCTCTCCCCAGCCTTGTTGCCCTTCTCTGGACACGTTCAAGTGTCTCGATGTCCTTCCTAAACTGAGGGGCCCAGAACTGGACAGAGTACTCAAGGTGTGGCCTAACCAATGCAGAGTACAGGGGCACAATGACCTCCCTGCTCCTGCTGGCCACACTATTCCTAATACAGGCCAGGATGTCATTGGCCTTCTTGGCCACCTGGGCACACTGCTGGCTCATGTTTAGGCGGGTGTCAATCAGCACCCCCAGGTCCCTCTCCGTTTGGCAGCTCTAACACCAAAAGTTAATGACTGCTCACCAATCTGCAGCTGGTCTGACAACAATGGACTGAGGCTGCTGCCATTGACCAGCTCATCTCCACCCATCAGGTACCCCAGAGAGGGAGGATGGTGAGACAGTGGATTCACTACCTGGCCCATGATGTGTAATGGTATGTGGGCAGGTAAATGGAGAAGGAGGAGGCAGAGGCCCACCTCCCTCCAGACCCCTGCCCAAACACAAGGGAATACACAGAACAATATCTGGGCACTTACCTAAAGACGACTTCCTGGGGGACAATACTTGGATGCATACCAAAGGACTAAAAAGTGTATAAAAAGACTTGAGCGATACTGGCAAGACAGAAGCAAGAAGACAACACCACACGCTGGCAGCATCACAGGGCAACACAACAGATCTTGGACTCCAAAATCCCTCTCTCCACCTCTGACCGTTGGTAATATAACCCCTTTCCTACTTTCTCCCCCTTCTCCCTTTATCTATTTCCTCTCTCTCTCTCTTCCTCCTTTTGTTATTATGTTAATAAATAGTCTAGCTGTTGATATTTTGGCCTCATTTGTGCCTCTATGTTGCAGTTTGAGCTGGGAACAACATGGGAATAGTCAAAAGAACTGAGTCTCTTTCCCTCTCTGGACCGAGACATGGTAGTAGATCAAAGAGGAGAAGAAATGCCTGGGTCACTTTGGCATAACATGACTAAATATATGCCTATTCTACAAAGGTAACTAACCAATCTCCAAATATTTCTAAATATTATTTAGCAGCAAAAAGAAAAAATTATGAAACAGAAGATGGAAAACAAATTTTTGTTTCTGAATTTCTTCTAAAAAGGAGAAATAAAGATCATGAACAAAGCATCTTAGATAGCAGTTTTAGTATACTGCTGCAGAAAGCATGAATTGTGAGATCTTAACAGTTTGCAGTCATAGAAATGTCCATCTGAAGCCTTTGTAAGCTCAAGCCCACAGTGTTTTTATTACCCTTAAATGTTCAATAAATCCCAAACATGAAAGGGCTTGAATGAATTTTTTTATCCATTTATGCACTTACATCATTAAACACCAGTTTGCTTACTGTTTTTGTGACAGAAACATGAAACTATGGGAAAAAAAAAAAAAAAAGAAGAAGCAGCAGGTCTAACATGGCAGCTAGCAAGCACTTTCAGACAGGAATCTCCAAGTAATCCATCCTCCATGACTACACAGGCTTTTATAGCTCATTGGAAGAGAGCTGAAGATGAGGTATATAATTTTAATAACATGTTATGGTAATGTCTGCACATAAGTAAATTCTCACACATGAAGTTTTAGCAGCAGCTGTGACTGTTTCACCTATATGCAAATGAATCATCCTCTTGCTCTGGAAAAAAAATGTGGAAAAGGATTTATGCTTGAATGTAAGATGTGGTTAAATACACTGTATGTATATGTAAGAGCTACTCTGCAAAGTTCCTTGGCCAGTATTTTCCTAAGCTAACATCTGTAGAAGCATTTTTCTATGCCAGTTCCTTTAAATTCTTCTCAATGTTAAACAATGTTGGTGGTGACATTATTCCATGTTCTTCATATGCATTATGGAAGAACATGTGTATCACCACAGTCAGTGAACTTGCAGAGTAAATAATCCTTAATAACATGTCCTTGTAGTGCAATGCAAACCATATAAAAATTCCACACATAAAGTGCAGGTATCCCTGATAAATTAGTTCACGGTCAGATAATGGGATGCTGAGCAACAAATAATTTATCCATGTGTTCATTACCACTGTCACATGAACAAGTAGAGGTCTGGCTTCGTGTTTGCCAAGTGGCATGAACAGCCACAGGGATGTTAAGAAACAGCTCTCTGTAGCAGACAGAACCACTCCTGGGCCTGCATTGTAGTGTCCAATGTTTGAGCTTTCCTGACAAAAGTATTCATCACATATTGACAAAAACATTTTCCTATGTATTTATATATATATATATATATAAAGCAAATTACTTTCTCCAAATGATGTATTTTAGAATTTTATATATTTTTTTAATTAAAAATACCTTGGACAGGTTGCATTGCAGATGAAATGCGGTAGCTCAAGTTGTTTAAATAACTTGTTTGCTTTTTCCACTGGCAGAATGAAAGAAACTACCTGGAAATTGATTACTTTGAATAAAATATATTACTTTATGCACAGAAAAGTTTAATTAATTCTTGAAATTTTATGGGGTTATTAGGTTTTCTTCAGTCGTAAGTAAATTTCAGAATGTAATTTACCCCATTACATTTGAAGAAAGTAAAATGTGTTATCTTTTATTTTCCCTTTTTCAGATTTTTCACTCCCTCCAAGCCTTTTCATTACACTCAGAAAGAAATCAGGAAGTCAACATTTGGGTAATGTAACACTACATTATTTGATGAATAAGCCTCAGATCATAAATTGCATCCACCTGTAGTCATAATCTAAGGAACAATACAAAACAAGGTTCTGTTACAGTGTTTAGAGGAGTGTGGTATGCAGACTCAAATGATTCATAGACAAAGAGATTATTTGTACCTGGATACAGGGTTTCAAGCTTGTTATTATAATGGGCTTTACGACATCTGCTTTGTACAGCAATGTGACTGACCACAGGGTGCTCACTTTTAGGAAACTGTGTCTGTGAGAATTTTTTTATCTTTAAGCTGTAATTATTTTTTAATTTCCATCACCTCTTTGTTGTTGTTTTCTATAGAACTCTGGTGGGTTAGTAAACAACTGTATTTTTTGCTAAATCTCAAATAGGACAGCAAAGATGTGATATTTTGTTGCTTGGAACTATCCATGAAAGAGGAAGGTTAAGGATAACTGTCACCTTCAGGCAATTGGTTTTTTCCTTTTTTTTTTTTTTTTTTTTTTGCCGTGGTATTCACATTAAAGAAAAAACACACAAACAAACAAACACACACACACACACACACACACACAAACCAAAATGTTATAATTGAATTGTAGACAGTTGTAGATAAAGCAAGAGAGATGGAAAGATGCTAATTTCCTGCCCTTACTGTGGCTGGCACTGAATGGCCTCTATCTTGACTGCCCCTCCACATTTTGTTTTCTAATACAAAAAATTTGAATTACTTTTTCTGTAAATTGACTTGATGCTGCATAAGCTAATTCACTTATTCTATTAAAAAGCTAAGCATTTGACTTTTTTCCTAAACTTTTTTTTTTTTAATGATTCAAAATGGGTTTTAATACTAGATACAGATGGTACATAAATTTTCTTGGGAGGAATGAAACTAGGTAGGTGATATTTAATAACATTTGGGATATTTACAGACAGTTATGTTTGTACTTGAAAATATCACTTTTACATGTAATTTTATTTTCAGCATACAAGAATCAATTAATATGCAAAGTTATTTCCTGGATATGATGAAGGATAGCTTGTAAAGAATATTTGCTTTGTTTTCTTGGACACAAAAAGACATGGATAATAAATCCTCAGTCTTTTATTGTCTATATATTTAAATGTTTCTGACACAGATATTTGTATTTATAATTGAAAATTTAATTTGGCTTCAGATTTCCCAGGAGAATGTACACAATACTTAAATACTTGGAAAAAAAGAAATCATATTTGAAAGTGATTATAAAAGAGAAGAACAAGAACAAGCAATTAAAATATCCAAAATTTTGTATTTAACAAAATTATTAACAAAATTTAGGATTCTTTTAGACTTCTAATTGTTTTCTGCCTCTTATTTAGTGGTGCAGCTTACTTGTTAAGCAGATAATTCCTTCTTTCATGTTGAATAAAGATCCTAAAATGATATACCAAATGTAATTTGACTACAGTGGATTCAATTGCTCATGTTGTGCTTATACTTAATTTATCATCTTAATAATCTTAGAGATTTCTAATCAATTCTCATTCCTTTTGTATGACATAAGTTTCTTTCACTTTACGGTGAGGCCAGTAGCATCAACATTACGCTCTTCTGAACTCAAATCTACACAGTCTAACTCCATTGGTACTCTTTCCATCAAGATCCTTTGTTCTTAAATTGGACCATAACATAGAAAATACGCATGGTCAGCAGATCAAGGGAGATGATTCTCTCCATCCCCTTTGATCTCATGAGATGGCCATCTGAAGTACTGCAGGCTCTGAGGAGACCTTCTTGGGACCTTTCAAAGTATCAAGGGGGCTCATAAGAAGAATGTGAATAAACCTTTTTACTAGCTCCTGGAGTGACAGGACAAGGGGCAATAGTTTTAAATTGGAAAGAGGGTAGATTCATATTTGATATAAGGAAAATATTTTTTTTTTAATAACAAGTGGCATGAGGCAATGGTGCTGATTGCCTTGAGAAATTGTAAATGTCTCATCATCGAAAGTGATAAAAGCTAGGTTGGATGGGACTTTGAGCAGTCTGATCTAGTGAAAGGTGTCCTTGCCCATAGCAGGGGGGCTGGATTAGATGATCTTTGAAGGTCCCTTCCAGTTCAAACCATTCTATGATACAATTCAATTTTTTTTAAACTAGTTGTACAAAACAATCTCTTTCTTTTCACTTCTTTGGCTCTGGCTGATACTTCTCCTGGCTTTACTGACCTTGACTTCACCACTTTTGTTGTGACTGGTATTAAGAAGTCCTCTTCCCTTTCTCTTGTCCCTTTTTTGTACAGAGGAGCAGGAAGAGGAACAGGGTGGGGGGAGAAGCTGTTGAAGCTTCCCTGGTTTTTGGCCAGGGGGTGGTTCTTTTGCTGTTTATAAATTGTAAATATTTTAAATATTGTATATTTTGTACATATTAATTGCATTTCATGTAGATTGTAGTTTTGCTTATAAATACAGCTTCATTTGCTTCCAACTGGGCTGGTCTGGCAAATTTAATGTTGAGGGGAGAATTTTCAACCCATCACAGGATCTGATAAGAAAACACATTGGATATTTCCCTGAGCTCAGATGCTGGCTGAATTTTGGTCTGAGCCCTATTACCAGAGTGTCTCTTGGCAGTATGAGCCATTGACTGAGGGACTGAGAAATGATCACACATGTAATTAGCACAGAAGCTAGTCCTTGGCATTGAAGATTAATAACAAGATCATAAAGTAGTTCTACAATTAAGCAAATCATCAGAAACTGAATAAAGCATTGCTGTGAATGTTCTCATAACGCATTTTTGTTTAACAGCAAGTTACTATGTGCAGTAAACCAAAGACATACTTATTTGTACAAATTGCAAACTAGAGGTATATATTCTATTTTAGAGTGAGATAAGTTTCAAACATTTAGGAGGAGCAGACTGAAGTTATTAAGCAGCAAATCACTCCCAAGCAAAATGGGTATAATTTCTAGGATAATCAAAGAGGGGAAAGGAAATCTTTGTTACCTTTATTATTTCTATTCTAAAGAACATCACTGTCCAAGAACCTTTTATTCAGGTGACAATCAGGAGATATTCAAAGAAAATTCTCTTTTATCACTGATACTCAGTTAATGTTTAATCATGTAGACTTTTACCTCAAAGATTCTTTCTGTTCTTTCAAAAGTGCTCCCTTTCAAAGATTTTTCACTTAAGCTTTGAATAATGAGATTTTTTAATTTTATAGATTGGTTGAAATAAAATGCAGACTAGAGGTTCTGTTTTAGTTACTCCTCAATCATAATGCAGGAAGTGAAGACCAAAAAAAAACACCATATAAAGCTTAGGGAAATACAGCACTGCAGAGGTTCTTGCAGGACAAAAAACATTTCTATTTCTCCAAGTCCATAACATGGTCTATTAACTCCTGCCTAAACATGAGCCAGCAGTGTGCCCAGGTGGCCAAGAAGGCCAATGGCATCCTGGCCTGCATTAGGAATAGTGTGGTCAGCAGGAGCAGGGAGGTCATTGTGCCCCTGTACTCTGCATTGGTTAGGTTGCACCTTGAGTCGTGTGTCCAGTTCTGGGCCCCTCAGTTTAAGAAGGACATTGAGACACTTGAACGTGTCCAGAGAAGGGCAACAAGGCTGGTGAGAGGCCTTGAGCACAAGCTCTATGAGGAGAGGCTGAGGGAGCTGGGATTGTTTAGCCTGGAGAAGAGAAGGATCAGGGGTGACCTCATTACCCTCTACAACTACCTGAAAGGTGGTTGTAGCCAGCAGGGGGTTGGTCTCTTCTCCCACGCAACCATCACCAGAACAAGAGCTCACAGTCTCAAGCTGCACCAGGGGAGGTTTAGACTCGAGGTGAGGAGAAAGTTCTTCACTGAGCGAGTCATTCATCATTGGAATGGGCTGCCCAGGGAGGTGGTGGAGTCCCCATCCCTGGAGGTGTTCAAGAGGAGATTGGACTTGGTGCTTGGTGCCATGGTCTAGTTGTGAAGTCTATTGAGACAGGTTGGACTTGATGATCCTTGGGGTCTCTTCCAACCTTAGTTATACTGTGATACTGTGATACTGTGAACTCTCTCCACCTCCAAGTCTTGCATTGATAATTACAGGCAATAAGAATTTTACAATCTAGTTAAAATAATAAATACTTAATGGAGTTAGGCTCTCCTGAGAAATTTCAGTGAAGAGGTAAGGACATTCTGGAAGATTCTGAATAAGGTTTCAGTGGACAAGACTCAAGAAAAAATGGACATAACAATGATGGTATTTTACAACATCAGGTAAATAACTATGTCACACACTTGTTGCTGCAAAGCCTACTAGGCCAACAAAAATTGTATGGAATGGAATGGAATGGAATGGAATGGAATAGAATAGAATAGAATAGGCCAGGTTGGAAGAGGCGTTCTAGATCATCATGTCCCATGCATCATCCAACACCATCTAATTAACTAAACCATGGCACCAAGCAATCCATCAATCCAAACACCTCCAGTGACAAATCCACCACCTCCCCAGGCAGCACGTTCCAATGGGCAATCACTTTCTCTAACATCCAGCTTAAACCTCCCCTGGCACAGCTTCAGACTGTGTCCCCTTGTTCTGGTGCTGGTTGCATGGGAGAAGAGACCAGTCCCCACCTCTCTACAACCTCCCTTCAGGTAGTGGTAGAGAGCAATAAGGTCTCCCCTGACCCCCCTCTTCTCCAGGCTAAGCAATCCTAGCTCCCTCAGCCTCTCCTCATAGGGCTTGTGCTCGAAAACCCTCACCCTCCTCTGGACATATTCCAGCAAGTCAACATCTTTCCTAAACTGAGGGACCCAGAACTGGACACAGGACTCAAGGTGTGGCCTAACCAGTGCAGCATACAGGGGGAGAATCACCTCCCTGCTCCTGCTGGCCACACTGTTCCTGATGCAGGCCAGGATGCCATTGGCCCTCCTGGCTGTGGTGAAGAGGTTATTAATTTATGAATTATGAAAATATTATTTTTATTAATATTATAACATTGTTAAGAACCGATGAATCACCAACTTATATACATGTTCTAGTGCATGTTCGTGAAATAGATCCCATAAATGGCTTAGTATTATGATTAGAACTTATTGGAACTAATTACAGCATATTTCTGTATTTATATACAAGAAGGGTGCAGTTCCTCCGCTTGGCCACTAGATGGCGACTCGGCGGGATGCGACGGCTTCCCCTCTGTGGCAGGGGAGAGGAAGTGGAACCTGGACTAGCTAATAAGCAAGCTCTCTTCACAGGACTCGGCAAGTTCTCTCCAGACGATAGGCAGAGGTTCCGTTCAGCTCGTGGGGCCGGTAGAGCCGGCAGGGCTGGTTCCAGGACGGGCTGACTCTCAGAGTTGGCTTGCACAAAGGGGTGGGGCGACGGGGTTACCAGCCGAGCAAGGGGCTGCAAGTGGCGGGCCCGGCAGGAGTCAGCCTGGGTCGGCAGGTTCCTGGGATTGAGGAATACAGTCTCGGAGACGGTTGCCGGTGCGTTAGCAATGGCTTCTCGCTCCCTGGGCTTAAAGGGACTGCAGGATACACGGAGCGGTCTGAGGGTTCAGTGCAGTGTAAGCATGAACGCTGCTTAGGTAGCCCCTGGAGTTTATCAGGGTTCAGAGCGGCACGTAGCACTCTTCTCTCCCGCTACGGTGGGGTTAAGCGACTGCACAGACGACCAGGATGGGTCAAGTTCTTCTTCCCCAGCAGCTGGGCAGATCTTACCCTCGGGGGTTGGTCCAGTCCATACGATGGTGACGGGGGTCTCTCTCCCAGTTGGTGTGACTGGCTATGGTGATGCTGGCTCCTCAGCTCAGCGTGGTGTCCTTCCTCTTGTGGAAATAATTCCTCCAATCGCTTCTCACATGCAGATGCTTTGATATGCGTGCATGTATGTAACAGAAGCTAGACAACAATAAAAATTGCAGAGGCTGCGGCTCGGACTTACACTCTCGAGCAAGCACAGAGACGGAATGGAGGAGGAAGGCATTTGTTTACTCACTGGAGTAATACTTCTGGAATCCCTAGAGGCTAGGTTTGACCAATGGGCATTCTCATAAACAACTGATCTCAGCCTATGGGAAAGCATGAAGCTAGAATTCTTCCATATTTGGCAAATGCACGAGCACAGCATGCACCAGATGCATGTTAGCCTGGCTTTTGTCTTCCTCCTGAAGGAGGGGGAGCTCGCCAACATGCTGGGGCAAGATTCAATATCTGGGCATAATGTGCCTCCACCACACTGGCTGCCTGGGCACACTGCAGGCTCATGTTCAGCCTGGCATCGACCAGCACCCCCAGGTCCCTCTCTGCCTGGCCGCTCTCCAGCCACTCTGACCCCAGCCTGCAGAACTGCATGGGGTTCTTGTGGCCAATGTGTAGAACCCGGCGCTTGGATGTGTTAAATCTCATGCTGTTGAACTCTGTTCATCTGTCCAACCTGTCAAGGTCCCTCTGCAGAGCTCTCCTACGCTCTAACAGATGAACACGTGCCCCCAGCTTGCTGTCATCTGCAAATTTACTGATGATGGACTCAGTGTCCCCATCTAGATCATCAATAAAGATATTGAAGAGCATGGGGCCCAACACTGATTCCTGGGAAACACCACTAGTGACTGGCTGCCAGCTGGATGTGGCACCATTCACTACCACTCCCTGGGCTCAGCCCTTCAGCCACTTCCTAAGCGAATGCAGAGTGCTGCTGTCCAAGCCATGAGATGACAGCTTGGCCAGCAGTTTGCTGGGGGGGACAGTGTCAAAGGCCTTGCTGAGGTCCAGGTAGACATCTACAGCCTCCCCACATCCACCAGGCAGGTCAGGCAGGACCTGCCCTTCCTAAATCCATGCTGGCTGGGCCTGATTCCTTGGCCATCCTGTAAGTGCTGTGTGATTGCACTCAAGATGACCTGTTCCATAATGTTGCCTGGCACTGAGGCCCATAATTCCCTGGCTTGTCCAACTGGCCCTTCTTGTGGATGGGCACCATGCTGGCCAGCTTCCAGTCATCTGGGACCTCTCCAAAGTGCCAGGACTGTTGAAAAATGATGGAGAGTGGCTTGGCCAGCTCATCGGCCAGCTCTCTCAGCACCCTAGGATGGATCCCATTGTTGCAGTTTGAGCTGGGTGCCCCCCTGCTGTGTTCACTTCCTGTGTCCAGAAGTCCAGCCCAGAGGGATGGACACAGGAAGTTGTGTGTATTTCCTACCATAATTCTTTGCACCACTATAAGATCCAGTGCGGGGTCTGGCACTTTCTCTTTTCTTCCTCCTCCGCCAGCCGGTAACTGGGGGAGATGTCTCCTGGCTTTGGGCCTGGCTAGGCCCAAGGCCACGGGGGGATGGGCAGTCTCAGGCCTGGCCAGCTGAGACTAGCCCAGCAGAGGGAGGGGGATGAAGGAGCCCTGAGGGTCTCGGGTGTACCCTCTGGTGGGACTGGGATGCCTCTGGGTTTGCTTTGGGATCTTTCTTTGTCACTGCGATTTGGGTTTTCTGTAACATTCACTGCTTTCTATTTAAACTTTCATCACTTTTGCAATCTGTTTGTCTGAGTGTTTTATTCCTGCCCATGGTGGGGAGAGAGAGGGCTGCCTCAACCCAGCACACCCATCCAGTCCCATGAACTTGTGGGGATCCAAGTGGCTAACGAGGTCTCTAGCGACTTCCTCCTGGATCACAGAGGAACTGTGCTGCTCTCTGACTCCATTTGCCAGCTCAGGAGGCCAGTTGTCCAGAAGGGAACCGATCCTGCTATTAAAATTTGAGGCAAAGAATGAGTTAAGTACCTCTGCCTTTTCCTCAGCTTTTGTTACTATGTTCTCCTCCATGTCCACTAAGGAGTGGAGGTTGTCCTTGCTCCTTGTCTTGCTATTAATATATTGATAGAAGGATTTTTTGTTGTGGTGGTAGTGTGAGGGTTTAATCCTCCCACCACATAAAGCACAGCTAGACTCACTCAGAGAAGCGAATGAAAAAGCTGTATTTTACAAGCAGAATGAAATGCAATGAATATATACAAATATACAGTATTTACAGTATAGACAAAAATATACAGGAAGGAATGTAACACAGACACACCCTCCCAAGGAGAAACCCCGCTTAGCTTCCCCCAAAACCCCTCTCTCTCTCCCCTTTCTTGTCCAAGGCTAACTGGATGGAAAAAAAGGATTCAAATAGAAATGGACATTACGGGAAAATTCGTTAGTTTGAAGCAGTTGTTAAGAAAAGTTAGTTTTCTTATCTCATGAGTTTCAGTATAAGCTCAGTTGCATGCAGGCTGGCCAGGAACAGAAAAAAGAAAAAGCAGCACTGACTGAACTCAGACTGAGTTCTTAAAGCCACATTTCTACTGATCTACCAATGAAATTCATTTAGAATTATCTTTGTTTTCCTTTCTTACACCCAGACAGCCTAAAACTGTCACAAGCCACCCCTTCTAAACAATTTGATTGGCTGTTCATACTGTCCATCTTATCTAAAACAATATCTACAATTAGTAAGTAAAGTTAATAGTCCTTTCTGGCTATCCTCAGATGTAGATGATTCAGAAGTCCAAGAAAATCAGGAAATAAGAAAACTGAAAACAGTTTGTCTCTTCACAGATGAAGCAAAGAAAAGTGAATCAGGGTCTCTCAGTTAACTCAGGGGTGTCAGGGTTCTTGGGGTTCATGCACCATAGATTCCTCATGGATTCTTCCTTTGGGCACGATGTATCTGTACAACACTCTGAATTAAACACTCTCAGCTAGAGTCAGAGTTCTTCATGGAGTACACTGAATTTCACAATTCTCTTGCATTACCCAATAAGTGTGACCAGGACCTTCAGCTTAAACCACCTCTCAGAGAGGTTAAGCCCCTCCTGAGCGAGAAAATATCCAAACAGTCTTACCTAACAGATTCTTTTCTCTTACAACAGGAATTCTATCACCTTCTACTTTCTGTAGCAGATCTGAGTGTGCAGGTCCAGCTTGATTCACTGAAACTCTACTATTTACCAGCCAGGTTGATTGTGCTAAATGCTTCTCCCGGTTTTTCAGAGATCCACCCCCCCATGGCTTTAAGAGTGGTCTTCAGCAAACCATTGTAGCGGTCATTCTTCCCTGAAGGTAGTGCATGGAAGGGGATGTGGAATATCCACTCAATGCCATGCTCTTTGACCCAGTTCTTTACAAGATTGTTTTTGAAATTACTTCCATTGTCTCTGGAGTTCCCTGTCTCCAAAGGATTTGTCTCTTCAGACCAAGAATGGTGTTGCATGCAGTTGCATGTGGAACTGGACAAGTTTCCAAATATCCAGTGTTTCCCTCTACCATAGTAAGCTGTGGTGGGTTGAGAGAGAAGGCCCAGCTTTCCCTCCCCCACTAAGAAGGGGGAAAAAAAAAAAACAACCACAGCTACCTCAGTTGGAAAAGCAAAGGAAATGCTATATTTACAAGCAATGGGAAAATGCAGGATATGTGTACAATATATACAGTATTTACAATATATATACAGAAATATACAGCAAAGAAAGATACAGGAATAAGACCCCCTCCTCTGGACAGAGGTGGGGTTTCCCCCTGTACCTCTTTCTCTACCCCTACCTCCCTTTTCTCCCAAAGACGGTTAGAGAGAAAAAAAGGCAGTTAAGGAAGACAATTTTCAGTAGGCCTCCAGGATAAGTGCAGGACTAGTGCTTATCTTGTCCAAGGTCATTCTGGCTAGATGCCCAGAAGCAGACAGGCTGGAAAGGGAGAGCGAAGAGGAACTAAACAAGATTCTAACTGCACTAAAACTTAAAGCTGCATTCTACCAATGTACCAATGAAATTCGTTTAGAATATCGATATTTACAAAATATCCAGCCAGAGAGTCCCAGCACTGTCCCTTTCTTAAAGGCACAGCCTCAAACGGTCATAATCCACCCCTTCTAAACAATACCACTGGCTGTTCGTACTGTCCATCCAATCTAAAACAATATCTACAGTTTGTAAGTAAAGTTTGTAGTCCATTCCGGCTATACTCAGATGTAGATGATTCAGAAGTCCAAGAAAATCAGGAAATAAGAAAATGGAAAACAGTTTGTCTCTCTGCAGATGAAGCGAAGAAAAGGGAAACAGGGACACAGGGACTCTCAGTTGACTCAGGGCTCTCAGGGTTCTCAGGGTTCATGCACCGTAGATTCCTCATGGGTTCCTCCTTTGGACGTGATGTAGCTGTACAGCAGTCTGAAATTAAACTCTTTCAGCTAAAGTTAAATTTCTTTGTGGAATACACTGAATTTCACCATTCCCTTGCATTACCCAATAAGTGTGATCCGGACCTTCAGCTGAAACCACCCCTTGGACAAGTTTAGCCTCTCCTGAGGGCGAAAATACCCAAACAGTTTTACCTAACAGGTTCTTTTCTCTAACAACAGGAACTCTATCACCTTCTACTTTCTGTAGCAGATCTGAATGTGCCGGTCCAGCTTGGTTCACTGAACCTCTTCTATTCACCAGCCAGGTTGCTTGTGCTAAATGTTTTTCCCAGTTTTTCAAAGATCCACCTCCCACGGCTTTGAGAGTGGTCTTCAGCAAACCGTTGTAGCGTTCAATCTTCCCTGCAGCTGGCACATAGTAGAGACTGTGGAATATCCACTCAATGCCGTGCTCTTTTGCCCAGCTCTTTACAAGGTTGTTTTTGAAATGAGTTCCATTGTCTGACTCAATCCTCTCCACAGGATTTGTCTCTCCAGACCGAGAATGGTGTTGCATGCAGTTGCATGTGGAACTGGATAAGTTTCCAACCATCCAGTGTTTGCCTCTACCATAGCAAGCACGTATTGCTTACCAGAACGAGAATGTGGTAGAGCGATGTAGTCAATCTGCCAAGCTTCACCATACCTGTACTTGGACCATCTGTCACCATACCATAAGGGCTTAATTCACTTTGCCTGTTTAATAGCAGCACAAATGTCACAGTCATGGATGACTTGTGTGATAGCATCCATGGAAATGTCTATGGATCTGTCATAAGCCCATTGGTAGGCTGCATCTCTGCCTTGATGTCCTGACAAATCATGAGCCCACTGAGCTAGGAATATCTCACATCGGTGTTTCCAGTCGAGATCAAGATCAGAGTCCTTGTCTGCTTGAGAAACTCTTGAAGCTAAATCTGCCTGATGGTTGTGTTGCTGTTCCTCAGTAGCTTTGCTCTTAGGAATGTGAGCATCAATGTGTCTCACCTTCACTGGAATTCTCTTGACTCGATCAGCAATGTCCTGCCACAGGTCAGCTGCCCAAATAGGCTTTCCTTTTCTCTGCCAACCATTCTTTTTCCAGTTCTTTAGCCAACCCCACAGAGCATTGGCTACCATCCATGAGTCGATGTAGAGATAAAGCTTTGGCCATCTCTCACATTCAGCTATGTCAAGAGCTAGCTGGACAGCTTTTACCTCTGCGAATTGACTGGATTCCCCTTCTCCATCCTTTGCTTCTGCAACTCAGCGTGTTGGACTCCACACTGCAGACTTCCACCTTCGCTTGTTTCTGACGAGATGACAGGAACCATCTGTGAACAAAGCATATTTCTTTTCATCATCAGAAAGGTCATTGTAAGGAGAAGCTTCCTCAGCACAAGTTACTCTTTCCTCTGGAGGGTTAGTACAGTTGGTACCTTCAGGCCAACTTGTTATCACCTCCACCAGACCAGGTCTTTCAAGATATCCCATTCGAGCTTACTGTGTTATCAGAGCCATCCACTTGGACCACGGGGAATCTGTGGCATGATGTGGTGTGGAACCTTTGCCTTTGAATATTCAATTCAAAACTGGTAATCTGGGAGCTAAGAGAAGTTGTGATTCAGTTCCAATTACTTCAGAAGCTGCTTTCACTCCTTCATAGGCAGCTAGAATCTCTTTCTCTGTTGGAGTATAATTAGCCTCTGAACCTCTGTAACCTTGACTCCAGAAACCAAGAGGTCGTCCACATGTCTCACCTGGAGCTCTTTGCCACAAGCACCAGGTTGGACCATTGTCACTTGCAGCCATGTACAAAATGTTCTTAATGTCTGGACCATCTCAGACAAGTCCCAGACCCATTGCTTGAACTACTTCTTGCTTTATCTGGTCAAAGGCTGCTTGTTGTTCAGGTCCCCAGTGGAAACTGTTTCTCTTTCGAGTCACATCATACAGAGGTTTCACAATCTGCCTGTATCCAGAAATGTGCAGTCTCCAAAATCCCGCTACCCCCAAGAAATGTAGAGTTTCTTGCTTGTTCGTGGGATTTCCATGGTAGAGACTCAGTTTGGGATTTGATGGATGTTGCAGTTTGAGCTGGGTGCCCCCCTGCTGTGTTCACTTCCTGTGTCCAGAAGTCCAGCCCAGAGGGATGGACACAGGAAATTGTGTATTTCCTACCATAATTCTTTGCACCACTATAAGATCCAGTGCGGGGTCTAGCACGTTCTCTTTTCTTCCTCCTCCGCCAGCCGGTAACTGGGGGAGATGTCTCCTGGCTTTGGGCCTGGCTAGGCCCAAGGCCACGGGGGGATGGGCAGTCTCAGGCCTGGCCAGCTGAGACTAGCCCAGCAGAGGGAGGGGGAAGAAGGAGCCCTGAGGGTCTCGGGTGTACCCTCAGGTGGGAATGGGATGCCTCTGGGTTTGCTTTGGGATCTTTCTTTGTCACTGCGCTTTGGGTTCTCTGTAACATTCACTGCTTTCTATTTAAACTTTCATCACTTTTGCAATCCGTTTGTCTGAGTGTTTTATTCCTGCCCGTGGTGGGGAGAGAGGGGGGGCTGCCTCAACCCAGCACATCCTTGGTAGCAGAGGATGGTTGTTGTGGGAAGGGGGTCTGCCTCTGAACCCACCACATTCTTGGCGAGCCAGGCAGGAGAGGAGTTTATTGTGTGCATTCTGCAGATCGGATTGCAAAAGATAAGAGAGTTTAAATTTAGTTCTGGGCGTCGTT
This sequence comes from Dryobates pubescens, assembly GCF_014839835.1. Classification (NCBI taxonomy): domain Eukaryota; kingdom Metazoa; phylum Chordata; class Aves; order Piciformes; family Picidae; genus Dryobates; species Dryobates pubescens. Next base: position 1,978,099 of record NC_071621.1, read on the forward strand.
CTGGCTTTTCTGGCAGTTGGGGCTCAAAGTGGTGGTGTTGTTGGGGCGATTGTGTGAGTTCTCGTGGATTGCGGGGGGACACCTGGTGCGTGGCCGGTGGCATGGAGCCCCTCCTGCTATTTCAAGCAGGGGTGGCTCTTAACCATCGGAACTGGGGCATCGCTTAACAATGCGGGACCTGCCCCTCCTCCACCTTTACTCTCTGCGGAGCGGCAGAAGCGGTGGGGGGTGAAGTGGCGGAGGGGGCAGCGGCGAGCAAATCAAAGTCAGGTCCGTTCTCACTGCGGGGTAGGGCCAGCCGCGGCGGAGCGGGCGAGCTCGGCTCCCGATACCCAGGAAGGGCGAACGGGAACTCAGTTCGAAAGCTGTTCTCAAGGGCCCTGGGGACGTGTTTATGGTTTTCGCTGGAGGAGCCGTTTGAATGCCTGAGGGTTGGAGGCGATTTTGATTCTGTACCGCGGCGGTAGAGGTGGCTGGAGCCCTGCTGTATGCTCGGGTTGCGGTGCCGGAGGGCCGAGCCGTGCGCTCGGAGCGGCGAACGGCGGCTCAGGCCGTCCTGCTCGGGCTGTGGCGGTGGCGGGTCCGGCCGTGCGCCCGCGGCGGCGACGGCGGCCCCGGCCGTGCACTCGGGCTGCGGCGGCTGAGGGCCGAGCTGTGCGCTCGGAGCGGCGGCGGCGGCTCGGGCCGTGCACTCGGAGCGGCGGCGGGGCCTGCCCTGTTCTCTTCCCCGACGTTTTTGGACGAGTTCCGAAAATGGCGCCTAGCACCTGGCTCCACCTCCCTTCTTCTCAGCAGGTTGTGGAGCAGCCCCTCCCCCTCCCGGGGTGGGGCTGTGTACTTGGAGCTGCCATATCTGCGGTACGTGAACGCCCAGTGGAGGGGCGGTGTACCTGTGGCATGCGTCTGTGGTGCCTCGGGCCGCGGCTGGAAGCGGTCAGCATTGGGCTTGGGATAGGTCCGTGCACTGGTGAGAGAGGCTCGGCGTGCTATTTTCCTGGAGGGGTGGAGAAGCAGCAGAGCCTGATTGTTCTGACTGGCTTGCCCCAGGAGTGGAAATATGCCGCTGAGTGGATAGAGATGGGAATGAAGGTTTGGTTGAGAAGTTGTGAGGTTCTTTCCAGGTGACCAGGATGTCCAACGGATCCATGAAGAGCTTGCACCGCAGAAGAGTGAACTCTGCATCGCGGGAGGTTCCGTTAAATGAGAGGAGAAGGACTGGAATGGACTGACACTTGAGCCTAAATGAGAGTCTGTTTGAGTGGATGCCCAGATGAAGATGTGGACTTCGCCGGACATGTCATCAGAAGATTTCTGATTTGATGATGTGTTTAGGTGCAGAGATTATGGTATGAAATACAGGGGTGGCATGTTGCAGTTTGAGCTGGGTGCCCCCCTGCTGTGTTCACTTCCTGTGTCCAGAAGTCCAGCCCAGAGGGATGGACACAGGAAATTGTGTATTTCCTACCATAATTCTTTGCACCACTATAAGATCCAGTGCGGGGTCTAGCACGTTCTCTTTTCTTCCTCCTCCGCCAGCCGGTAACTGGGGGAGATGTCTCCTGGCTTTGGGCCTGGCTAGGCCCAAGGCCACAGGGGGATGGGCAGTCTCAGGCCTGGCCATCTGAGACTAGCCCAGCAGAGGGAGGGGGAAGAAGGAGCCCTGAGGGTCTCGGGTGTACCCTCAGGTGGGAATGGGATGCCTCTGGGTTTGCTTTGGGATCTTTCTTTGTCACTGCGCTTTGGGTTCTCTGTAACATTCACTGCTTTCTATTTAAACTTTCATCACTTTTGCAATCCGTTTGTCTGAGTGTTTTATTCCTGCCCGTGGTGGGGAGAGAGGGGGGGCTGCCTCAACCCAGCACATTCTTGGTAGCAGAGGATGGTTGTTGTGGGGAGGGGGTCTGCCTCTGAACCCACCACAATGGAAGATCATCTCAGGATGGGTATCTCATGAGAGCTGCCAATAAAAGACGTATCCACACAGAAACCTTACCGAGACACCTGCCTAGACGTCTATCTATTCCATTATCCTTCGAGAGAATGCCTAGCTGAGATGCTGACTTGTCTTCCACTATTAGAGCTGGTGCACCTGTATCAAAACATCTGCCAAGCCAAGCTAGAATTGGCTCATTCTCTGCTCTGATGTAATGCTTCCTCACATGCCTTAACTCTTGGCACAGAGCACTAGTGTGTTGAATACCATCCTCTTCCTCATCTGTCTCATCTTCCTGAACATGTTGTCCACATAATCCTGCTGCCACTCTTCTAAGGATCACTGTAAGCTCAGAAGCACCTCCATTAGATGCTGTCTTACCAGGACGTGTAATCTGCCCTGCTGGACCTCCATCCAGTGATGGTCTCAATAACTCAACTATATCATTAAGACAAACTTTCTCTTCCTCCTCAGCAGGATCTTTTTTAGCAGAAAAAAAAAATTTAGCACAATTTCCCTCATCAGCATCAGAGGGAACTGGAGGTTGAGATTGAGGTGATTCTGATGCCGGACGACACACCATCTGGGGCCATCCCTGAGGCTAAACAGCCTAAGGTTAAACAGCCTAAGGCAAAACAGCCTAAGGTTAAACAGCCTTCCCCCGGCATCAGGACTTGCTCCCTCAAAGGAAAAGGAGGGTAATTGTTATTGGTGATTCCCTCCTGCTGGCAACAGATGGAGTACATCTGTCCCAGAGAAGGGGAAAGGTCACAGTATACAAGAATGGCCTATCCCCCAAAGGGAAAAAGATTCTAGGAAGGGAATTGGCAGGTCTCATTGATAGGGCTTTAAATTCAAAGGGGGAAGGGGCTGAAACCAGTCCCCCCCAGGCAGGAGTCTGGGAGTGATAAGCTAGAGCCAGAGGTGAAACTAGAAGCCCAGCTGAAGCACATGTACACTAATGCACGAAGTATGGGCACAAACAAGAGGAGCTGGAAGCCTTGTTACAGCAGGAAAGTTATGATGGAGTTACCATCACAGAGATGTGGTGGGATGACTCACATGACTGGAGTGCTACAACTGACAGCTACAGGCTCTTCAGGAGAGACAGGCAAGGAAGAAGGGGTGAAGAGGTGGCCCTGTACATCAGGGAGGCACTAGATGCCATAGATCTAGAGATCAAGGATGACCAGGTTGAGTGCCTGTGGGTGAAAATTAGAGGAAAGACCAGCAGGGCAGACATCCTGGTTGGAGTCTGTTGTAGACCACCCAACCAGGATGACGATGTTGATGAATCATTCTGTAGGCAGCTTGAGGCTGTCTCAAGATTGCCTGACCTTGCACTCATGGGCAACTTCAACTTGCCTGATATCTGCTGGGATCTCAGCACAGCAGAGAGAAGGCAGTCTAGGAGGTTCCTAGAGTGTATGGAGGACAGCTTCTTTTCCCAGTTGCCACATGAGCCTACCAGGGGTAAGGCTATGCTTGACCTCATCTTCACCAATAGGGAAGGGCTGGTGGGAGATGTGGTGGTTGGAGGGTGTTTAAGGGCCAGTGACCATGAAATAATTGAATTTTCAGTGCTCAGACAATCTAAGAGGGGCAGCAAGAAGACCTGGACTTCCAGAGGGCAGAATTCAGATTACTCAAGGAGCTAACTCAGACGGTCCCTTGGGAATGTTGTAACAAAGGATGAGGAAAAGACAGGGTTACTTAACACCTTCTTTGCCTCAATTTTTAATAGCAGGACAGAATGTCTTTCAGACAGCTGGCCTGCAGAGCTGGCAGAAGGAGTCAGGGAGCAGCATAGTTTTCCTCTGTTCCAGAATGGGGTAGTTGGTGATCTGCTTAGCCGCTTGGACCCCCACAAGTCCATGGGACCAGATGGGATCCATCCTAGGGTGCTGAGAGAGCTGGCAGATGAGCTGGTCAAGCCACTCTCCATCATTTTTCATCAGTCCTGGCTCACTGGAGAGATCCCGGAGGACTGGAGGCTAGCCAACATGGTGCCCATCCACAAGAAGGGCCAGTTGGATGAGCCAGGGAATTATAGGCCTGTCAGCCTGACCTCAGTGTCAGGCAAGATTATGGGACAGGCCATCTTGAGTGCAGTCACACAGCACGTACAGGATGGCCAAGGGATCAGGTCCAGCCAGCATGGATTTAGGAAGGGCAGGTCCTGCCTGACCAACCTGATCTCCTTCTATCATCAGGTGACCTGACTGGTGGATGTGGGAAGGCCTGTGGATGTAGTCTACCTGGACCTCAGCAAGGCCTTTGACACTGTCCCCCACAGCAAACTCCTGGCCAAGCTGTCAGCCCATGGCTTGGATGGGATCACGCTGCAATGGGTTAGGAACTGGCTGGAGGGCTGAGCCCAGAGAGTGGTGGTGAATGGTGCCACATCCAGATGGCGGCCAGTCACTAGTGGTGTGCCCCAAGGATCAGTGCTGGGTCCCATGCTCTTTAACATCTTTCTTGATGGTCTGGATGAGGGCATTGAGTCCATCATCAGTAAATTTCCAGATGACACCAAGCTGGGGGCAGGAGTTGATCTGCTGGATGGTAGAGAGGCTCTGCAGAGGGATCTCGACAGGCTGGACAGATGGGCAGAGTCCAACAGCATGAGATTTAACACATCCAAGTGCTGGGTTCTGCACATTGGCCACAATGACCCCATGCAGTGCTACAGGCTGGGGTCAGAGTGCGTGGAGAGCAGCCAGGTGGAGAAGGACCTGGGTACCGTGATTGGGAGACGGAGACTGTAATGGGTTGGGGCAGATCCCCTCCCCACCACAGGCAGAAATAACGACTCAGGCAAACGGATTGCAAAAGTGATGAAAGTTTAAATAGGAAAAACAATAACAAACAACAATGAAAGTTTTACAGAGACCCACAAGCACCATGACAAAGAGAGAGATCCCAGAACATACCCAAGAACATCCCATCCCCACCTGGGGGTACACCCAAACCCTCCCCAGGGCTCTTTCTTCCCCCCCCCAACCCAGCCTTGGGCCTGAGCAGGCCCAAGGGAGGCGGCTCACGCCATGTTACCTAGGCAGCAGCAGGGGACGAAAGAGGAAGTGAAGACCCCGCATGGCCTTTTTATAGGGGAGCAGGGCATTATGGGAATGGAATACCTGGTCCCTGTGACCACCCCCTGGGCTGGGCCCACCCCTTGGGACCTCCCAGGTGTGGCCTGCGCAAATGGCATCTGGGCCAGCACCCAGCCTAAACCACCACAGAGACAAAGCCTGATGCAAGCAAAGTGTCTACTTTATTGTACAAAGTTATTTCTTTATATAGGCTAACATAATCAAAAGCAACTCATGATAGGTAATTAGATGTGTCCGTGCGACAGTTACAGATTCATGATTGGCTGCCGAGGAAATGCCAGGGAACGCACATCGCTGGGCAAGGCCCAGACAGGTGTTAGACAAAAGGCAAACGATCAAGCAGAAGACAAAAGACTCTCTTGCAATGTTTACCAGCTCTTATTCTCAGGTCGTTGTGTGGCTTCCCAAGTCACAATGGCGATTGGTAATCAGCTAAATGCTTTTTTCTCTCTACATAGTTGCAGTTAGTTCCCAAGGTTTGTGGCCCACAAGAGCTAAAACATTTCCTTCTATCAGCTGAGCATTGCTTGAGGTTCTACTCCCTAAATTCAGTGCATCACCTGGGGTTGCTGGTTGCTGGTAGGCTGAACATGAGCCTGCAGTGTGCCCAGGCAGCCAGGAGGGCCAGTGGCATCCTGGCCTACATCAGGAATAGTGTGGCTTGCAGGAAGAAGGAGGTGATTCTCCCCCTGTACGCTGCACTGGTTAGACAGCACCTCAAGTATTGTGTCCAGTTCTGGGCTCCTCATCTTAGGAAGGATGTTGACTTGCTGGACTGTGTCCAGAGAAGAGCAACAAAGTTGGTGAGGGGCTTGGAGGAGAGGCTGAGGGAACTGGATTAAAAGAGAAATTGATATTATGGGAAATTTTGTTAGTTTGAAGCAGTTGTTAAGAAAAGTTAGTTTTCTTATCTCATGAGTTTCAGTTCAAGCTCAGTTACATGCAGGCTAGCCAGGAACAGAAAAAAGAAAAAGCAGCACTGACTGAACTCAGACTGAGTTCTTAAAGCCACATTTCTACTGATATAGCAATGAAATTCGTTCAGAATTATCTTTGTTTTCCTTTCTTACACCTAAACATTTCAGGTAGAGAATTCTGTAGCTGTCCCTTTCTTAAAGGAACAGCCTAAAACTGTCACAGTTGTCTTTCACAGAAGTGGCTAGTCTAAGCTCTAAACGGACTATGCCACTCTATTTTTTTTCCTACGTGACCTAGCAACATCCTTAAATATTCTATGGGTTGCCTCACCTTTCTTCCAAAGATGATATACCCTAATTTTTCCCCTTAATATCTTTAGAAGTTCATTGTCATCCAGGATGGCTGTCTGCCCTGGCGGCTCATCTTCCGGCCCATTGACACAGCCTGTTCCTGCGCCTTCAAGAGTTCTTTCTTGAAGTATGTCTAGCCCTCCTGGGCCTCTTTGTTTTTAAGAGCTGTTTCCCAAGGTACCTTCTGAGCTAGTTCCTTGAGTAACCTGAATTCCACCCTCCGGAAGTCCAGAGTGGAGGTTTTCTTGCTGCCCCTCTTACTTTGACTGTGTATTGAAAACTCAATTATTTCATGGTCACTGGACCCCAGAAAGCCTCCAACCACCACATCTCCCACCAGCCCTTCCCTATTTGTAAAAAGGAGGTCAAGCAGAGCCTTACCCCTGGTAGGCTTACGTGGCAACTGGGAAAAGAAGCTGTCCTCCATACACTCTAGGAACCTCCTAGACTGCCTCCTCTCTGCTGTGCTGAGATCCCAGCAGATATCAGGCAAGTTGAAGTTGCCCATGAGTGCAAGGTCAGGCAATCTTGAGACAGCCTCAAGCTGCCTACAAAATGACATCATCAACATCGTCATCCTGGTTGGGTGGTCTACAACAGACTCCAACCAGGATGTCTGCCCTGCTGGTCTTTCCTCTAATTTTCACCCACAGGCACTCAACCTGGTCATCCTTGATCTCTAGATCTATGGCATCTAGTGCCTCCCTGATGTACAGGGCCACCTCTTCACCCCTTCTTCCTTGCCTGTCTCTCCTGAAGAGCCTGTAGCTGTCAGTTGTAGCACTCCAGTCATGTGAGTCATCCCACCACATATCTGTGATGGTAACTCCATCATAACTTTCCTGCTGTAACAAGGCTTCCAGCTCCTCTTGTTTGTTACAGTATCACAGTATCACAGTAACTAAGGTTGGAGAGACCCCAAGGATCATCAAGTCCAACCTGTTCCAACAGACCTCACAACTAGATCATAGCACCAAGCGCCACGTCCAATCTCCCCCTGAACACCTCCAGGGACGGCGACTCCACTACCTCCCTGGGCAGCCCATTCCAATGACGAATGACTCGCTCAGTGAAGAACTTTTTCCTCACCTCGAGTCTAAACCTCCCCTGACACAACTTGAGACTGTGTCCCCTTGTTCTGGTGCTGGTTGCCTGGGAGAAGAGACCAACCCCCACCTGGCTACAACCACCCTTCAGGTAGTTGTAGAGGGAAATGAGGTCGCCTCTGATCCTTCTCTTCTCCAGGCTAAACAATCCCAGCTCCCTCAGCCTCTCCTCATAGGGCTTGTGCTCAAGGCCTCTCCCCAGCCTTGTTGCCCTTCTCTGGACACGTTCAAGTGTCTCGATGTCCTTCCTAAACTGAGGGGCCCAGAACTGGACACAGTACTCAAGGTGTGGCCTAACCAATGCAGAGTACAGGGGCACAATGACCTCCCTGCTCCTGCTGGCCACACTATTCCTAATACAGGCCAGGATGCCATTGGCCTTCTTGGCCACCTGGGCACACTGCTGGCTCATGTTTAGGCGGGTGTCAATCAGCACCCCCAGGTCCCTCTCCGTTTGGCAGCTCTCCAGCCACTCTGACCCCAGCCTGTAGCTCTGCATGGGGTTGCCGTGGCCAAACTGCAGCACCCGGCACTTAGACTTATTAAATGCCATCCCATTGGACTCTGCCCATCTGTCCAGTCGGTCAAGGTCCCTCTGCAGAGCCTTCCTACCCTCTAACTGACTAACATCTGTTCCCAACTTGGTGTCATCTGCAAACTTGCTGATGACTGACTCAACCCCCTCATCCATATCATCAATGAAGACGTTAAAGAGGATGGGGCCCAGCACTGATCCCTGGGGGACGCCACTGGTGACTGGCCGCCAGCCGGATGTGGCACCATTCACCACCACTCTCTGGGCTCGGCCCTCCAGCCAGTTCCTAACCCAGCACAGAGTGTTGTGGTCCAAACCACGAGCTGACAGCTTAGCCAGCAGTTTACTGTGGGGGACGGTGTCAAAGGCCTTGCTGAAGTCCAGATAGACTACATCCACAGGCCTCCCCACATCCACCAGACGGGTCACCTGATCATAGAAGGAGATCAGGTTGGAGAGGCAGGACCTGCCCTTCCTAAATCCATGTTGGCTGGACCTGAGCCCTTGGCCATCCTTCAGGTGCGCAATACTTCATGCATTAGTGTACATGCGCTTCAGCTGGGCTGCTGATTTCACCTCTGAGTCCAGCTTACCATCCCCAGACTCCTGTCTGGGGAACTGGTTTCAGCCCCTTACTCCTTTGAATTTACTTTAAAGCCCTTTCAATGAGAACTGCCAACTCCTTTCCTAGAATCTTTTTCCCTTTGGGGGATAGGCCATTCTTATGCACTAAGATCTTTCTCCCCCTCTGAGATGGATCTACTCCGTCTATTGCTAGCTGACCTGGTACCATAGAAATTTCTCCAAGATCAAAAATCCCAAAGTTCTTTTGGTAGCACCAGCCTCTGAGCCACTTGTTGATTACAGCTGCTGACCTCTTCCTTTTGGTATTCCTTCCTGCAACTAAGGGTATTCATGAAAATATGATCTGTACCCCTGACCCTCTCTCAGGGTCTTGAAGTAATTTTTGATAGCCCTGGAAGCTCTGGTTGCAACATCATTATTCCCAAATTGCATAACTATAAAGGATAGTAATCAGAGGGCTGCACCAGACTAGGCAGCCTTCTGGTAGCATCCCTGACTCGGGCTCCAGGGAGGCAGCAAAATTCCCTGTGAGAAGGATCTGGGTGACATATGGGGCCATCTGTTCCCCTCAGGAGGGAGTCACCAATAACAATTTGTTGGGGATTGGTTTGAGCAAGAGGGGACATGGGTCCCAGGAACACCTGTGCAAATTAGGCCTTGAAGGATTTTCTGTTATTAATATAGCAATGGAGTAGGAGTTGTGGAAAACTTCTGATTGCTTGGTATGCTGAAGTCAAGCTGCCCCTGAGAAGGGAGGCAAACAAGATAAGGAGTAGGCAAAGAGCTGGGAAAAAGAGCAATTAGACTGAGTAGAGAAATTTCATAGAGTAGTGAAAACAATGATGTAACCTTTTAGAGAGAAACCAATAGTGTGTGTTAAATTAGACAAGAATTAACTATGTATAAGACTATAAATAATGCAGTGTGGAACAATAAAGGGGGATGATTACTATCACTCATATTGAGTAGTGTCATCCCTGTCTCCGTTCTCATCAACAATTACCCTCCTCTATTTTTTTTGAGGGAACAAGTCCTGATGTGGAGGGAATGCTATTTTACCTTAGGCTGTTTTGCCTTAGCCAACACCTCAGATGGTGTGTCCTCTGACATCAGAATCACCTTACCTTCAACTTCCAGTGCCCCATACTTGTTTTCCAAGGGCAGCGGGGAAGGTGAGGGGAGGTGAGGGGGTTTTACTTTACGTCTCCTAAGAGCAACCTGTGTCCATTCCCCACTGCTGTTTGGGTAACCAGCGTCTGATAGGGGCAGCATGCAGAGCCTGGTTACTCAAGTTCAACTCCCTTTTACATTCCCTTACAGTTCTAAGTCTAGCAATCTCCCCCTTCAATTCAGCCACTAGGCTAAGCAGATAGTCGATCTGCTCACACCTAATAAAGGTGTTGTCTCCACTACCCTCCATTTCAATTGCCAGGCTCCAGCAATCTCTGCAGCCAGATACCTGGACAACTACCTGCTTATGTTTGATCCCAGTCTGGGTTGACACTGATCTTTTGATGGTAGCTTTGCTGTGAGTTGAAACCATCCCTATCCCTGGCCATGCGACCTACTGGACAAAAAAATAAATAAAAAAAAAATAGTGCTGTGGTGCACGTGGCTGGCTGCAGTTGAGTGAGAGCACAGCAACTTTCTAGCCAAATGTGAGTCCGCACCAGCCCCAGGTACGTTTTAAATTTGCCACGGCTGACATCACCATCACGAGCAGGCAGGCATGAGAGAAGGTGGCTATGCCGGATCTCACTGTCTGCTTGGAGATTGCTGGGGTCCTCCCACTCCCGTAGCCTGAAAAGGAAAGTAGAGTGAAGTGCCTTCCGAGGTTGTTGGTCAGGGTGTTGGACCCGAGTCAGCTATGTAGCCGAATGCCCTAGTACCATCCCCATCTCTAGTACCATCCCCTCTTGTAATAAATTTAAGATTGCATTTTTTCATTCATGATATTGGCAAACTTTCACATTTTCCTCTGATAGACCTGTGACTCAGTAGACTGATCTACCAAGGCAAGCAGTTTTAGGTGACATGAATATTTTTGTAAATTTTATTTAACAATCTTTAATCTTTCTATGATGCTGTTAATGCATCAGAGAGACTCATCTAAACACTTTGTTTAGGTGCTTGTAAGTCCTGCATTATGGATTCCTGAAGAGAAAAAAAAATATAATTTTTGGTTTAAGATACCACTTTGAGTAATTTTGGACTTCAAATGGAGAAGAAATCCCATCTTCTCTTTGCCAAGGGCAATATTTTATCTATCCACATGACAGTTGTCAGTCATGCAGATGTATGGAAACATGTTTGACTCTATGTTGAACATTTTTTCTGCCAGTGCTTTAATCTCAGAATCAGCATGGTGGCAAATATACTACTGATGATAATCCCTTAAATGCATTTAGAATTAATTTGTAGTATTAATAAATTTCTTATTGTGTCTTTACTACATCAAATGCATACATCAAATGCAGTTGCACTTTTTGGTTCTTTTCTTTGTTAATTAAATTAGAATTCTTTCAGTCTGGCAGTAGTACTAGACATAGTTCCCAAGTGTGTACAGAACAATGAATAATAGTGCATTCCCTAAAGTACACACATCTGTGTGTGTATATATATATGTATATGGCATATTAGTAATCAAACATCATTTTAGGGAAAAGGAAACTTAAATTTAGATAAATTGAATGCTAATATTGTGACTGATAAATAACAGTCAGCATCCACATCTTTACAAGCTTTTGGAGCCCTAACCAACCCTCTGCTAACGTTCATAAGCCTTCTGAGGAACCTTTTTCTTTTTTGCACCTTTTATGTCCAGCAACAATTGTCACAACTTGGATACACTTTAGATGAAGTAATATCTTTGTTTCTTTAAAAAATAAAATAAAATCTCCTTGATAATTTCTTTCCTTCTACTTTATTCATTTTATAATTAGCAGATTGGTATATCCTATAAACTTTTTACACACATGATTTTATAAATTCTTACCATATTTCCTCAACCCTCCATTTCCAAGCAGCAAAAATCTAATTCTATCTTATCTCTCTTTATAAGACCATCAGTTCCACCCTACATCTTCCTGGGACATAGTAACCCAAGCTAACCAACAGCATGGATGCATGAGGAATGACAAAGGGAATGGCTATACTTTCTTTTTGTTCTCTCTTTCTTATAGGACTTTTTTTTTGTTTGTGAGGTTGGTTGGTTGGTTTGGTTTTCTTTTCCCCACATCACTGAAAATGAAATTGTTGTAGTCAGTGCTCTGCCTGAAATTGCTCCTGGATCTCTTTCCCAAGTAGTAAAAGATGACTCTGTCACAGTGTGGGAATAGTAGCTGCCTAACACTGAATTTTATCTGCCAATCTTCATTAGATGTGGCTGCCCTAAACATGCTCGTGACATCTGCTCTGTTATTTCATTTTTATTCTTTTTTCAAAATAATGCAGGACTGTACTGAACTATGGAAGTTCCTGACCAAACATTTGGGTGATCCCTATATTAACTACCTTCCACTGCTGCTAATGGATCATTTCTATACCTTTTTTTCCTATTTAAACCACCTTCTGCTCTAAAGATAGCCATATAACTTACTGCAGGGATCCATTGTGGCTTTAATACTTCTGGTAATAAGTAAATAAAGGCTTGTCAATTCAAATATGTCATGGTATCTTCACCCACAACAATCTTGGCCACTTCAAACATTCTTCTGTTAGGTCAGTCTATAGAAACATCTTGTGTGTGTTTTTAATGATTATATTTATTACATTTTTTTTTCTCTTTGTACAAATGACAGATAAAATTCTTACAGTTATTCTAGGAGACATGTTAAAGAAAAATATACATTTCTTATAATTTATTCTTTCAGAAGCAACATTGTGTTGAGCCCTTGGTTATCCCACACGTGTTTAGGGATGTTGTACGGTCTTCCTTTGGAACCACTTTTTCTGCATTCCTACTCCTGCCAAACCATTAACACTGAATTTATCACAGGGTTTTTAAAGCTCTTTCTTCATTGGCCTGTTATTCCCTATTTAACGGAATACTGTTAAAGTGCTTCTTAGGGGCCCTTTGCATTTCTGTTTAATTTAATAATTTAAAAATATCATTTAATAGTGTATTTAGAGATAATGTGAATGAATTCCAGTCTTGGAGGGTCAAGGAGTCTATGAAGACCGGACACTGCTCAAGAGGGGTGTCTTAAAGGTGCAGGTTCAGGATGATCCCATGTGCCAAAAAGATGAGTTGGTTGAGAAGTTCAGCCTGGCCAGATCAAGAGATCTGGTTACTGCTTTGGGAGAAAAGGAGAGTCTATGGTCATTGGAAGAAGGGGCAGGCCAGTAAGGAGGACTGCATGGTTGTAATGAAGCTATGCAGGGAGAAAATTAAAAAGACCAAGGCCTACCCTGAAATTCGTTTGACTTCATCTGTTAAAGAGAATATGAAATCCTTCTGCAAATATATTAGCAATAAAAGGAGGACTAAACAGTATCTCTGTCCTTTGTTGCATGCAGGAGTAACATAGTGAGAATTATGAGGAAAAGACTGAAGTACACAATACCTTCTTTGCTTCAGTCTTTTGAAGTAAGACCTGTTGTTCGCTGAATATCCAGGCCCCTGAGATGGAATATTAGGAAGTGGAGCAGAATAAAGCCCCCATAGTCCACGAGGAGATGACAGTACCACTTAGACACACTCAAGTCAATGCTCATGAAATTGCTCTCCATCATTTAGCAGTTCTGGCTATCTGAGGAGGTCTCAGCTGACTGGAGAAGGATGACCAGGGAATTATAGACCCATCAGTCTGACCTCAGTGCCAGGGAAGGTCATAGATCATAGAGCAGATCACCTGAGTGCCATTATGCGGCATGTGCAGGGCAATCAGGTAATCAGGCCCACTCATCAGGAGTTTATGAAGGGTAGGTAGGTCCTGCTTCATGAATGTGATCTTCTTTGACATAAAGGTGACCCACTTAGTGGATGAGGGAAAAGCTGTGCTGTTGTTAATCTGGACTTTATTAAAGCCTTTGGCACTGTCTCCCCCAGCATCCCCCTGGAGAAAATGGATGCACATGCCTTGGATATTTAGGCACTTCACTGTGTTAAAAGCTGACTGGATGGCCAGGCCCAGAGAATAGTTGTCTTAGTGAGTGAATAGAGTTAAATCCATTTGGTGGCCTGTAATTAGTGGTGCTCCCCAGGGATCAGTTTTAGGCCAGTCTTGTTTAATATTTTTATCAATGACCTGGATGAGGAGATTGAGTGCACCCTCAGTAAGTTCACAGATGAGACCCCAAACTGGGTGGGACTGATGATCTGCTTGAGAGTAGGAAGACTGCAAAGGGAAATGGACAGTCTGGATTTGTGGGCTGAGGTCAGTTGTATGAAATTTAACAAAACCAAATGTTCATTTCATTAGCATTATGCTCTAGACAGTCAAAATTTACAGAGCTACCCCACTGCCACTTCCTCCTTACCTATCACTTTCGGAGAGTTTACAATTATCCTGTGCAGCACTCAAGTTGTGCATATCATCCCACTATGTTTCTACGATTGTAAGCATATTATAATTCTTGTGATGCGCGGCGGCTTCCAGCTCCTCCTGCCACTTATGCTGCATACATTGGTGTAAAGAAGATTTAGAAACCTATTAATTCTAGCATGTGGCTGAAAACTCATTTAATAATAAAAGAAAAAGAAGGAAAAAAAAGAGCATGGAGGAAGATTGACATTATTTATCATGTTATTGGTCTACAAAAGTGGGTGTATAAGTTTCTGTGCTCTGACCCAGTCTTGCCGCCATTGCTGAGAGTGTTAAAGTCCTCACACTTGAAGAATGTGAAGCAAACCCAAGCTTTTAAAATGTTGTTAGGATACTTCTTGACTGCAGAAAGGGGAAATATGTTGTTTTATTCATAGTTTCAGACATCACAAGTTTCAGTTTCCATTTGCTGAAACTTGTTTAGAAGGCCCTTTTAAATAAACGGTTGGTGTTATATATTGCTGCACACCAGAAATACCATTAGCAACAGGCTTATTGCTGAAATAGTTGTTGATCTATTACGTACTTCTGGGTTGTAATACAGTAACTTTGCATTATCTGTCATTCAAATGTGCAGAGGGAAAAAAGAAGTCCAACATTATAGTATTATCTTCTGTTTTCACTGCTCATACTGCTACAATTATCTAGAAAACAGTTTTATTTTATGTAAGCTTCAAAATACCGATACTTCATAGTAGTGGTCGACATTTTCAAAGTACCCTGGAGACTTAAATATACTTCATGAGGACTCCTGAAAAAAATTAAATGTCTTTATTAGGGGATCTGACAAAACACTAAACAAACTAAAATGCCCCAGCAGGCATCATAAGAACAAGAACAGGTGGTTGAACTCTAATAACATTATTAGTTAAAACTTCATCAGTGAAAATTAGAGCACACTGCCTTAGCTGCCAAACAGGACCAGTTCTTTCTTTGTAACTCACCATGAGGAGACAACCAAAAATCTCCCCAGAATACATGCCAGACTTAAGTGGTTAAACATCTGAAGAGATTTAGGACTCATTAAGGGATGAAGGACAAAAATGCATTTTAGGAGTAAATCTTATTATGGAATGTCTTCTGAAAGAACAAAAGGTGGGGAAACAGAAGGAACAGGGTGAATCAGGGAGGAACAAGTGTGGAAAATGAGAGGCAAAAGGAGATAAAAGGGGCCAGATGCATGTAAACAAGTGCTGGTCAGTACACTTGAGTGAGAGCCCTGCATATGGTCAGTGCAGCCTGTCCCACTTTCATGTTACAACCTAGCCCCATCTCTCTTCTGTGTGGATGTCGTATTTATTTTGAGTGTGTGTGAACACTCATGAACCTCAAGATGGGCAAACCAGTAAGTAGGAAAGGATGTCTGAGAACTGTCTTGGTCCGGAGAGGGAAAGCGACTTAGTCCTTTTGAATATTTCTGTGTTGTGAAATTAGAGGCACAAACAAGGCCAAAATATCAATAGCTAGACTATTTATTACATAAATAAAGAGAGAGATAAAATAGAGAGGGAGAGAGAGAAGAGAGACAAGAGGAAAGGAATTATATTACCACACCCCTCACATCCCAAGACAGTTTGAGTCTGTGGAGGAAAGGTGCTGCAGGAGATGTTGGGTCTGTAGAGAAAGGGTGATGAGGTTTTGGCTGTAGAAGAGATGTGGTCCTCTAGGCATCCTCTTCAGCAGCAGGTGGAACTTAGGGCACGGAGAGAGGGTTCAGTCTGCTTCTTCCAGTGTAATGGGTTGGGGCAAACCCCCTCCCCACCACGGGCAGAAATAATGGCTCAGACAAACGGATTGCAAAAGTGATGGAAAGTTTAAATGGAAAACAGTGAGTGTGTACAGAAAGCCAGAAACACAGTGACAAAAGAAACCCCAAAACATACCCAAGAACATCCCATCCCCATCTGGGGGTACACCCAAGCCCCCCAGGGCTCTTTCTCCCCCTGCAACCCAGCCTTGGGCCTGGGCAGGCCCAAGGGAGGCAGCTCAGGCCATTTTACCTAGGCAGCTGCAGGGGATGAAAGAGAAAGTGAAGACCCCGTGCTGATGTATTATAGGGGAGCAGGGCATTATGGGAATGGAATACCTGGTTTCCTGTGACCACCCCCCTGGGCTGGGCCCACCCCTTGGAACCTCCCAGGTGTAGTCTGTGCAGTGGCATCCAGGCCAGCACCCAGACTAAACCACCACATGCAAGCTCCATGGACTCTTTTTTTCAGAGCAACATTGTCCCGGGATTTTCCTTCTCTCGTGCTTTCCTTCTCAGCAGCATTGTCCTTCTCCTGTATTTTCCTTCATCTGTGTTTTCCTTCTGTGTTTTTGGTACTCTGTTTTTCTTCTGCTAAGCCAGTAGTTGCTCAAGTCTTTTATACAGTTTTTTAGTCCTTAGCTATGTGTCCAAGTATTGTCCTTCAGGAAATCAGGGGCCACTTGGTGGGTGGAGATTATCTTCTCTTATGCATATTCCTGAAGGTGTCCTCAATCCATTGTTGTGCAGCCAGCTGTGGTCCACTAAGCAATGTTATCTTTGCACCTTCCAAGAGCTGTTTCAGTGGCTCTGCCCAACACACATCAGCTATTGTCTGAGCAAGCAGCAAGTGATTTTATCTTTGTTGAGTCACACCAGGAGAGACAAGCTTTCAGTCTCTCACAAGGACTAAGGTATTTACCCATGGCTTGAAGATTCAGGTGCCAGCAACTGAAACAGAGTGGTCCCTGGTGCCAGGTACTAAATAGACTGCATATTGAAGACCAGCTCCTGGACAAATATATTATGTTTGTTAGAATGGAATTTAGTCCTGAATATCTGGAGAGAAAAAACAAGACTAGAGCATCTGTGCCATATCTGTTGATGCAAAAACCTGTAAGGGTTCTGTTCCCTGCCTGGGTTAACTTTGTGGCTAGCTCTCTGTGTGTGGGTATGCATGTGAGTGTGTGCTGAGACTGTGCTCACCCTCATTGTTGAGTGGACATGGAACTGCAACAGATGTAACAGGGACACACAAGTCTACCATAGCCCCCAGCCCCATAACAGCTGAGAAACCCTAATACTTTCCAACTCTATTACATGACTTACTATCATTATTATATATGTGAGACTTAATTAATAAAAAAATAAATTAATGCATAAATTGATGTTTTTAAATGTTAAATGCTTGTATAGTGTTATTTAATAAGTTGATTGAAGAAGAAATGTTAAAAATAATAAAATTATTTCAATTTTCAATATAATTTTGGTCAAATTGCAAAAATAGAGGTAACTGTTCACACTAACAACATGGTTACCTGTGGAGATTGCAAAAATATATGCAGGAGATAACAAAATACCAGGAAAATGAAAAGCAGCACAAGAGAGATGACTGAAAGAAAGATATGCAAAAGGCAAGAGAGTCTAGAAAATTATCTAGAGACAGTGAAAAACATTGTAGTATACTTATTCAAGCAGCCGCAGCAAAGTAGAAGACAACAACCAAAAAAAAAAAAAAAAAAAACGATGGCACTTGGTTGCAAATGAGGCATTACACAACACTTGAAGCACTGAAAGGAAAGGAGGGCTTCTCTCTCTACTGAGCAAAACATGCAATCTACAAGACCGGGCAGCTCAATATACAAAATATTCCTAAGATTTGGAAGTAAATTCAGAGGACAGCAACCCAGAAACAAAAAGACATCTATGATATTAGCCTAATACAATGTTTGCATTTTCAGTTTCTAGGAACTTTCAGTTACTAGGAATTTTCCATTACAGTATTGTCTATTTCCTATCTACCTTCTTCCCAAGACAAAGTTTTCATTACACATGGGAAAAGAAAGGGGTTATTATAAAATTAATTCATCTTGACTGCAAAATGTATTCTCTTGTTTATAGGTTATTTCAGGCATAGAGAGGTTGTTGTCATGGTTTGTATTTCTAAACTACTCTGATATAAATATATCAGCTGTATTTTCTCTATATGCTTATACATGTGTAAGAATTGTGCAGTATACATAAGGAATAGAAATGAAGTGAAATATTTTTCCATTCCAAAGTGTCATAAGAGTAGACCATCATTTTTTACCAAATCCTTTTAGTTTATTGTTATTTATCCAGTTAAATCCCCCCAAAATAGCTCTTCTGTTCCAAAAGATCGTTAATTTTTTAATAAGAAGATGGTGAAATCATCAAAGTATTAAAATAAAAAAGTTACATCATTTTATAATACATGTTTATTAACATATTTTCTATATATTTGGGTAGTGGCTAAAGGCCACATTCAAATTATAATGCTTCTATGAAAAGTATTATACAGGGAACTAATATACTATCCCAATTTTAACCAAAATCCTGAACTCTCATGTGTAAAAAAATTCCTTAAGGAGTGATTATTAAGAATTCAGAAAGATAGCTATGACCCAGTTAAATTATGCTAGAATCTTCAATATGATTTAAAAGCATTTGTGTAAGATTTTTGCAAAGGAGAAAGATGGATTTTAATTTTCAGACATTTGAAATTGTTCTGTGAATAGTGGAGATCTTTTTTGAGGAGGGCAAAACTCAAGGCATAAAGAACATATTCTCTCTCATGTTACCACATACATTTTACTTGTTTACAGTCTTTGGATATTTTCATACAATCTACAATAATTAATAATAAGCAGTTTGCCAACCTTGAAATTATGAGACATTTTGCATGATCTAGATTATTACAGATGTCTTGGAAACCTAGACAGGACTGATAGAAAAAGTTACACTTCTGTGGTATGTTAACCCTACATAGTAAACTCTAAATTTAAAAATCTATTAATACCTTTATTTGCCTATTATCAACATTTGAAACAATCCATAACTCACATCAGGAAAAATAAATTGTAAGCATATGGAAGGTGAGAACATCTGTTTCACAGAGGTGATCCCATCAAGGACAGTAAAGGAGGAAGTGATAAACCAGAAGACACAGAGACATGATGCCAATAGACAAGGAACAGCAGAGAGAGTGCAGGAGATGAAAAGTCTTCAGCCACCAATCTATGGGCCATGAGAAACTCTGGGCATGGTTTTGGAGAGGAATATCCTGGACTTTTCACTTATAAGAAAGAGAAACAAGAACACGAGGATTTGGGATTTTTAAGGAGAGCATCAGTGGTCAGTGGAATTATATAAAACGTAGGAGGAAATGTGTAGAGGAAGGGGCTGGGGAGGAGCAAAGGGAGAACAGACAAACAGGGTTATGTGTAAGGGAGCCTGGCACAGAGACAGGCTCTTCTCAGTGATATTGAATGATAGGAAAAGGGACAGTGGGTGGAGGCTGGAGCATAGACGGGCCCATGTGAACATAAGGAAAAACTTTCACTGGAACAAGATATCCAGAGAAGTTGTGGAGTCTTTTTCTGGAGACATTCAGAACCCACCCAGACATGTTCCTGTATGACCTACTCTAGGTGATCCTGATCTGGCAGGGGGGTTGGAGTAGATGATCTTTTTCCAACTTCTAATACTCTGTGATTCTATGATTCTGTGTGAGCAAGAGAAAAAAAAAAAACATAGTCCACATAAAATACTAATGTTAAGTCTTAGTTCTAGCACTTTAAGAGAATTCATTCAGTTTTTTGTGTTTCTTAAATTATCTGTTGTAAAATATTAGATTATTTTCTAACTATCTTTAATATCAGTTCATTTCACATGGTGAAATGAATTACTAATATGGCTTTTTCATTTCTTCAGGTAGCTTTATATGTTTCAAAGCTAGTAACCAGATGCATTTATTCCAAAAGTCCCATCACACAGAATATTTTTCTAACATTAATTTGCTCTTACATATAGCCTTTTACAGAGGAATTAATCTCAGTTTCTAACCATATAAACTCAATGTATGATTCCAGCAATTATTCTAGAACAACTAGTAGGATTTTGCCACATTTGACAAAAAGTTCCGGTAGCAATTAATCCAAAATTTGCATTGTTTGAGTAAATCACTTGAATTCTCTGACTGAGCCTCTCCCCACATGAATCTTCAATGTCAATAGGCACTGAAGGACAGACAGTTTGCCAGTAATTTTATATTGATTCAAAAAGAATTATGAAGTCATAATAATTAGTGTCAAGAAATCTTAGCCTTGAGTGATGTATTACTCCTGCTAAATGCTACACAAATGTGACAGGTAAAGATAGTCCTTGTCTCAGAGACTAGAATAGTGTTAGAAAGCAGACACAATGGATTGATGAACACTGATCAAGAAAAACAAGGAAATATTAATATCATAGAATCATAGAATGGTGTGGGCTGGAAGCGACATTGAAGATCATCTAGTTCCATACACCCCGCCCCCCCACTATTGGCATGAATACCTTCCATTATATCGGGCTTCTTAAGACACACCCAACATGGTCTTGAACACTTACAGAGAGGGGGCATCCACAACTTCTCTGGGCAACCTGATCAGGTGTCTCACCACTCTCATAGTAAAGAATTTCTTCCTAATATCGATCTAAATCTCCCCACTTCCACTCTAAAGTTCTTACCCCTTATTCTAGCACTACTTTCCCTGATAGTGTCTCCCCATTGCAGAATGATGCAATATAAAGCAAGATTATTGACATAATTTTATTATACTGGTAGTCAGATAGTGTTAACTTTAAAAAGAATCATAGCAACACAGAACTATTACATTTAAGTAAATTATAGGAGGAACAATCTGGTGAGTGTTGCTTAAGGAGAATTATAGCTTAGCAGACTCTTCTGGGCCTCCCTATCTCAAATAACACTAAATAAAACTGAGTCATCTAATGAATTATCTTTATGGAAGTCTTACCATTTCAGCAGAGAAGCATGTCTAAAGCAATGCCAGTTTTCATCTCAGCACAGATTCCAAGACTAGAACTCCATAGATACAATTATTTCTTATGTTTCCTGTTCTAACATTTATTTCTACAAAGAAACAAAACATTCACATATCCCTGCATGAACTATTTTGTTCATTACATGAAACAGACCTGGATGCTTATTATCCATCTTTTATTTCTCCTCAATCTGTTCTTTCTTCAGGTGGCACAGATGTCTTGATTCTGGCAACAAATGTTTACATAAATAACTCTAAGTGTATATGATTTTTGTGCGTAAGCATGATTATTTTTTGAGGTATGTACCTTTTGGGGGGAAAAAAAAGGGAAGGGTTAGAATGTAAGTTTTTGATGTAGATATGCATGAAATCTGAAACACAGGCAAGACTCCTATGTGCACTGATTTATGTGCTTTCTGAATTTGTCTCAGTAATGAATCAACTTGAACATATAGATAATTTTAATCTGGAACAGAAGAGATAAGCCAATTTGTTTTGTGAGACATATTTGTGTCAATAAAAATATTGAAATGATCTGAAATATTAGTGTTGCACTGAAAAACAGGGAGAAATGTGTTAATTAATGTAGCCATTTTTAAAAAAAATGTTTATATTTGGGGGTTTGTGTCACTTTTATTTTCAGTCCATACACCTATCTACCTTTAGATTTCTAAAAATTGGAGGGGCACCTTAGACTTCCTTTAAAGCCAACATGAGGAACTGAAAAACTCTTAAAGGAATTAATCTCCTTGGTTATACACATATGTTTTAGGATGAGTAGAGTAGTGTTGCAGTTTGAGCTGGGTGCCCCCCTGCTGTGTTCACTTCCTGTGTCCAGAAGTCCAGCCCAGAGGGATGGACACAGGAAATTGTATTTCCTACCATAATTCTTTGCACCACTATAAGATCCAGTGCGGGGTCTGGCACTTTCTCTTTTCTTCCTCCTCCGCCAGCCGGTAACTGGGGGAGATGTCTCCTGGCTTTGGGCCTGGCTAGGCCCAAGGCCACGGGGGGATGGGCAGTCTCAGGCCTGGCCAGCTGAGACTAGCCCAGCAGAGGGAGGGGGAAGAAGGAGCCCTGAGGGTCTTGGGTGTACCCTCAGGTGGCAATGGGATGCCTCTGGGTTTGCTTTGGGATCTTTCTTTGTCACTGTGCTTTGGGTTTTCTGTAACATTCACTGCTTTCTATTTAAACTTTCACCACTTTTGCAATCCGTTTGTCTGAGTGTTTTTATTCCTGCCCGTGGTGGGGAGAGAGGGGGCTGCCTCAACCCAGCACATTCTTGGTAGCAGAGGATGGTTGTTGTGGGGAGGGGGTCTGCCTCCAAACCCACCACATTCTTGGCGAGCCAGGCAGGAGGGGAGTTTGTTATTGTGCATTCTGCAGATCGGATTGCAAAAGATAAGAGAGTTTAAATTTAGTTCTGGGCGTCGTTCTGGTTCTCTGGCAGTTGGGGCTCAAGTGTTGTTGTTGTTGGGGCGATTGTGTGAGTTCTTGTGGATTGCAGGGGGACACCTGGTGCGTGGCCGGTGGCACGGAGCCCCTCCTGCTATTTCAAGCAGGGGTGGCTCTTAACCATCGGAACTGGGGCTTTACTTAAGAATGCGGGACCTGCCCTCCTCCACCTTTACTCTCTGCGGAGCGGCAGAAGCGGCGGGGGGTGAAGTGGGGAAAGGGGCAGCAGCGAGCAGATCAAAGTCAGGTCCGTTCTCACTGCGGGGTAGGGCCAGCCGCGGCGGAGCGGGCGAGCTCGGCTCCCGATACCCAAGAAGGGCCAACGGGAACTCAGTTCGAAAGCTGTTCTCAAGGGCCCTGGGGACGCGTTTATGGCTTTCTCTGGAGGAGCCATTTGAATGCCCGAGGGGTGGAGGCGATTTTGATTCTGTACCACGGCGGTAGAGGTGGCTGGAGCCCTGCTGTATGCTCGGGTTGCAGCGCCGGAGGGCCGGGCCATGCGCTCGGAGCAGCGATGGCAGCTCAGGCCGTCCTGCTCGGACTGTGGCGGTGGCGGGTTCGGCCGTGCGCCTGGGGCAGCCACGGCAGCCCGGCCGTGCACTCGGGCTGCGGTGGCTGAGGGCCGAGCTGTGCGCTCGGAGCGGTGGCGGCGGCGGCTTGGGCCGTGCACTCGGAGTGGCGGCGGGGCCTGCCCTGTTCTCTTCCCCGACGTTTTCGGACGAGTTCCGAAAATGGCGCCTAGCACCTGGCTCCACCTCCCTTCTTCTCAGCAGGCTGTGGAGCAGCCCCTCCCTCTCCCGGGGTGGGGCTGTGTACTTGGAGCTGCCACATCTGCGGTACGCGAACGCCCAGTGGAGGGGCGGTGTACCTGTGGCATGCGTCTGTGGAGCCTCGGGCCGCGGCTGAAAGCGGTCAGCATTGGGCTTGGGATAGGTCCGTGCAGTGGTGAGAGAGGCTCAGCGTGCTATTTTCCTGGAGGGGTGGAGAAGCAGCAGAGCCTGATTGTTCTGACTGGCTTGCCCCAGGAGTGGAAATATGCCGCTGAGTAGATAGAGATGGGAATGAAGGTTTGGTTGAGAGGTTGTGAGGTTCTTTCCAGGTGACCAGGACGTCCAATGAATCCATGAAGACCTTGCACTGCAGAAGAGTGAACTCTGCATCGCGGGAGGTTCCATTAGATGAGAGAAGAAGAACTGGAATGGACTGACACTTGAGCCTGAAGGAAAGACTGTTTGAGTGGACGCCCAGATGAAGATGTGGACTTCGCTGGACATGTCATCAGGAGATTTCTGATTTGATGATGTGTTTAGGTGCAAAGATTATGGTATGAAATAAGGGGTGGCATGTCTCAGCTGGCCAGGCCTGAGACTGCCCATCCCACTGTGGCCTTGGGCCTAGCCAGGCCCAAAGCCAGCAGACATCTCCCCCAGTTACCGGCTGGCGGAGGAGGAAGAAAAGAGAAAGTGCCAGACCCCGCACTGGATCTTATAGTGGTGCAAAGAATTATGGTAGGAAATACACACAGTTTCCTGCGTCCATCCCTCTGGGCTGGACTTCTGGACACAGGAAGTGAACACACCAGGGGGGCACCCAGCTCAAACTGCAACATGTAGCTTCCTGGAAGTGGTAATATCTTCCTACTAACTATTGAGGGAGTCTATAATGATTAACATATATATATCATGTTTAGCCTTTCAGGTTGAGGGTAATGTATTTCATCATTATCTTTCTGTATATTTTCAAAGGAATTTGTAGGAGTTTTTGCCCTTAGTATATTATTAATTATAATTTCTGTATTCTCGAGTGTTCACATTTTTTTATTGCCATGAACTCTGTAATTTTTCTTATAGTTCTCTTATTAAAAAATGTTATGTATGCAAAGGATGTAATTTTTGCAGTTTGAAAAGGTATTTAGTATAATATATATATATAAGATGTCATATTTACTAGACTTTATTCAGCAGAATTCTGTATATGACAGACTCTAAAAGAATAAATTTTGTAAAACGACTTCACATGAACCTAAAATATGTAAGGTTCACAATATAGTTACATTTGATTCCATTAATGTAATTAAAATATGAACAAAATCTCACTCAAAATAATCTGTCAGAGGAAGAAACACTGATTTAATTTTCATTGAGCATTCCATAGGCTGCTGATCTATTCCAGCTATAAAGTAAAGGATGTGCATTAGGAGAGTAAAATATTGGTGGATTTATCCACCCACAAAAAAATCAAATACCTCTTGATGCACATTTTCATATGCTTTTCCAAATGTTCTTCTATTTTGCTTTTTTTAGTACATCATATTTTGGAGGTACAGCCAAATATGCTACTTTGTAGCAACATGTAGTACATAAATCAATAAATAAATATTGAATATGAGGCTTTATGATTTGATATGTTTTCCCTAACAGTATAGTAGAATGGAGAATTTACTAAACTGCTCATGTTGTTTCTGACGTGTTGGCTTTGGGGAAGGTTTTTTGGTTTCTTTTTGGGTCTTATTTGTCTCTTTCATTCAAGGTGAGTAGTAGCTAAGTTCTTTATCTCCTGATGTAGGATTTTCATCTCCTAGTGGTATTAAAGATGACCACACAGCCATATTTAAAAGGACAGGAAGTTATAGAAATAGACAGAGTTTGCTCCTATCAAGAATCTTAACAGGAAAAAAAAAGGGGGCAATTATGTGGAAGAAGGAAATTAAAAAGACACAGTTGTCAGACACAGAGTGACTTTGCAACTCACACAGCAGTTTCCAGTATTTAAGTGAGGAAAGTTCAGTGTCAAGTTAACACTTCAATCTCATGAAAAATGAACAATTCACTAAAGGAAGAAAAATGTTTAAGTCTTGAACAAAGAAAGGCAATTCCTTTTTCAATGCAGTTGCCTGTGTCTAGTCAGACCCAGAAAATAAAATGCTTTGTTTCAGCTTCTATTCTCAAGTATAAACATATTCCAGTTTGTTATTTCATTAAATTATCTTACATCTGCAGAAGGCATATCCCAGCTAGAGTGCATGTACACTAATGCATAAAGCATGGGTAACAAACAAGAGGAGCTGGAAGCCTTGTTACAGCAGGAAAGTTATCATAGAATTATAGAATCATAGAATCAACAGGATTGGAAAAGTCCTCAAAGATCATGAAGTCCAACCTGTCACCCAAGACCTCATGACTACTAAACCATGGCACAAAGTATGACGTCCAATCCCCCTTGAACACCTCCAGGGACGGTGACTCCACCACCTCCCTGGGCAGCCCATTCCAATGGCTAACAACTCTAGCAGTGAAGAACTTTCTCCTCACCTTGAGCCTAAACTTCCCCTGGTACAGTTTGAGACTGTGTCCTCTTGTTCTGGTGCTGGTTGCTTGGGAGAAGAGACCAAACCCTCCTGGCTGCAACCACCCTTCAGGTAGTTATCGACAGCAATAAGGTCTGCCCTGAGTCTTCTCTTCTCCAGAATAAACAATCCCAGCTCCTTCAGCCTCTCCTCATAAGGCTTGTGCTCAAGGCCTCTCCCAAACCTTGTTGCCCTTCTCTGGAAACATTCTTGACATCACAGAAACACGGTGGGAAGACTCACATGACTGGTGCACTGTAATTGATGGCTACAGGCTCTTCAGGAGAGACAGGCAAGGAAGAAGGGGTGGAGGGGTGGCCCTGTACATCAGGGAGGCACTAGATGCCATAGATCCAGAGATCAAGGATGACCAGGTTGAGTGCCTGTGGGTGAAAATTAGAGGAAAGGCCAACAAGGCTGACATCCTGGTTGGAGTCAGTTATAGACCACCCAACCAGGATAACGATGTTGATGAATCATTCTATAGGCAGCTAGAGGCTGTCTCAAGAATACCAGACCTTGTTCTTATGGGTGATTTTAACCTGCCTGATATCTGCTGGGATCTCAACACAGTAGAGAGGAGGCAGTCTAGAAGGTTCCTAGAACATATGGAGGACAGCTTCTTTTCCCAGCTGCCGTGTGAGCCTACCAGGGGTAAGGCTCTGCTTGACCTCCTTTTTACAAATAGAGAAGGGCTGGTAGGAGATGTGGTGGTTGGAGGCTGTCTGGGGTCCAGTGACCATGAAAAAATTGAGTTTTCAATATGCAGTCAAAGTAAGAGGGGCAGCAAGAAAACCTCCACTCTGGACTTCTGGAGGGTGGACTTCAGGTTACTCAAGGAACTAGCTCAGAAGGTACCTTGGGAAACAGCTCTTAAAAACAAAGAGGCCCAGGAGGGCTACACATACTTCAAGAAAGGCGCAGGAACAGGCTGTGCCAATGGGCCGGAAGATGAGCCACCACTCTGGACTTCCAGAGGGCAGATTTCAGCTTACTCAAGGAACTAACTCAGAAGGTACCTTGTGGGAGAAGGATTGTTTTTGGATAGCTTTGGAAGGCTATAGGGAAGGTTTGCCTTTGATCGAATTAGAGGAAGCTTTGTCTTTGAATGTGAGAGTAAAGTAAACATCTTGTAACTCAAGGAGAGAAGCTGGGCAGAATTTGGTTGGATGTGTTAAAATATTGTTTTGTTATTTTGACCTATTGTATGCCTTAATTACACATATGCCAGTAGAAAATGACCAGTTGTGAGGTGACACATGTGCTTTCTGATAGACTGCATAACTTTACTGTATAACATAATAAAGGTCTTCACCTGCTTACATCTGGTCCAGAAAGCATTCGTCTGGGTGCATAAAACTTCTGAACTACAACAGTACCTTGGGAAACAGCCTTTAAAAACAAAGGGGTCCAGGAGAGCTGGACCTACTTCAAGAAAGAATTCTTGAAGGCACAGGAACAGGCTATGCCAATGTGCCAGAAGATGACCCACCGGGGTAGAAGGCCAGTGTGGTTGGGCAGTGAACTTCTGGGAGAATTAAGGGAGAAAAAAAGAGTGTATTGTCTTTGGAAGAAAGGTGAGGTACCCATGGAATGTTTAAGGATGTTGCTAGGTGATGCAGGAAACACATAGAGAGGCAAAAGCCTGTTTAGAGCTTAGATTAGCCAATTTTGTAAAGAACAACAAAAAATCCTTCTACAAATATATTAATAGCAAGAGAAGGGACAAGGACAACCTCCATTCCTTGGTGGACAGGGAGGAGGACACAGTAACAAAAGAGGAGGAAAAGGCAGAGGTACGTAACACCTTCTTTGCCTCAAATTTTAATAGTAGGATAGGTTGTCTTCCACACAACTGGCCTCCTGAGCTGGCAGATGGAGTCAGGGAGCAGTATAGTGCCCCTGTGATCCAGGAGGAAGTCATTAGAGACCTCCTTAGCCGCTTGGATCCCCACAAGTCCATGGGACTGGATGGGATCCATCCTAGGGTGCTGAGAGAGCTGGCAGATGAGCTGGTCAAGCCACTCTCCATTATTTTTCAACAGTCCTGGCTCACTGGAGACATCCCAGATGACTGGAAGCTGGCCAGCAAATGTGATGCCCATCCACAAGAAGGGCCGGTTGGACGAGCCAGGGAATTATGGTCCTGTCAGGCTGACCTCAATGCCAGGCAACATTATGGAACAGGTCATCTTGAGTACAGTCACACAGCACTTACAGGATAGCCAAGGGATCAGTTCCAGTCAGCATGGTTTCAGGAAGGGCAGGTCCTGCCTGAGCAACCTGATCTTCTATGATAAGGTGACCTGCCTGGTGGATGTGGGGAAGGCTGTGCATGTAGTCTACCTGGACTTCAGCAAGGCCTTTGATACCATCCCCCATAGAAAAGTCCTGGTCAAGCTGTCAGCCCATGGCTTGGACAGGAGCAATCTGCATTGGGTTAGGAACTGACTGGATGGCTGAGCCCAGAGAGTGGTGGTGAATGGTGCTACATCCAGCTGGCAGCCAGTCACTAGTGGTGTTTCCCAGGAATAAGTGCTGGGCCCGATGTTATTCAACATCTTTATTGATGATCTGGATGAGGGGATTGAGACCGTCATTAGTAAGTTTGCAGATGACACCAAGCTGGGGATGGGTTTTGATCTGTCACAGGGTAGTAGAGCTCTGCAGAAGGACCTTAACAGGCTGGACAGATGGGCAGAGTCCAACACCATGAGATTTAACACATCTAAGTGCAGGGTTCTACACATTGGCCACAACAACCCCATGCAGTGCTACAGGATGGGGTCAGAGTGGATGGAGAGCAGCCAGGTAGAAAGGGACCTGAGGGTACTGGTTGATGCTAGGCTGAACATGAGCCTGCAGTGTGCCCAGGTGGCCAAGAGGGCCAATGGGATCCTGGCCTACATCAGGAACAGTGTGGCCAGCAGGAGCAGGGAGGTGATTCTCCTCCTGTACGCTGCACTGGTTAGGCCACACCTCAAGTACTGCGTCCAGTTCTGGGCTCCTCAGTTTAGGAGGGATGTTGACTTGCTGGAATATGTCCAGAGAAGGGCAACAAGACTGGTGAGGGGTTTGGAGCACAAGTCCTATGAGGAGAGGCTGAGGGAGATGGGGTTGCTTAGCCTGGAGAAGAGGAGTCTCAGGGGAGACCTTATTGATGACTACAACTACCTGAAGGGAGATTCTAGACACGCGGGGTCTGGTCTCTTCTCCCTGGCAACCAGCACTAGAACAAGAAGACACAGACTGAAGCTGCACCAGGGGAGGTTTAGACTGTTAGGGATGTTAGGAAGGTCTTCATAGAAAGAGTGATTTACCATTGGAATAGGCTGCCAGGGGAGGTGGTGGAGTCACCATCACTGGAGGTGTTTAGGAAGAGACTAGAATGGGTGCTTGGTGCCATTGTTTAGTTGATTAGTGTTGGATGATGGGTTGGACGCGATGATCTCAAAGCTCTTTTCCAACCTGGTCTATTCGATTCGATTCGATTCGATTCGATTCGGTTCGGTTCTGTTCTGTTGTAATAATGAATACCTAAATATGGGAAGTTAGCCTAATCTTTCTGTTGGAGGTCCCAGGATAAATTGTGTCTAGTAGTACCAAATAAGGACTCTAGCAGCCATATGCTGTTTGGAATCAATATTGAGGTTTTGTTTTACTTTGATTCTGAATCTATATTTACGATCAAGATATTTAAGCCAAGCAAAGTAACCCAGTGTGTATTCAGCAAAGAGCTGTGACAAACCGGAAATTCTTTAGTGCCATCAAAACAGGAAAAGTCCGACACCAATATTACTGCTACCTTCTTCTTCTCCTGATTTTTTTTTTTTAATTTGTCATGAAATATCTTTCCTTATATGATTTTCTTTTCTGATATCTTTAGGCTATCACTGATGCAAAAATAAAACCCAGTACAAATTGCAGGATTCTTATGACAATAACACTGCTTTTAAAGAATGCATTTTCATTCAAACTTCTGAAAGCAATTCAGATTTCTATCTGCTTACTTTGGTAATTGGGCAATTAATTTCTGCATCAACAGTGAAATAAGTTGTCAAAAGATGGTCACTTAAACCTGTGCCATACATTCTAGTTGAACTTTGTGGTTCATTGCCTACCCATTTTCATTGTAAAGTTTGGGTACATAGAAGACAAAAAAAAATACAGTCTTTGTAAGCACATATAATCTTGTCTGTGTAAATGTTATGCAGTTCCCCTACTATTCATATTTCTTCAAGGATGTGTGGCCAGAAAAACAAACCTTCCAAGTTCTTCTTTTTTCTATATTGCCATATTTTTATATGTATATTCCATCATTCTACATTTTTTGTTCATCCTGAGAGGGGCAGAAAGAAAAAAAAAAATTTTCTACAAATGACCGCCATCAGAAATGTCCCAAATGAGACAAAATGTCAGTGGTTTTATAGGCATATGTGGCAACTTTGGGCAGATGCCAAGGAAATTTTCCACAGATTCTGAGTAGAAAGTGGTAGAATGTAAATAAAATACCATTGGATGTAAAGGGAAAATAATGATGAGGTCTAAATAATCCCATTGGTCTGATAACTAACATAAAGTTAGTTGTATAAACTATTTCTCTTTCTTAGCTCTTTGCTGTAGCTGATACTAGCTGGCAGCTTTTGCTTGGCTGTTGCTGACCTTGCATTCTTCTTGTGGCTAAGTACTTACAAGCTGTTCTCTGCTTTTCTCTTCTCTTTTCCTTTGCACAGTGGAGAAGAGTGTGGTGAGGGGGAAGCTATTGGTAGCAACCTGGTTTTGTACAGGGGTGCTCTTGTGTTGTTTCTAAATTGTAAATACATGTAAATATTGTATATTTTGTACATATTCATTGCAGTTTGTATTTCTAGATTTTAGTTTGCTTGTAAATATAGCTTCATTTGCTTCCAACTGAGCTGGTCTGGGAATTTGATTTTGGGGGTAATTCCCCAAATTAGTTGGGGGAGTAATTTCAACCTACTGCAGCACACCACTCAAATATTCAAGGGAGTCCTATACAAGGCTTGTCATTTTTAGTTAAGTTTAGAAGGCTCTATTTTAGAGCTGTTGGCAAGTTATGTGCTGGGTCCAACATCTCCATACTTGCTAATACTTCAGGTCTGCAAAAGATCTTGGCATGCCCAGAACAAACTATCTTTTAAGGTAGGACAAACAATAGATTTATTAACTACTTACTTTTCTAATTTCTTCTTCAAAACTTTTAAAAGAAATTTGCTGACATAACTTTTTAGCTATCTCTTTCTGTGCAATAGACATGGTTAGAAAGTGTTTATCCCTCAAACACAGGGGAAGGGGAAGGGGAAGGGACAGGGATCATATTGCTCTGTTTATTTTTAACAAAATGATGGTAGACTTGGTTGTATTCTCACTTAAGAAAATCAGAAGATTTATCTACTTATAGACAAGTGATTTGGACTTTCAATGATGTAATTGAAACAAAATTTTATTTGCTAAAGGATGTTTTCATTAATTAAACATGTCCAGTTATTAATGATTGTTCTCTACAGGGCTAACCTTTGAGAACACTCATTATCCATTGCTACCAATCTTTGCTTTTGGCTGCTTTAGCTTTCACTATTACATGTCCTTCACCTTTAACTTCACAATATTTTCCCCAAGAGCCTTCCTGTATTTATGTGTCGCTTTTCTTCAGCTCTTTCTGTCACCTGGTGTCTATTCCCTCACTCTTGTTCATTTAGCAAGTGATGGATTTATAGCAAAGTGCTGAATTTTCTGGTGAACTTGTTACACAGCTGTCTTCCTAAAAACACACAGT
The DNA here is from genome assembly GCF_014839835.1 of Dryobates pubescens. Lineage (NCBI taxonomy): Eukaryota > Metazoa > Chordata > Aves > Piciformes > Picidae > Dryobates > Dryobates pubescens. The sequence continues at coordinate 2,009,602 of NC_071621.1, forward strand.
GTAAAAGGTGGGAGGTAATGCAAAAATGTCTGTGTTTTGAGGGCATGTGGTTTCTGGGAGGTTGGTTGTTTTGTTGTTTCATTTTCCACCCACCCCCACCCCACCCCCCGCTCCGAACTAAGCTTGCACCTCTTTTGAAAAATATTTTTTTCACTCTGTCTCTAACACTGGTAACATCTGCATTTGTTTGATTTTTTTTCATTTATTTTTTAAATATTTACTAATCTGGAAGATCAGCCTCATATATGTTAAACTCCTTAAATTGCTTTTGAATCTGTTTGTGCTTATGCTATTGTTTTTATTCTTGTCCTTGTTTATTACTCAAATGTATTGTTTACCTTGGCTGTGTACTCCTTTGCCTAGATGTCATTTTACATTTCCTCTATGTGGTTTGCCACACACATGATTTATACTTCGCTTGCTCTGATGATAGAAAAGAAGCTTTCAAATTAACAATATTGCATTATTTTTCTTGGAAAAAGAGACGTCATCACTGTCTATCAGCACACCCCTAGGAAACAGACTAACTTTCATGACACACTTAAGGTGAGAAATACCATGGATCTGCAAGGATTATTAATAAACTTACAACTGGCTTTAAACCAAAAAAGCATATATATCATAGATCACCATAACTACTGGTGGGAACAGGTTGATGATCAGGAAAAAAATGGCTATCCATTTTAAAAAATGATAATCAGGGAAAAAAAGAAAACCTTCCAGATGAAATTCATGAAGTTACTGGTTTCTGAAACTAATTTCATCTACTGTATATGTCTATAACAAGTGTTTATTTAAAATCCAAAAAGAACAAGTAAAACTTTGGATGATAAAGGCTTGCAACTATGAATGAATGTATTTTTTCACTTTTCTTTCTACCAGATCATCTTGAGTGAGTTGGACTGAAGTTGGATGATATGAACTGATTGCAGACTTTTAAATCACTTGTATGATATGAATATGCTATGATAAACTGAAACAGCCTCAGAATTTGCCCAGTGGCTTCCCTAATCTGTGTTCCAGTAGTTTCACTTCCCAAATGCCAATAAACTATAGCCTCCTAGTACTATGTATTTGTTAAGGCACTAAGGTGTCCTGCTGTGAAGGAATCAATATAAAAAAAAATCATTAGTCTGCTTATATTCAGGAAATAAGTGTTGGTGCAATTCACTACATTCTCATCTGAATATGTCTGAGTGTGTCTGGTATGACAAAGTCTAAATGCTCACATTCCACAAAGTGGGGGGGGGAAGAAGAAAAAAAGATCAACCTCCATCCCCCAAAATCTGAGATTTAGAAATGTTGCTGATATCTAAATCTTCATACAGTAAAGACATCCCTAGCTATTGATATTCATTTTTTCCCTGCACCTCTATACAGCATTGTACAATTTAATAAATTTTTGTTACAGACTCAAAAAATCAAATTTTGTGGGTTTTTTTTCTATAATATGTGTTTAAAAGAAGAAATAAATTAAAATACAACCTTTAAAAAATATGTCTTGGCAGGGTTCTTTTGTGAAGATGAATATGTTCCTTGATAACTTTGAAAGAGGACAGGTTCAGAAAAAAGGCAGCTCTTATCCATAGGATTTATACATTGCCAGTGCTGCATTATCAGATCTCATGGTGCAACCCTATCAGTGGTCAATTTAATATAATGAATAAATAATTTTCTACCTGAAGTGAGATTTAATTCAGTGAAGTCTTTTTGCTTCTGTCAAATAGATCAGACAATCACAGTAAACATAGTTAAATTACATATTAACAGATAAGAAAATGCATGCCGACATATCTCAGAATACAGTGCATATTCCAGTGCCAGAGTTAATGAAAAGCTTGTTCCAAGATATATAGAGATAGATGATAGATAAATAGTTAGTTGTTGTTTTGTTTGTTTGTCTTTAAGACATTTTCATTGTAATTAGTAAATTGATTTAGGTGAGTCAAAAGATATGTGAATAGAAAAAGACAAAAGGACAAACCACATTCCTTGGTAAAAGTAAATATTTTATCTCCAAACTGTTATGAAAAGAACTATGAGCTGTATCTGCTGGAAGGTGACAGAAAAACAGTGATTAAAATGGGTTCAGTGTACCCAAATCAAAGTGCAAATCTTCACAAAATGACTACAGAGACAAATCATTATAATTTTAGGCATAGAGTATTCAGTTCCCTGAGGTAATTAGAAATTATGGTGTAATTGCCTATTGCATATATTTAGAAAGATGTTAGTTTCACTCTTTAACAAAATCTATATAAATCATATTGCAAGAGCATCTTAAGCTGCATGATGCAATTCAAAAAAATACAATCTTAATTAAAAAAAAAGAAGTATAACCAATAATTATTCCCATAAGAAATGATCAGTACAGGAAAACTGCATAATTTGAATGAGAAAATAAGTCACTCTGTGTGTAAACAAGCTATGTTATTCATATGTTTGCTTTCCTGGTTTAAATGTAAACAATTAATGGGATTTGCCCTTTTTCAGGATTCCTGAAAGAACTGATTTCATAAATGACCTCTGATAAAGAGGATAAGGTAAAAACCTACTACTTGCCACATTTCACTGGGTGATATTCTACTGTCAAGCTGTCATTTAAGAGAATGTAAAGAATTCATAGTGAAGGGTGTTATAAGACACTAGTGGTGGTAGCTAGCTCCCACTCCTGCACTTGAAAAATTTCTTTCAATATGTTTTTCTATTTAAGTCTTTCATGCCTCTGTATTTTCATTATTCCTGATTCCAATGATAAAATTTCCTGTGAGACAGATGTGCCCTATTGACCCTAATCACACAACTGCTCATCAGTGACTGATGTAAGGACCCATCCACATTGTGGTTGTGTCTGATTCAGGACTATGGGGATGATTTGGTTCTGGCTGCATCTTGGAAATGTTACAGAACAGTTTTTTCTGATTTATTTTCATGGTGTTTATATATATGTTGGGCTCAAATTTTTTTGAATACTGCTTATGATTTTGGGGCCTGTAAAATTATCTACAAAATCTGACTGAGAGGTTATGAACTCTGTGAATTGTGAACATGTCACAAACTCTGGATTTGTTCAAAAGATTGCTTCAATTGCTGAAAGAATTTCAGTTTATTACCATCAGCCTTCTTCTGCTAAAGGAAGCAATGGAACTCAGAAACTTCAAAATCTCTTTTAAATTGCAATATATTTTGTATGCATGGTGTGAAATCTGTTGTCACAGACTAATCATAGAATGCAGTGGGATGGAAGGAACCCCTTGAGGTGATCTAGTTCAACCCCTATGCAGTAACCAGGAACAGGTTCAGGTTCTTCAGAGCCCCATCAAGTCTTAACTTGAATGTCTCCAAGGATGAGGTCTCCACCACCTTCCTGGGAAACTGTGGTAGGTTGAAAATTCCCCCAACATTAAATTTGCCAGACCAGCTCATCTGGAAGCAAATGAAAACTGTATTTACAAGCAAAACTACAATCTACAATGGAATGCAATGAATATGTACAAAATATACAGTATTTACAATATTGACAAGTATTTACCATTAATGAACAGCACAAGGACACCCACCCCCCGCCCCCCGGTCAAAGATCAGGGAAAGCTAATAGCTTCTTTCTCCCTGTGCCCCACCTTGCCTCCCTGTACATAAAAGGGACAAGAGAAAGGAGCAGAGCGAGATGTTAAAACTTAGCCAAAACAATGCAGCCAAGGTCAAGCAGAAGCCATTTAGTATCTCCCAGCCCAAGGAAGCGCGAGAGAGAAGCTATTTACATTACTAGCTTAAGTCTGTGATCTTTCCAATGGGATTGTTTAGAACTATCATTATTTTCCTTTATACATCCAGTAGTGATTTGTTTACATTTTACTACTTTCTGTTCAAAATCTGTGAAAAATTTTAAAGGCTTAGCCTAAAACTACCACAGCAACCTTTTCTGGTATTTCACCACTCTCACAGTAAAGAACTTCTTCCTAATGTCCAATATATATATGTACCCTTTACTGATGTAAAACCATTGGCCCCTGTCCTATTGCTACATGCCTTTGTAAACAGCCCTACCCCAACTTTCTTGTAGACCCTCTTCAGGTACTGCTACAAGGGGTACAATGGTATGATGTGGAGTGGTATGATGTGGTATGTTATGTTATGGAATAGTATGGTATAATGTTATTTGTACATGTCCTGACTGCCACTAGACTCCTAAACTGCTAAGAGCCTTTACAAACTTGTAGCAGGTCAAGGGGGAAACAAGGAAAATTGACATGATAAAGAAAATTATAGACTAAATCAGACAAAACTGACCAGAATTTCATCTCAGTCTAGTCCAGAACTAAGCCTGCTTCAGAGAGAGTTACGCTTAAGCGTAGGTAAATCACATGGAGGTTTTCAGGAGAAGACTTGATGGGGTGTTTGGTGCCATGGGTTAGTTGTTTAGGTGATGTTGGATTGGTTGATGGGTTGGACGCGATGATCTTGAAGGTCTCTTCCAACCTGGTTTATTCTATATGTATTCTATATCCACTCAAAATACTTGTGCACTAATCTGAGATCAGTGCTTTAGATTGTTAGAAACTACATGCCTACTTCTTAGAAATTATTATAAAAATCTGAATTAAACTTTTTTTGGAAAACAGTCACCAAATATCATTCTGTGAGGAATAAGTCTTAGGTTTTCAAGGACAAAAGGCCATTATAGTGACAAGAGCAATATAAACTACATTATTCAGAAACACACTCCTTATGATTAGTAGAAGAAATCTGTAGCAACTCTAGTGATTTGAAAATCACCTAACAAGCTGTCCAGAGCCTCCAAAACTAATGAAAATCCAATAATTTTTCAAGAAAAGAAATAATAGAAATTAATTGTTAATTTATCTACTTTTTTCCCTTCGTTCATGTGCCATACAAACCCTAATGAAACATCTGATTATGTCAGAGAACGTAAAGAGTATTGGTGACACTAGATAATTATTTCATTTAACTGAACAACAGGAAGAGGATATTAGTATTTCTGAAGTAGTTAAGAGTAGTCAGTATCATGAACAGGCAGCTCCATAGAAGTAGTAAGATTTGCTGCTTAATTAATGTGCTGAATGAATATCTCATCTGATTACTTTGTAATGACAGTAAGGATGAGTCGCTGCTCCTCCAACATAATTTCTTCTCCTTGCAGTGAGACTCTTCAGTTTCTGTTGTAACATATTCTCTTCATAAGCAAGTAACAGGCATTAGGTTGTTTTATATCTAGGATAACACCATCAGCTACTAATCTTCACTGGATGCTGAAGGAAGACAAGGAAAGAGAAAGTTTTAATCCAAAGCAGGAGACAGCAGTGATTGATTTTTGTGGTACAACAAAACTTGTAATCTGTTGTTAATGACTCATCTGCAGTACTTTTTGAGGAATACTGGTAATCAGAAAACCTCTGAAGTTCTCTACTCTTGGACAGAATGGGCCATCAAAATTATCTTCTTTCACTGGTCTTTGCTAGAAACACTATATCCTTTTGTTGTTTGAGTGTCAACTTCTTAATAATTTCCATGCTGAGCTAGTGTTAGTCTTTGTAATTGATGTATGACTACAAAGTTATGCAAATGCTGTTGATTAGTGACCCTGATTTTTTCCAAAAGTTCTATTTAATGGAAATGTTTTAAAAATTACCCATAACATTTTAGTGAATATAGGGTGACACAGACATCATACTAATTAGAACAGAATCAAAAATATACTTATTTACTCTTCCCAGAATACAGCAACAGCAGCAAAAGAAGATCAAAACACAAATATATACTACATTAAAAAACCCCAAACCAACAAAAAAAACCCACAACCAATATCAATATCTCAATAACATTTTGGAGAATAGGGATAAATACAGTTCACTTGCTCATCCACAACTTATATGACAGTTTCTTTTCATAACGCACTCAAATACTATGGTGTTGTTCGCTTGAATAGAATTCATGTAGACAGATCTGAACTTTTCCTGAAGTGGAAATGATTGGTGATGTCTGCTATTACATGAAGGATGGGTAAGTGGCTGTGAATGCTGTTTTATTGACAGTGCTTGAACCCTGACTGATCTCAGGGGGAAAACAAAGGATACATAATGTCACTTCAACACACAAGAAGCTTTCAGGACACTTTATAAATTATTTGTAAAAATGTTTTGCTACAAAAATTTCAGGTACTGCTTTACTAGTATTTATTCATTGGTTTCAAATGCAGATAAATGTAGCTAAGCATTGACTAAATATTCATGATTGTTGCTTGTAAAACTAATGCCTTGTGAGGAAAAAACCCCAAACAAAACAACAAACAAAGAAACACAAAAACCCAAACAACCAAACAATCTATATATTATTATTTTAATATGTACATCAGAGACTGAATATTTGATATGTGCTTTGCAGCAATGACCATTACCAAGACTGTGAGAGACTCCTGATGTGACTCAACAAAGATAAAATCACCTTTGCTGCTTGCCCAGACAATAGCTGATGTGTATTGGGCAGAGCCACTGGAAGGACTCTTGGGAAGGTGTAAAGATAACATTGTTCACTGGACCACAGCTGGCCTGACAACAATGGACTGAGGGCTACCTTTGGGAATATGCATAAGACAAATCATCTCCACCCATCAGGTAACCCAGAAAGGGAGCATGGTGAGACAATGGATTCACCACCTGGCCTCTGATTTCCTGGGGGACAATACTTGGACACATACCTAAGGACTACAAACTGTATAAAAGACTTGAGCAACTACTGACTCAGTAGAAGAAAAACACAGGAGAAGAACAATGCCACTGAGGCAGAAAACACAAGAGAAGGAAAAGCCTGGGACAATGCTGCTCTGAGGAAAAACAGAAAGAAAAATGATAGAGACATCACCATGGAGCCTAGAAGAAGCAGAACCCTTTCTCTGTGTCCTAAGTTCCACCTGCTGCAACTCATGGAGCTGAAGAGGATGCCCAGAGGACCACATCTCTTCTACAGCCAAAACCTCAGCACCCTTTCTCTACAGACCCAACATCTCCTGCAGCACCTTTCCTCCACGGACTCAAACTGTCTTGGGGGGGTGAGGGGTGTGGTAATATAATTCCTTTCCTCTTGTCTCTCTCTCTTCTCTCTCTCCCTCTCTATTTTATCTCTCTCCCCTTCTGATCCATCCACTTTATTTATGTAATAAATAGTCTAGCTATTGATATTTTGGCCTCATTTATGCCTCTAATTTCACAATACAGGAATATTCAAAAGAACAGAGTCTCTTTCCCTCTCAAGACTCAATTTCTTTTTACTCAAAACCTTTTCTTATACAATTCTGTGGTGGGTTAACACCCATTCTGAAAACAGGGTGGAGGGCTTGCACATGCTTTGCCCTCCCTGCAGGGCATTTTCCCCCTGGGAAACTGAGTCTGTTCCACTCCCCTCTCCCTGCCTAGCTAGGGTATAAAAGGGAGGACACTGCTGCCCACTGCAGGCTTGAACCCACAATCTTGACCTTCAGAATCTCATGCTTTACCAACTAAACCATGTTTTATACCCTGCACTTACAAGCCCTCCACCCTGTTTTCAGAATGGGCGTTAACCCACCACAAATTCTGACAACTTTAATAAATGGATTAGACTGACAAATACTTAGCTGCTTCTTACATGAAGATATTGCTTCATCAGTGATACAAATGTTACCGAAATGAAATAGAAGGCATTTGTTTTATGAAGATGGCCATGTTGCTTTTTTGCAGTACTATTCCATCTGTCAATCATGACTAAAATAATCTTCTTAGAAAGTTGAAGGAGCCCTTTCTTTAGGTAAGAACTAGACTGTAAAAAATTAAGCATGTCCTAGGCTTATGCCCTCCAACTGTGCTAACCTTTGCTTGATTCAAATGCTAAGATGTTAAAATTTCTCTTAGAACCTTCCAAAGGTCAGACTGATTTTTGCTTTGTCTTACTTTTTTTTTTTTTTCCCTTAATTTGCCTTTACTCCATGAAGTGAATTCTAGAAGTCAGATGTTTTACAAGTCAGCTATCTATGAATCAGAGGATGGAGCAGATTACTGGTAGAGGAGGTAACCTTCTCAATGCACTTGAACTAAATCATCTTCATTCACCAGTCAGACTCTTATCAGCATATACAAACATTGGACATACAATGCCAGTTCCTACAGCTTCTGAACTAGTAATGCTCTATGCCTAATTTAGTCACAGCACCTAGAAGTTCATCCACAGAAAGAAAACTTATTTCAGTTAGTTACATTATTATTTTTTTAATGTTATTGATTAGGATTTTTACTTTAGCTAATCAGAGATCATTTTGATGAGAAAACACTTAATATTTTGTCTTTCTCCTGGCTTCCTAATTAATTTCATTCACGGACATTGATCTCCAATTATTTCACGTAGCCAGTAGACTTTTTATTGAATAAAAGGTTTTGCTTCAATTTCAAATAAAGTTTTAAGAATATTTTAATCTTTTGATGTCACTAAGATTTAACCTGCAGACACAAATGCTTCAGTTTAATTTAACATTTGTAAAAGCTGTAGACACAGCTATGCCACTCCTCCCCGTCTAATCTTTGGAACAGTTTTGACTCGTGCCAATGAACTATCTCCCAGACATTGCCTGATTGTAGTTTGGGGGTCATTATGGGCTAAATGCTGTTCTTAATAGGTAGTACCGATGACACCACCTTTTTTTTTTCTGGTTTAGAAAGCATGGTCAGAGGAAGAATATAGTGCATTTTATGAAAACAGGTGACTCTGGCTCATAACTAATAATGTAGACATAACTTGTAGAAGAAATTAGGGATTTAGGACTGGGGAAACTAGATAAGACAATTTTAACCTTACTGTGACCTTAAAATGAGACTAGAGACTATTCCAGATGATGGCTATTTCTACAGTATGTGACAATGCAAGGCTCATCCCTTAGACTTACAAAGCTTTTTCTATTAAAGTTTGCTCAGAATCGAAGTGATTAAGTTTTAGGTTTTTTAGTTTTAGTTTGGTATTTTTCCTTCTTATCAGATCTATGAATTCAATCTATGATTAGAAAATTGGTCTATTCCTTCTTCCCTTTTCTGGACTCTCATAATCTATAATAAGGATTCCTGATTCAGAATCAGATGTAATATAAAAAAAAAAAACTTACATGAAAATGAGTAAAATTCAACATTTTCTACATCTGAATTGGTACTCTAGTGTTATTATAAAAGCCAAAGTAGGCTACTTTAGGTAGGAAAATGTGGCAATGGCAGCAGTAGGCAGTGTCAGCAATCTGGCAATATAGGCCTAGAGCCTGACATGGTGGTAGGCCATGCTAAGCATAAATGCAGAAGTTGCTAGCAGTGTAGCAAAACAGTGCTATGCCTGCACCATGTAACTAAAGCAGGACACCGGTAGCTATAAACACAGAGAGTTATCTTGGAATAACAGGACACGCACCTGCATCAACAACCTTGTGTGTCATTACCGTGATTGAGAGATGGAGACAAAGCTTGATGCAAGTAAAGTGTCTACTTTATTGTACAAAGTCTTTTCTTTATATAGGCTAACATAATCAAAAGCAACTCGTGATTGGTAATTAGATGTGTCCATGCGACATTTACAGACTCGTGATTGGCTGCCAAGAAAATGCCAGGGAATGCACATCGGGGGGCAAGGCCCAGACAGGTGTTAGACAAAAGGCAAACCATCAAGCATCTCTTATCTAAGTTCAGACAGAAGACAAAAGACTCTCTTTCACTGTTTACCAGCTCTTATTCTCAGGTCGTTGTGTGGCTTCCTGAGTCACAATGGCCGCTGGTAATCAGCTAAATGCTTTTTTCTCTCTACATAGCTGCAGGTTTTTTCCCAAGGTTTGTGGCCCACAAGAGCTAAAACATTTCCTTCTATCAGCTGAGCATTGCTTGCTCCCTAAATCCAGTGCATCATGTCATTAGTAGTTTGACCAATAATCTATAATAGTATGATGTGTGGTCACTCATGGGGAACCAATGAAGCTATGCCAACAATGCTCTCCAAGTCTATATAAGTTGTAGAAGTTCCCTTAATACGCACTATGCTATACTCACTATACACTATACTCGCTCTATACTCACACTATACTCATACAACACTCCTACAATAAAGGAATATACTAGAACGATACTAGATCATATTGGTCATCTGCATTGACTCCATTCTCAGTCGCCAACAGGAAAATAGTCATATTTACACAAAGAATAGTTGCTATGTTAAATAACTAGCTCCATACTGACAGCTACTTTTATGAGTATATCCACAGTTTTTAACAACCTATTCTAAGACTTATTAATATAGAAAATTCACCTAATAGATTGAATTTTATAAGGCAAGAATGCTCATCTTCCTCTGAAAATATCAATTGTGCTGCCACAAGCATTCATGTTAAAGTGATGACAGAATTATGCTCTGATAGTATTTTGTTGGATTTTGTAAAATACTTCTGAGTCAGGAAAGATTCTGTGAGGTTCACAGATATAGACACAGATGATCAACAAAAAACACCTGCATGAAAATGAAACAGGTTTTACTTTTGTACTTCCTGTCCCAGACATAGTTCCTGAATATTGCCAGTACCTGAGGCTAAAGCAGGTGAGAAGCAGCTCTCCCAAGAAGGAAGATAATGAAACTGAGTAACTAACTTACAGAAGTTTTGGTGTTTAAATGTTTCTCTGTTTATTGCATGACAAGGATAGCACCTGACTCAGCCTTTTCCCCCACCCCAGTATGAATGATCCTAAAGTGACAGTTTTGGCATACTCAGTCTTTAACCCAGATTTATAGTGAAGAGAATGGAAGACGTGCAGCACTCTATAATATAATTTGAGGCAGAGTACATGGTGTTGCCACAACTGGATTGTTCAACAGACAATTTCATTCCTGTACCCAAGCAACTGCTAGAATCACAGCTTCTCAATTGTGCCTTATAATCTGTGAAACATCTTTTTTTCTAGCTTGAATACCCATTGAGGGTTAGGAGAGTGCTGCTTAAAATTCATTATGTACTAAGATAGTTTCCACTCTCTCAGCTTTCTAGAATACTGCAGGCTTGAAAGGAAATAATTCAGTGTTATAAAGTGGTCTTATGCCTCATTTTATGTATACAGTGTTGCTAGTGCTCATCTAAAATACAGGTGATTTTTTGGAGTGCTTGTTCTAAAGTCTTTTTCTGTGTGATTCCTAACACACAGTATTGAAGAGCTGCTTTTAGTGGAATGTCAGCCACATATTAGGTAAGTGTTTATAATGCTGATCTTAGAATCACAGAATTGTTTGGTTGGAAAGCATGTCTCACATTTTTGAGTCCAAACATTGACTTAACACCACCATGTCCATTAAAACACATCCCAAAGTGCCATGTCCACACATTTCTAGAACACCTCCAGGGATGGAGACTACACCACCTCTCTGGGCAACTTATCCAATACCTGACCACTTTTTCAGGATGAAATTTTTTCCTAATATCCAATCTAAACCTCCCCTGCACAATTTCAGGCCATTTTTCCTCGTCCTATCACCTGCCACTAGGGAGAGATCAACTCCCACCTCACTACGACCTCCTTTTGGGTAGTTATAGAGGGCAATGAGGTCTCCCCTCAGCTTCCTCTTCTCCAGACAAAACACCACCAGTTCCCTCAGCTGTTCCTCATAAAACTTGTTCTTTAGGCCCTTCCCAGATTTGTTTCCTTTCTCTCAACATATTCCAGCAACTCAATGTATCCCAAGTGCAACAAAGATTCGTAAAGCCAAGCTTTGCATTTAAGATTTATTAGTATAATTTAAAAATGTGTAGTCACAAATGCATTTTACTGACTTCGGTAGCTAGGTTTTAACTAGATGTTATGTTTAAATAATAATTTCTAGACATGAGGGTTGGGTGGGGTGTTTTTTGTGGTTTGTTTTTTTTTAATAAAGGGAAAACATATTAGTCAAATGTTTTAAAATGGCTATACAAAAAAAAAAAAAAGGATGTTCACTTTCCCCTTATCTGGCCAAATTTTGGGAACATTTTTTCATATTGTTGTATAACTTTGAGAAATTCAATTTCTAGCCAAATTTTGGCTTTCTGAATCACAGTGTTTAAGGGCAACCTTATAAAAGTTATGTTTCAAAGACATCTACATGGTTACCAGTTTTTCTGGTAAATACTGTCCCAAGACAATTACTGACCTTTGGTAGAACCTCATAACTGGGCCTATAGGATAGGGCATATTCAAACATGGCCAGGGGCACACGCAGTTCCCAGCTGTGTCACAAAGTTAATTACAGGTGCTACATGTTTATCTGGACTCCAGGAAGTGTCCAGATTTGCACATTTATGGGTGCTTGCAAGGTTAATCACATGTGCTATACATTTGTCTGGACCATCTGGACTCCAGGAACTGACCAGGTTAGCACGTTCTCAGGTGCTTAGCCCATGATCTGGGCTTGGTCATGTTTTGGGGTTAGAACCTTCTGGACAGATACCAATGACAAAGGACTGATGAAACTATGTTTTTTCCTAAGAAAAAATCAATCAAACAAACAAGCAAACAATGTTTTTCTATACAACAACTTGAATGACACATTAGGAATTTATATTTTTAAATGGACATAGCAATAGAATAGAATAGAATAGAATAGAATAGAATAGAATAGAATAGAATAGAATAGAATAGAATAGAATAGAATAGAATGGGTTGGAAGAGACCTTCAAGATCATCACGTCCAACATATCAACCAATCCAACCCACCTAAACAACTAACCCATGGCACCAAGCACCCCATCAAGTCTCCTCCTGAACACCTCCAATGACGGCGACTCCACCACCTCCCCAGGCAGCCCATTCCAATGGGCAATCACTCTCTCTGTATAGAACTTCCTCCTCACATCCAACCTAAACCTCCCCTGGTGCACCTGAGAGTGGGTCCTCTTGTTCTGGTACTGGCTGCCTGGGAGAAGAGACCAACATCCACCTGTCTACAACCTCCCTTCAGGTAGTTGTAGAGAGCGATAAGGTCACCTCTGAGTCTCCTCTTCTCTCCAGGCTAAGCAACCCCAGCTCCCTCAGTCTTTCCTCATAGGGCTTGTGTTCCAAACCCCTCACCAATTTTGTCACCCTTCTCTGGACTCATTCCAGCAAGTCAATATCCTTCCTAAATTGAGGGGCCCAGAACTGGACACAGGACTCTAGGTGTGGCCTAACCAGTGCAGTGAACAGGGGCAGAATGACCTCCCTGCTCCTGCTGACCACACTGTTCTTGATGCAGACCAGGATGGCATTGGCCCTCTTGGCTGCCTGGGCACATTGCAGGCTCATGTTCAGCCTACCATCGACCAGTACCCCCAGGTCCCTTTCCACCTGGCTGCTCTCCACGCACTCTGACTCCAGCCTGTAGCACTGCATGGGGTCATTGTGGCCAATGTGCAGAACCCGGCATATGGATGTCTTAAATCTCATGCCGTTGGACTCTGCCCATCTGTCCAGCCTGTCGAGATCCCTCTGCAGAGCCTCTCTACCATCCAGCAGATCAACTCCTGCCCCCCAGCTTGGTGTTTTCCACAAATTTACTGATGATGGACTCAATGCCCTCATCCAGATCATCAAGAAAGATGTTAAAGAGTATGGGGCCCAGCACTGATCCTTGGGGCACGCCACTAGTGACTGGCTGCCAGCTGGATGTGGCACCATTCACCACCACTCTCTGGGCTCGGCCCTCCAGCCACTTCCTAACCCATCGCGGTGTGCTCCCATCCAAGCCATGGGCTGACATCTTGGCTAGGAGTTTGCTGTGGGGGACGGTGTCAAAGGCCTTGCTGAGGTCCAGGTAGACCACAGTACTCCCAAGCATGCAGTTCTGGGAAACTGACTTTACATGTGATAAAGTTGGTCCTGATTTCTGGACCAGAGCATGGCAGGGAGAATGATCCCAGGTTTATAAGTGATTGCTTGTGAAAAGAAAATGGAAGACAACTGTCACGTTTTACTACATGCAAAAGTTTTCTGTCCTAAAGAATGGAATAATCAAAGGCAATCATAACTAAAACTGAGAGAGTCAGAGAGGCTGATTTAATTTGATAAAATCTTCCTAGTAAGAAGAACAGTGAATTTGCAGAGTAGATTCCCTGTGGAAAGGGTCTCATCCTTTTCAAAGATGCTGCATAAAGTTTTGTCCGGAGAAGGCTGAAGTAATGCCATCCAGAGGGACCTGGACAGGCTGGAGAGGTGGGCTGAGGACACTCTCATGAGGTTTGATAAGGCAAAGTACACCTAGGCCAGGACAACCCTTGATATCAGACTGGGAAAGGACTGTTTAGAAGGTATTGTAGTGATAGGACTGTGTAGTGATAGGTTTTTTAACTGGAGCAGGGTAGGTTTAGGTTGGACATTAGGAGGAAATTCTAAGCAATAACATACTGAACAGGTTGCCCAGGGATGTGGTTGAGGCACTGTTCCTGGAAACATTCAAAATCAGACTTGATGTGGCCCTGGGCAGCCTGATCTAGTTAGAAGTGTCGTTGCTCACTGCAGGGGGGCTGACAAGATGACCTTTGAGGATCCCTTCCAACCTGATGCAATCCGTGAATCTCTATCACTGGGCTTTTTGATGGAGCAGAATCCCAGGCCAACTATGGGCTGCAGCCAGGACAGCTGACCTGAGTTGGCTACAGGTGTATCCCATGCCATGAGCATCCCATAAAGGAGGAAGATTGATCTTATTTAGGTTCCTTTTCACTCTGCTCCTCTTCCTGTTCTTGTCTCCTGCCTTTCTGATTAGCGGGACTGCTGCACGTTTTCTAGGCTGAGTGTAATTTTATATATCACATATTGGCATTGGTATTAATTTGGCTATTTCACTAAATCTGTTTTCAGTTTGACTTCTCCTTTCCTGATTTCTCTTGTCTGCTGGGGAGGCCTTATGGGGTGACAGAGAAACTGCTGCAGTTTAGCTCCAGATACAGGCTAAATGAAGACAATTACATAAATATCCAAGTTATGTTTGAAAGTAGAAGACAAAAGTGGATGGTCAACCAGTGTGAGCCCTAGTACTCCAAGCTTCTGTTTTCCTCCATTACCTAATGATAAAGCCAACTTTTCTGGTAATATCATATATTGATGTACATATATTGTAAAATATATTGAAATAGGGATATACCTAAAAATTATTTCATTAGTGAGAGAGAATTACTTAAACTTAGTTATACAGCTGAGATGCTTAGGTATATCTGAGCAAAACTGATCTGAATCTGCTATATCCCACACTGATCTGATCAAGAAATCTATAGTCTGCATTTTTCTCTCCCTCCCAGCTCTTTTTATTCAATCAGTTAAATTTCAGCAGAAGAAAATATTCTTGATTACATTTCTGGGGGAGAAGTTTTGGTTTGGATTGATCCATACTTTCAGTTTTTAAATTTTATGTTGGAAAATTCCTAGCCATTTTTGGCTACAGGTTAAGGTAACCAGCTCTTTGATTTTTGTAGGAATATTTTTATTGTGCATGTTCCTTGAGTGAAAAATGCACAGAAGAGGGGGAAAGAAAACACCTCTACCTATAACAAATATCTCTAAGTTATTTTTTCATCATTAAAGATCTCGGAATTATTTAAAATATATCTTTAGTCTTGGAATTATTAACATATTTCCTAAGCCTTGTACTCTTTGTTTGATGAGACTAACCATACATGTAATGGTAAAGTTTTATGTGTAATGATTTAAGGAGCTGAGACTTACCTGTACAGTTTTGTCACTGGGGTTAAACCACTGAAAGTTCTTTGAGATTCCTTACTTGTGTAATACTAATTTTAATGAAGAGCTTACATATCCTACCACTGCTTCTCCCACAGTTTTCTTTAAGTCACTTTGGAACACAAAATGTGGACTCCACTTGTATACAACAAACACTTTTTTTCTCACACATAATTTGACAGATGGAGTGTCAATACTGCAGATCATATTATGGTTATGACACTGCATAAGATAAAAGGCAAACACTGCCTCTTAAATGGTCAAAGGAAAAATATAAACATAGTCTGCATGGGGTAGAGGTGTTTCCATGATAAAATGCAACATGTGTCAGATTTCTGCTTTGAATCATCTGTAGACAAGATGGTTTTGGTACAGTTGTAATTTCTGTTAATTGAAAAAACAAATATAAAAGAAAAAAAAAGAAAGCATCAAGATCTCCAAGTCTAAAATCTGGTTTTCAATCTGTTTGGTAAAAACCAAATAATTTCTAATTTCTGAAAATAAAGAATAACTTAATGGCATTTTTTATCAACACTTGCTTATAAGTGAATACCAAAATCTATAGTTACCAAAACAGTGTAAATCAAATTATATTTTAGTTTCATATTATTATATTCTTTTACTTTGAAAACTGCTTATTTGGTCTACTGTGATTCTTTTGCACATTTTACATCACTGCTGAACTAGAGTTGACTGTTTGTTCTTTCTGTGTAGATATTGTTAGAGTATTTTTTAAGTTTCCCTTCACAATATATTATCTACCCATGAGGTGATGATAAAATAAAATTTTCTTCCATTAATCTACAAACCAAATATTTTTAGTTAAGTTGCATGGCTATGAGGAAATTTAAAAGGCAAAGAAACCCAGAATACCAAAAAATCCCACAGCTTACAATTACCTACTTAGTTCTTCATTGTTGGAATGATGAACTGTAGAACAATAAGGCTTTATAAAAATTCTAAGTTGCCTCAAAACATTTAACTTCTCAGTAACAACCGAAGAAACATTTTCTGACTTTAAGACAAAAGATATTATTAACCTTTCAGAAAACAAATAGTATTATAATAATTTTTTCTGTAGCCTTTCCTGTGAGAAAAAAATGTTAGGACTAAAAGTGCCTTCAGATAAACTGAGCTTCTCTTGAGGGAAAAAAAATTAAAAATTATATTTTGTTAACAACTAAAATATTTTTAATCAATACTAGCTTCTAGGTAGGAGAGTTGCAATTAATTTATATTTACAATTATAATAATTGACTATATAAAATTATCATGTAAATTAATAAAGCAGGGCAGTTCACAAGCTGATATTGCATTTACTTCTTTTGTTGAAGAATATATATTTTTTTAGAAACCTCAGGCTAAGGCAGCAATCATAAAGTTGTTAGGATAGTTTAATAACATACACAGAACCAATTTAGAGCTTTTTTCTTTACCACAGTTTTAATTCTTTCAGGAAAAAAACCAAGAACATACAAAACCACAAGTATATCACACATACATCATAATTTCTTCACAGGTATTCTGATTTCACCCCCGAAAGAGTCAAGACACATCAGTGTTCATCTTGTAATTGAAGGAAACTTTGTTATTGTCCATAAAACTCAATTTTAAATATCATGGGCACCTTAGTGGGAGCAGGGACAAGTGAGGATAAAGTATCTGAAAGACTTTGTAGTCAGCAAACAGCACAAATTCAGGACAGTTTTAGTCCAAACATTGCAAAAGTCATAGATAGAATAGAATAGAATAGAATAGAATAGAATAGAATAGAATAGAATAGAATAGAATAGAATAGAATAGACCAGGTTGGAAGAGACCTTCAAGATCATCACGTCCAACATATCAACCAATCCAACCCACCTAAACAACTAAACCATGGCACCAAGCACCCCATCAAATCTCCTCCTGAACACCTCCAGTGATGGTGACTCCACCACCTCCCCGGGTAGCCCATTCCAATGGGCAACAACTCTTTGTATAGAACTTCTTCCTAACATCCAGCCTAAACCTCCCCTGGCACAGCTTGAGACTGTGTCCTCTTGTTCTTGTGCTGGCTGCCTGGGAGAAGAGACCAACCTCTGCCTGTCTACAAACTCCCTTCAGGTAGTTGTAGAGAGCAATAAGGTAACCCCTGAGTCTCTTCTTCTCCACACTAAGCAACCCCAGCTCCCTCAGCCTCTCCTCATAGGGCTTGTGTTCCAAACCCCTCACCAACTTTGTTCCCCTTCTCTGGACACGTTCCAGCAAGACAACATCCTTCCTAAACTGAGGGGCCCAGAACTGGACACAGGACTCAAGGTGTGGCCTAACCAGTGCAGCGTACAGGGGGAGAATCACCTCCCTGCTCCTACTGGCCACACTGTTCCTGATGCAGGCCAGGATGTCATTGGGCCTCTTGGCTGCCTAAGCACACTGCAGGCTCATGTTCAGCCTGGCATTGACCAGTATCCCCAAGTCCCTCTCTGCCTGGCCACTCTCCAGCCACTCTGAAGCCAGCCTGTAGCTCTGCATGGGGTTGTTGTGGCCAATGTGCTGAACCCGGCACTTGGATGTGTTAAATCTCATGCCGTTGGATTCTGCCCATCTGTCCAGCCTGTCGAGGTCCCTCTGCAAAGTCTCTCTGCCCTCCAGCAGATCAACTCCTGTCCCCAGCTTGGTGTCATCAGCAAATTTCTTGATGATGGACTTGATGCCCTCATCCAGATCATCAGTAAAGATGTTAAAGTGCATGGGGCCCAGCACTGATCCCTGGGGCACACCACTAGTGACTGGCTGCCAGCTGGATGTGGCACCATTCACCACCACTCTCTGGGCTTGGCCCTCCAGCCAGATGTTTGCACCTAACTGTGAATACAGCAAGACTGTGGTGGAAGCAGGCCATTCAGATATGACATAGTGTATTGTGACAGTTTTAGGCTGTGCCTTTAAGAAAGATAGCTGCAGAATTCTCTAGATTAATGTTTTGGTGTAAAAAGTGAAAACAAAGGGAACATAAGTCTAAATGAATTTAATTGGACAGATTTGAGACTACCATAGCAATATATCCCTCGCATTCTTTTCTCCTGTGTCATTCTGTCTTTTCCTTTTCTTTGCCAGAGTGCATGCCAGTGACCCTGGGCTGGAAAATATAAGAGTCTAACTTCTCTAACAACTGCTTTGAACTAACAGATTCCCTTAATATCCTTTTCTTCCTTTTCTCCTTTTTTCATCTGATTAATTTGGACAAGAAAGGGGGGTAAGAGAGGGGCTTTGGGAGGAACCCAAGGTGAAACCCCTTTGGGAGGATCTTTCTGTGTTACATTCTTTTCTGTATATTTTTGTATATGCTGTAAATACTGTATATTTTGTATATATTCATTGCATTTCATTCTACTTGTAAAATACAGCTTTTCATTTGCTTCTCTGAGTTTGCTGTACTTTATGTGGTGGGAGGATTAAAACTTCACACTACCACATGTATTCAGAAACTAACAGGGTAGAAATCTATCTTAAAAAACCCATTGACTAGAAGTGCAGCTTTAGCCCAAAATGGATGTGGCCAGGCTTTTCAGAAGATTTGCTCTCTTATCCATCTCTCTCAAATGGAGAAGTCTCTCTATTAATAAGTGTATTTTGAAGCTTAAAAATCAGAAAGACAGAAAATGCAAAAGCCTTGTTTGAAATTACTTCAAGATTCTCTGTTGTATCCAGGAATTAAATCAGAACCTGGCATCAAAGTTACTCCATAACTGCAGGTGTAGACTACTTCTACTCTTGAAGAAAGATATTCATCCCCTATTTTAATGTTATATTCTTTGAATGTTTTGTCAATGCTTCCATGAATTATAGGGGGTTGCTATATTTTTATTATACATTATTTTACATCTAGGAGAGAAGACTGCTGCCATGATTGTAAAGGCCATTTTGTCTTTATATGGCATAAGTGGAACTGCCTTTCACTCTCATGCTGATAATGAATATTTTAGAGCTGTTGATGAATATTCTTATTATTTTTTTCCAGAAGAAAAGTAGCATATCCTTATCAAAGTATCCTATCCTCAATATAACGTGAACACAATATTCACAGTTTGAATTTTCCACAGATAGGTTATTTCCAAAATGATGCATTTACTAACAACACAGTAGAGATATTTAATCTTCATGGCTACCTGCCTATAGGTATGTGATTACCCTCTGTAACATGACAGTTATAAACCCTTAGCAATTGATGCAAATAAATTTGCTCCATTTTAAGGGTTAGGAATTTTCTTGAATATGGCTTAAGTAAGGCTCAGCAAATTTATTTGGCAATAATCCTTAAAATGAATTTACTTTTGCTGGTGGTTGACCAGTTATAGCTGTTTAACAAACCATTCATAATAAAATAAATACAGGCATAAATGATCCATAAACATCAACCTAGCCATTTTAAATTTAAATTAATGTAATCATCTGTTTATAATATTTGGTTTAATACAATAATTATAGCCACCCTTTACAAGAAAAGAAAACCTGCCAGAGTTGTTTTATTTGGTTTTATTGTGTATATGCACTGCTTGTGGATTTGTGAAAGAATATTGAGACCGTAAAGAGGTCATGCAGTGAATTGGTAAGTCATAGGCTTGATGGGTGCATATTTTTGCCCAAGACAGGCTAAACAGCTGTTAATAGCTATTGTTTCAAAAATATGCCTTTGCAATGAGGACCTTTTCTTGGCTTCCAAAAGTTAGCTATTCTCAACTTTCACACAGTCACTGAACAATGAATCCCCAGTAGCTGTGCTCATTTGCTTACCTGAAAAATCTTAAAAGACAGAGTACTACTGTAATAACTATTTTAGTTACACTCTAATAGAAGACCCACTGAATTTTCAATTTATATTTGAAAATACCAGACAAGTAAGAAGTGTTCCACAAAAGTCTTTGAAATCCTGTATTTCAACTATTTTGATGGATATCTTTCATGCCAAATCTCTGCCTCAAGTGAAATATACTTTTGAAAATTTCTGCCAAAATTACCTTGTGGATTTACTGCTGATGGTGTTTTCTCTAAACTGACTTTCAGTTCTGGAGCAGAGATTTCGTTTTTGGGTTGTTTTAACAGATTTTTCCCTTCAGAAATTTGGAGGAGGTATTGTTTATTATTACCACTACTCACAATAAAACTCTCTGGTGTTGTGCTTGTTCACCATAAAAGGCTAACTGCATGTCATGGTTCATATCCACCTGGCAGCTGAGTCTCATGCAGCAGCTTGCACTACTGTACTACCACCAGTAAGAAAGGAAGGAAAATTAGGAGATACTGAAAATTTAGTAGAGCAGCACAAAAAGAAGAATCAAACAGGAATATCAACAAGAATAATGAACTAGTATGTTAAATGAGTGATACAAAATGCAGTGCTTGCCATGACATCTTGGCCTGACCTATCCACATGGTTCTGCCCCACTTTGCACAGTCTCCTGCTCAAAACACCTGTCCTTGCCCTGGCCAGCCTTGCCCTTATATAGTGGGCATGACATTCTGGGGGTGCTGATTGACAGCCACCTAAACATGAGCCAGCAGTGTGCCCAGGTGGCCAAGAAGGCCAATGGCATCATGAGCTGCATTAGAAATAGTGTGGCCAGCAGGAGCAGGGAAGTCATTGTGCCCCTGTACTCTGCATTGGTTAGGCCACACTGTCCTAAATGGACAAAAAAGCCTCAAAATTGCTCTGAATCAGACAATGAGGCAGAAGTTAGTAGATCTGGTTCTTTAGGCCTGCCTGAACATGTTTCAGAGCCAGAATGAGCCAGGTGGGCATGCTTTTGGCCACGTTTGGAAAGAAGGCTTTCTATAGGTTGCAATACCAGGGTTTTATCCCTAGATCTGTGTTGCTACTGACCATTATTGCCTCGGGAAATCTATAAGTACCAGCCCAAAGAGCCAAAGCATTGTCTTGCAATTGTCCATGCTCTGGAAGGAACCACAAGCTTTGCTTGGAAGCTGAACTGTGTTTCAGTTTACCCAGACAAAACAGCAAAGACCCCTTGCTATTTTCAGCGTTGTAAAGCCCAGAGGACAGACACGTGTCTTGCTGGGCCGAGAGGTGAAACCCCAGAGGAGCTGCATCCCCAGGACAGTTTCATTTGACTGGAGAAAGGAACGAGCACTGCTACAAAAGGATTACAGCCAAGAAACCTCCTCTCTACAAAGCTTTCAGCTACAAATCCTTTGGGACCAGATCCTGCCTCAGTAATAAGCTGCAGGCACCAACAGAAAGTGAAACGATGCTCCTGCAGCTTCCACATGGTCGATGCCATTTTGGTTTGTCTAGATCTTAACGTGTGCCATGAGGTATTACAGTGAGTAATTACAATATCTGATTTTTATAAGCATCTATTGAAGGTCTGTTGCCTTAGGGAATTCTGGAGTTCCCCCCTCCCCCCATTGTGGGCAATCACCGGCTTCATTGCTGAGGTTCCTTTTCTTTACAGTTTAAAGTGCTGTTTGTTGTTTCTGGATTTTTGTACATATTGTTTAAATTGTTACTTGTTCCTGCTGGTGAGGTATCTGTTCCACAACTGAACACCTTGAACCTGTAAATAGGTTTTAATTAGTGTTTTTTGTGGGATTTTTGTGGTTAATAAAATTATTAATATTTTTATTAATCACTCCACTTATTGAACATTAATATATCCTTTTTATAGACCACAACACCCACCTAGAGTCCTGTGTCCAGTTCTGGGCCCCTCAGTTTAGGAAGGACATCAAGACCCTTGAACGTGTGCAGAGAAGGGCAACAAGGCTCGTGAGAGGCCTTGAGCACAAACCCTGTGAGGAGAGGCTGAGGGAGCTGGGATTGTTTAGCCTGGAGAGGAGGAAGAGGCTCAGGGGAGACTTCATTGCTCTCTACAACTACCTGAAGGGTGGCTGTAGCCAGGAAGGGGTTGGTCTCTTCTCCCAGGCAACCAGCACCAGAACAAGGGGACACAGTCTCAAGCTGCACCAGGGGAAGTTTAGGCTGGAGGTGAGGAGAAAGTTCTTCACTGAGAGAGTCATTCGTCATTGGGATGGGCTGCCCAGGGAGGTGGTGAACTCACTGTCCCTGGAGGTGTTCAAGAGGGGATTTGATGTGGCACTTGGTGCCATGGTCTATTCATGAGGTCTGTGGTGACAGACTGGACTCGATAATCTTTGAGGTCTCTTCCAACCTTGGTGACACGGTGATACTGTGACACCAGTATGTTATTGAATATGCCCTTGTGTGGTGGGCTATGCCCATCCTGGATAAAAAAACCAACAGCGGGGGAGGGCTTGTGAGAGTTTTTTTGCCCTCCTGGGGGGGGCAGTTTCCTCCCCTGGGAAACTGACTTGCTCTGTTCCACTTCCCCCCCGCTCCTTGTCCAGCAGTGGTATAAGAGGGAGAAAAATTGCAGCCATTGACCTCTTTCCTGTTGCTTCCACACTTTGCAAAGGACTGGTTCTGTATCTCATAATTTTTTTTCCCTTTTTTTCCCTTCTCTCATCCATCCTTGTTCCTTACCCTTGTGAACCCTGCCTGTCATTGTTATGTATATATATATATATATACTGTTTAAAGAAAAATTCTTTGCCTCTCTACTTCCAAGCCAAACCCAAATTATTTTGTGGTGGATTTGCCCCCCACCCTTCCTTCTCTTGCCCCCATCTGAGCTTTTAAGCCCCAGTTAAGGCTCAAACCACCACAATTTTTGGCGCTCCAAACGTGGGGTTTGGAAATTAATATTCTATTTGGAAAATAATACTTTGTCTGAAAGAAAGGGATTGGAAGTAGAGATGTCGATTTTGAGGAATCTGATGTTCCAGGCTTTTGCATGGTTGTTTGGCTGGATCTTTTGGACCCATATCTACAAATTAATAACTTACCATGTGGTGTGGTTAATGATAGAGATGCTGCTCAACTGGATAAAAACTTTACCGATGAAGTTGGGCATGTACCTCTTGAATTCTTTAAATTTTACTGGCAGTGGTAATTTCTCTAACATAAAAAATTCTCCTGAAGCAAGTGGTGAAACTAACAGTGTAGATAGAAATATCTGGGATGGAAAATTGCCTTACATTATAATATGCTCTATAGGCTTAAGTGTAATCCTTATAGGGGCATTTGCTACGACCACGTTGGGTGGGGGAAGAGCTAACCCATTAAGAGTATTTTGGAGGGTAATGAGGGTAATGAGACAATTCTTTGTACTCTTTGACAAGCCTCCTCAGCCTCACAGCCTGTGCTGTGAGCATTGTGAGCATTGTGTAAACACAAAGAGGGAGGGGTCTAAGCCCCAAGCACAAGGGTTTGCCCCACCACCAGCAGTCCCACACTTAATCCCTGATGCTCATGCCAATGCAGTTTCTCTAGCACTTGTCACCACACGAAGGAAAAGAAGTAAAAAATCATCTCCAAGCACAGATGGTGAGGAAGGTACCTCAGCAGGGCCCAGCACCTCACAGAAACCAGAGGCAGATGGCGATGAGTCAGATCACAAAACAATAATGGTTACTTCTCTACCCAGAAAGGAATTAAGGCAAACTCATCTGGATTATGCAAGGAAAGAGGGTGAGCCAATACTAAGCTGGGCCCTGAGATGCTGGCATGAGGGGGTGGACACAGTGGACCTGGATAAGAGGGAGGCAAAGCTTTTAGTCTCCCTGCCTCTTGATGCTGGTCTGGACAAAGAGTTAGCCAAACTTGATGGAACACACACTCTGTGGGCCCGGATCCTCAATGCCATAAAGAACCGGTACCACTCAAGGGATGACCTGCTCTGGGCCCCAGTTAGATGGGCAACTATGGAACAGGGCATTAGGTATCTGAGACAGATGGCCATGCTGAAAATAATTTATGGGGATGGCCAGCTCCCCTCAGACCCAGATGAGGTGCCCACGAGATGGCCCTTCATAAAGAAACTCACCCAGGGTGCTCCTCAGAAATATGCTCACACATTAGGAGGGATACTCTTGACTGGACAGGATGGAAGTCCTAAAACTATCTGTGAGTTTGCCAGTGATTTAAGGGAATATGAGGACAGCATAAATCAGAAACCCTTAATCTCAGCAAAACAAACTCTGACTAAAGAGATTAAAGACATCAAGACCTGTGTCTGAACTGAAAAAGGGGAGTGATGCCTCTGTTTCCCCTTCTTCTTCAGAATGGGTCCGGGTTTCAGCAATCAGGAACAGGTGACCTTCCCCTAGGAGATCACCCCAAGCCAATTGGGGGATATCAAGGGGGTCTCTGTGGAGGATCCTCTGTGACCATGGAGAAAACATGGACACCTGGCATCGCCAACCCACCTCTGCCCTCTAGGACAGATTGTGGGAACTGCAAGGTGGCTACAACAGGGATAACTCGTCTAGGAGAAGGGCTGCCCCAGTTTCCCAGAGTGGTCTCTCACCCAAGAGACCCTTCCCCTAGTAACACAGGACCCTGTGACAAGTGTGGGCATTGCTGGCAGCATTAGAAGTGCCCGACCTCCAGCCAGGTGGAGGCCAGGGACTACAGAGTGTACTAGGATGTCTATGTGAAAAGGCCTGGTACTTCAGAAGCCCTGAAGTACCTAGCTCTGGTGGATACAGGGGCCCAATGCACCCTGATACCATCGAGGTACAAAGGGGCTGAGCCCATAAGCATTCAGGGAGTCACAGGGGGCTCACAAGACCTGACTATACTGCAAGCTGAGATAAACTTGACCGGGAATGAATGGGGAAAGCACGACATAGTGACTGGTCCAGAGGCACCTTGCATTCTTGGCATTGACTTTCTGTGGGAGGGATGCTTCAAGGACCCTAGGGGGCACAAGTGGGCATTTGGGGTAGCAGCTGCAGAGACTGCAGGCAAAGAACAGCTCTCCACCATGCCTGAGCTGTCGGATGACCCCTCCATAGTGGGCAGCCATAAGTTGCAGGATTTGAAGTTACCTTTTACCTCTTGCATAGTACATCGTGGGCAATACAGGACCAACAGAGACTCTATGCACCCAATACACCAACTGATTCGATGACTGGAGAGCCAGAAGGTAATCAGCAAGGTTCAGTCCCCCTTCAACAGCCCAATATGGCCAGTGCGGAAGGCAGATGGGGAATGGAGATTGACTGTGGAGTACCATGGCCTGAATGAAGTGACTCCTTCTACCAGCATTGCCATGCCAGACGTGCTGGAGCTCCAGTATGAGCTGGAATTGAAGGTGGCCAAGTGGTATGCCACAATTGACATTGCTAATGCTTTTTTCTCCATTCCCATTGCAGAGGAATGCAGGCCACAGTTTGGTTTCACCTGGAGGGGAGTACAGTACCAATGGAATTGGTTGCCTCAGGGCTGGTCCATAGCTCAACCATCTGCCATGAGGTGATCCAGACTGCCTTAGAGAAAGGTAGAGCCCCTGAGCATCTGCAGTTTTTGATGACATCATTGTATGGGGGGAGAGAGCAGAGGAAGTTTACCAGAACGGTAAGAGGATAATCGATATCCTGTTGGAGGCTGGCTTTGTCATCAAGAGAAGCACGGTTAAAGAGCCTGCCAGTTCCTGGGTGTTCAATAGCAAGATGGCCTTCGCCACATCCCTCAGGAGGTGGTGAACAGGGTAGCCACTATGGTGCAACCCACAAACAGGAAAGAGACACAGTCCTTTCTGGGGCTTCTGGGTTTCTGGAAAACACACATTCCTGGGTGCAATCAAATTGTGAAACCTCTCTTCCATGTAACAAGGAAGAAAAATGATTTTGTGTGGGGACCTGAGCAGCAGGTAGCATTTGACCAGATAAAATGAGAGGTGGTCCAGGCTATGGCTCTGGGACCTGTTCGAACTGGACCAGAGATCAAGAATGTGCTACACACTGGTGGCCGGTGAGAATGGTCCTACGTGAAGCTTGTGGCAGAGGGCTCCTGGTAAAACCAGGGGCAGGCCCCTGGGTTTCTGGAGTAAGGGGTACAAAGGCTCCGAGGCCAACTACACCGCGACAGAGAAGGAAATCCTAGCTGTCTATGAGGGTCTCTGGGCTGCCTCAGGTAACCGGGACTGAGTCACCTCCATTTCTAGCTCCAAGGTTTCCAGTCCTGACCTGAATGTTCAAAGGGAGAGGCTCAACCCCACATCATGCCATAGATGCTACCTGGAGTAAGTGGATGGCTCTGATAACCCAGCGATCTTGGATGGGGTGCTTCAAACACCCTGGCATAGTGGAAGTGATCACCAACTGGGCAGAGGGTGCTGACTTGGAATGCCACCAGAGCAGATAGTGACCTGTGCTGAGGAGGATCCTCCTTATAATGATCTCCCTGACATTGAGAAGGGCTATGCTCTATTTACAGATAGGTCCTGCCAGCTTGTAGGAAGCAAGTGGAGATGGAAGGCAGCTGTCTGGAGCCCAACAAGGCAAGTGGCAGAAGCAAGGGATGGAGAAGGCGAATCCAGTCAGTACGCAGAGGTAAAAGCTGTCCAGCTGGCTCTGGATATAGCAGAATGGGAGAACTGGCCAGTGCTGTACCTCTACACTGACTCCTGGATGGTAGCCAATGCCTTGTGGGGATGGCAGAAGGAATGGAGAAGGAAGGGGTGGCAGAGAAAAGGGAAGCCTGTTTGGGCTCCTGACCTGTGGCAAGACATCACTGTCCACCTGGACAGGCTGCCAATAAAGGTACTGCACATCGATGCACACATCCCCAAGAGGAGAGCCAATGAAGAACACCAGCACAACCACCAAGCAGATCTGGCTGATAAAATCTCCCAAATAGACTTGGACTCGCTGGGCCCATGACACTTCTGGCTACCAAAGGAGAGATGCCACATACCAGTGGGCTCGGGACAGATCCATGGACATCTCTATGGAGGCCATCTCACAGGTTATCCATGAGTGTGACATCTGTGCTGCCATCAAACAGGCCAAGTGCATGAAGCCTCTGTGGTATGGGGGGGTATGAGAGACTAAAAGCTTGTCTCTCCTGGTGTGACTTAAAAAAGATAAAATCACTTGCTGCTTGCCCAGACAATAGCTGATGTGTGTTGGGCTGAGCCACTGGAACAACTCTTGGAAGGTGCAAAGATAACATTGCTCACTGGACCACAGCTGGCCTCAAAACAATGGACCGAGGCCACCTTCAGGAATATGCATAAGACAAGATAATCTCCACCCATCAAGTACCCTGGAAAGGGAGGATGGTGAGACAATGGATTCAGCACCTGTTTCCTGATGTGTAATGAGTGTGTGGGCAGGTAGATGGAGAAGGAGGAAGCGGAGGCCCACCCCCCCCCCCATCCAGACCCCTGCCCAAACACACAGGAATGCACAGAAAGATTTCCTGGGGAACGATACCTGGATACTTACCTAAGGATGATTTCCTAGCCCCTGATTTCCTGAGGGACAATACTTGGACACATATCTAAGGAGTAAAAACTGTATAAAAGACTTGAGCAACTACTGGGTCAGTAGAAGAAAAATGGAGAACCGAAAACACAGATGAAGGAAAACACAGGAGAAGGACAATGCCGCTGAGAAAGAAAGCATGAGATAGAAAAGCCCAGGACAATGCTGCTCCAAAGAAAAGAGGCCATGGAGCCTGGAAGAAGCAGACTGAACCCTCTCTCCATGTCCTAAGATCTGCCTGCTGCAACTCATGGAGCTGAAGAAGCTGCTCAAAGGACCACATCTCTTCTCCAGCCAAAGCCTCATCACCCTTTCTCTACAGACCCAACATCTCCTGCAGTACCTTTCCTGCACAGACTCAAACTGTCTTGGGGGGGTGAGGGGTGTGGTAATATAATTCCTCTTCTCTCTGTCTTCTCCCTCTCTATTTTCCCTCTCTCCCCTTCTGATCCATCCACTTTATTTATGTAATAAATAGTCTAGCTATTGATATTTTGGCCTCGTTTGTGCCTCTAATTTCATAACATGGGAATATTCAGAAGAACTGAGCCTCTTTCCCTCTCCAGACCAAGACAGGGGGATGGTCGAAATATAAATACAGAGAGGCCTGGCAGATTGACTGCATCACCCTTCCTTGGTCTCACAGAAGCAAGCAGTACGTACTGACCATGGTGAAGGCAAGTGCAGGGTGGCTGGAAACCTACCCAGTACCTCATGCCACTGCTCATATCACCATCCTGAGACATATCCTGTGGAGACACGGCACCCCTGGGAGGATTGAATCAGAAAATGGAACCCACTTCAAGAACCATCTCATAAGGGATTGGGCAAAGGAGTAGATTTACCACATCTTATACCATGCACCAGCTGCGGGGTATGTTGAGCGCTACAATGGCTTGCTAAAGACCTCCCTAAAAGCCATGGGGGGTGGAACCTTTAGGAACTGGGAAAGACACCTAGCTCAAGCCACTTGGTGAGTGAACAGCAAAGGATCTGTGAACTGAGCTGGTCCTGCCCAGTCTGACCTGCTGCAAACAGTGGATGGAGATGGAGTTCCTGTGATTGCTGAGAACCTGCTGGGGAAGTTGGTGTGGATTTTTCCTGCTGCTGGTGAGGGCAAACCAACCCGAGAGGTGGTCTCTGCTGAGGGCCCTGGTCACACTTACTGGGTCATGTTAGAAACTGGGGATATTCAGTGTATCCCACAGTGGAACGTGACTCTGGCTGAGAGGGGATGAACTCAGAGGGGGCAGAGCAGATCAATGTATTATAGTCACTGTATAATACAAGTTTTTCTAAGTTTTCTCTCTCCCAGCTTAATACCAGCCTAGCATCCAGGACTCAACATACACAGTGCACATCAATCCAGAGAGCTCCTGCATCATCTCACCTTCACCTGTTCCTGATGTCCCTACAGCAACAGACTGCTCCCATTTATTTTTTTTTTTCTCCCTTTTAAAAGACAGATTGATTCCTGGTTCTTCTGCACATTCCTGCCCAGTTCAAGCACCACCTACAGTGACTAACACCAGAGTGGTAGAGACTGCCCTGAGAGAGAGTGAGCTGGGATGAGAGAGTTGCATCGAGGATTTGAATGCTACATGTCAAGATTGGATAAAGGGGGCTGTGACAGGAGAGTGGAAGAGGAACAGAGGGGTGGATTGTGGTGGGCTATGCCCATCCTGGTAAAAAAAAAGACAGTGGGGGAGGGCTTGTGAGAGTTTTTTGCCCTCCCTGGGAGGGGTGTTTCCTCCCCTGGGAAACTGACTTGGTCTGTTCCACATCCCCTTGTCCAGCAGGGGTATAAGAGGGAGAAAAATTGCAGCCATTGCCCTCTTTCCTGCTGCTTCCACACTTTGCAAAGGACTGGTTCTGTATCTCATAAATTTTTTTCCCCTTTTTTCCTTCTCCCATCCATCCTTTTTCCTTACCCTTGTGAACCCTGCCTGTCATTGTTACATAAATATATATATATACACATACCATTTAAAGAAAAATTCTTTGCCTCTCTACTTCCAAGCCAAACCCAAATTATTTCTTGGTGGATTTGCTCCCCTCTCTACCTACTCTCTCTCTCTGTTGGGGAAGGAGATTCTCAGCCTTGCCCCCATCTGAGCATTTAAGCCCCAGTTAAGGCTCAAACCACCACATCTTGGTTCAGATGACTTGCTTGGCACCCCTCACAATTTATTGTGAAGAAAATTAAACCATCCTTGCTGAATCCATGGCATTATCAACCCCTTATTCAATACCATCTGTTATGCCCAGCAGAGGTATTCAACAAGGTTGTGACCATTTCAGGCTATGCCTTTAAGAAAGGGACAGTTACTGGAACACTCTGGCTGAATGTTTTGGTGTGAAAAGGAAAACAAAGATATTCTAAACAAATTTCATTGGTAGACTGGTAGAATGCAACTTTACATTTTAGTTTTAGTTCAGTTTGAATCTCAGTCAGTCTGTCTGTTTCAGTCTGCCTCGGCAGCGGCTGTCTCTCTGACCTTTAACTAACGAGATAAGAAACTATTTCTTTTTTTCCTTTCCTTAGCACACACTTTGAGCTAACAGAATTTCCTCCTTAATAATTACTTCCCTCTCTCTAACCCTTTTTGGGGAAAAAAGGGAGGAGGGGGAGAAGGGGGTTTTTGGGGGGACCCTTCTTGCTGGAGGAGGCCAGGTTTTCGGTGTTACGTTCTTTGCTGTGTATTTTTGTATATGCTGTAAATACTGTATATTGTGTATATATTCACTGCATTTCATCCTGCTTGTAAAATACAGCCCTTTTCCATTTTTGGCTTCTCCGACTGAGTTAGCCATGGTTTCTGTGTGTGGAGTGGGAAACTGAACTTTCTCTCACCACCACAAAGGTATATTACTTCACTTTAGCTGGTAGTTTGCCTTTGTGGGGACTATTCAGCATGTTATCTCTTCCTTCTCTGGTGACATCCTGAAACTTTTGCCCTCTAGCCAGTTTGTGATCAATTCCAAGATTACTGAGCTAACAGGGCTCCCTGTTTGAGCCTCTTGTGTAATCAGTGCAACCCTTTTACACCATGCAACATCACCTCCTTGATGGGTAGAGGGAGAGATTCCCTTTGAATATCCAGGCCAGAACCATCAGTCAAGCTGCCAGGAGGAGCTGTGCTTCAGTACTAACCACTTCAGAGGTAGCTTAAACTCCTTCTTATGCGGCCAATATCTCTCATTCAGTTTCAGGGTATCAGGTCACAGATCTTTGTATCCCCAGCTCCAAAATCCTAGGACCTGGCCTTAAGTCTTCCTATGTGCTCTCTGAAAGAGGCTCCAGGTGGAACGAATCTTTCTGGCTGCAGTGTAAAGCATAATTTTTGAACATCTTGTGCTACTGAGATTGGCTGAAGGTCTGCAGCATGCTCAATCTCCTGTTTAACTTGTCCAAAGCCTTGCTCTTGCTCTGGCTCCCACTTAAAATCATTCTTCTTCCATATACCTTTCCAGAGATGACTCACAATCAGGTTGTAGTCTGGAATATGCATCAGAAACACACAACACCAAGCAAAGCCTGGGTTTCATTTTTATTTGTGGCTAGAGACATAGCTGCTCTCTGGTTAATCACATCCACTGGCATCTGGCGATCCCTTGAGCAGATCCCTTGATCTTAGTTAATTTTATAGCAAAACCAGCCTTCATACAGATTTGAATTGATGTCTTCTGTTTCCCCAAAACTCTTTTCCATATTGCCCCATATGGAGATGTCATAAATGTATTACAGGTTTCTCCAGCTCCACTTTGCTCCAATGCAGATTAGATCAGTGCACGGCAAATGGTAGGGCTGTTTCTACCTCAGGGCTGTCAATTACAGGTGTATTAAATGCACTTCCAAGTGAAAGCAAACTGTGACCTGCACTGTAGTGCTATAGGAATAGAGAACACATTAATACTATCAGTCGTGACTTGCCACTTGTCTGCATTCTACTACAGTTGATATTGAAGCTCTAGCACATCTGACACAGCAGTACTCATTACTGGAGTAGCTTCATTCAGGCCATGGTAGTCTTTTGTCAGTTTCCATTCTCCATTAGACTTGGCCATTTGTTATGATCGTAAGGAGGCTATTAATATTCAATAGGTGGAACAATTAATAAAAATATTAATAACTTTATTAATCATAAAAAATACCACAGAAAATATTAATAAAACCTATTTACTGGTTTGAAATATTAAGTTGTGGAACAGATATCTCACCAGCAGGAACAAGTAACAATTTAAACAATATGAGCAAAAATCCAGAAACAACAAAGAGCAGTTTCAACTGTAAAGGAAAAAAAGGGAACATCAGCAATAAAGCCAGAGATTGCCCACAGTGGGGGAGGAACTCCCAGATTCTGTAGGGAAACAGACCTTTAATAGATGCTCATAAAATCATATTTTGTAATTATTCACTGATCTTGGCACCCCACAGCATACATGGGGATTTAAACAAAAACAAAATGGCGTCAACCACATGAAAGCTGTAGGAACAGTTTCACTTCTGTTGGTATCTGCAGCTTGTTGCTGAGACACACTCAGGATTTATCCCCGAAGGCTTTGTAGCTGAAAGCTTTGTAGAAAAGAGGTTCTTCTACTGCAATTCTTCGCAGTGGCACTCATCGCTTCTTCCAATAAAATGAAACTGTCCCGGGGACTCAGCCCCTCCAGGGGTTTTCCTCTCAGCTGGGCAAGATGTGTCCTCTCTGCTCCTTGGCTTTAAAATGCTATACAGAGAGGAGTGTTTGCAGTCCTGTCTGGGTAAAATGAAACACAGCTCAGATTCCAAGCAAGACTTGTGATTTCTCCCAGAGCTTGGACAATTGCAAAGCAAGGCTCTGACTCTTTGGGCTGATATTTATAGATTTCCTGAGACAATAATGGCCAGTGACAACAAAGATTGAGAGATAAAAACCTGACCATCTTTCACCAATAGGGAAGGGCTGGTGGGTGATGTGGCGGTTGGAGGGTGTTTAGGGGCCAGCGACCATGAGGTAATTGAATTTTCAGTATTCAGTCAATCTAAGAGGGGCAGCAAGAAGACCTCCACTCTGGAATTGCGGAGGGCAGACTTCAGGTTACTCAAGGAACTAACTCAGAAGGTTCCTTGGGAAACAGCACTTAAAAACAAAGGGGTCCAGGAGAGCTGGATGAACTCTTGAAGGCACAGGAACAGGTTGTGCCAATGTGCCGGAAGATGAGCCACCGGGGCAGACGGCCAGCCTGGATGGGTAATGAACTTCTAAAAGAACTAAGGGGGAAAAAGAGGATGTATCATCTTTGGAAGGAATGTGAGGCAACCCATGGAATGTTTAAGGATGTTGCTAGATCTTCTAGGAAGAAAATTAGGGAGGCAAAAGCACATTTAGAGCTTAGACTGGCCTCTGCTGTGAAGGACAACAAAAAATCCTTCTATAAATACATTAATAACAAGAGGAAGGGCAAGGACAACCTCCACTCCTTGGTGGACATGGAGGGGAATGCTGTAACAAGGGATAAGGAAAAGGCAGAGGTACTTAATACCTTCTTTGCCTCAATTTTTACTAGCAGGACGGAATGTATTCCAGACAGCTGGCCTGCAGAGCTGGCAGAAGGATTCAGGGAGCAGCATAGTTTTCCTCTGTTCCAGGAGCAGGTGATTGGAGTTCTCCTCAGCCGCTTAGATCCCCACAAGTCCATGGGACCACATGGGATCTATCCTAGGGTGCTAAGAGATCTGGCAGATGAGCTGGCCAAGCCACTCTCCATCATTTTTCATCAGTCCTGGCTCACTGCTTATTTGTTTCCTTTGGTGATCTAGTTTTCCCTCAGCATTCCTCTACATGTTTAATAAAGGTATTGTTCTATAGATACTGGAGTTCATTTAATGCATAAGATTGTAATGCAAAGAGAAGACAAAAAGAGTTGAAAGGTCTTTTGTCTTTCCAACTGAAAAAAAAAAAAACACACCAAAAAACATTCAGTTGTTTAGGTAAAAAGAAGAATGAGCATGGCCTTGTGAAATAAGGACAATAAAGTAGGTATCATTCCAAAATAAAATTGAACAGTGTTGTCAACTTTGAGGACACAAGCATAGTAGATAATGTGGAAAAAAATAGAGGGGAAAAAAATACTCCAATTATTACAGGTGAAGTAGAATTAAAAGAATGTCTTATGTTTAAATTAGTTTTGCCTAGAGAAGAGGAGGGTCAGGGGAGACCTTATTGCTGTCTACAACTACCTGAAGGGTGGTTGTTTCCAGAAGTGGGTCAGTCTGCTCCCAGGCATCCAGCACTAGAAGAAGAGGACACAGTCTCAAGCTGGACCAGGGGAAGTTTAGGCTGGAGGTGAGGAGAAAGCTCTTCACTGAGAGAGTCATTAGCCATTGGAATGGGCTGCCCAGGGAGGAGGTGGAGTTACCATCCCTGGAGGTGTTCAAGAGTGGATTGGACATGTCACTTGGTGCCATGGTTTACTCATGAGGTCTTGGGTGACAGGTTGGACTTGATGATCTTTGAGGTCTCTTCCAACCTAGGTGATTCTGTGATTCTGTGATAGCATGCCAGGATTTTGAAAGAGCTGGTACTTGAATACTCAGGTTATTCTGACCTTGATAACATGAGTGACTTTAGACCTCTTTTTTTTCAGAAAGAATTACAGATAGAAATGGGTGCATGCAAACACCTTACCCATCCAAATGTTTTACCAATGCCAAATTGTTTTTTTGTAACATGGCATGTTTCTTTAAAATTACTGATTTTCTAGATGAAGTCAACACAAAGGCAGAAATCCTAGGTTTTAGGATGTTTGATATGGAGGCACACAGAATTCACTATTGCATCTTGAAAAGAGTAGATGATTAACCAGTAGGACATTTTTATTCATGTATTCATTGACTACAGGAGAAGATTAAAACTGGTTTTGATAAAGAGAATGTTTAGAGTAACAATGGCTTGTGATTATTCTTGCGGTGGAATGAGGTTCCTCAAAGCATCAACCATATTTTATAGTTGATTATTGTCGACAATGGCTAGGAGTCCAAAATTGGGAAGGTAATATAATCTGGATAACTGTCAGGACAGAAGAAATCTGCTTTGTGAGAGTAAGCAAATTTGGCTTCTGTAGCTTAATAAAATGGAGGATGCATGAGAATATCTCCATTTTCTATGTTGATAGTGAATCAGAAAAATTTGGTGGAATACATAAGTCACATGGAGGCAGGTTTGAGCTTCCTCTTGTTATTGCTGATTTATAGAGATGTTGAGAAATTGGGAGCAAAAATACATAATTATCAAAGAAATTACCACACTTTTTGCTGACACCACCTCCCCAAATACTCATGCCTGTCTGTTGCAATAAGTATTGCAGAGACTTGTCTTGTTTGGTCTTTATGAGCTGTTATGCTGAAATTAAAAAGAGCTTCATGATACCTTTATTTTTCTCTCAGATGTCATTAGATAAGGTTGGACATGCTTAGGAAAGAACTGAAATCAGAGTGTATGGGCAGTGTTCTCAATGGTGGCTGCTCTCACAGAGGGAGTAGCAGTCAGGCCACATCTTATGGTGAGATGCATTTCAAGACCTCATCTGCTGCTCCTCCTTACCCCCTGACACTCCCCTTTCAAGAAGTTTTGTGGTTTCCAATTATGTGCCCATTTATGAACTAACATAAAATTGCAGGAATCACATGTCAGTTGATTCATGTTAGGTCAATTACTAAGACTGCCTGCAGCTTCTGACACAAGCCAGAAGGTATTTCTAGTCTGGTCCTGTGATTCTGTCCCTGATAATTGTATGCTGAAGCATACTGCTGTTATCAGCTTCTAAAAGTAATTTTTGCTCCAGTTTTGCATCACATGTTCTGAGTTACAAAATAATGTAGTATTTTTCTTTCTATGGCTTGCTTTTGCAGTAAAAATATATGGAATTATAGACCACAAGCTATGAAGTATATAATCACAAATCTAGCTTTACTTCAGAGAAGTACTTCAGAGTGTCCAGAGAAGGGCAACAAAGTTGGTGAGGGGTTTGGAACACAAGCCCTGTGAGGAGAGACTGAGGGAGCTGGGGTTGCTTAGCCTGGAGAAGAAGAGACTCAGGGGTGACCTTATGGCTCTCTACAACTACCTGAAGGGAGGTTGTAGTGAGGCGGAGGTTGGTCTCTTCTCCCAGGCAGCCAGTACCAGAACAAGAGGACACAGTCTCAAGCTGTGCCAGGGGAGGTTTAGGCTGGATGTTAGGAAGAAGTTTTACACAGAGAGAGTGATTGCCCATTGGAATGGGCTGCCCGGGGAGGTGGTGAAGTCACCATCATTGGAAGTGTTCAGGAGGAGACTTGATGGGGTGTTTGGTTGCATGGTTTAGTTGATTAAGCGGGTTGGATCATAGGTTGGACGTGATGATCTTGAAGGTCTCTTCCAACCAGGTTTATTATATTCTATTCAGTTTCATGGGGATCTCTCATACCCTTATGTATTTAAATAATTTTTTAATCAGAACTCTTTAGATTGATTATCCAGGAATGCTTATATCACTCATTACTTTCAAAAGCAATGTTTTAGGAAGTCTGTTCATCTAGAATTTAGGTGTCTTTTGAACTATATATGTTTTTCAAAAAAACCCAACAACTTCAAGAAAAGATATTTTGAAGTCAGCAAAGAGGCTCTTTCTTTGCTATTAATGAATTAAATGAACAGTGTTAGAACTTGACAATTATTCTGGTATCTTCATAATGAAAACAAATAGAAATATTTTCATTTCAGTGCCAAGAGGCACTTCACAAGAATTGACTCAGAAAAACACTTTAAATCAAAACAAGGCAGCATTAGTGAGTTTATCCAAATGGAATAGGTAGGAATAGTCAGATCTCTCTTACAGATCTGACTTGTTAAAATGACTTTACTGAAGCACCTTAAGGACTCATTGTATTCACTACTGTCTTATGTTTATCCAAATATTTTTAAATACACATTAAGTTAAAGAAATGCTTATAGTCATACTGTGTGTAGTTTTCTTCCTATAAAGCTGTACAGAGAGAAAACATATGATTCCTCTTTGGCATCTGTCTTGAGTAATCATTTGTATCTCTAATAAAATGATGTAATATGACATTTTAAAATGTCTACTCTTGCCAGCATTGCAATGTTTTCTGTGCATTCTACAGCAAGTAATCATATCTTTGTATGAGTATAGTCTGTGAGTATCTTAGGAAAAACCCTAGAATACCACGGAGTTAAATGTCCATATCTTATGGTTCATTTAATTAATTTATTTTCATTAATTAGATTAATTTTCAGGATTCTAACATTTTACTTGAGATCTTGCAGTACATTTCATAGTGGGAAGAACAGGCAAAGCAAGAAGGAGATAGATTCATAGAATAGAATCATAGAATCATTTTGGCTGCAAGAGACCTTTAAGCTCATCAGGTCCAACTGTTAATCCAACACTGCTAGGTCACTGCTAAATCAAACAAACTGACCCCCTCACCTTACTCCAGTCTCCTTTCAGGTTAGCAGTGAGCTAGAAGGTCTCCTCTGGGGCTCCTTTTCTCTAGCCTGAACAAGCTCAGTTCATTAAACTGCTCCTGTGAGCTCTAGATGACCATGCCCACTGAGAATGGAAAAGATTCTGGTAGTAAACAACTCTGCATCCCATTTAATTTACTTCTACCATGAGTTTAGAAGCATCTGTCTCTAAGGAAGTCAACAGATTTTGCTTATGTAAGGTAGAGCAGAACTGGATAGCCATTTTTCTAGTGATTATAACTGTGTGTAGAGGGCAGAGTACTGTGTAGTGTTTTGTCTCATTGTCAGGTAAATAGTCCATGAAGCACACAAATCCTGGAGCAGACCATGATCTCTAAAAGAGTCATTTCTAGTGCAACAAGTGAGGAGACTCCCACCCATCCTCTTTTGACCACATTTGCTTACTTTTAACAAGATTAACTTCTCTGAAGAGCATGCTTCCCCATTCCTAGAGCTTCTGAGAGGCCAAAGAAAGGAAAACTTCAGTTTGTTATCATTATAATAATATTTGAAGCTAAACAGGACACTGTTGTAGTAATGTAAAACTATAATAGATTGTCTTCACTTGAAAAAAAAAAAAAGCTAATTTATTTTAATATCAACTTACTATAATTTCTGTTTATAGTCTTTATAAGTTTATATTGTTACTGTGTACTAAAAATTTGTTTCATGCCACATTTTAAGCCAAAGGACATGTCATGAAAATATGTATCAAAAAGTGAAAATTAAAGTTTAATTTCTTAAATTAGCACTGTAGTTCCTATAATGCTAATGAACATACCCTATTACTTGTATGGAAGCTTCAGAAATTTTCTGTTGATAAAAAAATTGCTAAAATCTCATGACCCTTCAAGAACTGCACAGTGGGAAGATGGTGCAGACATCTGAGCTAGCCCTGCCTTAGGTTTGGAAACAGAATGGTCCCATTCAAGATTGCTCAACTTAATCTAATTAATGAATATCTAAAAGGAGTATGAAGAGGCTTATAATAAATAAGGAGAATTATGGGCACATTGGATTAGATCAGTAAAAGCTCACAGACATTTGCAAATATGATCCAAAGTGTAAACAAATCCATATGTATAAGCATATATTCTGTCCTAAATAAAAAGGTGTCAGGTCAGTAAAGTAATACTAGAAGCAGATTCAGTTTATAAAGCTCTAAGAGCAATTTTGCTGCCAGCATAAATAGTGATTTTTTTTTTCTTTTCACATTTAGAAACTTTATATAAAAAATGCATGGAAGTTAATTTAATCAACAAAACAGACCACCGAATTTAAGAGTGTGGGGGAAGCAGTGGGAAAAGAGAGCAAGATTAAATTTCTTAGGGTGTGGAACTGGATTAATGTAAATAATTTAGAAGAAACATTGTAACTTCAAAGGAAAAAAAAAGACGGTGTTATAAATTATTATAAATGTAAGTAATACATAATTGCTATGCTGTGGTCATGCTTCAAACACTAATCAAAGACTGAAGGTAGCAGAAACCTTCCTTGACTGAGTTCCAGTTCCAACCACCCAAAGGGAATATTTGATGAAATGATAAAGTATTTACACAGTTTGAATTTTGTAATTTTTTTATTAAATACAGGTAATTCAGAATCCTGTATCCTAGCATGCAACTTTAATTATACAATGGCAACTGGACAAGGTTTAAACAAAAATAATTTCTGTGAGATCAGACTTTGCAGAAAATTACAGTAAGCAATTACTGTATTGCAGATTTCTTGCAAATTCCTCACAGCAGGGAGATAGTTTCTAAAAGAATAGCAAAGTGGATAATGGAATCAAGGCTGTGGAGAAAGAACTGCATAGTGTATCTTTACAGTTATCCTTTTTTTTAATTTTGGCTTCTTTTCTAGCAGCTAAATAAACATAGATAGGTTTACCTTGCAACAAACTTTTTTTACTGCAGTTACTGCTCTGGTTGATCACAATATTCTATTTTCTTCCTTGTAGAAAAATTTGTCATCTATCCAAGGAAGAACTTCAACATGAAATGAATCCTGCCATAGAAATTTCCTTCTATACTTCTGATTGAAATGTAGCATACTCACTGCAAATAACTGTGAAATCCATGCATCCTTCACTGAGGTTATTGAACCCATCTTCTGTCCACTAAATTTTTCCCTGATGTTAATGGTTGCTTCATATTGTGTTCAATTTGACTGCTGGTGAGCAAAGATAGATCTCCATTTCTGTTGTGTTCACAGAGTAATCAACTCTCCACATTTAAAGGGAAAATCACACTAAATGGGTGTCTTAACTATAAATTGTGCTCATGCAGTCAAAAAAGCAGGAAAATGCTCTCAAAATTCAGAGGGATGGAACCAGGAAGTACAGGGGAAAGACTCCTTCAATTTGCATATGCTTTACAGTAAATCCCTATTCTATTTACAGGCTCAGATTCTGGAAGCTAGAGGGCATAGGATTTTTTTTTTTTTAATGTTTTCTGTCTTATGCAAGTTATCAGACTCTGCTATCTAATACACTATAGTTCTAAAATCTGTGTGTAGCATTCCTAGTGTTTCTTCAGATTTTGTCAAAATGTCCAGGAATACTTTTGAAATGTCTACCAGTGCTGTTCATACAACTCTAAAATACTGTTTGTTGGTGGCTTTTTTTTTTTTTTTCTGAAGAGCAAGCTTTCAATGAGCAAATGACGCGCTGAATTTAGGGGGTAGAACCTCAAGCAATGCTCAGCTGATAGAAGGAAATGTTTTAGCTCTTGTGGGCCACAAACCTTGGGAACAAACTGCAGCTATGTAGAGAGAAAAAAGCATTTAGCTGATTACCAATGGCCATTGTGACTCGGGAAGCCACACAACGACCTGAGAATAAGAGCTGGTAAACAGTGAAAGAGTGTCTTTTGTCTTCTGTCTGAACTTAGATAAGAGATGCTTGATCGTTTGCCTTTTGTCTAATACCTGTCTGAGCCTTGCTCAGGGATGTGTGTTCCCTGGCATTTCCTCGGCAGCCAATCATGAGTCTGTAACTGTCGCAGGGACACATCTAATTGCAAGTTGCTTTTGATTATGTTAGCCTATATAAAGAAATGACTTTGTACACTAAAGTAGACACTTTGCTTGCATCAAGCTTTGCCTTCATCTCTCAATCGCGGTAAAATGGTGACCCCGATGTGATGGAGGTGATGAATTGCTAAGCTGTGACCTGCCACGACATCCCACAGAACTTTGAATGAGCTGCTGAAAGGAAGCAGGAAAAGCCGGCCAGCCAGAGCAATCCCTACCGCTGGACGAGAGGTGAGCTGTGGGAAACGACATATGGGGAATCAAGCGACTTCTTCAGAAAGAGATGTTTATGAACTAATGCAGGAACTCCTTAAAAAGCATGGCAAAGTTATTTATGGCCATGATCTTAAGGTGCTGCTGAAGTGGGTACAAGTGAAAATCCCGACAGTTACGTGTAAAATTTGGAATCAGGTAGGGGTGAAGTTAGGGGATGCTGCTACAACAGGGAACACTGAAGCTCAGCGCTTGCTTCCCTTTTGGTGGATCACATTAGAGATGCTGAAAGCGCAAGGAGAGAAAGCAATATTGGGAGTCAGTACAGACCTCGGGATGGCAACGAAAGTGAGCGAAATTGCTATGTCTTCCTTTACAGCGTGGAAATTAGTTAAATATTCTTTAGAACAACTAGCAGAAGATCCTATGGCAACTTCAGCATTAATTAACAGCACTTTGCTAAGCCCTCCTTCTACCTTGGAGCTGCAGACGCTAGGCCGAACAGCAACAGCAGCCCACTACCCCCCCGCCACTGGACCCCGCTGAGTTTTGAATGTTCTCCTGAAAGTTCTCCAACATGTTTTGATTGTGGACAGAAGGGACATTCTAAGTTAGAAGATCACAACTCAGTTTTGAGACTATCTTAAGAAAGGAAATTAAGATCAGACAATGTGACAAGGCAGTGACTTTTGCTCTGCCTAAACAGCCACAGAAAGAGAACAAAAAGGACAGCAGGAGACAAAACAACAATTAAGCTCAAATCACTGCTGTTACTACCTATTGATACAGCCCTGCCTTCGAGGAAAAGCTACCTTTGGCTGTGAATTCGGCAGCGACCCCCCCTTCTACCCCTGTCTCTGTACCTATGGTGGCTTTGCTGAGACAGCCACCCTTTCCTCCCTTCCTTCTCTTTCTGATAAGACTCGTTTATGAAAGTTGTGTTCTGATTTAAAGCAACAATACTAATTTCATTATTACTAATTGTAATGTGTTTTATGGATTTGTTATTTTGATGTTAAGTTTTACCAGTAAGCATAATGAATACTAAGTATTTAGTAATTAGAAGTATTTAGTAATTATAGTAAAGTATAGGTATTTAGTAATGAGTTCAAATTTTAAGTCTTTCTTTTGGTTCGAACCTTCTTGTCTTTGTTTTTTGTGTGTGCCTAGGCATTTCAAAGGAGCTCTATGTAATATAGTTAAGGATTGTATTAAACAGGTTTTAATTTTAGAAAGTGTTCTGTAGTTAATGTAACAATTTTTTTATTTCGTTTTAGACATTGATTTGATGGATTAATTTTAACATAGTTCTTTAAGTATTTAGGGATTTTTGGTATTAACATAAGTTAACAGTTTGTTACAGTTATATTATAGAATGGTGGGTTTTTTTGGTCTTACTTTGTATTCATAATAGATTTAAGGATTATATACATTAGAAAAAAAAAAAGGCAAAAAGAGGCATATTTTATAGCTAGGGTTTTAGTGATACCAGCAATATGGTACTGCAACCATCTCAACATCAGCACAAGAATCAAGAAGATGAAAAAATAGCATTTCCCGTGAAGCTGGAAATCACCAGAACTACCTGACACTGATCACAATTACTGTTATAATAATCTGAGACCAAAAGCAACAATGAGAAGAATGTACCATAAAACATCTGAATTAAGACTGAATATTATGATTGCTTATTTACTATGTGATTTGGGAAAATGTTCACATGGATTTATATGTTAACTCACCAGTTTGTTGTAATTTTAAATAGTTATAGGAAAAGTCAAAATTAATTATAGCACAAAATACATTTTCATTTTAGGTTATAAAAACAAAAGAGGGGAATTCAGGTATTATATTACAAGAAAGAATA
This sequence comes from Dryobates pubescens, assembly GCF_014839835.1. Taxonomy (NCBI): domain Eukaryota; kingdom Metazoa; phylum Chordata; class Aves; order Piciformes; family Picidae; genus Dryobates; species Dryobates pubescens. The sequence continues at coordinate 2,052,321 of NC_071621.1, forward strand.
GTTAAAGCAAATTTTCTCAAATTTTCACTTTATATGTGATTATAAATGTGATTTAACAAAATTTATAGAGGATATAAGAATAATGGAAGTTTTAGCTAGGAGAAATTTGAAAGAAAAAGAAACAGCATTAGGCCAAAGTGAGTATGAATAGGAGTCAGTACTTTTCCTTAGCAAAAACAAAGGACCAACAGATCAGTATTATTAGGATGAGTAAAAATGTATTATCGTGTTATGTTCAATTTTATATTGGGCAGAACCATGAATATTCAGGATGCCATCTCTGAACCAGTGTCGTAGTTTGGGCTGGGTGCCCTCTGCTACAGGGGTGTTTCCTGTGTCCAGAAGTCCAGCCCAGTGGGTAGACACAGGAAATTATGTATTTCTACCATAATCCCTTGTACCACTATAAATTTTGTGGCGGGGTCTGGCACTTCTCTCTTTCCTTCGTCTCCGACACCCAGTAACTGGGGGAGACATCTCCCGGCCATGTGCCTGCCTAGGCTCAAGGCCACGGGGGGATGGGCAGTCTCAGATCTGGCCAGCTGAGACCAGCCTAGTAGTAGAGGAGGGGGGAAGGAGGAGCCCTGGGGGTTTTTGGGTGCACCCTCAGGTGGGGATGGGACCTTTCTGGGTCTATTTGGTCTCTTTCTTGTCACTATGCTCCCTTTTTGTACACACTCACTGTTCTCTATTTAAACTTTCCATCACCTTTGCAATCTGTTTGAGTCGTTATTTCTGCACGTGGTGGGGAGGGGGGTCTGCCCCAACCCATTACAACCAGCAAAGGAGCTTTTTCACTCTTGCTCTTTGCCTGCAAGTATTTTCTTTATTTATGAAGATGGAGTCTGGCCAGATCTATCTTTATGAATCAAGGAGAATATTGCTAACATTAAACGATTTATGATTTTTGACCATCTTAGAAAAGTAAAGATGTAACATACATTTAGAGCAGATTGTAAAAGACAGTGCTGAAGATTAGGTTTTTTGTGTTTTGTCTACATCTGGCTACTGCCTCTCCTGATAATCCCTTTTCTACTTGCCTTATGGGATAGCCTTTGGATAACTGGCCAGTCCCATCATCCTTTTTTATGTGTTAATGAAGCTTTCTTAAAACAATCATTTATGCTTTTGTTGTTTTACTCTTTTTGTTACTTTGTTACCTTGTTTATTACAATGCTTGCTTGATCGTTCTCTTAAGAAAGCTCTTGTTGCGCAACAGAAAGGGGGAAATGACACACTGAATTTAGGGGGTAGAACCTCAAGCAATGCTCAGCTGATAGAAGGAAATGTTTTAGCTCTTGTGGGCCACAAACCTTGGGAACAAACTGCAGCTATGTAGAGAGAAAAAAAGCATTTAGCTGATTACCAATGGCCATTGTGACTCAGGGAAGCCACACAATGACCTGAGAATAAGAGCTGGTAAACATTGCAAGAGAGTCTTTTGTCTTCTGTCTGAACTCAGATAAGAGATGCATGATCGTTTGCCTTTTGTCTAACACCTGTCTGAGGGATGTGCGTTCCCTGGCATTTTCTCGGCAGCCAATCATGAGTCTGTAACTGTCGAATGGACACATCCAATTACCAATCACGAATTGCTTTTGATTATGTTAGCCTATATAAAGAAATGACTTTGTACACTAAAGTAGACACTTTGCTTGCATCAAGCTTTGTCTCCATCTCTCAATCACAGTAAGCAAGGTTTTTTAACTATTGGAAACCTCCAAGAAGAGTTTTTGAAATCTTTCGTTATGAGGACAGAATTATGTTGACCTGTGACCCATGATTATGTCACAGTTTTCTATTCTTGCTCAGATTTCTCAGGAAGGTCACTACTGGTGGTGAACAGAATTTAACTTCCCTCCCCCTACATTATATGGTCATTTTGGTGTGCATATTTTTGTGCATAAAAAATAAACCAAAATGTCTATTACACTAATACACATTTCTCTATTTTCTTACTATATACCTGTAAACATAACAAGGAAGAAAATATAAGCTTATTCACTTTTGTGTCACTGTGGTCCATAATCGTTTATCTTGGTTCTCTGACATGGTTTAATCGCATTGTTGGTTTGACATCTCAAAAGAGAATATTCCCTAGTTGCTTGATGTCAAATTTATGTTTGCACAAGATTTCAATGTAAGTTTCTATTTAAGCACATAATAAGTGTTATAAAGAATTTACTGAGTCCCATTTAAATTTATAAAGAATTTAATAGGCGAGCAATAAAGCAAATGCAGCGCTGGGCGACAGAGGAGTCTCCGCTCCACCAACTGCCGCACCTCACCCTGAGTTCATCAGTCTTTTATGTGGTGGTTCTTCCGTATCTGTGTTTTCCACGGTTCGGGATATGCATGCTCTAACTGTTGCTAGGGGGTCGTTTTCTGTCTTCAGGGGGTCGGTGAGGCTGAAGCAAGCAGTCTTCCTCTATGTCCTTTCCTTCAACTTTAGTTATACATTACCATATATAGGCAAGTCTTTTGTTTAAAGCTAAAGTCAAGGGTTACATAGTATCAGCATCCTTGTTGCACAAGCTTCTTAGTTCGGCTAGCAAACACACAATGTCGTTGTTTGACACTTAGCAGCACAGCAGGTTCCTGTATACAATGGGGCTATAACGGGTTTTGGTGATACAGCAAATTCCTACATACCATGAGGCTATAACAGGTTTTGGTGATACAACAAATTCCTACATACAATGAGGCTATAACAAACATTTCCTCTAACCCTTTTTAACAATTTCCCCCCTTTTTGTTGTTACCCTTAAATGTTTGTTCTTTTCTTTAACTATAAGTCCTTTTCCTGATACAGTTCATGATCCTTCAGTTCAATTCCGTGTCCTCCATTTCGTGGCATAGTTAGAATTAATAGTTTTGTGGTTTCAAACCTTTTTTCAACAAGTTGTATAAGCCGTTGGATTATACATGGCCCCAGCATCAATCCTAGAAATATTAAAATGAGTGGTCCTGCCATTGTAGACAATAGTGTGGTTAACCAGGGTGACATATTAAACCATTTCTCATACCAAGTTCCCCCATACTCTCTTTCCTTTTTGCGTTGTTCCAATCTCTTCCTGAGTTCAGCCATTGAATTTTTAACCATTCCTGTATGGTCAATGAAGGAACAACACTCTTCTTGTAATGCTACACATAACCCTCCTTCTTTCAGTAGCACTAAGTCTAAACCTCTTCTATTTTGTAAAGCTACTTCAGACAGAGATTTAACAGAAGTGGCTAAGTTGTCAATTGACTGTTCAATTCTGCTTAGATCTTCATCTACTGCTTTTTGTAGGGTTTGCATTTCTTGATTTTTAATTAATGAAGCTATTCCTGTTCCAGCACCCACCCCTCCAACAGCCAATAATGCTGCTATTGTTATTGCCGTTACTGGTTCTCGTTTTGACCGAGTCCAGTCATGTTCATAGTGGTGTATCACCTCTTCCATTGGATGATATATTAACCGAGGAATTATTGTCACCTGTATGCAAAATTCTGACACATTAAAAACCTTTAGAGACAGACATGGTGTTATACCGATATTTGAACATAACCACTTGGCACCTTGTGCCGGTATTACCCATTGAATGTTTTCATTCTGCTTTTTTTGTATCCTTTCTTTGGATACTGTGTTTGTACAGAATCTACTGTACTGCCTTGGGACAGTACCAATGCATTTCCCAGAGCCAGAAACATATTGCATAGTGAGTCCTTGGGTATTATTTTGGTCCCATGGACACTCAGGTGGATTAGTTCCATTCGTCCATTGTACTTTCCCTAATTGCCCAATAGCTTCATAATAAGGTGGTCTCATATTATAACATAGCCAACATTCGGTAGTCAAATTTGGATGTGTTTTGTTTAAAGCAACATAGGCCGCATACATAATTCCTAATAGTGGATCATTCAGTTCAAGTGGATCATTTTCTTGTATTTCAGGGGGATCCTGGGTCCGTATATCCATACGGGCTGTGCCCGTGGCGTCTATAGCTAGATCGGACAGAATTGGGCTAGGAGTGGTAGTTAATGGTGCTTCTTGTTTCATGTTTGAGGATGTTAATACTTTATTAGGGCCAATTGCCATGGGAGGGTCATATGGCATATATTTGCGCCGTATTTGAAAGATGCTGCCTCTATCGGTACCTGGTTCCCAATACCTTATTCCCCAGGTACGTCCAATTTCCCAAGAAGGGTCTCCAGGGTCTTTTACTGTGATTTCTATCCTCCAACATTGGTTGTTTCCCATAGAACTGGGATGCTGACCCCCAACAGAATCATATTTAGGAACCTTACATCCAGGAGGCCCCCATGTTACAGTTATAAAAGGATCGCCCCCTGCTTTCCAACTTGATGCTATTGTTTCACATCCCCAATAAGCACAATAATAATGCCCTGGTGCATGGCAATACCCCTTCCCTGGGTTTGAAGCAGGACATATGTAATAGGGTTTGGTTATTATGCGATGACAATCTTGTCCAACGCACAATGATGATAGTTTTGCGGTAAAATTCCAATCACTCCCTACTCCTGCATATTTATCTACCACCCTTGATTCTTCCACATTAATCAATTCCCAGATTACAGGTCAGTGTGGATTATAGTTTTCAAACGTCCAGATCACTGATGCTTGGTCGATAAAATAAAAAATCATGAGCCACCACTTCAGCTGGTGTTTATGAACATTCCTCACAAGGTTTCCTCTGCCTCGCTCGTCAACTTGGTTGCAGCAAGCTACGAGGTGCATTTTTCTTCTCGGCAGCAGGTCACCCATTACAGGAAGTGTTCAAGGGGCTCCTAGATTGAGGTCTGTGTTGGCAAAAGAGGCCTTTAGTTCTTTAGTCATTACAAATTCCCTTTCCACACCTTAAATCTTCTACATCCAATACACAATTAATGACCCAATAATTGCTACAATAAATCCTAAGACACACTGTACAGCAAAAGGTAACTGTTCAAACCAAACCCAATTCATGTAGGAGACCCAGTCTTATTCAAAATAGGTCCGTCTTCCCGTTATCTGTGGAACAAAAAGACATCAAATTTTAAGGCTAGCTGAAAACTTCTTACATACTACATCCCAATCTTCATCCAAAACTTGCAGTGTGTGAGGCAAAGGTACCTGGGGACCACAAACTGATTGTAAGATTATTGTCTCATGATCCGTGATTGCAAGTTTTACAGCTTGATTCAATCTCCAATACAACAACCTGAGCTCAAGATCTTCTCAATTTTCTATTAATTCTTTTGCTTTTTGATAATCCGGTTCTCCAGTTTCTTTAGGCAATGCATCATGATAATTTAATATATCTAACTCATATGAACATGCTCTACATTTGTGGCCTAAAACAAAATGATGTTGATATACCCAACAAACATCCCAACAACCCCCACAAAGAATTTTCACCCATGCCAAATGGAGGTGTGATCCACAACATAAACAGGCAGGGTCCCTGCTTGGATAGTTCACAAAGTTCCTGCGGATCCACGGGACAATAAATTCAAGATCCTCTTCATGATTCACAGTAAGTTTTACTCCAAACACCAGTTCGATGCGGTTCAACAATGGAGTAATCTTACGCTGTAACCGCTGAATTCGCCTCAGCAAACAGCTACTTTCATTGTCCTGGGAGATTCCTAAAGAGTTCTCTTTGTTTGTCAAGCTAATCTGAGCTTCAGATCTCCCTTGGAGCTGACGACTTTCCATTCTTTGTAGTCTACAGGTCCTTTAATTCTGCTTGCGTGGGTCCAACCCTTTTCCGCAGTTCTGACAGATGTATTAGTAGTCAGGAGGACCAAATAAGGGCCCTCCCAACGAGGCTGCAGGGTGGGTTCCTTCCAAGTCCGTATCAAGACCCAGTCACCAGGCTTTATCTGATGTAAGATAATATTTAAAGGAGGTCTCTGAGTTATCTGCCCTTTTTCCCACAATTCCTGCCTAAACCTCATTAATTCACTGATATAATTAGCAAGGTGTGTGTCTACCACCTTGGGATGATCTGCTGGAACTCCAGCATCATAGGGCATACCATATAACATTTCAAAAGGAGAAATTCCTATGTCTGCCCTAGGTTGGGCCCTAATATTCAAAAGGGCTAATGGTAAACATTTTATCCATGACATTTTCGTTTCCAAAGTCAATTTCGCTAATTGCTTCTTTAATTCCCCATTCCTGCGTTCAACCCGTCCTGAGCTTTGTGGGTGCCATGGGGTATGACTCTTCCACTTAATCCCAAGTGCCTCTGTCAAATTTTTAATTACTTTAGAGGTAAAGTGGGGCCCTTGGTCTGAATCTATGACTTCCGTTACCCCATATCGTGGGATAATCTGTTCCAACAAAATTTTTGCTACCGCTTGGGCAGTCGCCCTTGAGGTAGGAAAGGCTTCCACATAATGTGTGAGGTGGTCCACCATAACCAATACATATTTATATCTCCCTATTTTTGGAAACTCTGTAAAGTCAATTTGTATGTTTGAAAAAGGCCTAACGGCCATAGGCCGCCCACCTAAAGGTAACTTCCTTGCCGCTGCCTTATTAACTTTAAGACATGTTAAACATCCTTGTATAATTTGTTTTGCCAAGTCGTGTAGTCCAATTGTCATAAATTTCGTACTAAAATGATCTATCAATCCTTGGGTTCCCCAATGAGTCTGACTATGCAATGTCGTCAGTATTTGAAGAGCAACTGACTTTGGTAACACCTTTCTGCCATCCAATAAATACCACCCGTCACTCTGTTTCTGGACCCCCAATTCGGTCAGTTTTTTTTCTTCTCGAGGAGTGAATACTAAGGAAGTATCTGGCTCCTTGCTAGAGGGATCCCCTTGTTTATCTATCAGAGTGTATTCATGAATAACCCCCATTGCTGCTCGTTTTGCCTCTGAATCTGCCACATTATTTCCTCGTGTTCGGAAGTCTAGTCCTTTTTGATGGCCCCTAAGATGTACCACTGCTAATTTATAAGGTCCCCGTAAGGCCCTTAAAACTTGAATAATTAGCTCTTGGTGTATCAAATCCTTTCCCTGCGAGTTTATAAGACCTCTTTCTTCCCATATTTTCCCAAAGGTGTGAGTCACCCCATAGCTATACCGGGAGTCTGTGTATATAGTTCCTATCTTCCCTTTTAATCGTTTTAAAGCTTGTAACAGTGCATAAAGCTCACAGGCTTGTGCCGACCAAGTAGGGCTTAAGGGTCCCGATTCTAATGTTTTTAATGTTTTTCCATCAATCACTGCATATCCCGACCTTCTTTTTCCATCTACGACTCTGGATGAACCATCCACAAAAAGTTTTTCTCCCTCATCCAACTCTTCTTCTTCTAAATCAGGTCGTATCTTAGTTTGTGCCTCAATTGTTGTAATGCAATTGTGTGTCAATTTTTCTCCTTCTGGTTGGCCATATAAAAATTCAGCTAAATTTTGCAAATTGGTAGTTTCTAATGACAAGTCAGGGGATTCTAACAAAGTACTTTCATATTTCAATAACCTAGAATCCGAAATCCATTTTTCAGCCTTTTGTTGTAATACACTTCGGATATTATGTGGGGATAATACCCTGATGTTGCTACTAAAAGTAACTTTTCGTGCTTCTTTGACCAATTGAGCACAACCTACTACTGCCTGCAGACAAGTGGGCCAACCTCGACTCACGGGGTCTAATATTTTTGAAAAATATCCCACTGGTTTCTTTTTCCCTGCCCATTCCTGAGTCAGGACTCCATACGCAGTACCCTCTTCAATATTGACAAAAAGGAAAAATTGCCTTTTTAAATCTGGGAGGCTAAGAACTGGGGCATTAATCAAGTCCTCCTGTAAAACACACCACTTCCTTTCGTCCTCCCCAGTCCATGTTATAACTCCATCCAGGGTAAGTTTTTGATATAAAAATTTTACCTTATTACTATAGTTCTCTATCCATTGTCTACAATATCCTACCAATCCCAAAATCTGGCGTATCTGTCTCTTACTCTTAGGCCTTGGTAATGCAAGTATTCCTTTGACACGTTCGGGATCTATCTTCTTTTCCCCTTTACTAATATAATGGCCCAAATATCTAACTTCTTCTTCTACAAACTGTAGGTTTTTTTTTTTTGACACCTTAAGACCCTTTAATCCCAGAAAATTCAAAAGCCGAATACTTTCTGCTCTAACTCCTTCTTCATTTTCCCCAGCAATCAATAAATCATCCACATATTGTAAAAGAGTAATCCCAGGGGTTGGCTGATATTCCTGAAGTATTTGTTCTAATGCTGGTCCAAATAAATTGGGGGATTCTGTAAATCCCTGGGGTAAAACTGTCCACCTTAATTGCTGTCTCCTTCCAGTGTCCAGATCTTCCCATTCAAAGGCAAAATAATCTCTACAAGATTCATCCAATGGACAGGCCCAAAATGCATCTTTCAAATCAATCACACTATACCACAGATTTTCAGGACCTAACTTACTTAACAAAGTATAGGGGTTGGTTACCACAGGAAAACGAGGCACAGTCCTTTTGTTTATTGCCCTTAAATCATGCACCAACCTGTAAGTCCCATCCGCCTCTTTTACTGGCAGTATTGGGGTGTTAAAGGGTGACATGCAGGGTTCCAAGAGTCCTTGTTTAATTAATCTCTCAATTTCTGGTTTTAAGCCTTTTCTACCCTCGATCGAAATGGGGTATTGTTTTATAATAATTGGTCTTTCTGGGTCTTGAATTTTGACAGTAAATGGGGGTATTTGCAAACGTCCAACACTCTCAGGGGTATACCAAACCTCAGGGTTTATCTTTTCCTCATCCTCAGTTCGTAGAGGACAGAGCTTAATCTGAATGGTTTTATCCTTTACTTCTAAAGAAATTCCTAACTCTACAATCAAATCTCGACCTAACAAATTAAATTCTGCCTCTGGTACTATTAAAAAATCTCCTAAACTTATTTTAGAGCTCGTTTCAACTTCCACATTCTTCACAATCCCTACTCTAAAGGGTTCACCCTTTGCCCCAATCACCATAGTGGTGTCTGAGGATAATTTACATCCTACGGGCAATCGCTGAATAGTAGATCTTTCAGCACCCGAATCCACTAAAAATTGAAACTCCTCCTGCAAGGGACCTATCCTTAAAGTTATCAAGGGCTCATGATGTTTCTGGGTCCCTAATAAATAGAGCCCCTGACCCCCCTAATCCTCCTTGAACATTTTTTCATCCTGGATCCTGCTTCTACAATTTCGTTTCAAATGTCCCTTCTTTCCACAGTAAAAACAAGTTCTTTCTTCCCTTTTGTCTTCCACAGCCATCCGCCGACTGTCTACTGGTTGAGGTGGGGGCCTATTCTCTCTTTTACCTATCCCTTGATTCTCTCTGACTGCTGCCACCATCATCCGAACTTGTTTCTTGTGATTTTCTTCATCCCTCCTCACATACACCTTCTGAGCTTCCCTTAGCAATTCATCCAACCCTCTATCCTGCCAATTATCAGTCTTCTCCAATTTTTTTCTAATGTCCTCCCAAGACTTCGCAACAAATTGTGTTTTCAATAACGCCTGACCCAGCGGCGTTTCTGTATCCAATCCAGAATACATCTGTAAATTTTGCTGTAGGAGGTGTGGGTATGGTATAGGGTGGGGGTCCCGTGGGTATATTATCCTCCTCCCTGAATTTTGGTTTCTTCTTCTGTGTATCTATAGAAGAAAGGGAGAAGAGGGACACCCCTGGTCCCCCTGGTCGGGTGACCCATACCGCTGCATATTCATTTTCTTCCTGGCTAAAAGGAGTCTTTTCATTTACCCAAATGTTTAATTGTTGTTGGACCCAGTCTTCACTAGATCCGTATTTGGGCCACCAGACGGCTGACCCAATCTTTTGGTCTCCCCATGTGTTAATACAATAATTAATCATCTTATCTTTGGACTTATTTCCTGTACCTGGGTAGTGTTTCCACATAGTTAGCATAAAATATAAAGGTGAGTCCTTAGGTATATAAGGACGCTTAATGGGAACAGGCACCTTACTTTTTCCCTGTCCCATCTTCCAGAGGGTTCACACACACAATTATATACACTTACTTCCCCTTGTTCGTGGCTCACGCTTGGGATAGCAGTGAGAACCGCACTACTGGAGGGTCCGCACTCGCTTGGGTTGGTCCGAGCTATCGGCCCCCTCTCATGCACACACCACACAATCCACTCTGGGGAACCTGACCCCGACCGTACGGAACCCTGCCCGAAAAAAGCAGATACTTACGCGTCCCGCGTCTTCGTCCGGACTTTTGTGCACAAAATTTATGGGGTCAACCGGTTGTTCTTTTACTTTATTGCTCAAATTTCGGATCGTCAGTAAGGATGAGGCAGGAGTACGAACAACGGAGCCGCTGATATCAGCGGGGCGCCTCTCCGGTGCTCTCGTCCCACTCCCTATTCCTTATCCGAGTCACGGCACCAAGATTGTTATAAAGAATTTACTGAGTCCCATTTAAATTTATAAAGAATTTAATAGGCGAGCAATAAAGCAAATGCAGCGCTGGGCGACAGAGGAGTCTCCGCTCCACCAACTGCCGCACCTCACCCTGAGTTCATCAGTCTTTTATGTGGTGGTTCTTCCGTATCTGTGTTTTCCACGGTTCGGGATATGCATGCTCTAACTGTTGCTAGGGGGTCGTTTTCTGTCTTCAGGGGGTCGGTGAGGCTGAAGCAAGCAGTCTTCCTCTATGTCCTTTCCTTCAACTTTAGTTATACATTACCATATATAGGCAAGTCTTTTGTTTAAAGCTAAAGTCAAGGGTTACATAGTATCAGCATCCTTGTTGCACAAGCTTCTTAGTTCGGCTAGCAAACACACAATGTCGTTGTTTGACACTTAGCAGCACAGCAGGTTCCTGTATACAATGGGGCTATAACGGGTTTTGGTGATACAGCAAATTCCTACATACCATGAGGCTATAACAGGTTTTGGTGATACAACAAATTCCTACATACAATGAGGCTATAACAAACATTTCCTCTAACCCTTTTTAACAATAAGCTCTTCATCTTTTAAGATAAAAGTCTAACATGCCTGTTTTGAGTAGTATGCATAAGAAAGGAAGATATGTACTTTAATTTTCACAAGGTGTATTGAGTATAAAACATACTAAAATGATCCTTTTGGTTTATTTGAAAAAGATACTATTTTCTTGAAAGTTCAGTAACCTCAAGCACATCTCCAAACCTTTTAAAGATCCCTTGTAGACTATAGCCATGAAATTGTATTTATATTGCATGTTCAAAGTTGTCTTTGTTACAGAGACAATTGGAAATGAGTGAGTTGCTTTATTCCTAAATCGAAGGAGTAACTTTAGTTCCTTTTATGCATTGAAACAATTGGAGACAATAACATTAAAAAGTAGTGGTGGCTACACCCATATATTTGCACTGCCCAGCACAGTCTAACCAGGGGACAAATTATGAGGGCTGTGAGGTCTGCTCTTCACCAAAAAAAAAAAAAAAAAAAAAAAAAAAAAAGAAAAAAAAGAAAAAAGTCTGGAGCTGTTTAGTGCACTGAGTGAGGAAGATGTACAGCAGACTTGCTTACATACAGAATATTCTGGAGAGATAGACTCAAAAGTATAAATAAAGTATAAATAAAGTTGCTTTTCGTTAAGGTATGACTCGGGAAACAGGGTTTACATGTATGGTTTTTGCATGAGATACATAGTCTCCCCTATTAGAGCAATTCTGCTAGATACCAAATATTGCTAATCAATATGAACAAAGGTGCAACGGGTAAGTTAAAATGGGCATTGATAGCGGTTGTCTTTTACTGCCCACTTTGCCATGCCAACAGTGACATTAAACTGTTACAAACATGACACATTTGTATTGTAATCCACCATTAGAAATTGATTTCATTATCCTCTATTTATATAGCTTCTAGTGGAATAGAATCCTTGCAAGCAGAAGTAAGCACCTCTGTGAAAAGAATAACTATTATCAATCTGCAGTTGACCTCAAAGGCTGCTCATGATCCTGATCCAGAATTCTTGTGTATGATGGGGGCTGCCAGCTTCTCCTGCACCTATGCGAATAAGGATTTCAAAGTTCTTGCCTTTTCAAATTTTGATACAAGAAATAATTTAACATTCTCAAATACTGGCTTTATCTGTTCAGTGTATTATATAGGAGTGCATTTCCAGCATATTTTTGAATGTGTATGTTAACAAACAGGCAGATTTAAAGCCTCCTAAGGATGTGTGGGGGATAATTGAAGCAATGACTCCAAGTTCTCCATTTTAGGAGCCTTTAAAACTAGGGCTGCTAACACATAAGACATTCAACCAGAGCAAATCCTATTTGTGTGTCTGATCAAGAATATATTATATGGCATCAGTTATAAGCTTGTGTAGGTATACTGTTTCTGGACTTGTGGTTATTTCCAGAAAAAAAAATACAGGAATATAAATTATTGCTTTCTTTAAGCACAGTGTTCATCTGAGACTTAAGTCAGATAAACTAGCTGATTTTTGCTGAAGAAAATCTAGTGGTTTATTTACTCTTTTTTGGGGGATTTTATATGATTTAATATGGCTTTTAGGATAAAAGGACACTTTCACACTGTATCACAGAGTTTCAATGTCTCTAAGCAATGACTGGTATGATGGGTTAGCCCCCATCATGGAAGCAGGGGAGGAGGGCTTGTGAGAGCATTGCCCTGCAGAGGGTTTTCTCCCTGGGAAACTAAATTAGTCCTTTCCATTCCCCCTCCCTGCCCAGCAAAGCTATAAAAAGGAGGATACAGCAGCCATTAGGTCTCTTGGCCCCCTGCCTTTTGCCTGGACAAGGACTGCCGCTGGTTCCCCTGCTTCTCTGCCACATGGTCCTCCCTCCTGTACCCACATCTTGGCAAAGGACTGGTTTTGTATTTCATATTTCTTTTTTTTTCCCATCCATCCTTGTTCTTTACCCTTGTGAACCCTACCTGGTATTGTTACACATATATGTGTATATATATATATATATATATACACTGTTTAATTCTGGTGCATTGGCCGGGAAAGTTTGCTCAACCTTCTGTTCTCTGAACTCCCAATGAAGAGGGCCTCCACTATTTGGTGGCTTTATTGGTGATTAGGGAGATCAGGAGGCAGCACTTTCCAAACTCACATATAAGCAAGCAAGGGAATTTTTTCCCTTTTTTCTTTTCATTTTCTTTTTTCTTTTCCTTCTTTTTCCTCTTTTTTGTTGTAGTCCAATTGGCAGTGTTACCCCTGTGAAGGCCCTGAGCATAGGATCCAGGCCGTTCGGTGAGTCTAGCCTTGGTAGAGGAACTCCTGGCTAAGGGGGGTCCTGGAATTTCACTGTGGGTGGGGATTCCAGGACTCTGGGTGGTAGCCAGGAGGTCTTCACAGCCCGGGAGAATTCGGAGAATTTGGGCTGTGAGGTGCAGAGTTGTTTCTACAGTCTGGGGGCTGTGGAGCCTAGTCATTGGTAGGGACTGGGTGACCAGTGCTGCATCCCGGTTTCCGGTGTTCCAGCGGTGGGGGACCTGATTCGGGAGTTTTGGGTATCCTGCAGTCAGTTCCTTGGGAGGCCTGAACTGTGGTGCAGTTATGCTTATGGGTTTGACGTCCCGGTTTCCAGAGGGACCGCGGTTTGAGGGAGTTTTTGGTTTCCATGGTCTTGGATTTCCAACAAGATGGCTGCAGGATTTGTGAGGTTTTTTTTCTGCAGTTTTGACTTTCTCAGGGAGCGGGACCAGCACTGCGAAAGAACGTAGCATTTGTATTGTGGTAACCAGGAGATCTCGGTGGTTTAGTGTCGAGTGGTTAGGAGCCGGCAATCTCAACTGCAGCGTCTCGGAGTCAGCTCTTCACTGCCATGGCTCGGTTTTGATCCCCGGTCAGTGATTAGTGATTAGGAGAATGGGACAAAAGAAAAGCAAGTCATCAGAACTCCCTCCCACTCCCCCAGAGTGTGCGTTAGGGATCATGTTACAGTATTGGGATGATGACGAGTTGAGAAAAGGAAAATCAAAGGGAAAAATGGTTTACTACTGTATGCAGGTATGGCCAAAAAAAAACATTAAGACCATATGTATTTTGGCCCATACTTGGATCTTTTGATCTCTGGGCCCATGACACTTCTGGCCACCAAGGGAGAGATGCCACATACCAGTGGGCTCAGGACAGATCAGTGGTCACATCTATGGAGGCCATCTCACAGGTTATCCATGAGTGTGACATCTGTGCTGCCATCAAGCAGGCTAAGTGCATGAAGCCTCTGTGGTATGGGGGGAGATGGTCGAAATATAAGTACAGAGAGGCCTGGCACATTGACTACATCACTCGTCCTCGGTCTCACAGTGGCAAACAACATGTACTGACCATAGTGGCTGGAAACCTACCCAGTACCTCATAAGACATATCCTGTGGAGACATGGCACCCCTGGCAGGATTGAATCAGAAAATGGAACCCACTTCAAGAACCATCTCATAAGGGACTGGGCAAAGGAACATGGCATTGAGTGGCTTTACCACATCTTATACCATGCACCAGCTGCAGGGAAGGTCAAACACTACAATGGCTTGCTAAAGACCACCCTAAAAGCCATGGGGGGTGGAACCTTTAGGAACTGGGAAAGACACTTAGCTCAAGCCACTTGGTGAGTGAACAGCAGAGGATCTGTGAACTGAGCTGGTCCTGCCCAGTCTGACCTGCTGCAAACAATGGATGGAGATAGAGTTCCTGTAATTTCTGAGAAAAATCTGCTGGGGAAGTCAGTGTGGGTTTTCCCTGCTGCTGGTGGGGGCAAACCAACCCGAGGGGTGGTCTCTGCTGAGGGCCCTGGTCACACCTACTGGGTCATGTTAGAAACTGGGGATATTCAGTGTATCCCACAGCGGAAAGTGACTCTGGCTGAGAGGGGATGAACTCAGAGCGGGGAGCACACATCAGTGTATTATAGTCACTGTATAGTAGTTATAGCTTGTCCTAAGTTTTCTCCCTCCTAGCTTAAAACCAGCCTAGCATCCAGCACTCAGCATGAACACACTGCACACCAATCCAGAGAGCCCCTGTGCCCCTCACCTGCAGCTGTTCCTGATGTCCCTACAGCAATGCACTGTTCCCAATGTCCCTACAGCAATAGACTGTTCCCGATTTTCTTTCCCTTTCAAAGACAGATTGATTCCTGATTCTTCTCCACATTCCTGCCCAGTTCAAGCACCACCTACAGTGACCATCACCAGAGAGGGAGAGACTGCCTTGAGGGAGAGAGAGCTGGGAAAACAAAGGACTTGCATTGAGGCTTCGAATACCACATGTCAAGATTGGATGAAGGGCCTGTGACAGGAGAGTGGAAGTGGAACAGAGAGGTGGATTTTTATAGCCTTGCTGGGCAGGGAGGGGGAGTGGAACAGACTAATTTAGTTTCCCAGGGGGAAAACCCCCAGCAGGGCCATGCTCTCACAAGCCCTCCCCACCCTGTTTCCAGTATGGGAGTTAACCCATCATGATTTGTCACTTACAAAATGCTTCATAATAAGTTATAAAGCTCATCCCAAAATAGTAATAGAGAAATAATTAATAACTCTCTGCTTATCTCACTTTTCAAGGAAAAAGGAAAATTATTGTGGGTCACTGAAGAAGATTTAATGTATGTGACACTATTAACAAGTATTCTGTTTGCTAAACATTATAGAAACATAAAAAAGTTCAGAATTGATAGGGTGAAGGTGAGAGGGGGAGTGAAGCTGAAGAACAAATACCCACAAAAAGCATGAAGACTGAGAATTAACTTTCAGAATGGGAATTAACTTTTAGAAGAAGCCTATTTGTACACAGACCTCCCTTTGGCAGGATTTGCACATGAGACTGAACAGGAAGACAAAATCCATCTGATTCCCAAAGAAAGCCCTATATAAAAAAATAATCTTTTGCTCAAAAAAGAAAATGGAGAGAGTGAAGGGGAGGGGTGATGAGGGAAGCACTCTGCTATTTCTATCATTATCCCAAAAATAGTCTTTTATTTCTTGATTATACCTCACTCTGACATGCATAAAAGAAGCAAAAAATCATCAAGGAAAAGATTTCAAGAAACAGTCTACATCATTCAGCCTTCCTGTGAACAGGAACATGGACTGAATATTAAGAAGAAAAAATGCTGTCATTAATAAGACACAAGGAAGTACATGCATACAGAGTACTTCTACATTCACTTTCCAGCCATGAGTGTGTAAAGGCTTAAGTTACAATATTAAGGTACAAAGAACCTCTTAACAGATGTTGTTTGGGAATCATGACACTGAACAGAGGAGGGAAGAGAAGAGAGGGTTATTTCTCTTGGGCAGGTGTGCAGTGGCAGTGATAAGTGCAGTGAGTGATAAGTAAGTTTTCAAAGCTATTATAGCTAAGTAACTGTGCTCAGTACTTTGAAAATATACATTCTAATAAGTGTACTGCTTAGGTGGATCTGTGGTGTCATTAAGTTGATTGGTATAAATAATAATATGCATTTTGAACCTGAAAGAATGAAGAATTAGTGGTATGGCATAAATCATGCCACAGCAATCCACTGAAATTGCCTGCCATGAGCACACTTTGGAGTTTATTAAGTTGAATGTGAGCTTCATTCAGTTCCTGTGCTTGACTACAAAGAATAAGAAAAAATAATTAAGAAAAGATGTCAAGAGTGGATTGGATGTGGCACTTGGTGCCATGGTCTAGTCATGAGGTCTGTGCTGACAGGTTGGACACAATGATCTTTGAGGTATGTTCCAACCTTGGTGATACTGTGATAACAAAACAGCTTTTGGATAGAACTTATCTGGAAGCATTCCCATTTGACAGGCTTAACACCAAGTAGCAACAGAAGAGCTACTTGTAGCCATATAAAGACCTAAACAAGGCTAGACATAACTTAACATTTTCTGAAGTAATAAATTGCTATTGTGTTTTCTAGAAGAGAAATGCATATCCTTTGTTTAAAAAAATATACATTTTTTATGTTTTGTCAACAGAAACATTGATCTGTGTGATTAAGGCTAAGCCCTGTTCTCTGCTCTGTTGTGCTATTTTACTTAATTTTTCTTGCACTGTTTTGATTCAGTTCTCATAAGAGACAACTCTCCTAAAAGAGCTGAGTGAACTACCTTGGTATGGCTCTTTGCTGGTGTTGACACATTAATAGACTAAAAGATGCATTCCCTGCATTACTGCTTGCCTTACTTTTTGCCTCTTTCAACAGGAGTCTAAGGCTATCTCCAAACTCTCTCTTTTTCTTACATTTGTTACATTCCAGTATGAATGTGATTTATCTATTTATATACTTATTTTTCTAGCCATGAACAGTAAGAATCATCCCTACAATCAGGAGGAGTCTTGTATCTTGCATTTGTACTGGGAGGGGGCAGCAGGAAGGAAGTATGGCTTGGGGAAATAAAAAACATTGTCCATGAATATTTGTCTCTCTCATACTACTTCTACTCCCTGAATTAAGATAAATAGATCCACAAATGAGTAATGGCCATTCTGGAGGCTGAGAGGGCACAGGAAGTCTTGAGGTGGAAATAACTCGGAGTTGTTATTTAGATGTTGGGCTTTCACATGTAAGGGAAATGAGAAGAGATTTTGCAGTAGGAGCTTAAGGACATTTCATATATTTGTCGATAAATACAACTCTCATGAGAAAATATTTTATCCTCTTTCTAGTAGAAAAAAAATTAATTCAGGTGTTGTTGGTATTAAAGATGAAGTTTAGATATGGAAAGGAGACATATGATGTATCCATACAATGCTGTTTCGTACGGGTATATATTTGAACTTTCTTGGACTAAGGAAGAGTACGAAGGCAAAAGAAAAGAAAAGTGATGAATAATATTTATGTAATTCCTTTCACACATTATGGGGATCACCTTTACTTGAAACCTAGAAACGAGCAGCATATGGCAAAAACTATTGATTTGGCACTACTATACTGATATCCAATGCATCTATTTAAATATCCACTGTCCCTGTACCTGAATATTTGTTGGAAAGAAATTAAGTAATGATTTTTTTGCAATCAATATTTAGCATATCTTCTGAAACAAAATGTGGTTCTGTGCAAATTAGTTTTATATGTGATGTAATGAGTTCCAAGCATATTAAGATATTAACAGGGTTGGAGGACATCAGTGAGATGTACTTGTCAGTTTGGGTTCTCTGAATTTGCCTTATCATGGCATGGATTGGCTCTGGAAAGTGTTTTAAAAAACCTGCCTGGATAACATTGAGTTGTTTCTGGAATTTCTTTCTATTAACATTCTGTGAATAGGAAACATGACTAAAGCAAAACAAAGCACCTTGAGAATCTCAGAGGGTCAGTTGTCACTATACATTGTAATGTTGGGGGTCTGAGAATGGAGAGGTCTGAATTTCAACAGCATTTTAGTCATAAAGATGTACTTTTCAAGATGTCTACTATCCTCTCAAGATTATGAAGTGGAAGAGACTCTGCAAAGTCTCACTCTGTGTCTATTTAGATAAGGAAGCTGATGGCATCAAAAGACAGTTCATTTTGCTAACTGTAGGTTATGCAGCAAAGAAAAAGCGCTGTATACTCAAAAGGAATAGGGCAAGAAATCTTTTGTTATTTATAATTTGAAACATATCCCCATGGACATAACTGATGCTTACACTATGATTTGTCCTAATTGATGCTCATAAGAGCAGAGAAGCGACACTGAACAGAAAGGACCCTCCACATTATTTTACTTTTTTTTTTCTTCAATTGTTTTTCAATGACTCATTGTACAATCCTATGTAAGGTGAGACAGAAAGGAGCATCAACTTTCTAAATGCTGCAAATAAATAAACACACAGAACAACCCATGGTAAGCATATCAGAGTAATATCAGAAACCAATTGTATCGCAAATTATTTGGAGGAGGAAGGATGCATGGCAAATGGCTTCAACCAGGAAGTCTGTCACTCAGACTTAAACAAATAAAAAGATAAAAACCCCACTTCCCAAAACAAGCACACACAAATTGATATATTTTTTATTTTGCTATGCGGGAAATTGCTGACCAGCAGGCAGTGTGGTGACCTCTGCTCTCAGCCGTGATCATGGCATTGACAAGTGTCATTGTGAGAAATTGGAAAAGCAGAGAAATTCCATCAATGACTGAGTAGGCACACACAATACAGGATGCGCTTGTTATGGAAAAAAATGACACATTACTTGTAAGATAAATGCAACAACGAGGCAGCCACCTGGTACCCTGCTGGTTTAGGTTTTTTCTTTTGTCTTTTTTCCTCCTCTTTCAACTCCTAGTGACAAAAAAATTGGCCAATTTTAAACACCGAAAAGAATATATATATACACGCACACATATATTCACGTATGTGAAGAAGCTAGTTATATGTGCCCTGCTAAGACAATGGCTTGTGGGCTGCATGGGAGCTGTCTAGCACTCTTGTTTATTTTTTATTGGCTAGCATACTCCAACAACCACTCAATTTACAAAGAATAACATCCTGGGGACAGCCAGAGATGGTACTGATAGTGGTGCACAAAAATTTAATTTGCAGCATTAAGATACAGTATAAATTGTGTATTCCAGGAAAAATGGTTGGACATATTCTTGATTAGAACAACTTAAGAAAACCTGAGTGTTTTGAAATAGGATTTTGAAGTACACATTATGCTAATGTTTGTCTTTATTTTTGTTATACAATCACAATCTTTTTAGGTGTTACACAATCACATTTTTAGGTATTGCCTGATATCATATTCCTTTCATCAGTCTTTCTGAAAATGATAAATATATCTGTGGTAGTGGTCTTTAATGATAACTACAAAAGACAGATATTAAGATTTTGAGACAGGATTATAATACATGCTTTTCTGAAGAACAGAAATGTAACAAAACACTTAAAGCAATTCCTATTAGAATCAGTCTTTACTGTGTGTTTACCTCTTATGGTCTGACACTGCGGCAATGCCAGCGATGAGCAGTGTGAGCAATCTGGCAGTGTAGGCCTGGAGCCTGACATGGTCGTGGTAGGCGATGCTCAGCATAAGTGCAGAGCCAGCTAGCAGTGTAGAAAAACAGTGCTGTGCCTGCAGCATGTATCTAAAACAGGACACTGGTAGCTATAAACACAGCAAGTTATCTTGGGACAACAGGACATGCACCTGCATCAACAAACCTTGTGTGTCATTAGTAGTTGGACCAATAATCTATAAGAGTACGATGTGTGGTCACTCATAGGGAACCAATGAGTCCATGCCAACAAGGCACTCCGAGTTTATATAAAGAAGAATAGAATAGAATAGAATAGAATTAACCAGGTTGGAAGAGACCTTCGAGATCATCATGTCTAACCTATCATCCGACACCACCTAATCAACTAAACCATACAACCAAGCATCCTGTCAAGCCTCGCCCTGAACAACCCCAGCGACGGTGACCCCACCACCTCCTCAGGCAGCCCATTCCAGTGGGCAATCACTCTCTCTGTGTAACACTTCCTCCTAACCTCCAGCTTAAACCTCCCCTGACGCAGCCTGAGACTGTTTCCTCTTGTTCTGGTACTAGTTGCCTGGGAGAAGAGACCAACCTCCGCCTCACTACAACCCCCCTTCAGGTAGTTGTAGACAGCAATAAGGTCACTCCTGAGTCTCCTCTTCTCCAGACTAAGCAACCCCAGCTCCCTCAATCTCTCCTCATAGGGCTTGTGCTCCAAGCCCCTCACCAACCTTGTTGCCCTTTTCTGGACACGCTCCAGCAAGTCAACATCCTTCCTAAACTGAGGGGCCCAGAACTGGACACAGTACTCAAGGTGCGGCCTAACCAGTGCAGTGTACAGGGGCAGAATGACCTCCCTGCTCCTGCTGGCCACACTGTTCCTGATGCAGGCCAGGATGCCATTGGCCCTCCTGGCTGCCTGGGCGCACTGCAGGCTCATGTTCAGTCTACCGTCAACCAGCACCCCCAGGTCTCTCTCAGCCTGACTGCTCTCCAGCCACTCTGACCCCAGCCTGCAGCACTGCATGGGGTTGCTGTGGCCAATGTGCAGAACCCAGCACTTGGATGTGTTAAATCTCATGCCGTTGGATTCTGCCCATCTGTCCAGCCTGTCGAGATCCCTCTGCAGAGCCTCTCCACCCTCCACCAGATCAACTCCTGCCCCCAGCTTGGTATCATCAGCAAATTTACTGATGATGGACTCGATGCCCTCATCCAGATCATCAATAAAGATGTTAAAGAGCATGGGGCCCAGCACTGATCCTTGGGGCACACCACTAGTGACTGGCTGCCAGCTGGATGTGGCACCATTCACCACCACTCTCTGGGCTTGGCCCTCCAGCCAGTTCCTAACACATCGCAGTGTGCTCCCATCCAAGCCATGGGCTGACAGCTTGGCCAGGAGTTTGCTGTGGGGGATGGTGTCAAAGGCCTTGCTGAGGTCCAGGTAGACTACATCCACAGCCTGCCCTGCATCCACCAGGCGGGTCACCTGATCATAGGAGATCAGGTTGGTCAGGCAGGACCTGCCCTTCCTAAACCCATGCTGGCTGGACCTGATCCCTTGGCCATCCTCCAAGTGCTGTGTGACTGCACTCAAGATGACCTGTTCCATAATCTTGCCTGGCACTGAGGTCAGGCTGACAGGTCTATAATTCCCTGGCTCATCCAACCGGCCCTTCTTGTGGATGGGCACCACATTGGCCAGCTTCCAATCATCTGGGATGTCTCCAGTGAGCCAGGACTGCTGAAAAATGATGGAGAGCGGCTTGGCCAGCACATCTGCCAGCTCTCTCAGCACCCTGGGATGGATCCCATCTGGTCCCATGGACTTGAGTTGTAGAAGTTCCCTTGCTGCGCACTTCCCTTTCCTTTCCCTTCTTCTTCGCTTTACACTGTGCTATACTCGTACCATAGGCCTGCAATACTGGAACAATAAAGGAACAATACTCGATCATATCAGTCAGCTGTATTGATTCCAATCTCCGTCGTTGATATGACACCACTTTGTTCTGCCACCTTTTCAGAAATATAAGCTGTCTTTTCACTAGAAGTGTATCTGAATTGTATATTAAAAACATACATATCACAGAAAAGTACCAGATGAGCTCACTTGTCACTCAGCAATGAAACTCTTGCTCTGCAGCATAAGCCAGTGCTAAGTAGCATTGCCAAGACTGTGTAGACTTGAATCACAGAATCACAGAATCACAAATACACCTGGTTGGAAGAGGCCTCAAAGATCATCCAGTCCAATCCTCAAGCCAGCACTGAAGCGTCAATATTAAACTGTGGAGGACTTTTTGGCAGAACGTGGACACCTGATGGGAGTTATGAACAATCCACACTCTCAGGCCTGGGAAGAAGTGTAGGAGCTGTGGCAGTGGGCAACTTGCCCTTTGGAGCAGCTTTGAAGGCTGAGAAAAGGAAACTTGGAAGCTGATGAGAAAGCTGCCCTGCAGCTGTCTGGCTTTGGTAAGAAGGAGTTGCTAACCACAGAAATGAGCTATGCAAAGCACTGTGTAACCAAGCTTGACCATAGAGGTCCGTAAAAGCAAGAGATGTCAGAATAAAGTTGAGCTATGCTTTAACCATATTGGTGCTTGTCATAGTCTCCATTGCACTCTTACCGACACTAAACCATGTCCCCATGATGTGCTTAAAAACCTTCAGGGGCGACTCCACCAGTGCCCTGGGTAGACCATTCCAATATTTGATAACCCTTCCAGTGAAAAATTTTTTCTAACATCCAGTGTAAACCTCCCCTGGCACAGCTTGAAACCATTTTCTCTAGCAATATGTAGGATTACCTTTTATAGATATACCTCAGGCCACTATCACTCTGCTTACTTGAGAAAACAGTGATGACAGCAGAATAAATAACAAATTCAAAGTTATTCAAAACATTTTTCAGTTTATAAAAATTCATGAAATACATTTCTCAGTGTATGGAAATTCCTTAGAGAAAGCAACAGAGGTGTAGATATACCAAATAAACTTTACCTGCTTTGTTTTGTAGAAATGTATTTTATGGAAAGCAACGTACTGTACCACACAGAGGACAGATTTGGGCCTACAGCCATATTTGTGGGTCATCACAACACAACTGTTTCTCACACATGGTACAGAAATGGCTTTGATTAGCACATGCTGTGGCTATAGTAACTGTGATCAGTTCCTAGATGGAAGATGAATTGGACAGGGTTTACTAGACTGAGGGAGCTGAGGTTGCTTAGCCTGGTGAAGAGGAGACTCAGGGGTGACCTTATTGCTCTCTACAACAACCTGAAGGGAGGTTGTAGACAGGCAGAGGTTGGTCTCTTCTCCCAGGCAACCAGCACCAGAACAAGAGGACACTGTCTCAGGCTGCACCAGGGGAGGTTTAGGCTGGAGGTTAGGAGGAAGTTTTACACAGAGAGAGTGATTGCCCATTGGAATGGGCTGCCCGAGGAGGTGGTGGAGTCACCATCACTGGAGGTGTTCAGGAGGAGACTTGATAAGGTGCTTGGTTGCACGGTTTAGTAGATTAGGTGGTGTTGGATGATAGGTTGGACACGATGATCTTGAAGGTCTCTTCCAACCTGGTTTATTCTATTCTATTCTATTCTATTCTATTCTATTCTATTCTATTCTGTTTACTACAATTAGGTATGTTTAGTGATATGGCTGAAAGAGGAATACCAAGAAAGGCACCATTCAGTCTGAGTAAGTGCATCATAAAATCTCCTTTGTATTTGAATTTAGGATATCCTGTCTGAATTTCAAGTATGAGTTTCATGTTCCCATTCAATTTAATTCTACTTTCTATTTTCTTACATACTTGGGAGAGTCATGAAATTCTCTTGTTGGAGAAGATAAAATTTAACCTGTCAGACATCTGATAGGACAGTAATTGGAGGGGCATCTCCAAGGAAATTTCTGATCTTCTGAACTCTGATCTTGCAGAAATATTATTCCATCTCAAGAGAGGGAAAGGTTTTCAGTGACTTGGTTGGTACTTTATATTTCCAAATAGTTCTATTCAAGAAAATAATATTTCTAAAGACTACTTTCAGAGTAAAATACTACTCATTGTACATTACAGCATCTGAGTATTCTTCATATTTCTCCAGGTAATCAGAGGGAGGGAAAGGCCATATAAATGGCAAATGCAACCACGCCACTATGGTATGTCTCATGAATAATGTTTTCTACAGGTATTAATACCTAAATAGCAAAACTGAAAAAAAAAAATTTCTCATTTTCAGCACTTGAGTGAGAGATGATGGTCTTTGCTATATTTTGGTATATAATGTGAATTATTACACTCTTAAATAGCTACATAATCTGGCTTTGGGGCTGTATTTCACTCAATTGAGGTGTTACATCAGGTGATTCTGTAAATGGGGAAATAAAAAGTGCTAGAAAAGAGCAGAAAAATAGTTTTTTGCTCTGAGTTTCTCTAAAATCATGCATCAAATTTTTTTGTAGTCAGATACACAAGAAAACTACTGCTTCCATGGAAGCTGATATACATACTGGGAGAACTGAGTGCTAGTTATCCAGTCTTATCACTTACTTGCTCTGTGACCTGAGGAAGCCCCATTCTGTACTTTTAATCTGCTGAGTGAAAACCCTTTTACAGCTGCTGACAACTGTTGTGTGACTCATGCTTCCACTTAAACAGTGAGAACTGTGACACTTCTGTCATGATAGTATGTTCCAGATATAGGTGTATTAAACAAAGAAAAGCAAACAAAAATATTTAAAAGCTTCCAAGTGAACTGGTAAGAACTGATTATATAGCAAAGATGTAGTTTTCCTGATAAACAAATGTAACTGTGCTGGGAATTTCCATCCAAAGATTAAGTCATCCCTGAAAAAATAAAACTGGAATTAATCTGGGGTGAGCTAGTCAGATGGTTAGGTAGTAGCTTATTAAAGTTGTCAGATTGAAAGAGATCAACACGTGATATCACATGGGGAAATACAGCAGAATATTCAGCATTCAAAGTAATAGTTTATTCCCAAATTTGTTGAGAATTTAAATAATACTGGTTTTGAAGTTGGATAGCAGTTTCAGGACAGATGCAACTTCTCCCCTTGAGCTTTGCATACATAAATACTGCCCTGCATACCAGCCCACATGAAGGTTCACATTCTTCTAACACTGATCTGTTGCAAATGCAAGTTTCTGCAGAGACTGGCATTGAAATTCCTCAAACTGGGGATAAGGATATTCCCAATAGTGATCAAAGAAATACGGACTCTGAAGTTTCTGGAATCTTGATGCTGACACTTGATAGTATTGTTAGTATAAACAGTTTGTTACAGGTGTGCGAAATACCTGGCTAACAGATCTTAGTAGCAAACAAACTAAGCTCCAAAACAGGAGAGTACACGCATCTGAGATAGGATAGGTCAGCAGCACCCTGATAAGTGTGCAACTGCAATCCTTAACCTTTTTAAACTATGATTAATCATCTAATTGTGCATCAAAATTTAGCTGGTGCATTTTGCATGCATAATTAATTGATTTCCTGAAGATCTCTCCTAATTTTTAATTACTGCTGAAGCTAGCGTTAAATATGGAACAAGCCAGTCTGCACACCAATTTCCTTTAGGAACTGGATGCAGACAGCTTGTGACAAGCATGAGTATATGTGGAATACAGAAATTGGCTGCTATTTAGCCTGGGACATGTGAACTTGACCATGGGTTCAGGTTAATTCATGTACTGCCTAACTGAAGTCATTTGGTCTTAATTGGTTACTGAGGCATTGCTCAAATATTGGCATAGGAAGAGCATTTCCTTCATTTAAAGAAACTCTTCTGAGGCTCTTGCCATTTACAACTGTAATTGTATGAAAACATAAAAGCATAATACAGAGTGACAGAAACTCTGATCTGATTTTTGGTGCTGAAATCAGAAACTGGGCGACAGTGGAATCTGCTTTGTTCTGGTGTATATTTTCATACCTTGTTAATTAGATTAAAGTCTCTACATGCAATAATTATCTGAGCAGCAATATCACTGAGACAAACAGGAGCTTTGTGAAAGTAAGGTCTTAGTGATTTGGCCTACCTCTTTCTTCTAATACATGTTGCTTTGTGAATATGAGGATTTTTTTCCCTGTAGGTGTACAGCTCAAAACTCCATGGTTCAGTCAATATACAGTGGAAATAGTAATATTACTGGACTAATGCTCTTTGTGTCAGAGCTTTTAATTTTGCTAACAAAGAGGTCATAAATTTGCTGAATAGGACCCCATTAGCAACACCCTATTTAATTCTGCTTTCTCCATCATCTAACAACAAACGTGCTCCTTCTGTGTTCCAATTTTTATCTCTGTTCTGCTTCTTTAATGTAAATGTTAGCAAACTGAAAATGGAGATCCTAGCTCCACTTTCCATTCATTATTTCTTGCCTTGTTATGTTACATTATTAATGTGTAAATTAAATTGAATATGCCATACTAACATTTTTCAAAGTAAAGGGGGTAGTGTTGGTCAAACAATGTATCACAAGAAACAGTATTTTTCACTTGCACGGCTTCTTCTTCCCTAACATCCCAAATTACTTTGTGAAGTGTGTCTGTGTTGTGGGGAGTGAATGTTCAAATCTCAAAGAAATAAAAATATGAAGAAGGAATAACTAATCCCATCAAATGATTTACATACATTGTGTATTCCCAAGACTCAGATTTCTGTACTGGGATGTACTTAAAAAGGACATTTCTTTTAGGCATTTTATCCCCATAATTAAGTATGTATTTTATTGTATTGCTACATTGATGGTATATGCTACCCTGGTATATGCAGGGTCATAAAGGGTCATTCACCTGCAACAAATCAGTAACTGAACATTGGAAGGACCAATCTGGGGTGTCCTATCTAGCTTTCCTAATATGCCCGGTACAGATATTTGATGAGTACAAAAAAAAAAAACAAAACAACACAGAGAGTGACCATGCTCATGTGTTGAAATAGGGGTTCCTATTTCTACTGGCTGACCAATAAGGCATTTCCTCTAGTTTTATGTATAGTTTCTTCCTGCTATGTTCAGCATCAATCTTTCTGTTCTAAGTGAAAAATCTGACTTAGATATTACAAAAAGTTTTAAAGGAATTTTCTGTCCTTCTTTAACGAATATGTTACATAAGCTTGTCACTTAAACATTAAAAATTCTAATTAGAACTTTGTCTTTAAAGAAATTGTAAAAAGAGTTCAACCATGTAGTTCAGTAAAGGCTTACACATTTTGTTTTGTTGTAATTTTTTAATCTATATCAGGTCTTTGACTGAAAGAAAATCCCAAACTTTAAACTGGAAAACTATTTGGTTTCTTAGATGTATGCATTATCATGGCTCAAAATTTCTGTTCATACACATGTGACTAGTAAGTCCTTCCTTCCATTCATCTCTTGTGCTGATCTATGTTCTTTTCACTCTGCACCTCACTTGTATACCTTCCTGTCTTTAAAGAATTCACAATTAATTATATTGCTCTAGTAGTAGCCAAATTATAAATGAAATGGAGACCTCCTCTGAGCCACTTTTAACTTGTCTTTTGAACTGTAAAATCTTACTTGTTCTCCCACAGATTTTCAAAATCACAGTAGCAATTATTTGCATACTCTTCTATTATTCAAACCTTAGTCATGCACATTATCACCTTTACTTCTGATCTTTACCTACCATATTAATGCATTAGTTTATAATTTAGCAGAAAACACATGCATGTTATGTGACCTCATCAGTTTATTGATTAAATATATGCTATAAAAATAATAACAAAACCCCAGCATCTTCTACTGATATTCCTCTGTCTTCCAGTTCAACTAAGAATATTTACTATGTTTTTAACATCTACAGTGTCAATTCTAACTGACATAAAACTGGTAATAGTAGCTCCATCAGAAGATCATTTAATTCAAGGGCAAGAGCTTATTTAATAAATGCCTTAAGGTAAAAAAAAAAAAAAAGAAAAAAAGAAAAAACGTATAAAAAGACAGTTTTCTTGAGTAAAAGAAAAATATTATTTTGTTGCATTTTCAAATATTGCAGTAGAACTAACTTGGGAAAAGTTCATACTTAAAGTCAATCTTCTGCCTGGAAAGTCTGGAAGCTTTTCCACATGTAGAGATACAGCTTTAGATATTTGACTTTCACTGTGTAAGAACAGGGACTTCTCCAGGTGTTTTATGTGACTCGGCTTTTGTGCCACAGGCAGTGAAGTTTGTATTGCTGCCTTGCCTGACTTGCTCTCTTAAATTCCAGAGAAATTCTAGTGCCATCTTTCACACCAAACAATTTCATACCCAGCAGCATGTAGAATTTAAG
The DNA here is from genome assembly GCF_014839835.1 of Dryobates pubescens. NCBI lineage: Eukaryota > Metazoa > Chordata > Aves > Piciformes > Picidae > Dryobates > Dryobates pubescens. Next base: position 2,080,600 of record NC_071621.1, read on the forward strand.
CTAATGGGCAGATTTGGGCTTCCATGCAGTGCAATTATGAGATTTAGGATGTAGTTCTCTATGATGACCAAAGAAGGGACACTGCATGAGAACCACCATTCTTGTGCATAGCCATCTTTGCGATGATTTTGAAATACACAACCGTTTTTCAGAGTTTGCTGAAAATTCTTCTGGAATGAGATCATGTCTTACTGAGGGTTATACTGCAATAAATACCATTCAATGTAAAAGGTATGGAAATGTCATCTGTTTTAGAAGCTTTTGGCAGCTCTAGCAATGTTTTCAGTTACAATTTTTCTTTGTGGTGTTTTCTAATTTCTCTTTCTAGCATATAAATCCATTAGCGTAGCATCATGGAAGTGTTACTGAAAGGAAGTTTCAGAAATGGATTGCAAGATTTTTTCTTAACAGCTGCTGCTGGTTACACAACTCTGTTTCTGCTAAATTGAGAGAATATTATATGTCTGTTGGGGATTGGTTTAAGCAAAAAGGACATGAGTCCCAGGAACACCTGTGCAAGTTAGGCCTTGAAGGACTTTCTGTTGAAAATATAGCAATGGAGTAGGAGTTGTGGAAAAGTTCTGATTGTATGGTATGCTAAGGTCAAGCTGCCCCTGAGAAGAGGCAAACAAGGTAAGGAGGAGACAAGAGCTGGGAAAAAGAGCAATTAGACTGAGTAGAAAAATTCCACAGAGTAGTGAAAACAATGATGTAACCTTTTAGAGAGAAACCAATAGTATGTGTGAAATTAGAATAAAATTAGCTATGTATGAGATAAGACTATAAATAATGAAGTGTGGAACAATAAAGTTGAAGCTTGCTTATCAATCATATTGATTGCTGCGAGTCTTTCCTCATCATGCCTTGCCATTGGATCTATTCTGCAACATATGTCCTGCTAATAATACACTCCCAACCAGCTCTTTCCACTTAGACTGGACCACCAGTTGCACAGTGTAGTTGTGACAGGGTAAAAGCATGACGAGGGATTCATTTTTATACATACCATGATGTACAGGAATCTATAATATATTTCAAAGATTTCTGAAGTCAGATTCTGGAGTCCTTCTTAAAGTTTCTGAAATCAGGTTACTTGTCTCCTTCACTCAAATACATCCATGAAGAGAGGTCTCATGTCCTTGAGAAAAAAATACCATATTGTACAACTGGGATGGAACATTTTGGAAGCCCTGAAATTCCCTACTAGACACAAAATATTATTTCAGAATGAAACCCAAAAGACACCATATTCAAAATTAGTATTTGAAAGAAAAGTTATACAGCGGGAAGCTCTCTTGGGACTGTGCCGGGACCAGCAGCCTCAGGGGGCATCCACTGCTCTCCTTTTCAGGCGATGGGAACCACCAGGACCCCAGCAATCCCTAGGCATACTACGAGGATCGGAGAAGCCATCTTTTCATGTGCCTGCTGCTCGTGATCCCTACGTCACTAGTGGCAGATTTAAAAAGGCAGCCGCGGTTCACGGGGCTTCCATTTCAGCGGGAAGCCCTTATTCTCTCGTATTCTCTCGTGTTCTCACTCGGCAGCAGGCAGCCCCACGCACCATCGCACTTTTTCTAATTCTTTTGTCCAGTAAGTACTCTTGCTAGGGATAAGGATGGCTGTGACTCACAGCAAAAACTCCTTCAAAAAATCAGTGTTGACCCTTACTGAGGTGGAACACAAGCAGGTAGCTGTCCAGGCATCTCGCTGCAGAAAGTGCTGGAGCCTGGCTCTTGAGATGCAGGGTAGTGGGGACTACTCCTGCATTAGGTGTGAGCAGATCGACTATCTGCTTAACCTGGTGGCCAGACTGAAGGACGAAGTTGCTAGACTTAGGGCTGTAAGGGAATGCAGAAAAGAGATGAACCAGAGTAGGAAAGAGCTGAACCAGAGTAAGCAGGCTCTGCAGGCTCCCCCAGCAGAGGCTGGTTATGCAAAAAGCAGCGGGGAATGGACACAGGTTCCTCTCGAAAGATGCAAAGTAAAACCTCCTTGCCTCCCTTCACATTCCCCACTGCCCTTGGAAAACAAGTATGGGGTACTGCAGGTTGAGGGTGAGATGATTTTTATACTGGAGGACACACCATCTGGGGTTTTCCCTGAGGCTAAGGTTAAACAGCCTAAGATAAAACAGCCTAAAGTTAAACAACCTTCCCCCAGCATCAGGACTGGCTCCCTCAAAAAAAAGAGGAGGGTAATTGTTATTGGTGATCCCCTCCTGAGGGCAACAGAGGGCCCCATATGTTGGCCAGACCCTTCTCATAGGGAAGTTTGCTGCCTCCCAGGAGTTCAACTTAGAGATGTTACGAGAAGGCTGCATAGTCTCGTGCAGCCCTCTGACTACTATCCTTTACTAGTTATGCAGTTAGGGAATGATAATGTTGCAACCAGAACTCCCAGGGCTATCAAAAATTTCTTCAAGGCCCTGGGGGATCTGGTTGAGGGGTCAGGTGCACAAATAATTTTTTCGTCAATACCCTTAGTTGCAGGAGGGAATACCATAAGGAACAGGACAGCAGCCATAGTCAACAAGTGGCTTAGAGGCTGGTGCAATCAAAAGAATTTTGGGTTTTTCAATCTTGGAGAACTTTCTACTGCTCCAGGTCAGCTGGCAACAGATGGAGTACATCTGTCCCAGAGGAGGGAAAAGGTCACAGCATATGAGAATGGCCTATGCCCCAAAGGTAAAAAGATTCTAGGAAGGGAATTAGCAGGTCTCATTGATAGGGCTTTAAACTATATTCAGAGAGGGAAGGGGCTGAAACCAGTTCCCCCAGACAGGAGTCTGGAGGTGATAAGCTAGAGCCAGGCATGAAACCAGCAGCTCAGCTGAAGTGCATGTACACTAATGCACAAAGTATGGGCAACAAACAAGAGGAGCTGGAAGCCTTGTTGCAGCAGGAAAGTTATGATGGAGTTACCATCACAGAGATGTGGTGGGATGACTCACATGACTGGAGTGCTGCAATTGACGGCTAACAGGCTCTTCAGGAGAGACAGGCAAGGAAGAAGGGGTGGAGGGGTGGCCCTGTACATCAGACAGGCACTGGATGCCATTCAGCTGGAGATCAGGGACATAGGGTTGAGTGCTTGTGGGTAAGAATTAGAGGAAAGACCAGCAGGGCAGACATCCTGGTTGGAGTCTGTTATAGACCACCCAACCACGATGAAGATGCTGATGAATCATTCTATAGGCAGCTTAAGGCTGTCTCAAGATCGCCTGACCTTGTTCTCATGGGTGACTTCAACCTGACTGATATCTGCTGGGATCTCAGCACAGCAGAGAGGAGGCAGTCTAGGAGGTTCCTAGAGTGCATGGAGGACAGCTTCCTATCCCACGAGCCTACCAGGGGTAAGGCTGTGCTTGACCTCTTCTTCACAAATAGGGAAGGGCTGGTGGCTGTGGTGGTCGGAGGGTGTTTAGGGGCCAGTGACCATGAAATAATTGAATTTTCAGTATTCAGTCAATCTAAGAAGGGCAGCAAGAAGACCTCCACTCTGGATTTTCAGAGGCGGACTTCAGGTTACTCAAGGAACTAACTCAGAAGGTTCCTTGGGAAACAGCACTTAAAAACAAAGGGGTCCAGGGGAGCTGGACCTACTTCAAGAAAGAACTCTAAAGGCGGAGGAACAGGCTGTGCCAATGTGCTGGAAGATGAGCCGCCGGGGCAGACGGCCAGCCTGGATGGGTAATGAACTTCTAATAGAGCTAAAGACAAAAAAGAGTGTGCATCATCTTTGGAAGAAAGGTGAGGCAAGCCACAGAATGTTTAAGGATGTTGCTAGGTCTTGTAGGAAGAAAATTAGGGACGCAAAAGTGCATTTGGAGCTTAGATTGGCCTCTGCTGTGAAGGACAACAAAAAATCCTTCTATAAATATATTAATAACAAGAGGAAGGGCAAGGACAAACTCCAGAAGTTGGTGGACACGGAGGGGAGCATAGTAACAAAAGATGAGGAAAAGGCAGAGGTACTTAACACCTCCTTTGCCTCAATTTTTACTGGCAGGACAGAATGTCTTCCAGACAGCTGGCCTGCAGAGCTGGCAGAAGGAGTCAGGGAGCAGCATAGTTTGCCTCTGTTCCAGGAGGAGGGGATTAGAGATCTTCTCAGCCTTTTGGATCCCCACAAGTCCATGGGACCACCTGGGATCCATCCTAGGGTGCTGAGAGATCTGGCAGATGAGCTGGCCAAGCCACTCGCCATCATTTTTCAACAGTCCTGGCTCACTAGAGAGATCCCGGAGGACTGGAGGCTGGATAACGTGGTGCCCATCTACAAGAAGGGCCGGTTGGATGAGCCAGGGAATTATAGGCCTGTCAGCCTGACCTCAGTGCCAGGCAAGATTATGGAACAGGTCTTATTGAGTGCAGTCACACAGCACTTACAGGATGGCCAAGGGATCAGGCCCAGCCAGCATGGATTCAGGAAGGGCAGGTACTGCCTGACCAACCTGATCTCCTTCTATGATCAGGTGACCCGCCTGGTGGATGTGGGGAGGCCTGTGGATGTAGTCTACCTGGACCTCAGCAAGGCTTTTGATACCGCCCCCCACAGCAAACTCCTGGCCAAGCTGTCAGCCCATGGCTTGGATGGGAGCACACTGCGATGGGTTAGGAACTGGCTGGAGGGCCGAGCCCAGAGAGTGGTGGTGAATGGTGCTACATCCAGCTGGCGGCCAGTCACTAGTAGTGTGCCCCAATGATCAGTGCTGGGCCCCACGCTCTTTAACAGCTTTCTTGATGATCTGGATGAGGGCATTGAGTCCATCATCAGGAAATTTGTGGAAAACACCAAGCTGGGGGCAGGAGTTGATCTGCTGGAGGGTAGAGAGGCTTTGCAGAGGGACCTTGACAGGCTGGACATAAGTTCAGATAAGTGAACAGTGTCAAACATATAGCCACTGTTCAGCGTGAAATCATTAGTACACCTCCTAGATACACTATCTTCTCAGACAAGAAGAATTAATTGGTTTTTTGTTTGGTTAATTTTCTGCAGCCACTTCTTATCCTTGAACACTGGGTAATTGATTTAAGTGACACAGATGCAAGACTGTAAGAACTGATTCTGAATAGTTAGATTATCTTGCATTTAAAAATTAAAACAAAATTATATATGATGGAGTTTCTGTCCATGTCCACACCCACTTATCTGTAACATGAATATATTTGCTTTTAATATTCGGACAATATGTTACAAAGGAAAAATAAAGTATTCATTTAATTTTATTTTCTGACTTTGATATTACTAAAATGTTATCTCTTTTTTTTTCATACAAGGCAGAACACTAAGAACAGAGACCACAAATGTCCATGTTACTTATACATCAGTAATGCAAGATATATCAACAAGTATATGGGTGCATGTGTACATACATGCATATTTATCTACACTTTTGCTTCTTCCATTCAGTAATAGAACATCTTTATGTGCAGAATCTGCTTGTTCTTCTCCTCTTGTGTTAAGGAACTAATTTTTATGTGGCAGTCCCTTGTGATAATGTAATATAACTTGGTTCAGTCTGGATTTTAATTTTATTAGAGTGTAAACATTTTTACACACAATGATATTGGATTGTCACAAACAGTGCCACATTTTGATTTTTTAAAAAATACAGTACATCCTGTGATAAAGAGCAGGCCAAATAACTGGAATTTTATTTTTGTGGTGGGTTGAGAGAGAAGGCTCAGCTTTCCCTCCCCCACTAAGAAGAAGTAACCACAGCTAACTCCACCAGTGAAGCAAAAGGGAATGCTGTATTTATAAAGCAATGGGTAAATGCAGGATTTGTACACACAATATACAGTATTTGCAATATATACAGAAATATATGTATCAGAGGGATACAGGAACTAAACCCCTGGACAGAGGGGGTTCCCCCCTGTACCCCCTCTCTCTCCCCCCTACCTCCCTTTTTTCCCAAAGAGGGTTAGAGAAAGAGAGAGAAGGCAGTTATAAGAAAAGAAGAATTTTAGTAGCAAGAAATATTAGTGCTGGATTAATGCTTATCTGTTATCTGCGGCCCTTCTGGCAAAATGCCCAGGAGCAGACAGGCTGGAAAGGGAGAGCGAAGAGGAACTGAACTGGAACTGAGGAAAGTTCCAGCTGCACTAAAACTTAAAGCTGCACTCTACTAATCTATCAATGAAATTCGTTGAGAGTATCAATATTTACAAAAATATTCAGCCATAGTGTCCTAGCACTGTCCCTTTCTTAAAGGCACAGCCTTAAACGGTTACAATTTTGTCTCTGTATTCTAGTGATATGCACTGTGATTTCACCTGGAAAGCCAGTAATGCTGCACAGATTGAACTTCTCAATATCTACTCATTTTGAAAGGTCATTTATATTTGCTTCAAGACTTGGATTAGATGATGAAATATGTTTATTCATTAAATCTGGACTCCAGGAGCATGTAGAGAAGGACATCATAAAATTTCCCTTGGGTATATTTTGGCAATGAAAGCCTGCAGTATCATAAATATACATTGAATACTAGTAACAGTCACAAACCTTTCTCTGTAATTTCCTCAGTTTTAAGTATGATGGCCAGAATTAAAGAAAGCAAGACAAAACAAACAAAACCAAACACCAAAACCAACTAAACAACCAAAAAGCTATACTTTATTATTTCTCATGGTAAATTCATAAAAATCATTAGCTATACCTACAACCTACAGAACAGAAGTGACCAGAGAGGGAAAGACACTGAGTTCTTTTGAATATTCCCATGTCATGAAATTAGAGGCACAAATGAGGCCAAAATATCAACAGTGAGGCTATTTATTACACAATAAAGTGTATGGATCAGAAGGGGAGACAGAGAAAATAGAGAGGGAGAGAGAAGAGGAAAGGATTTATATTATCGCATCCCTCATCCCCCAAGACAATTTGAGTCTGTGGAGGAAGGCTGCTGCAGCTTTGGTGTAGAGGAGACGTTGTCTTCTGAGCAGCCTCTTCATCTCCATGAGTTGTAGCAGGTAGAACTTAGGACATGGAAAGAGGGTTCCTCTTGATCTGCTTCCTCCAGGCTACATGGCGACGTCTCTCTCATTTTTTCTCTCCTGGTATTCTCTCCATTTTTCTTCAGAGCAGCATTGCCCCAATCTTTTCCTTCTCTCATGTTTTCCTTCTCAGTGGCATTGTCCAGGTCTTTTCCTTCCCCAGAGCCAGTAGTTGTTCAGATCTTTTATACAATTTTTAGGTACGAGTCCAGGTGGTGAATATGCACACTCCAGAGAGTATCAATAGCAGTGGCCTCTGCTCATTATTTCCAGGGCAGCTGCAGTCTGGTGAGCAATCTTTATTTATGCACCTTCCAGAGAGTCTTTCTAGTGGTGTCTGCCCCATACACATCAGCTATTGTCTGGGCAAGCAGCAAAGGTGATTTTATCTTTGTTGAGTCACATCAAGAAAGACAAGATTTAGTCTCTCACACCATGCTATTGTTTTGGGGTTTCCCCCCTCTTTTTTCAATACTTATCTGATCTCTTGGAAAATTAGGGTGTGGTGGTTTGGCCCTGGCCTGGAGGCCAGATACCCACCAAGCCGCTCTATCATTCCCCCTCTTAAGTGAAGAGGGGAAGAAGGGAAAGAAAATATAACAGAAGCCGGGGATAAGATAAGAGCAATTTAATAACACTAATGAGCAAACAGCAATAGACCGCGCGGAAGCAAAGAAAGCAGAGAGAGAGATGTTAGTCTCTACTTCCCATCGGCAGGACGGTGGTCGGTCTCGGGAAGCAGGGCTCTCTAAGATTGATGGTTCCTCGGGAGGATAAACGCCATAGACGAATCCCCACACTTCCTTCTTTCACTTCCTACTTATACCTGAGCTGACGTCATATGGTATGGAATACCTCTTTGGCCAGTCTGAGTCAGCTGGCTCAGCTGTGTCCCCTCCCAAGATTTTGCCCACCCCTCAATGTACTCCTGGGGCAGGGAAATGTTGAAAGGACACAGCTTGAGTACTGGATTTAGCTGTAGCCAAAACACTGCTGTGTTATCAACTACTGCTGAAAAAAAAGAAACAAAACACCACAGCACTAGAACAATACTGTGAGGAGAATTAACTCCAGCTCACTTCAACCCAATACATAGGGAAGTAAAGATTACAGCTGAAAACTAAGACTAAACTTGTCTTACATGATCAATAATTATAGGCTTACCTTAGCCTGAATAGGCAGCATCCCAGAGAAAAAAAACAAACCTATGTGTCTGGGGACATAGTTAATTTCAGTATCAATGAATCTTTGTCACAAATATTAGTTGATCAGTATTGCTTTTCATTTTTATAAAATGAGTGATTCCCATAATATTTTTTTTTTTTAATAAACTCATGAAAATATGCCTGGTAGAAATAATTTATTGAATCTAGAATGCTGGTATGAATGATAGTGAATTACTGACAGTCATTTGTATTTTTCTCCCTCCTCCCCACCGCCTCAAACTTTTTTTGGTGTTTGTGTGTAAAGAACTTTTATATTTTTTTGACAGTCACAACAAAAGAACAAGTGACAATATTTGAAGTGTTGTAACTATTCATGACTTAGGAGAAAGAAAGCCTTCTTTCTTTTTCCATGTTCTCAAGTCCTCCAGAGCATGTACCATTAAATGATCAAACATTCCAGTCATACTTAGGGAACCATTTAATGTGTGATGAAGTCAATGGGCATCTTTCTACTACTCTTTGAATTAGCTTCTTAGAGCATGGAAGTTTCAGGATAGGGATAGTCTGTTTGACAGGGATAGTCTGTTCACTAGGTACAAACCATGCAAAGTAAATATGATCTCAATCTTGATTACTTAGTACAGATACAATTATCATGGAAAATAGTAAGGGCTTTCAATTAATTTGTCAATGTGTGGCCTATGTGAAGGAAAAAAAAAAGTAATCCTTGAAAGAGATTTCCTTTTTTTTTCAGTGCTAGGTGAAAACCTATCCTCCTTTGTTACCGGCTTTTATAATGTCAAGAGTTTTCCTGAAATATAATTTTAACAGATAATCCCACATGATTTTATTTAATGTAATTTGATAGCATAACATTCTTTATTCTTTGCTAATTGATTTTTGTTGGCTACATTCTAACAAATATGACTAAATCACAATAAATGTTAAATACTGAAAGATAGATAAAATGAGACAATTCTTCAGACTTGCAAATGATCCATAGGATTCTTATAGATCGGAGCTTGCTTTCCAGCTAGCACAAAATGTTTACCCTCAAGTGTTCTTCTTTTTTCCCATAATCAGAAGTATAACCTAAGAAAAGAAGATGTCTTTTGCCTAAAAGTTTTAATATTTTTAGGTCAATTGATTCACATCTATTGCATACTGTGCGTTACTAGGTTAGTCAGCTACTGAAAAATGTAACACAGATTCCAAACAAAATTATTTTTATATGACTGTTTACAAATCCAAGTTCTCAAGTGTGATTAGGGAGATAATAAAGCACAAATGATAAAAAAAAAAGTAATGAAGATGTGTTAGGTTGTTGCAAACCAGCAAATCTGTTATCAACTTCAGTTATCTTGTCTGTGTTTTGGAACAGAAAAGTTGCCTATGGCTGAAATTACTCAGTAGAGAACAACAGTAGTTACACATGGCATGTCCATACCATGCATAATGTTCAACGTACAAATTGGATTTTGGGTGCTAGCTGGATCCATCTAGCCTCTAGCAGAGCCTTAGGGCTTTTGTTATCTGCACTGACAGACAGAAATACCCAAGGAGCTGCTCTGCCAGAAAGAATCACTCAGTGCCTACTGCTCAACCCCCTTCCATTTCTGACACACCACCACGACATCTGGAGTTGGCAAAAACTCAATGTTTTCTTGCATCAAGGTATTACTGTCTGAAGATATTGTTCCATTCCTTTACATCACCAGTCTGACACAAGTTATATTTGTGAGGGGCAAAGCCTGAATTCCAATTAAGACATGTCTGCAGTAAGAATGGAATGCTCCCACAGCTAATTGAATCAAGTCCAAAGGCATCCATAGATGGGAATGTTTTGGTTATTCTCTCACAGCCCAATATATAAACTGTTCTGACAAAATTTCTTACTTAGTGAATAATAGTCTTGGTTAACAGAAAAATTATAAGCTCTGAAAACTGAGAAGCAGATGTGCTACCCATTGTGTTGACCTTGATATGATATGGCAGCAGCAAGACATACAGCTATATGTAACAGCCTTCTGAGTAAACAGATCTTGTAAGCCAGAACATTTAGAAAACACCTTCTGAACAGACCTAAATAGCTGTTTGTGTGGTTCAAATGTATTAGCTACTATTTGAAAATGTGCTTCCTCCAAACCAAACTTGCAAGAAAACACTCATTGTTTCAGCCTCAAGCTTTACTTTACAGAAACCTTATTTCATTAACTATGACTTCTGTAGATACTTAAAAACCCAGGTAGGCTGACTTTACTCTTCAGGTAAATTATGAGTAACAACCTAGTTAATGAAGAGCTAAGCCATGTCTTGCTTTGGAGTCCTAACATAGAGTGGCACTACAGTATTACCATATTCACCATGATCTCACAAACTGCAAAGGTCAAACACCGCAGCAACAGTTTCAACGCTAGCTGTTATTTTACATTTTAAGAAATTGAAGTTTAAGAAATTTTTAATGTAAGTTACCATCTTTAAATATAGCCATCTAAAAAATATTTCAAAAGTATTTAACCAACAGTTATTCAAAATGTGTACGGAAGTCAAACGCACACTGTTAACATTTGCCAGAATACAGTATTTCTTTCCCAGCTTGCTAGCTTAACTGATTTAGTTGAAGTCAAAAGGAAAACTGCTATTTTTTTCCACCTTTTGGTCTTGACAAGTGCACTTTTAGAGGCAGGTTATGAAGTGTTTTTGAGAATCATGTCAAACATTGATGGAAATTCACCACCTTCACTTGAGTCTCTTGAGCCAGGGAGTGATCAGGGAGTGTTGAGAGACAGTAACTGCATTTGATCACAACAGATTTTTTTTCACTTGCCCTGCTGGCTGCATATAATGACTGACAACCATGAGAGGAAATAGCAAATGCTAAAAGGGCAAATGGTATGTTGGGAGAAAAGGAGAGAGCCATAAATCACTTTATTAATTAAAAATAAATTTATAGGTTATGTTTGTGATAGTTTTTTACCACTTTTCAAAAGAGTTTTTACTGCAATGCTATGCAACTCTGTTTCTGCCTGCTGCATCTAGCTGTTGCCTCCCATATTAAACACATGCAATAAAGGTAAACACTGCCTTTTTATGTGATTTTGTTGAGCCTCATGGAATGAAACTGCAATAAATGCAATTGTGAATGAAAATAAGATATTGTTTAATATTGCAAATTTATTCATAGTATGAGGTCAGGAAGGTCAGGTGATGACCAGTTAAGACTGCCATGAGCAATGGCATTTTTGTGCAGGTCACCATTTTTAACAGAATAATACAATGCATCTTTCTTCAAAGACCCCTGTCAAAGTTAGGACCTGAGTGCAGGTAGATAAGAAAATATTTCTCCCTGAGAGTTTACATTCTAAATGTCACATAAGAAGATGAAAGCTGAGAAGGATGTGATCTATAAATAAATGAACATGACAATGACTGATAGAATTTTATTTATTAAATATGGTTTTTGTAACTGTTTTTCCCTAGATAACTCATCCAGAGGAATTATATACAATCTTTCAAAAAATAATTAACAAAAAAATATTAATGACAGAAGAGACTTTGAAAGCTTTTGATAGATCCTGTCTAGGTCATTGGAATATTTTGCCTATGAGGACTTTGATAGCACTAATGGAAGTCCACCTGAGCCCCTACTAAATTATAATGGGCACAGCAGCAGCCACTTCAGAGACATCTTTAAAGTGAATTTTCTTTAATGACTGGGAAGACAAATGGCTCACATTTTATCACTGAATTCCTCCTTTTTCAGAAAATTGCCAATAAATTTCCTGCTTTTAACTGAAGATTTGGCAGCGACTTGGACAAACCCATTCAGTGGTTTTCATCTGTTTACTTACATCAGCTGTTTGTTCAGACTGTTCTTCTTAAGCCAACCAGTCTTACACATTTTCATATCTGAAATTAAGAGAATTTCATTTTTTAATAGCTCATAAACTGAAGTAATGCTTCTGAGGAGGTCAGACTTCTGTGAACTGTTAATCAAAAGTGATTGTGTGTACCATAAATACCTAAATTCATGACATAATTCCCCATCTAGCTTTGGGAGTTTATTTCTTGTCTTCCCAGACCTGTTTGGCATGAACAACTTATACCTAAGTCTTCCTAAACCCAGCCAGAATGATCTACCTCACATTGTCTCAGCCTGTGTGCTCTGTTGCACTCAGATTTTCTTTTCTTTAACAGTTGCAACAGCTGCAGTTTTAGACATTATTCCCCCATCCCATTTGTTTGCTCTTGTTCTGCTGCTGAAGACCATCCTTGCAGCCAGTGTGGCGGAACAAATATTCCTTTTTTCTTAGAGGCTAGTTTAAACTCCTATTTCATGCAGTCTGTTGCTTTATACTAAGTGGTTAACACATACGAAAACTTCTGTTCTGCTGTTTTAATTTCAGAAAATGATGGTCTGTGTCAGAGGCATGAAGCTAAAGATTGAGGTATTTTCACCAGTGCTTGTCTATAAATGCCTTTAGCTCTTTTAATTATAAAATATGAGATATAGCCTGGAATCTATGTGGAGGAAGTTGCCCTCATTTGGGATGGACTAATAAAATGTTGATGAATAGATGGCTCTGCTGAGACATATAACTTGGCAGGGTTCTCACAGACTGGTAAGCTGTCCTAGTTTAACCACAGGTGGCAACTAGGCACCACACATCTGCTCACTCAATCCCCAGCCATTGAAATGGGAGTTCAAAAACCTCTGTAACTTGTGAGTTGAGACAAAGACAGTTGAACAGGACTGAAATGGAAGGGGAGAAACATTAAAAAATGTTAATTCAAAAAGAAGTTATGCACAGCTGCTCATGACTCACTAACTGATGCCCAGCCAATTCCCAACCTGTGGTGATCCTGGCCAACTCCACTCTATTATATACTGGGCATGACTTCAGGTGCCATGGAATATCCCTTTGGCCAGTTGAGGTCAGCTGCCCTTGCTGTGCACCCTACCACTTTCTTGTGGAGTCCCAGTCCCAGTCCGAGAAGCTGGAAAGTTCTTGATTTAGTATAAGCATTACGCAGAAATAACTAAATATCAGCATGACATCAACACTATTTTTATTCTAAATCCAGAACACAGCACTACACAAGCTACTAGGAAGAAGATCAACATTATTCCAGCCAGAATTAGGACAAGATCTCACACCCAGTCTTGCTAAGTGGCTTGATATTTGAGATATTTCAAAGAAAATGTATGTATACTATGATCTTCTTATGAAAGTCACTGTTTAGAGCCATTAATATTTGCAGAATTGCTTGGTCACTATGTAATAGCTCTTTTTGATCAAGCATTCAATAAGAGAAGGTAGGAGACTGGATTCAATACCTTCAATAATCTGAGGAGTTTCAAGAATACATTCTCAGAAGACTGCAGTATCTTAGAGGTTAGTTTAGGGAGAAAGCACTCATCACATTCATACTGAAACTGTACTTTGTGTAGCAAAACAAGAAGGTTTATTTTCACCAGGAAAAACATGAATGATAATCCAGAGAGAAGGGTATTTGGAAATAAATATCACTACCTACTACAGACACTGGGGGTTTATGTAATTATTTTACACAGAGGAAAATAATTCCAGCACTTCATATCTGCTAATTATATCTCTTTATAGTCCAAAAGCAGGAGATCTCCTAACAATTCCCAAGAATTACTTTTGCAGAAAACTTACCTGCTGTTTGAAGCCTGCAGCATCAGTGTTCTTTTGAAGTTCGCTGGTCTGTGAGCAACGTCTTACGGACCACCAGTTGTCAAAGGAGTTACCTGCAGAGCTATTATACTTAGGTATAAGATCCTTACACCATCCAGATCCTTAATATTGTGGCTGTAGATGAAACCTAAACTGCTGAAAAGAGCTGATTAACAAATGAATGTGAGCTGTGACATTAGCATTAGGTACTTAGGGACAGCATTTCCTTTCTCTTTGCTTTCATTTAATAGTTCTGCTCTCCTTCCTGTGCTATTCAATTGTAGTTAAGAAGCACATACATACTGGTAAACTAATCTTTGCACACTGTTGTGTAAATGCTTTTCTGCAATCCTTAAATTATGCCATAAATAATTCTTTCTAATATTAATGACTTACCAGTCTGCACAGTGCTTTAAAACTACAAAGGTTACACAGAGCTTGTAAGGTCTGACTCCAAAGCATTTTGTATCTCTTTCTAACCTAAAAGAGAATGTAAGCATAGGTGGGTAAGCCTAATTCAGTCTTTCGTATCAATGAAAGTTACAGACCATATTTGTCAAGATCAGATCAAGATTTCTATGGGTATGAAGGGAAAATTGCACTTCCAGCATTTAGGTGAATGGTACATGGAATTCCTCCAGAAGTATTAACCTAAATCAAAACCTAGCCATATAACCTTAAACAACAGTCTGATTATACAGCAAAGGGAATAATTAGACTAATTAGTGAAGAAGATACATTTTTGCCTGCTTGCCTGTGGTAGGAGCATTTGTGATATTATTTACTACAGTAGCACTCAAGTTGTCTGATTGTACTGTACCTGTGTACTGTCTAATAAAGATGTAAGAGTCACTCCTTCAAAAGTAGACCCAAGTGGCAATAGTGATGTAGGCTATGAATACAGGTCAATAAGGGAAAGCGAAAGGGAGTCAGATATGTGGGAGAAGGCTCTGCAGATCTCCCCTGCTGAGGGAAGTGCCCCTGGAAACAGGGAGGCATGGATACAGGTCCCTGCCAGGGGTAGCAAGGAAAATCCATCCCGGCCCTCTCCTCCTCTTCTGCTGCCCTTGCATAATAAGTATGAGGCCCTGCAGGCCGAGAGCAGTGGGGATGAGAGGGCCAAGGAGCAGCCATCTGAGGAGATGCCAAAGGCCAGGCAGTCCCCACCAACTATAACGACCAGCTCCACAAAGAAAAAGAGAAGTGTTATAGTTGTTGGGGACTCTCTCCTGAGGGGGACCGAGGGACCCATATGTTGTCCTGACCCATCCCACAGGGAGGTCTATTCCCTACCCGGAGCCCGAGTAAGGAACATCACAAGGAGACTCCCAAAGCTAATCCAGACCTCTGACTATTACCCTCTGCTGGTAATACAAGCTGGCAGTGATGAAATTGACAAGAAGGGCACCAGGGTGATTAAAAAGGAGTTCACGGCCCTGGGACAATTGATTGATGGGGCTGGAGCTCCAATGGTGTTCTGTTCAGTTCCCTCAGTGGCAGGGGTGTACACTGAGAGGAACAGGAGAAACCATATTATCAACAATTGGCACAAGGGGTGGTGCCAGCAACGGAATTTTGGTTTCTTCGATCATGGGGCAACTTTTACTGCACCCCACCTGCTGGGTCCTGATGGGGTGCAATTATCTAGAAAGGGCAAGAGAGTCCTAGCACTAGAGTTGGCAGGGCTCATTAAGAGGGCTTTAAACTAGGTCTGAAGGGGGTGGGTGAGGAAATCTGTCTCTCTGCAGAGGAAAGAATGGGGCACAAATTAGGGTCAATTGAGAAGCTGAGAGCCCAGCTGAAGTGCATGTACACCAATGCACACAGTATGGGCAATAAGCAAGAAGAACTAGAAGTCCTGGTCCACCAGGGTGACTACGATATAGTCGCCATTTCAGAAACATGGTGGAATAGCACACATGATTGGGGTGCTACACTGGGGGGTTACAGGCTCTTTAGGAGAGACAAGTGAGGGAGAAGAGGAAGAGGGTTGGTCCTGTATATTAGGGAGTCACTCTTTGCCACAGAGCTTGAGGTGGAGGATGAAGGGATTGAGTGCCTGTGGGTTAAAATCAGAAGGAGGCTGAACAAATCTGACATCCTGGTTGGAGTCTGTTACAGACCACCCAACCAGGATGAGGAGGCAGACAAAATATTCTATAAGCAACTGGAGGCTGTCTCAAGATCATCAGATCTTGTCCTTGTGGGTGACTTTAACCTGCCAGATATCTGCTGGGAAATTAATTCAGCAGAAAGGAGGCAGTCCAGAAGATCCCTAGACCGTATCAAGGACAGCTTCCTGATGCAGCTGTTACGTGAGCCTACCAGAGGTCAGGCTCTGCTTGACCTGCTGTTCTCCAATAGAGAAGGGCTGGTGGGAGACGTGATCATGGGAGGCTGCCTAGGGTGCAGTGATCATGAGATAGTGAAGTTTTCAATATGCAGGGAGATAGGGAGGAGCAGTAACAGAAACCTCAACTTGGACTTCCAGAGGGCAAACTTCAGCCTGTTTAAGAAAATTATTCGCAAAGTTCCCTGGGTAGCAGCACCTCAAGAACCGAGGGGTCCAGGAGGGTTGGAGCTACTTCAAACAGGAGCTCTTGAAGGCACAGGACCTGGCAGTTCCCATGTGCTGCAAGACGAGCTGGCGGGGAAGGCGACCGGCCTGGATGGACAAGCAGCTCCTGGAGGATTTAAAGGAAAAAAAGAGGCTGTATCACCTTTGGAAGGAGGGGAAGGCTTCTCGAGGTATGTATCACAGTATCACAGTATCACAGTAACTAAGGTTGGAAGAGACCCCAAGGATCATCAAGTCCAACCTGTTCCAACAGACCTCACAACTAGATCATAGCACCAAGCGCCACATCCAATCTCCCCTTGAACACCTCCAGGGACGGCGACTCCACCACCTCCCTGGGCAGCCCATTCCAATGACGAATGACTCGCTCAGTGAAGAACCTTTTCCTCACCTCGAGTCTAAACCTCTCCTGACACAACTTGAGACTGTGTCCCTTTGTTCTGGTGCTGGTTGCCTGGGAGAAGAGACCAACCCCCACCTGATGTTTAAGGAAGTTGTCAGATTATGTAGGAAAAAAATTAGAGAGGCAAAGGCCCAGTTGGAACTAAGCTGGCCACCTCTGTATATATTTTTACAAATATATTAACACTAAAAAGAAGGGCAAGAAGAACCTCCACTCCTTCTTGGACCTGGAGTGGAACATAGTAACAAAAGATGAGGAAAAGGCTGAGGTCCTGAACACCTTCTTTGCCTCAATTTTTAATAGCAAGGCAGGAGGAGTTCAGGACGAGTGGCCTCCTGAGCTGGGTGATGGGGTCAGGGAGCAGGGTATTGCCCCAGAAATCCATGAGGAATTAGTTCGGGACCTGCTGAGCCACTTGGACACTCACAAGTCTAAGGGACTGGGTAGGATCCGTCCTAGGGTGCTGAGAGAGCTGGCAGATGAGCTGGCCAAGCTGCTCTCCATCATTTTCCACCAGTCCTGGCTCACCGGAGAGGTCCCAGATGACTGGAAACTGGCCAGTGTGGTCCCCATCCACAAGAAGGGTCGGATGGAGGAACCCAGGAACTACAGGCCAGTCAGCCTGACGTCAGTGCCAGGGAAAATGATGGAGCAGATTATCTTGGAGACAATAACTGCACATCTGAAGGATGGCCAAGGGCTCAGGTCCAGACACATGGATTTAGGAAGGGCAGGTCCTGCCTCTCCAACCTGATCTCCTTCTATCATCAGGTGACCCTCCTGGTGGATGTGGGGAGGGCTATAGATGTGGTCTACCTGGACTTCCCTTTGTTTTCACTTTTTACACCAAAACATTAATCTAGAGAACTCTGCAGCTATCTTTCTTAAAGGCACAGCCTAAAACTGTCACAATATACTATGTGATATCTGACTGGCCTGCTTCCACCACAGTCTTGCTATATTCACAATTAGGTGCAAACATCTGGCTGGAGGGCCAAGCCCAGAGAGTGGTGGTGAATGGTGCCACATCCAGCTGGCGGCCAGTCACTAGTGGTGTGCCCCAAGGATCAGTGCTGGGCCCCATGCTCTTTAACATCTTTATTGATGATCTGGATGAGGGCACTGAGTCCATCATCAATAAATTTGCGAATGACACCAAGCTGGGGGCAGGAGTTGATCTGCTGGAGGGTAGAGAAGCTTTGCAGAGGGACCTCAAAAGGCTGGACAGATGGGCAGAATCCAACATGATGGCATTCAATAAATCCGAGAGGGACCTGGGGGTGCTGATTGACAGCCGCCTAAACATGAGCCAGCAGGGTGCCCAGGTAGCCAAGAGGGCCAATGGCATCCTGGCCTGCATTAGGAATTGTGTGGCCAGCAGGAGCAGGGAGGTCATTGTGCCCCTGTACTCTGCATTGGTTAGGTCACACCTTGAGTCCTGTGTCCAGTTCTGAGCCCCTCAGTTTAAGGAGGACATCGAGACACTTGAACATGTCCAGAGAAAGGCAACAAGGCTGGTGAGAGGCCTTGAGCACAAGCCCTATGAGGAGAGGCTGAGGGAGCTGGGATTTTTTAGCCTGGAGAAGAGAAGGGTCAGGGGAGACCTCATTGCCCTCTACAACTACCTGAAAGGTGGCTGTAGACAGGAGGGGGTTGGTCTCTTCTCCCAGGCAACCAGCACCAGAACAAGAGGACACAGACTCAAGCTGTGCCAGGGGACGTTCAGGCTTGAGGTGAGGAGAAAGCTCTTCACTGAGCAAGTCATTCGCCATTGGAATGGGCTGCCCAGGGAGGTGGTGGAGTCACCGTCCCTGGAGGGGTTCAAGAGGGGATTGGACGTGGCATTTGGTGCCATGGTCTAGTCATGGGGTCTGTGGTGATGGGTTGGACTCGGTGATCTTTAAGGTCTCTTCCAACCTTGGTGATACTGTGATACACATAGGGATTGTTTTGATTCACTGTTGTTATAGATAATATCTCAACCTTTGTGCTATGTTGATTAGATGCTGTGGTTTCTGGGCAAACTGCATGAGTAGATCAAGTATGCAACTGTCCAAAATATACTTCACAGAAATATTCTATATATACTTCTTGCATGCTTTCAAACATACAAAATGAAAATAAACCTTAAATTATTCTCATAGTAACTTATTTGTGTCAGAGTGGTATTTTGAAAATTAAAGATGCTATGATAGAGAAATGCTGCTATTGTGGTGTTGTCAGATACTGATCAGGTGTTTGACCCCTTAATTAGGTTTAGTTGCAGATAAAAAGAACCTTGTTTTGAATGATCACAAATGCAAAGAGCGAGTATGCAAGAATAGTTGTAATTTTCAGATAAGCATGTTGATATATGTGGGAAGATCTTTGCACCACAAATATTTGCTTTTTTCATTATTTTCCTTTCTTGAAAAAAATCAGCAAAGGCTAAGCATAGAAGACTTTAGTAAGGCTTTTAATGAAAATAATAAATAACTGCGGGAAAAGTTTGCAGATGCTATGTATAGTAAAAAATATCAATGACAACCAGTTTTCTGCAGATATTAAAAACCATGTATGCATGATAAATGGATCACATTATAGGATAATATCAAATCATAGAATTGTTTTGGTTGAAAATACTTCTAAGATCATTGAGTCCAAACATCAACCTGAAACTGCCATGGCCATTAAACCATGTCCCAAAATGCCACGTCCATGTGTTCTTTGAACACCTCCAAGGACAATGACACTCCACTTCTCTGGTAAACTTATTCCAAAGCCTGACCACTCTTTCAGTAAAGAAATTTTTCCTAGTATCCAATCTAAATCTCCTCTGTCACAAGTTCAGGCTATTTACCTAATATCAGGCCTAGTATTGTCTGATATTAGGTGGAAGGGACCGACCCCCACCTCACTACAACCTCCTTTCAGGTAGTTGTAAAAAGCAATGGGGTCTCCCCTCCTCTTCTCCAGACTAAACAACCCCAGTTTCCTCAGCTGTTCCTCATAAGACTTGTTCTGTAGTCCCTTCACCAGCTTAGTTGCTCTTCTCTGGACATGCTCCAGCACTTCCTCTCACTTGCAGTGAGAGGCCCAAAACTGAACACAATATTTGAGGTGGAGCCTCACCAGTGCTGAGTATAGGGACACAATCACAGAATCACAAAATCACAGAATCACCAAGGTTGGAAGAGACCTCAAAGATCATCGAGTC
This sequence comes from Dryobates pubescens, assembly GCF_014839835.1. Taxonomy (NCBI): domain Eukaryota; kingdom Metazoa; phylum Chordata; class Aves; order Piciformes; family Picidae; genus Dryobates; species Dryobates pubescens. The sequence goes on from NC_071621.1 coordinate 2,100,649, forward strand.
CAACCTGTCACCACAGACCTCATGACTAAACCATGGCACCAAGTGCCACGTCCAATCCCCTCTTGAACACTCCCAGGGATGGTGACTCCACCACCTCCCTGGGCAGCCCATTCCAATGACGAATGACTCTCTCAATGAAGAACTTGCTCCTCACCTCAAGCCTAAACCTCCCCTGGTGCAGCTTGATTCTGTGTCCTCTTGTTCTGGTGCTAATTGCTTGAGAGAAGAGACAAACTCCCTCCTGGCTACAACCACCCTTCAGGTAGTTGTAGAGAGCAATGAGGTCTCCCCTAAGCCTCCTCTTCTCCAGGCTAAACAATCCCAGCTGCCTCAGCCTCACCTCACAGGGCTTGTGCTCAAGGCCTCTCACCAGCCTTGTTGCCCTTCTCTGGACACGGTCAAGTGTCTCACTTCCTACTGCTGTTGGCCACATAATTTCTGCTACCGGCCAGAATGCTGTTGGTCTTCTTGGCCATCAGAGCTCACTGCTGGTTCACATTCAGCTGCCTGTCAACCAACACACCCAGATCCCTTTCCATCAGGCAACTTTCCAGCCACTCTTCCCCAATCCCATAGTATTGCATGGGGTTGTTGTGATTCACATGCAGGACCTTTATTAAACCTCATAGAACTGACCTCTGCTCCTCAATCCAGCCTGTCCAGACCCCTTTGTAGAGCCTCCCTACCCTCACAGAGAACAACACTCCTACCCAATTTGGTGTTATCTGCAAACTTACTGAAGGTGCACTCGATTTCCTCATCCAGATCACTGATAAAGACATTAAACAAAACTGGCCCAAAGACTGAGCCCTGGGAAACACCACTTGTAACTCGACACAAACTGTGTTTTACCATCACTCTTTGGGCCAGGCCATCCAGCCAGTTCTTAACCCAGTAAAACTTCCACCTAACCAAGCCATATTCATGCAACTCCTTCAGGAGGATGCTGCAGGAAACAATGTCAAACGTTTTACTGAAGTCCAAATAAACAGGATCCACAGCCTTTCCCTCATCCACCAAGCAGATCACCTTGTCATAGAATGAGATCAGGTTTGTTAAGCAGGACCAGCCCTTCATGAACTGGGTCTCATCATCTGGTTCCCTGCATATGCTGTATTAAAGTTGAGAACATATGTCACACCTGAAGATGAGAAAATATATTTTGTTAATCAGGGGAAAAAATGTTGAAATCATGATTAGTAAACAGGAACATGAGTTTTCAGCTCACATAAAGGACAAAACCAAATGTGATCCTTGCAGAAACCAAACTGAGAGTTTGGATCATTGAATTAATACACATTAATATGCATTCATTATTGAATTAATGTGACTACAGTGACAATTCTACATCCTATTTCAGAGTTACACTTTTTAAAGGGTATTGATAAATGGTGAAGGTTAGGAAAGGTCTTGCAAGGATGAATCATAGTCTGGAAAGTCTGCCTTGTAGTAAGAAACTAACAAAACACAATCTAATTATCTCAACAATAAGAAGGTTAGGAGGTTGACTAATCATGATCTGTAAAGTATGTATGTTGAAAAAAAAGGAAGTTAATATTAAAAGTCTTTTTAATTTAATAGACAAAGCCAAAGTGAAGCTCAGTCTTGTCAGATTCAGGAATGTGATTTTGACAGTGAGCACAATTATGTATTAATAAAAATTACTCACATGTAGAATCTGTTTTGAGGGTTTTAAAGAAACACTCACATAGTTCAGTTCAACAGTAACTAGATGGTATTATAAGAACACAAAATGAAAGACAAAAACCTAAGGCCAGCTAAAACCTAAACTCATAAGTTACAGAGCCCTTTAACTGCTTCCATTTTTCTGGGATTGAAATATTGGCTTTGTTAAAGTCAATGTCTGCAAAGTTGCATCTTTGAAGATCCATGAGTAAAAATTACTGTATTTTGCTCTCTATTCTGCTCACCTAAATAGGTGAAGTAATCTCGCTGTGCTAATTTACCTATGCCTACAACATTTTGTGTTTGGACTCTTCTCAGAAGGAGAAAACAACACTTAGAGTGTTAGTACAAACCATTAAGATTATAATTAGAATGTAGCTAAAAAGTCAAGCATGTATCATGACAATCATAGTATCTTTGAGAAGGTTTAGTGAGCATCAGTTCTCCCTAAACACAACTCAGAAATGATCATACTGGCCATGAAGGTGGGGTTGTGCAGGATATTCATCTGGCATGTAGCATAAGCAGCAGTACAGCGAATGCTTTCTCAGTGCCAGGGAAAGTGATGGAACAGATTATCCTGGCGGCAATAACTGTGCACCTGAAGGATGGCCAAGGGCTCAGGTCCAGCCAACATGGATTTAGTAAGGGCAGGTCCTGCCTCTCCAACCTGATCTCCTTCTATGATCAGGTGACCCGTCTGGTGGACGTGGGGAGGCCTGTGGATGTAGTCTATCTGGACTTCAGCAAAGCCTTTGACACCGTCCCCCACAGCAAACTGCTGGCTAAGCTGTCAGCTCGTGGCTTGGACAGCAACACTCTGTGCTGGGTTGGGAACTGGCTGGAGGGCCGAGCCCAGAGAGTGGTGGTGAATGGTGCCACATCCGGCTGGCAGCCAGTCACCAGTGGTGTCCCCCAGGGATCAGTGCTGGGCCCCATCCTCTTTAACATCTTCATTGATGATATGGATGAGGGGGTTGAGTCAGTCATCAACAAGTTTGCAGATGACACCAAGTTGGGAACAGATGTTAGTCAGTTAGAGGGTACAAAGGCTCTGCAGAGGGACCTTGACCGACTGGACAGATGGGCAGAGTCCAATATGATGGCATTTAATAAGTCCAAGTGCTGGGTGCTGCACTTTGGCCATGGCAACCCCATGCAGAGCTACAGGCTGGGGTCAGAGTGGCTGGAGAGCTGCCAAACAGAGAGGGACCTGGGGGTGCTGATTGACACCTGCCTAAACATGAGCCAGCAGTGTGTCCAGGTGGCCAAGAGGGCCAATGGCATCCTGGCCTGCATTAGGAATTGTGTGGCCAGCAGGAGCAGGGAGGTCATTGTGCCCCTGTACTCTGCATTGGTTAGGCCACACCTTGAGTACTTTGTCCAGTTCTGGGCCCCTCAGTTTAGGAAGGACATTGAGACACTTGAACGTGTCCAGAGAAGGGCAACAAGGCTGGTGAGAGGCCTTGAGCACAAGCCCTATGAGGAGAGGCTGAGGGAGCTGGGATTGTTTAGCCTGGAGAAGAGAAGGATCAGAGGTGACCTCATTGCCCTCTACAACTACCTGAAAGGTGGTTGTAGACAGGAGGGGGTTGGTCTCTTCTCCCAGGCAACCAGCACCAGAACAAGGGGACACAGTCTCAAGCTGTGCCAGGGGAGGTTTAGACTCGAGGTGAGGAGAAAGTTCTTCACTGAGCGAGTCATTCGTCATTGGAATGGGCTGCCCAGGGAGGTGGTGGAGTCACCGTCCCTGGAGGTGTTCAAGGGGAGATTGGACGTGGCACTTGGTGCCATGGTCTAGTTGTGAGGTCTGTTGGAACAGGTTGGACTTGATGATCCTTGGGGTCTCTTCCAACCTTAGTTACTATGATACTATGAGACTATGATATGATACTATAAACAAAGGATTTAAAATTTGAGAATATATGTAACTTTTGTGTGTGGTATTTTTTGTTAATCTGTGTAATTATCTGTAGGCAAAAAAAAAAAAAAAAAGTAAGTTACATCAACTTTGTCTTTTAACAGCAAACCAGAACAAAGGAAACCACATAGGAAACAATGTGGCATTTTTGAAATTTATTAAACAGCATTTTGGGGCTACTCATATAGGAAACATGTACTATTTCCCCCAAATCTTAATTTTCTTCATGTTCTTTTCAGAATTATCTCTGGATTTTTCCTGTGTAGCTGGTGTATTCTTTCTCTTTCCTTTTAATTCCTTTCTGTTATACAGTTTGGCATGAATTTCTTCTGCAGTTCTCATTTACATGAAGTCTTATGAAGGACTATGCCTGCTATGTATTATCACCCTGCAAGTGAGCTCATACCGTGATCTGAGTAGAAGATTCATTGTGGATTTCAGTCCATTGAAGATAAGCCTTTTGCACCATGAAACTAGAGAAATACTCCGTTCCAACCCCACAAGGGGTCTTAGGACCATGCTGGCTTATCCTTGTATAAAAGGGAATGAAGTTCACTGGCATTATGAATATTTGAGTCTGAATATCAAGGAAACAGCAGGGAGGGGTAAAGAATCAACTATTGTTCATGTAATTGTAGCAAGTTTCTCTTGTCCTGCTTCAAGTTTGCATTTTGAATACTAATTGTTTGGAATGAATAATCAAACAAACAAAATTTGAGAGGCACTTTAAAAAAACTTTTACTTAAAAAGTTATACTTTTTTTCTATTAATTCCCACATCAGTTATGCAACACAGTCTATCTGATTTGGAAATGAACTAGTGGAAATGTTACAGTCATTGGTCTTGGGACAACGAATCATGCTTCAGTTTGACAGACACAAAAAGTGTTTGCACAGGATGGAACACAGCAGAGTTCAGCTTGTCTTCAGTCAGACTGTCATGTTCTCCAAGTTTTTTAGATTTCAGTGCCTACAAGTAGAGTCAAAATGGGTTAATACTAGAATACAATGCCTCCTTGTAAGAAGGAATGGTGTTACTTAGCAAGTGGCATTCTTCTCTCTGAATGATTGCTCCTGGACCCCTGCTTGTTTTTATAAACATGCAGTGGATTGCTGCAGATACCCTCTCAAATAAACCATAGCTTCCAATTGTACATTTGGCTTTTTGAAAGTTGTAAGAGGAGAAAAGCACATTCCACTGTTCTGACCCAACACCTTTTATTTAAATACTTACATAGAGTCTATGGAATGTTTTGCTATATTGCTGTGTTTGAGAGTATTTGGGTGAAACCTGCAAATATTAGTTGCAAAATTAGAGATGATCCTTTGCTAACCTGTAAAAAATTGCCTCCTGATATTACAAGGGCAACAATGCTGGTGAGAGGCCTTGAGCACAAGCCCTATGAGGAGAGGCTGAGGGAGCTGGGATTGTTTAGCCTGGAGAAGAGGAGGCTCAGGAGGGACCTCATTGCCCTCTGCAACTACCTGAAAGGTGGTTGTAGCCAGGAAGGGGTTGGTCTCTTCTCCCAGGCAACCAGCACCAGAACAAGGGGACACAGTCTCAAGCTGCACCAGGGGAAGTTTAGGCTGGAGGTGAGGATAAAGTTCTTCACCGAGCAAGTTGTTCATCATTGGAATGGGCTGCCCAGGGAGGTGGTGGAGTCACCATCCCTGGAAGTGTTCAAGAAGAGATTGGACGTGGCACTTGGTGCCATGGTCTAGTCATGAGGTCTGTGGTGACAGGTTGGACTTGATGATCCTTGAAGTCTCTCCCAAACTTAGTGATACTGTGATACAACACAGGTGGGAGATTGTTATTCAGATTAACTACTGCATACTTCAGTATCTTCCAAATTTATCTTGTAGAATTCATGACATAATTCATCAAAATAAAGACTGTCCTGCAAAATTTGGGACAGATGGCAGTGCAAGATGACATCTTTTCTAAATGTGTCAAAATGTTCACTCAGTCAAGCAATAGGATTGGTTGCACATTCTGGGTGCATTATTAAAATAACAAAAGCAGTAAAATTCTCTTGCATGAACACCTGCTGCTAGAGTCACTTAAAATAAGAAGACAAAACATATAATTAAGTAATATAATTATTTAACTGACAAATATGTTAACAGTTTCATGTAGCTATTACATTTCCTAAAATTATTTAAGTCAGTGAATTACACCTGTACTTATATTAACTACAATCAAAACCAAAACATGCCTTCCTAAGTGATACTGAAGGAGGTATACTTCATACCATATAATAAAACACAATATAAGAGACACATAACAGGCCTGCTGTTGTCTGCTAGATACTATCTTTAAATCAGACAGTATATATTTCTTTACCACTTGAAACATGAGAGCATAAAAGTGATTGATAACCCCCTATGCCACAGCCAGAATTCAGAAAACAAAGCATTATCTGCTCTTTTCTGAGTATCTGACATTGATGGTAGAAGATAAACATCTAGAAAGAAGAGCTGCTGATTTATTTTAGATTTATTTTTTTTTAATATTTGAAAATGTCTAAGTCTAATTTAAGTCTTGTGTCAGGAAGTCTCATAAAGGCATGATTATGCTTTTTGTTTCAAACTATGGAAGGATTTCCAAGATCCCTTTATTGTCTTCTCTGTTTCATCCTCAGAGAGCTCAGCCAGTCCTCATCTGGTCTCAGTACAGTATCTCACACTCTGGGTAATGGAGTGAAACCAATCAAACCTGTGGTAGGCCTGAGCACGTATTTGCTACACCACCCTCAGTATGAAATTATTCATAGGAAATTAACTGAAGACCTTGTATTGTTGTACTTAGCAATAACACAGGGCCCCTTCTTTAGCCCTTACACTGGACCTTTACACCAGCGGATAGCTAACTAAAATGTGGATGTCAAATAACTTCTCTGCTTATGACAAAAAAAAAGTTTAAAATGACTGGGCACTGAACAAACGTCTACTTTGTTATTTTAGTAAGGGAAGAAAGGGCACAGGAGCAAAACATTTCAGTGGTTGATGTGCAATTGCAGTTTTAGCTCTATGCGAATGCATATAGGCGAACGTGGTAACAACAGGCTGGTACTGCAGTTGCTGCAGCTCTAAGGGGTTAACAGAGGCTGCGCTTGCCGTATACGATCACGGAGCAGGGAAGTGACACTCTGACTCGTGTGGTGCCCCGACACGCACAGGCACTGGCACATTTTCTCCCCGGTGTGCGCAGCGCCCACCTGTTCAGCATCACCGGCCCCGGCCTGGCCCTGCCACCACGGCCGCTTCGAGCGGAGATGCGCCGCTCCCCGCAGGAGATTGTGGATGGAGATACAGTTTCTGTAGTGATGAGGCTGAAGGCGGGGAGCTATTGGCTGCCGGTTCTGTAAATTTCATTCAGTTTAGTCCAATAGCAGGAGGAGAGAGCCTGGTACAGCCAGGACCTCTCTCTCTTCCCCCCTCCCCTCGCTCTCTCCTTCTGCCCCTCCCCCTCCCTCCCCCCCCCAGCTTGCCTTGCCTTGCAGATCAGTCTCTCCGGCTCCGTCTCTGCATAGGCAATCAGAGCTCATACTTGCAGATCCAACTCTCCCTCTTGCACTCATTGCAATGAATTTTCTGCCTGAATGTAGGTCGCTTAGAAGCGAGAACACGACTTTCCTTCAAATACAGTGCTGTTGTCTTTCTTCTTGTTATTTTTAATATTTCCCCACACACACTTCGTGGTCTTTGCATTCCTTTGGAGAACCAAATCGCATTGGATTCCAAAAAAGAGCAGGAACCGTGTGCGAATAATCCCGGCTGCATGATAGCCCGAGAGGATTTTCCGAAAGAATCTGGCTGTGTGAAAAAGACCCTTACTAGTCTGCGGATATTCCAGTGTTAAGGTAGGAGTACTGGATTTGCCGGTTGAATGTTCATTTTAATGTTTTCTCTTTGCCTTCCTCCCCCCCCCCCCCCCCCGCCTCCCCCCCCCCGCCTCCCCCCCCCCTCCTTTTTTTTTTTCTTTTTCGGAGAGGGTGGGGGAGAGAGGAAAGGTGTTGCAGTTGATACTCTGGCAAAGGACGAGCAGTTTGCTGCAGTCATCTGTGCTTTTACTTTTCCCATCATGATAAAGCGATACTTTCTGCCATCTCCACCATCATACGCGATCTCGTTGTCACAGATGCATATTTATGCAAATTATTTCTTTTTTATCCGCTCCGGTCTCGTCCGCTATATCTCCCTTGCACCATAATTTGTTTGGAGGCATTTTGCTGCAATCAGCTATTTGGAAAGACTCCGGGTTTCTGTGTGAGATGTTTACAAAGTAGCTCTGCCTTAGAGCCAAATAAACAGAAGAGTGTGGAGAGGGAGAAATATCCGCAGTACAAGCAGAACGAGAAAGGACAGAGCCACAGTTTCAGCAAGCGTGGAGAGAGGCAGGAGTGGTTCCTCATGCTCTGTGTGCGCCGCTAGTTCTCGGGGAAACACAAAACCAACACGTAGGTTTTTGGTTAACCACTTCCCTTGCCACCACCACAACCACAAAAAAGCCAAAAGGCATGGTGGTGGTGGTGGTGAAACAAGGGGGGTGGCTTTTTCAGATGAAATCTTGTCTCTTCTTGCGGTTCACCCGCTCCGGCTTTAGCTATTGCGTGGTGAGGTTTTATTTTTTTGTTTGTTGGTTTTTTTTTTTTTCTCTGTTCTTTTGCTTGCTTGGTTGCTTGCTTTCCTTTCTCGACTCGGGTAAAATGCCCGCTTTTGTGATGGACATGGTTTTCCGCTCGTGATGGAGTGGGGACTGGCACTGAGCAAAGCCAGCGTGCAGAAGCGGTGGCGAGGAAGGCAATAAAAGAAAAGATGGGGGGGGGGGGGGGAAGAAAGAAAAAAAAAAAAAAAGAAAAAAAAAAAGAAGAAAGAAGAAAAGACGCACCAGCACCCCCCCACACCCTTCCCCCCAGCTCGACAGTAAATCGGCTTCTCTGCAAAGCTGGGGCGGGGGCGGGCGAGGCGGGGCTTGGCGACGTGAGGCGCGGCGGTGACTGCCGCGGTTTTGCCCCTTCCTCACCGGAGAGGCCGCTGCCAGCCCACCACCACCGCCCCGGGGAGCGGGGGCTGCCTAGCTGCAGCTGCCCTGATGGACACCTGTCAGACAGCGACGGGAGGGTGGGGGTAAAGGGGGAGTCGGCAGCCGCCATTCAACCCGCTCTTCCCCCTCTGCCCACCACCCCCCACTTATTTCCGCCGGCGCACAGGGTCAAGGCGGAAAAGGCGCGCACTCCGGCCGCGTAGGCGGCTGCGGAGGGGTGCGAAGGCGCGGGGACCGGGGAGGGTGTCCCACTGTCATGCCTTGAGTGAGGCTAAGAATAGATGGCGTCGCGGCCGGGAAACTTGGCCGGTTCGGATGCTTGGCGTGGGTGGACAGAAGTTTGCGGGTGGATGCCGGCGCGGCAGTGGCGGAGCGCGGCCGCCAGGTGGCGGTGCGGGCCCTTCCAACAACGTCGCAGCGCCGCGGCCCGCCGCGGGGCAGTTCCGCGCCCGGCGACCGCGCAGAGCCCGCCAGCGGGATCGGGGCCACCCGCGCAGCGCGGCGAGAGCCCGGCGGGGAACGGTGCGCGGGGAAGGGAAGTCTGGGGGGATTTATCCAGACCTGGGTGGGGATGAAAACGGGGAGGTGGGAAAACGTGCGGAGGTTGGAGCTAGGGGCGCAGTACTCGCAGAGAGCAGGCTGAGGTAGAAAGCAGCACCTCAGTGCTTGGTTGACAGGTCGGGCGTGACAGCCTGGGCTGAGAGCGCCGTGGTAGCGCAACAAGCCGGGGCACTGGCATTTGAAGCGAGGTGCCCGTGTTCAGCTTTCCGCGATGCTGGGCTTTGTGAAGTATTGCTTGCCTTAAGGATGGCAGAATCGCATATGCAAGTTCAGACGTTTAGTGTTTAAAACCACCAGAGAAGAAAGCAAAAGAGCTCTCTAGCTTGGTATTGTGAATATTGAATGCAAACACCTATACAATTCTCAATCGAATTTTGCTTTTTTAATTGTTAATAGTGTTAAGGACATGCATATATGCATGTATTTAGATGATGGCAAAGCAAAGATTAATTGAATGACTTTACAAGCGGTTATGCAAAAATGGGTACCTCTGCTATTTTTCTCCTTCTGAAACATAACACTGTTAATGAAGCCATCTCATATAAATGAAAGGGCAATAGTCCCTATCCCATGGGACACAAATTAAGTTTATTAGATGTATAAATCCTCTATTGTCACTGCAGAAATAAACATTTTTTTTGTAACCCCAAGAAAAGAAGTAATTTCCACTAATTTTCAATCACTTTTAAGGAACACAGCTTTGCTTTGTACGCGTGAGATAATTCCAAATGTCAGATGAACCCTGTATTTTGTTTTCTTTTTATTTGCAAAATATGCATTTGAAACTACATTTTTAATATCACCTCTAAAGACTTCTATATAGGCAGCACTGCTGAGTAGAGGGCTGCATGCATTGTCTCATGAATCATTGTAATGAATTATTAAAGACTAAGAACATTAAAAAATTCCTTGTAGTTTCTGGTAACTCAGAACAGAAAGATCTATGATAGCATGTGCTTTTCTAAGAATAATATAAATTAAGTTCAATTTTGTCTACTCATTTTTATCATCTTAAAAATTATTACCCTTTTGTGCATAAGTACAACTGTTACTACTCTCTCTGTTCTCTTGTCATAATGCCTGTACGTCATACAGATGCAATTACTGTTGGTATGCTGTAAGTACAACCTATTTACTTGTACCACATATTAAAAGTGAAATTCAGCTTGACATCTAAAACACCTTGGTCCTCAGGAGGATTCTAATTCAAAGCAAATTTTATTATTTATTTTAAATTTTTTTTCTCATTGAATTTAAGCATCCCTTAGTTTGGTTTCTACTGAAGAACATTTGTCTACACAGGAAAATACAGTTTTTTCCTTTGGCATTTCTGGAGGGACTAATATTGTTTTAAAGTGTAATGCTTTATTACAAACATACAGATGGTAAATTAAAAATTTCCCAGTTTTTTTTTCTTGATCAGCAAAGTGCAGTTATCAGTGATGAAGTGTCATTTCCTATAAAGGCATCGCAATGCAAGCAAGCAAAAGCAAGTCTCAGGTGAATGAAGCAGGCCAACTGTATTAAATTAGGAAAAGTCGCAAAAGCAGTAGGTTTACTGGAGATGCTGTGCTATCCTTTGTATTTTTTATTCTTACAAAGACTTCTGACTGGATACCATGTTCTTGTTCAGATCATACACCTGACAATTTTAACATTTGATAAAAATGTCAATTGACATCCTTCAGTTGAAGACCTGTCATGTAGAGATAAAGGCTAAAGGCAGAAAGAAAAGCTATTTAACTGAAGCTTCTTATTAAAGATATCATATAGAAACAAGGATCTGTTTGATTTTATTTTTTTAACAAAAGAGTGATTCAAAGAACATTTACTGACTACTGCATAGACGTTTGCACATTTGTTTTTGACAAGTTCTTGATACAACCTCCTCTTGGCCTTTCAAACATGCATGCTGGTCTTTGATGGCTGAATCACATCATGGAAAGAACAGCTCCACCTGGGTAGGACAGGAATAAACATCATACTTTAACCAGCATATAATTTAGCCATTCTGTCACTTGAAGACTTGTCATCGAGATTCAAGATATCTTCTGCATGAGTAAGACTGGTTAGTTATGTGCACTGAATTGTAAGGCTGAGTGTCTAAAAAAACCAAAACCAAAACGCAAACATGAGTTGCACAAATCAATATATGTCTGCCATGTCCAACTGCAGCTATCTACTGTCACAGCTCAAGTCAGGTGCTCTCAGGCAATCTTTACTAAGCATTGTGAGGCATTTTGATCCTCGCACCTGGCAGAGTTATGTACTCAGCTCTGTTACCTTTTAATAATTCTCTGATTCTCATTGTATTGGTTTTAGTAGTTCTCAAATTGGTTTTGAAAGGGGGGAAAAAAAGGCAAGCACCAATAAAAAAACCCCAAGCATCAAAGTGAAAACACTTTGCTGCCTAGTGGAGGAAAACAAGTTTTATTGACAACACTCTTGGAAAATTACTTGCAAAGAGATAAGGAGCAATGCTAATCAACTTTTCACAGCTTGAATATAAGGGTGGAAAAATGAAAGATACAGTCTATAGACTGTGGCTGAGTTTAAAATCTAGGAGATGACTCTGCAGCTGTTATAGGCAAGCTTCTCCATCTTTAATCCATATAAACTAATGAGGATGAGTTTTAACATTACAAATAGGTATACATGAAACAGGGTTACTTTATGGCTTGCATGCATAGCTCTCATGAGGATCTGACTAGAAGCAGTCCTTGTAGAACACTGGCTTTTCCAGTGGGGCTTTACCAGTGGCACGCCTAATTCAAACCGAATGCATGGTGACTACATGCTGGGATGGTCCCTAGCTAGGAATGCTCAGATTTGTACTGTAATAATCTAAAAATAAATTATAGTCACTGATGTCACAATGTATCATTCTTTCAGCTGTCTTTTGTGCTGAGCCCACACACCACTCAGTGTCATAGGATGTATTTTGCAAAGTGTATGCCACTGACGTGCTTCAGTAGAGGGTTAGAACTTCCCATGTTTGTCTTCCTTCAGTTATTTATGCGCTCACTGAAATTTGCAACTGGATGGAGAGACTAGGCCTTCCAAGAAAGGTGAGTTTTAAAAATGGAAATTTATAGAAAAAAAGTATTTGAGACAGTATCATAATGGACTGATTGCTCTGAAAACTAGAGGAGTACACAGCTGTCAAATTTTGGTGTTACTTGATTTCCTTTAGAAGAATTTTTTTTAATTGCTTATATAGGGACTGTTTTTAAACACTGTACAGATTGAGACAGAATCATACTAAAGGATGATTTTTTTTATTAAATAGAACATCCTATTTTTATAGTAAAGTATCTATAGAGTGTGATTTATAAAATAAAGTGTTTGATTTTCTTCCTACATTACCTGGTAGTCAATTATAGCTAATTCTACAGTCAGTGGCTGTTACAATTTCACTTATAGAATGAATGAGTTAATTTTTATTTACTTGTCCAGGAATTTATTTTTATAAAAATAATAGGTTTGAGATTGAATTACACAACTTACAGAGACTCAGCCAGTTCAATACTTCACTATAAGAGATGACAGATGAAATAGTAGTGGCATGATTTGATGCCAGCAAACTTGCATCTAACAGTGTCTTTCAGATTTGCATCTGGTGAATGCAGTAGGCAAAAATGTATAGCCTTCTACCTCTCAGTGTAAATGAGTCCAGAGGTAAGACCTTTCCTTTGTCATCTGCTGGAGGTAGTCACTGTTATTGAGAGAGCTCTAATACAGCCAGAAATGGAAGAGGACAGTAATGAATAGGAGGATTTCTGTCCCAAAGTGTTCCTTGAAGTGGTATAATAATGTGATTATTTTGAAAATGCCTATTGCTGTAGTGTTTATCTGGGTCAGTTACAGGCCCAATACAGATCTGGAGGGAAGAGACTTGTAAGGAACAGACTCTTGAGCTGTCAAGGTAATGGCCTTTCCATGTGAGAATGGCAAGCTATGTTGATCAGTGCTGTCATGTGATGTTGTTGCTAGACACAGCTGCGTTGGTGATCAAGCTTCATTACACTTTAAAGTCACAAGTATGGAATATATTGCATTATTTGTTTATTGGAATAGGATAAATAGGTATTTGTACTCCTTTAGTTTCAGAGCAAACTGAATCCTAACCCTCCACTGAAGCTAGTTTGGCCCCTTAGTGCAAAAAATAGTTAATGGGAACAAGTTTCTTTCAAAAAAGCTACTTAGAAGTACTGTTGAGAGGTCTCAGATAAACTAGTTACACTTTCTGTAACAGAATTTCTTTCATGCTTCTGAACTCTGGTGGAAAATAAGTGGACAAACTTCAATAACTCTACAGTTTGGTGGTGTTATGTGCCGAAACAGGCTGTGTAGTAGTTAGCTCCAAATGCCTATTTATCCTGTTCCAGTAAACAACTAATCTCTTATATTCCATACTTTCCACTTCTGATTTATAAAAGCCCTACTTTGTATCCATCCAAATGTAATAAGACAAGGATAAAGCTAATAGCTCTATTTTGAAATAAAGAATTTGTAATGAAAGCAGATTATTAGTGTTTCTATCTTCATTTCATACTGACTTTTGAGGACCTGATTTTTAATTTAATTTTTAAGATTTCCATAAATCTTAAACTTGCAATGTAAATGTGCTAGCCAGTTTTTCTTCTGTTAAATAAAATTGTTTGTAGACACTATACAGACCTCTGATATTAAAGAGAGCAGGGAACTACTCAGAACCTACCAATAGTGTAATTATATATATATAATTATATATATATTCCCCAAAAACAAATAAAACTTTTTTTTTCCTTTTCTTTCTATTACTTTACTTCACCAATTTGCACCACTTATTCATGAAATATCTTTCAAGCACTTGGGCATATACAGAATAAATTAACTGTAACTTCTGTTCCACTGTGAATGATTTTCAGATACATCTTTTCAAATACCCCAAAAAAAAAAGAAAGTAGTGTATTATTCATATGGGACCACACAAGATATAAGCCATATGCCGTCTAAGGTACAATAATTTTTTACTCTTTTTTTAATTGGATGTAGTGGAAACCATTAATATTAACAGATGTGCATACCAGGACTGAGATTAAAAGATCATTAAAAGATTAGTGTGATGGGACTACATCTTGTCAGATTTAGTACAAAGATTCCTGTTTTTTTCAAAAGGCTTTTGGTCAGGTCTTTTTAAGTGGGTAGTATTTATATAGAATTATATTGAGTATTTACAGAGAACTGGCAGTGTTATGCAGTTTAAAAGTTTTCTTCCAGTTTCATGCCTTCATATGTTTGTTTGGAAAGTAAAAAAGGAAGCAGTAGGCTCTGGAAAAATAATGCACCTCCATCCCTTCCTTGAAGAGCTTGTTAGAGATGTGGATGATTATGCACACCAGAAAAATATCCAGATGACAGAGGAGCATGTACTGTCTCAACCCTTCCATGCAGTCACCTTGTTAGCTGTGGGTGTGCTAAAGAGACATCTTTTGCCTTATCTCCAAACTATTTTGTAATATTGTTGTTATCTCCCTGGATGTTCAGTTGTACTGCTTTTAGATCATAGATTTCAGTATTGTTTTATAGGTGATTGTGACCTCTACTGGATTCCAGAGGAGTTGTAGAAGAATAAGTGAAGCAAGTGTGAATCTTTGGTACATCTTCCATTACCAAAAATCTGACTTATGTAATAGGGCTGTATGTATTAGTATTTCATGGTATCCCTCAGGCGAATAAGAAGATTACAGCATCTAGTGAGTTACTGCTGTGGGAAATGTACCCTTCACCTCAGCTTCAGAGAAAGTGGCTCAGTGTATTGCTTCAGGAAGACATTAATCAATCAGTGTTGCTTCTCAGTCAGGTACATAGTCATTGAGTTGTTGGCTGGAGTCTCCCAAGCCAAATAAATCTCTGTTACTAATGCAATTATTAGAATGTCTGCCTAATACATTTTGCATCATCTATATGAAAGATAAAGTTCTCAGTACACAATGGCATGAAGGTAAGTAGAACTTTCTGCAAATTACACACAGTTGGACAAATGAACTGTGGTGCCTGAGGTTGTGAATTTGTATTAACACAGCCAGCAGTAGGTCTGCTGCCCAAATTAGAAATTTTCGATGTGTAGTTTCCAGCATGCAGGTGGTAAATTGGGGAACAGATGATGTAGATCCACTGGTTTTTGACAGATTAAATAGTAGCAATTGGCATGACTGGAAATTAATTGTGGAACTGGAGGAAATCTCTTTAGGGAATAGGCGAGCATATTAATTTAATTCTAATTGTGCTAATGCTTTGCTTTAGTTCAGGTGCACAAGTTATAGTGAAGGATAGGTGGACGTACAACTTCAGTCTAAACAGGTTAACAGTTACTAAGAAAATGCATTACTTTGGTTAATCTTATATTTTGTATTTCTTAAGATCTTTTAGTTGAAGTACATTGAATAATGTTTTTTGAAGATAAATGATTAGTGTTCATGTTGATTTGATGTCATCTTTACATATAGATAATGTTTGAGATCCATTGCTTTAGTAATTTGATAATGCAGGCCAGCTGCAACAGAACAATTAGAAAGGCCAGTAAGATTTTTATACTACTGGACTCTAAAAGGCATTCTGCATTAACTTGTCTGCTCTTACGTGGTACAGAGATGAGATGTTGCTGAAATGCAGTGGGTTAATAGTGCAGTTAGAATGTACCATTATCTTCCATTGAGTTGCTGTGGTCATAGAGTGGCATTCAAGCACAAGCAAAACCTCTTACAGAAGAGCTGGCCCATCTTCATTTGTGCTATAGTGTAGCAAATAAATATTTATTGTCTGAAATACCACTCTGTATTTTCCCTTCCCTGTTTCCTTTGGAAATAAGATATTATGGCAAACTGTCTGCCTTCCAAATATTTCTTGTTATAAGAATTTTGAATTAGAACATGTAGTTAGAATCTTAATCTATTTCTGCCTTTCCTATAAGTTGTTAGGTTTTTTTGTTTGGTTGCTTTTTTTGGTATGTCTGGGTTTTTTGGTTTGTTTGTTTTGAGTGGGTTGTGTGTGTCTGTGGATTTTTTTGTGGGTTGGTTTGTTTGTTTTTGTGGTTAAGTGTTGTGGTTTTTTTGTTTTGGTCTGGTTTTGTGTATGTTTGTTTTGTTCATTTTGGTAGGGTTTATTTGTTATTTCTCCCCTGTAACTCTGTAATTTCTTTTTAGCATCCCAGATTCTGTGAAGTGCTTTCTTCCATTCATGACTTGCTGAAGATGTAATACTCAATATGATGATGATGGCTTCAATAGCTAAAGCAAAAAAAAAAAAAAAAAAAAACCAAAACAGAACCACAATATTATCTTTTTGATGATTTGCATTAGCAGTTCTGTTATGCTGAATTCGAGTGCCTTTTAACAAAGGATTTCTTGTTCTGACAATAGAAATTACACTAGCAACATAGAAATTACATTAGAAAGCTGTAGAAAAGACAGAAAATGGGAGTGGGTTTAATAGTAATAGTGTGTTGAATTCTCTTTGTTATTTAGCTATTTAATAATGGAAAGCTGAATAAGTATATGAGCAAATTGTCTCTGGATCATAACACTTCACAGAAACATGCTTTTGTGGTAGACTTCATTTTCTCTTTGCCCCTGGAGGGTGGCCATTTGGTTAAGCTTAGTACTTCACAGCTTTTTGAAAACAGTTAGAAGTAGTTTATTCAAGACATAAAGATGGAGAAGATAGTGTCTGGAGCCAGAGGCATCAATAAGGATGAGAGAAAGATGGTCCAGTTTCATTTTGGAAGGAAATTCATAGATTTCCTAACAGCAGTGATAGCATTTGCAACACTACTTCTGTTTCTTAAGGCTTGAAGGCTAAGCAGTGAGAGTAATTATGTCTAAGGTGAGGAAACTGCACATTCCTTTTCCTCTGTGCAAGATAAAGAAACTTCTTAAGTGACCTGATTTCTCTTTCTCTTATTCATCATTGCCTTAAGATAACCATCAAGTCAGAGACTGTAAGCAGGTAATGAGTTCTAGACAGATTAATCCTTTCTGTGGAAGTTTAGCATGAATAACTTTCACAAAGAAAGAGTAGAGTGGGATGAGGTAAGAAGTCACTTGCAGTCTTGGTAGAGTCTCAAAACAAATACAAGGTGCTCACTAAAGAAACAATATGAGAATGTAAAAAAGGATGGGAATGTGGGGTGACACAGGTGATGAACACACTAGAGCATAGAGAGTAAAGTGGCAAGAGGAGTGACGTTTCAAACACTAGATTCTAGAGATCTTGAAATAGCAGGACATGAGTCAAGTCAGATATACAAGGGAAGGTGATGCTTTTGGACATGGGAATTTGGTTTAGTCTATGGTGCATTATATTAGAAATTCACTATATGAATCAAGGTAAAAATACGATTCTTAGTGTCATCATCACTGTGTAGGGGTCTAGATTGTACTCTATGAAATTTAATCTGCTTTATTCTGATTAATCTTTTAAAATGCTTTTTGTCCAAATAAATAATTTATTAAAATATAACATTGCTTATTAAAGAAATCATATTCTGTGGTATCATCACTGAATAAATTTCTATTTGGGATTGCTTCATAGAATCACAGAATGGTTGGGCTTGAAAGGGACCTCTGGAGGTCATCAAATACAACCACCCTGCCAAGGCAGTTTCACCTAAAGAATGTCACACAGGAACATGTCCAGGTGGGGTTTGAATATCCCCAGACTTCACCACCTCTCTGGACATCCTTTTCCAGTTCTCTGCCACCCTTAAATTCCTCCTCATGTTTTGATGGAACTTCTTATGTTCAAGTTTGTGCCCATTACCTTGTCTTACCACCAATGAAAAAAGACTGCTCCCATCCTCCTGACACCCACCTTTTATTTGTAAATATTTATGAGATCCCCCCTCAGTTTTCTCTTTCCCAGGCTAAAATGATCAAATTCTCTCAGTCTTCCTTGGAACATAGATGTTCTAGTTCCCTAATCATCTTTGTAGCCTTTTTCTGTTCCCTCTCCAGCAGTCCCTGCCCTTCTTGAACTGGGAAGCCCAGAACTTGACACAGCATTCCAGATGTGGCCTCACAGGGCAGAGCTGAAGAGGAGGATAACCTCCCTTGACCTGCTTGGCACACTCCTCTTGATACACCCCAGGATGCCATTTGCCTTCTTGGCCACAAGGGCACATGGTTATCCTGCTGTCCAGTAGGAATCCCAGGTCACAGAATCACAGTGTGTTAGAAGTTGGAATGGACCTCCAGAGTTCATTGAGTCCAACTCCCCTGCCAAAATCAAGGTAGTCTGCACATCCAGGTGGGTTTTGAAAGGGTCCAGAGAAGGAGACTCCACAACCTCCCTGGGCAGCCTGTTCCAGTGCTCTGTCACCCTCACTGTGAAAAGTTTCTCTTCCTGTTGAGGTGTTGTGTTCAAATTGGTATCCATTGTTCCTTGTCTTATTACTGTGTACCACCCAAAAACAGAGTGGCCCCATCCACTTCATACCCACCCCTCAGATATTTATAGATATTGATCAGATACCCTCTCAGTCTTCTCAAGACTAAACAGCCCCATATGCAAGATGCTCAAGTCCCCATATCATCATCATGGCTCTCTGTTGGACACTCTCCAGCAGTTCCCTGTCTCTCTTGAACTGGTGGGCCCAAAACTGGACACAGTATTCAAGGTGTGGTCTCACCAGGGCAGAGTAGATGGGAAGAAGAACCTCCTTAGATGAGCTGGACACATTTCTCTTGATGCATCCCAGGATACCATTTGCCCTCGTGGCCACAAGGGCACATTGCTGTCCCATGGAGAACTTGCTGTCCACTAGGACTCCAAGGTCTTTCTCCATGAAGCTGCTTTCCAGCAGTGCAACTCCTAACATGTACTGGTGCCTATTGTTATCACAGTATCACAGTATCACCAAGGTTGGAAGAGACCTCAAAGATCATCAAGTCCAACCCATCACCACAGACCTTATTCCTCCCAAGATGCAGGACCCTGCACTTGTCCTTATTGAACTTAATGAGGTTTGCCTTCACCCAGCTCTCCAGCCTGTCCAGATCTCATTGGATGGCTGCACAGCCCGACGGGGTGTCAGCCACACCCCCAGTTTTGTATCATCAACAAACTTGCTGAGGGTACTCTCAATACCTGTATCCAGGTTGTTAATAAAGATATTGAACAAAACTGAACCCAGTACTGATCCCTAGGGAACACCACTGGCCACAGGCCTCCAAGCTGACTCTGTGCCACTGATCATAACCCTCTGAACTCTGTTGTTTAACCAGTTTTTAATCCACCTCACGGAACACTCTTCTATGCCACATTTCCTGAGCTTTTCTATGAGAATATTATTAGAGACAATATCAAAAGCCTTACTGAAGTCAAGGTATATGACATCCGTTGTGCTTCCTTTGTCTACCCATTTGGTCATGGTTTCATAGAATGCTATCAGATTAGTCAAGGAATATCTCCCCTTCATAAATCCATGTTGGCTATTCCTGATAACCCTCTTTCCTTCCATGTGGTTAAAGATGACCTACAGAACGAGCTACTCCATCACTTTTCCAGGGATGGAGGTGAATCTGGTCTGTAGTTGCCTGGGTCTTCCTTCCTACCTTTTTTGAAGACTGGGGTGACATTTGCTTTCTTCCAGGTGTCAGGCACTTGTCCTGTTCTCTATATGACTTTTCAAAAATGATGGAGAGAAGCCCAGCAGCAGGATCATCCAGCTGTCTCAGCACATGTTGATACACCCCATTGGGGCCTTCCATTCATCTACCTATCCATGTAGTTAGGCCATCATAAAAGGCTATCATATATCACAGTATCACAGTATCACTAAGGTTGGAAGAGACCTCAAAGATCATCAAATCCAACCTGTCACCACAGACCTCATGACTAGACCATGGCACCAAGTGCCACGTCCAATCCCCTCTTGAACACCTCCAGGGACAGTGAGTTCACCACCTCCCTGGGCAGCCCATTCCAATGATGAACAACTTGCTCAGTGAAGAACTTTCTCCTCACCTTGAGCCTAAACTTCCCCTGGCGCAGCTTGAGACTGTCCCCTTGTTCTGGTGCTGGTTGCTAGAGAGAAGAGACCAACGCCTTCCTGGCCACAACCACCTTTCAGGTAGTTGTAGAGGGCAATGAGGTCACCCCTGAGCCTCCTCTTCTCCAGGCTAAAAAATCCCAGCTCACTCAGCCTCTCCTCGTAGGGCTTGTGCCCAAGGCCTCTCACCAGCCTTCTTGCCCTTCTCTGCACACATTCAAGTGTCTCGATGTCCTTCCTAAAATGAGGGGCCCAGAACTGGACAGAGTACTCAAGGTGTGGCCTAACCAATGCAGAGTACAGGGGCACAATGACTTCCCTGTTCCTGCTGGCCCCACTATTCCTAATGCAGACCAGGATGCTGTTGGCCTTCTTGGCCACCTGGGCACACTGTGGCTCATGTTTAGGCAGCTGTCAATCAGCACCCTCAGGTCCCTCTCTGTCTGGGAGCTCTCCAGCCACTCCGACCCCAGCCTGCAGCTTTGCATGGCCAAAGTGCAGCACCTGGCACTTGGACTTGTTAAATGCCATCCCAGTGGACTCCACCCATCTGTGCAGTCGGTCGAGGTCCCTCTGCAGAGCCCTTCAACCCTCTAACTGACCAACATCTGCTCCCAACTTGGTGTCACCTGCAAATTTGCTGATGACTGACTCAATCCCCTCATCCAGATCATCAATGAAGATATTAAAGAGGATGGGGCCCAGTCCTGATCCCTGGGGCACGCCACTGGTGACTGGCCATCAGCTGGATGTGGCGCCATTCACCACTACTCTCTGGGCTCGGCCCTCCAGCCAGTTCCTAACCCAGCACAGAGTGTAGCTGTCCAAGCCATGAGCTGACAGCTTAGCCAGCAGTTTGCTGTGAGGGACGGTGCCAAAGGCCTTGCTGAAGTCCAGGTAGACCACATCCACAAGCCTCCCCATGTCCACCAGGCCGGGTCACCTGATCATAGAAGGAGATCAGGTTGGAGAGGCAGGACCTGCCCTTCCTAAATCCATGTTGGCTGGACCTGAGTATTGGCAACGGAGACTGGAGTCAATACAGATGACCAATATGATCGAGTATTGTTCCTTTATTGTTCCAGTATTGTAGGACTATAGTGTGAGCACAGTGAGTATAGCACAGTAAAGTGAAGCAAAGAAGGAGGGAAAGGAAAGGAAAGTGCGTACCAAGGGAACTTCTACAACTTATATAAACTCAGAAAGCCTCATTGGCATAGCTTCATTGGTTCCCACGAGTGACCACACAGCGCACTATTATAGATTATTGGTCCAACTGCTAATGACACACAAGGTTGTTGATGCAGGTGCGTTTCCTGTTGTTCCAAGATAACTTTCTGTGTTTATAGCTACCAGTGTCCTGCTTTAGTTACATGCTGCAGGCACAGCACTGTTTTGCTGCACTGCTAGCTGGCTCTGCACTTATGCTGAGCATGGCCTACCA
Organism: Dryobates pubescens; assembly: GCF_014839835.1. Taxonomy (NCBI): domain Eukaryota; kingdom Metazoa; phylum Chordata; class Aves; order Piciformes; family Picidae; genus Dryobates; species Dryobates pubescens. Next base: position 2,122,342 of record NC_071621.1, read on the forward strand.
CCATGTCAGGCTCTAGGCCTACACTGCCAGATTGTTCACACTGCTCGTCGCTGGCATTGCCACAAATCCCCCTTTTTGTTTTTGTGAGCAATCTGGTCATGGGAGGTATTGTCATCTCATACAAGGTACTACTTGCAAACACAGAAGCAAGAAAGTTACAGCTAAGCTGTATAGCAAAAGCAAGAGTTCTGTAGAGCAGCATGACTGATGTAACCCATACAAGGCACGAAACTTAAGTTGAAGTTAGAATGTTCTAACAGAGCTGGCATAATACATGGTCAAAGATAACAGACATTGTAAAGAAGAACTTAGATCTTAATAGTTCCGAACTTTACATTTCACTCCTCTTATTGACAGAGAAGACTTGATTATGCCTGAACACATTGCACACAGAGATTAAGACACAAATGCAATCCTTAGCACTATCTTTTACAACCTGCTTTAGGGGTATGTTGCATCTTTATTTTTCTCTAGGATGGTCAAAAATCATGTATTGTTTAATGGTAGCAAGATTTCTTTAATCTGTAAAGGTAGATCTGGCCAGGCTCTAGCTTCACAGATAGAAAACTTGCAGGCAAACAGGAAGAGCAAAAGAGCTTCATTGCTTTGCCCAATATAGAATTACACATCATAATGTGGTTTTGCTCATCTTAGTAATACTGATCTGTTAATGTTCACACAACAGTTAAGCAATCATGACACTCAGTTGTAAGTTAGATGCTTTCTGTTGACATCTTGGATTATCGTGACAGTCGTTGAGGTCAGTGCTAGGCAGGTTTGCTGACTATCATTTTCATGACAGTTGTGCCGTGTTCGTGCTGTCTTGTGTTGAGAGGGTTGCAGCACTTTGCAAAGTTGATGTTTCTAGGTGTTGACATGAGCTAACTATCTCTTGTTGGTATCATTAAAAGACTTCTTTTGCTATGGGGTATTCTCTCTTTCCCCCCCCCCCCTTTTTTTTTAATATTTGTTTGTTGATGTTTTCAACCTAAAATGAAAATGCATGTTGTGTTATAATGAATTTTGATTTTTCCCTGTAGGTGTGTGAAATTATAGCGAACTGGTGAGATAACATATAAGTCCATATGAACAATTTCTGTAATCACACAACAATCAACCAACTATGATATTCAGTCCTAATTCACATGGTGCTGTGGTACATTCTTCTGATTGATGCTTTTGATTCCAGATTGTCATAACAGTTATTGTGATCGATGTTCGACTTCATGGGAAATGCTGTTTCCTCATAGTCTTGATTCTTCTGCTGTTGTTTATTGCGATGATTGCAGTTGACAGAAAAGAAGGCTTGAGGCGACCTTATTGTGGCCATCCAGTATCTGGAGAGAGCCTACAGGAATGCGGGGGAGGGACTTCCTAGCATGTCAGGAAGTGACAGGACTAGGGAGAATGGAACGAAGCTGGGGTTAGGGAGATTCAGGCTGGATGTGAGGAAGAAGTTCTTCACTGTGAGAGTGGTGAAGCCCTGGAATAGGTTGTCCAGGGACGTGGCTGAGGCCCCATGCCTGGAGGTATTTAAGACCAGGCTGGATGAGGCTCTGGCCAGCCTGATCTAGTGTGAGGTGTCCCTGCCCATGGCAGTGCGGTTGGAACTAAATGATCCTTGTGGTCCCTTCCAACCCTGACTGATTCTGTGAGTCTATGATTCCATATATTTTGTAATTTAATCTTTTTTTGTTTGATTTTAATGTAATTTATTTTTTAACTTGTAATTTTTAATATAATTTTTGATTTTTTAAATCTATATTTAATAAATCTGTTTCATTTTGTTTTGATTTTGTTATCGATATATTTTCTTAAGTTTAATTTTTTAAAAATTATTTTTACTTTTTTAAAATACATTTTTGGATTTCTTTTTATTTTAATTTTTTTGTAAATATTTTTTCTTTATTTTTTCTTTTTGTTATTTTATTTTAAGTTATTATTTTTCTTCTGAATTTATTAATTATTTTATATGGTTTTAATTGTTTTTATTTTTTTTCAATTTTTTTGTAAAAATTTTTTTACTTCTAATTTGAGTTGGTTTATTTTTTATTTTATTTTGAATGTATTTCTTTTATTATTTTTATATTTTTTACATTTTCTGTTTTTGTTTTTTGTAACCTAGTTTTATTTTTTGTTTAATTTTTATTTTTTTTCTTTAATTGTTTTAAAAATTATTTTATTACCGTTTTAATGGCTTTTTTGCATTGTATTTAATTATTTTTATGTACATTTTTAAATTATTTTTCTTTAATTTTAAAATTTATTTCATTATTTTGATTTTGTTATTGTAATTTTTTAATTTTAATTTTATTTTTTATTATAAACATTTTTAAATTTATTTTTTAATCTAGTTTTTAGTCTTTTGTTTTGACCTTATAATATTTTTCTTAATTATTTATGGATTTTGCATGTTTGTTTTATTTAATCTATTTTCTATTTTTATTTTTATTTTTGCTTTTTTATTATTTTTCACCTTCTTTTCTACTAATTATTTTTTATTATTATTTTTTATTTTAATTTTCTTGATTTTTTTAAGAGAGTGTTTGTTTGTTTGTTTGTTTTAATCTAGTAGTCTTGATAACCCTTATTTGTTTTTTGCTAACAATCCTTGCTTTTTGTGAATAGCTATTTTTTGTTAGCAATTCTTATGATTTTTTAGTTTGTCATATTTTGTTTTTATTGTTTTGTTTTTATTGTTGCACTTCTTTTTTATTATTATTCTGTTATTTAGTACTCTCTTGTATCTCGAGTTTTTGTACTTTTTGTTATTGTTTTTTATTGTACTTTTTGTATCTATGTTGTAATATTTTGGTTTTGTTTTGTTATATATTTGTATTTTTAATTTTTTCTTACTTGTTACCTTTTTTCACTATTTTTTTGTATTATTTGCCTTTTTTCCCAGTCAATATCTAAGAAGGAAATACAAAGATGTTACATTAGCTAAGAAATATTTTTGAAAATGAATACATATTTACTACAAACCTTAACTATATTACATGGAGCTCCTTTGAAATGCCGAGGCACACAACTAAGAAGGTTTGAACCAAAAGAAAATCTTACAATTTGAACTCATTACTAAGTATGTATACCTTACCACAATCACTATGTACTAAGTACCTGTAAATACCAAATGCTTACTATTCATTATGCTTCTTGGGAAAACTTAGCAAAACTCTAAATAACAAATCTCGGAAAGACATTAAAATCAGAAATGATGAAATTAGCACTGTTGCTTTAAATCAGAACAGAGCTTTGGTAGGCTAGAGTCGTACCAGAAAACCCTCCCTTTTCTGGGGATGTGGGTAGGGGTCGGTTGAGGGTGGCTACCAAGGTGTGCCCTAGTTGCAATTGTTTCCGTAGTAGGGTCTTAACAACTTGCAGCCTATTGTGTCTGAGCGACCATTGTTCCACCCATAGTGGATTATCTGTTTTCCATTTTAATTTGAGGGTTGGTTGCTGACCAGTAGCCGCTACAGAAAAGGAACAGTAACAAGTTTTGCTCCTAGCTAACTTAAGGCATCGCAGCCCAATAGAGCAACTGGAACGGTTAACACGTACAGTCTTACAGTGATTGATTTACCCTCGTTAAAAGCTAATTGCACTGGCTCTTTGCTAACCCAGGTTGTTTGGATACCTTTTAAGCCCATGACTGCAGAATTTGCCATGAGCAATGGCTAGTGACCATTCCATTTATGACAAGGTATAATAATGACATCGTCTCCAGTATCCACAATCATTGACAATTTGTCCACAAGGGTGTCTGACAGTTCCAATCTGTTCCAGTTTTCCCTTTTGGATTTCTAGGGCCAATGAGATATTAGGCATACTGGTGGAACCAAAGCCTTCTTGCCCTCGATTCCTGTTAGAGGTTTTAGGCACTCAGGACTCATATGGTATTAGCTGAGCAATTTTGGTCCCAATGGGAGTGTTAACAGGAGGGGTAATGGTATAGAGCATAATTTTCATAGCCCAGTCATAATCAGAATCTATTGAACCAGGAATTATAAGGATGCCCTCTCTAGAGGTAGACGATCTGCCAATTAACAGAGCACAGGATCTGTGACCCAGAGGACCGTGCTGATCGGACTCGACAACAACATTTGTGGACTCAAGAGTGATATGCACAGCTGTTGCCAGGTCCGCTCCACGCTGCCAGAGGTGTCTGCAAGGGGTGGGGTGGTCCAAGCACCCTGGTTTGGTGTCGTTGTGCGGGATGTACTTGCGCTGCTGGAGCAGTTTCCCTGCCTACGACAATGTGGAGTAATGATTAGATCTGTGACAGTGAGCACAGCACTTTTGAGTCTGTCCAGCAGTCGGGCAATTTGATTTAAGGTACCTAGGTTTCCAGAAGCATGATGTTTTCCACCCAGATTGTTTCCCTTGTGCGGTGGTCGTGCTGGTGGTTTTATGACTGCTTCTATGGCCATGGCTAGATACGTTGCTGTTTGTCGGTGCTTCGTTTGTTCTGCTGCGTCCAGCAGTCATGAGACAGTGGCACCAGTTGGTAAAATGCTGAGAACCTGTTTAATATTTTCATGAGCATTGTCAAATGCCAGAATATCCAGCATTTTTATTCATATTGTGAGTCAAATCTGGATTAGTATTCATGTCGTATGTAAGGTATGGACAAAGGAACCAAATGGCCCTGTTAGACCCTGACGAGTAGTGAGAAGTGCAGGATCAGATTTATTGTCCTGGAGTCTTGACCACATTTTGATCGCTAAATCCTGACTTAACTGTAAAGCCTTATCAGGAAGTTGCATTTGCTGATATGATCTAGCAAAAGTCTCACCCCAACGAGGTGGTTAGCAGTGACACCTTGTAAAGAGTCTGCTGTCTGCCAGGGCGTGGCTTCCGTGGCATTGCAAGCGAATTGCCACTTAATCAAGAAGTTGCAAGGTCTGATGTGGTGTTATTTTCAACTCTCTGCTTGCTAACATGGATTGAAACTCAGATAGTATTTTCTTAGGATCTATATTTTTTTGCAATCAGAATATCATCCATGGACTTACAGATGAGGAAATCACAATAAGTCTGTCTAAATGGGAACAAAGCCCAAACCACATATATTTGGTAAGTGTGGGAGAATTCTGTATGCCTTAAGGCTACCCATTGATGCCATTGGGTGGGGTCTGCCTTAATCGGTGTCTCAGTAGGTACAAACTGTTTTGAATCCTCTGGATGTGAGGAAATGTAAAGAAACAATCCTTCAAATCAATAATGATCAGGTCCCAATTTGGGGGGACTGGGAGTTGGGAGGCCAGGTTGTAAGGCACCCATCTCCTCCATGATTGAGTTGATTGCTCTCAGATCATGTAGTAAACACCATTTGCCAACATACGTGTCTCAAAAGGGGTTAACAAATGTGTTGAAAACAACTGATTGATTATAGCAGATGTGTATCCTGACTTTAACCCATAGGTAGCTATGGCTTGTCTAGCTTCCTTTAACCTTTTTCAGTCCAGAGATTGCCATATTCATTGTTGACCTTCTAATACCATAGGAGATGCATGTATAGGAAAATCTACAGATTCTCCATCTATCACTGCATTTCTCACAATATCTTTCCACTGGCGCAGTGGGACAGTTCCCTGTCCCTCCCACCTCCCTATCCCTTACACTATTGTCCCATCGGAATTTGATTGTAATCTCTGTCGCAGTGCTATAGTCTGCTGATAATGTCTGGGGTATGAGAGGCTTGGGGGGTGCATGCGGGGAGGGGGGGGGCGCCGCTGGTGCAGGCCACTGCTGGGCCGCTGCCATGGGGATGGCCGCCGGTGCCACTGCCGTGGCTGCTGCTGTGGGGGCCGCCGCTGGGGCCACCGCTAGTGTTGGTGGTGCTGCTAGTGTTGGTGGTGCGTCGGTCAGTGCCGCCTCGGTTAGAGCCACTGGGGCTTGTGGGAGAGGTGCAGTCATAAGAATGCCGTAACTGCGAGCCTCCAAGTGCTCTATTTTTTCTAAGAGGGGCTGTAAAGCAAAGTCATCGCTGTTTGAATTTCTCAGAGTTGGTGTTGTTGTCTTCTGAATCCAAGCTGTCACTGGCAGTATTAGAGGAAGATGTTGATGAAGGGGATCGAACATGCTGAGCCACAGATTTTGCTGCCTTTTTATCACTTTCTCCCTGCTGGGTGTGAACAGCAGTGGTGGTGGCTGGTAAACGTGGTGTGGTTGCCAAGATAGCATACGTGGCATCTTCTTGCAGTGAGTATTCATGCTTTCTGACCTCCATCTTGATTGTGCATGTCTTTTCAGTCTGATCAGGATTCGCTTCTACTGTTACTGACGTATCAGGAGCAGACTTTTTCATGGAAAAGAACGATAATAAGGGAGCTGTGATTCATGTAGAAGGAGGAATAGTGGACAATTGAAATTGTGATGAAGATGCTGATGGAGCGGCAGACGATGTGTAGGGAGAGAGGAGGTGGGGCGGAGGCTGTTGAGCTTTCCAAATCTCCCTTTTTCATAACGGTTAGAACCAACGCCGCAGCAGCTCAATCAAGAGTAGACTGTTCTGTTTTTATAGATTGCAGTGTATGTGACTGTTCGCCACACGGTGCTATAGCAAAAGGCTTCTTTTGAAGTATTTAGCACCTCATCCCACATCTGGGCTCCAATTTTGTCCCATGCTTCGGAAGTGAAAGCTTCGGTTGCTGTGGGGATAAAATCATGATTCCGGGCCCAGGCTAATAGCCCTTTTAAAATCCCAGAATTGTCAGTAATACCTCTCATGGAGAGGATAGTTTGGAAGGGGTTTAGCACAGCCTCTTCTTTTTCATGGAGTGCTTCCCTGTGCCTTTCCCTGGCTGCTCACCGGGCCCTGGTGAGATTCGCTTCCTTTTCTGAGCCCGCACTGCTTATTTTGTCAGCACCAGGGCAGTGCTGGTTCGACCGGCTTTCCATATCTCTTGGAACATAGCTCTTACGCTGAGTCAAGGAGCATCGTAGTCCGAGAATCCCAAATCACGAGTTCAGGAGCCAGATATCAGCCATGGAGACTGGAGTCAATACGGACGAGCAATATGATCGAGTATTGAATAAAATAAAAAAAATAAATAAATAAAATTGTTCCTTTATTGTTCCAGAACTGTAGGACTATAGTGCAAGCACAGTGAGTATAGCACAGTAAATGAAGCAAAGAAGAAGAAGGGAAAGTGCGTATCAAGGGAACTTCTACAACTTACATAAACTCAGAGAGCCTCGTTGGCATAGCTTCATTGGTTCCCACGAGTGACCACACATCACACTATTATAGATTATTGGTCCAACTACTAATGACACGCAAGGTTGTTGATGCAGGTGCATGTCCTGTTGTTCCAAGATAACTTTCTGTGTTTATAGCTACCAGTGTCCTGCTTTAGTTACACGCTGCAGGCACAGCACTGTTTTGCTATACTGCTAGCCACTTCTGCACTTATGCTGAGCATGGCCTACCACCATGTCAGGCTCTAGGCCTACACTGCCAGATTGCTCACACTGCTCATCGCTGGCATTGCCACACCTGATTCCTTGGCCATCCTTCAGGTGTGCAGTTATTGCCACCAGGATAATCTGCTCCATCATTTTCCCTGGCACTGAGGTCAGACTGACTGGCCTGTAGTTCCTGGGTTCCTCCATCCAACCCTTCTTGTGGATAGGGCCCACATTGGCCAGTTTCCAGTCATCTGGGACCTCTCCAGTGAGCCAGGACTGGAGGAACATGATGGCGAGTGGCTTGGCCATCTCATCTGCCAGCTCTCTCAGCACCCTAGGATGGATCCCATCCGGTCCCATGGACTTGTGAGTGTCCAAGTGGCTCAGCAGGTCTCGAACTAAATCCTCATGGATTTCTGGGGCATTACACTGCTCCCTGACCCCATCACCCAGCTCAGGAGGCCACTTGTCCTGAACTCCTGCCTTGCTGTTAAAAATTGAGGCAAAGAAGGCGTTCAGGACCTCAGCCTTTCCCTCATCTTCAGTCACCGTGTTCCCCTCTAGGTCCAATAAGGAGTGGAGGTTCTTCTTGCCTTTCTTTTTAGTGTTAACATATTTGTAAAAATGCTTTTTATTGTCTTTCACAGAGGTGGCCAGATTAGTTCCAACTGGGCCTTTGCCTCTCTAATTTTTTTCTTACATAATCTAACCACTTCCTTAAACATACCTTGAGAAGCCTTCCCCTCCTTCCAGAGGTGATACAGCCTCTTTTTTCCCCTTCAATCCTCCAGGAGCTGCTTGCTCATCCAGGCCGGTCGCCTTCCCCGCCAGCTCATCTTTCGGCACATGGGGACCGCCAGTTCCTGTGCCTTCAAGAGCTTTTGTTTGAAGTAGGTCCAACCCTCCTGGACCCCTCGGTTCATGAGGGTTGGTACCCAGGGAACTTTACAAATAAGTTTCTTAAACAGGCTGAGGTTTGCCCTCTGGAAGTCCAAGGTAAAGGTTCTGTTGGTGCTCGTCCCTATCTCCCTATCTCCCCCTATCTCCCCCATATTGAAAACTTCGCTATCTCATGGTCACTGCACCCTAGGCAGCCTCCCACAATTACATCTCCCACCAGCCCTTCCCTATTGAAGAACAGCAGGTCAAGCAGAGCCTGCCCCCTGGTAGGCTCACTTAACAGCTGCGTCAGGAAGCTGTCCTCCATTTGCTCCAGGAATCTTCTGGACTGCCTCCTCTCTGCTGAATTAATTTCCCAGCAGATATCTGGCAGGTTGAAGTCACCCACAAGGACAAGATCTGATGATCTTGAGACAGCCTCCAGTTGCTTATAGAATAATTCATCAGCCTCCTCATCCTTGTTGGGTGGTCTATAACAGACCCCAACCAGGATGTCAGATTTGTTAGGCTGCCCTCTGATTTTAACCCACAGGCTCTCAAACCAATGCCGGTCTCAGACGGCTCTCAAACCAAAATGGCCATATAGGTCAGACATGGCTATCTCTTGATCAGTCCATGCTGATTACTTGTGATAAGCTTAATTTCTTCAACATGCTTTGAGATGGTTCCAAGAACAAGTGGCTCCATCACCTTTCTATGGATGGAAGTGAGGCTAACTGGCTTATAGTTACCTGGGTTCTCCTTCTTGCCCTTTTTAAAGATTAAAGTGACATTGGTCTTTCTCCTATCCTCAGGCACCTCTCCTGTTCTCCAGGACTCTCTGACTATTATGGAGAGTGGTCTAGCAATGACTCGTTACCAACTCCCTCACCACTTGCAGGTGCATCCCATAAGGGCCCATGGATTTGTGGATGTTTAATTGATTGTTGGTCTAATTGATTTCTAACCTAATCCTCTTCAACTGAGGCAAAGTATTGCTTTCTCCTGACTTCCTCTTTGGTCTTGAAGGCCTGGGACTCCTGATGGCTGGCCTTAAGTAGTAAAGAGTGAGGCAGTAGTGGCATTCAGTAACTCTGTGTTATTTGGTCACGAGGGCACACACTTCATTCAGCAGTGGGCCCGCATTTCCTTTAGTCTTCCTTTTTGCCTCCAACATACTTGAAAAAGCCTTTCTTGTTACCCTTGATATCCCTCGCCAAGTTTAGTTATAAGGAAGTCTATCTTTCCTCACTGTATCCCTACATCCTCTGACAACATTCTTGTATTCCTCCCAAGTAGTCAGCCCCTTCTTCCATGTTCTATATACTTCCTTCTTCCATTTAAGTTTATTCAGTGAGTCCCAGCTCAACCATTCAGGTCTTTTCTCTCTCTCTTACTTGATTTCTTAATCTTTGAGATGCTCAGATCTTAAGCTTGGATGAAATGCTGCTTGAGTATAAACCAGCTCACTTGTGCCTCTCTGCCATCTAGAGCCCTCTCCCATGAGACTTCTGTAAGCAGTTCTTTTTTGACACTACATGTGTCAAAAAGTTATTTGTCAATGTTCTGGAGGAACCTTATTGACTGCATGTGCCTGGCTGTGTAGTTTTCCCAGCAAATGTCAGGGTAATTGATGCCCCCCTTGATAAACAGAGCCTGTGACTACTATGCTACTTCTAGCTGCCTGTGGAAGGCCTCATCAGCTTCCTCATCCTGATCAGGTGGCTGGTAATAAACATCCACAATAGTGTCTCCCATATTAGCCGGCCCTTAATCCTTAGCCAAAAACTTTCAACTCGCTCTTTATTCACTGCTAGGGAGAGCTTGATACATTCCAGTTGCAGTCTTACATAAAGACCAACTCTATCACTGCACCTTGCTGGCCTATCTTTCCTAAAATATGACAAAGCCATACATGACAATATTCTAACCATGTCAGCTATCCCACAATGTCTTAGTAATTACAATGAGATCGTGGCCCTGAGACCACACACAGATTTCTAGTTCTTCCTCTTTGTTCTCCATACTGCATGTGTTTGTGTATGGGCACTTCAGAGAGGTGGACAAGCATGCAAGTATTGCTGAAGGAGAGTAGGAGGGTATACCATTGTCATACACAGTAGCCTGCTGCCAAAGGTTCTCTTTCTTTGTGTTTTTTTTTTCTCCCCCTTCAAGAATCATAGTAAATCATCTCTGTTTCATGTGAAACACATGGCTTTTTGTGTGTGTGTGTGCGCCATTTTATTTTTTATTTATTTGTTTTCAGGGTTTGTTTTTTGTTTATTTGGTTTGTGTGTGTGTGTTTTTTTATAGTATGTAGAGTTTTTTTATGCTTTTTTTCTCCTTTTTTTTCCCCCAGTATGACACCTTTTGCTATTAACCTGCAGTTCCTCAGAGAAATTAATCTTGCAGAGAAATGCAGGCAGAATGTGAACAAATTTACTTTGGATTATGTAAAGGCAGATTTAAGAAACTATGTGGGTTTTGATGGTTCTGTTACTGGTACATGGAGGGTGGGGGGGGGAATTAGAGTAAAATATATCTTTGTCCTGCTCATATGCATTACTCAAAGGTGTTAATATAATAGCTGATAAAGAATCTGTGCAGCGACTGCTGTACCATTATTTCACATGTAAGTTATATTCCATAGTTACAAATAATTTTTTCCAGTCTGTTTAAAACAAAATAGAATTTATGTACCTCTGCCTAGCCCAAAATATCTTTTAGAACAGTAGATCCTCGGTGAAAAAATATTTTTTTTCACCAGAGTATTCATAATACTAGCCGTCATTTCATATCCTTAATAAACAAGCTTCCCCTATACAGATAAATGGACATAATGCATGATCACTTTAAGAGCTATTTTTCTTTACTTGATGTGAGCTGTATATTTAAAAGATTACAAGCATGACTAAGATCTCATTAACACTGTTTTTCTGTTGGTTTATACCATTGTCCTTAGTGGCACTGTGCCTAATATTTAAGTGTTTGGAAGTATTAATTTAGTGCTAAAAAAAAGATAGGCAGCTAACGGCTCCTCATTTAATATATTCATTTGGCAGAGGTCTCTTTTCAGCTGAGAAGAACTTGTTCTCTGTGGAGTTAAGTTGTTTACCAGCCAGCCAGATATGTTTGCCATAGTGGATATGAGTGAAATGGTCCATCACAAATTTGTGTAACTACATTAACCTTCTTGACACTGACTAACAAGTTAAGACAGAAAGGTGAATGACAGAAGATGGTGAAAATTATATTCTTGAACATGACACTTATTTTACTATGTATAAGTAGGGCTAGGATTTAAGCAAGTGTTACTTAGAGATAAAATTATCTTTTTTTTGTCTCTTTTATATGATTCTTGTTAAACATACTAGATTTTAAAGTCAGGTGGAAATGTTTTAGATTCCATGCTAACTTCTAGTATGTGCTCAGATTTTGTATTTAGACAGGTAGAAGTTACATGTGCAGGAGGACAAAAAGTCAAATGGAGGAGGAAAAAAAGTCTGCTACAACCCATGTTATTAGCTTACACCAATTTATTTTTTCTGCTCTGACACACACTGGGATTGTTTATTTATACTATGTGCTTTCTGTGAATAAATAAGCTCTGAATTTTATGTAAGGAGGTATCTCAGCCCAGAATTGGTTTTCTAGAGAAGACTGAAAAATTTTAAGAACTCATTTTTTTATAAAACAGTATTTTGGTTTTATTTGCAAACCCATAAACATTTAGTGCATACAAACACAATTAGAAAATTATAGACTCTAAACTTTATCTATATTGTTACATACTTTCAAAATCTTTCATTTATCTCTGAGAATTTTTTGGAGGGAGAGAGGAGCAAAGGAACAATTTTGGTTTGCTTTGGTTGGGTTTTGGGTTTTGGTTGTTGTTTGTTTGTGGGTGTTTTGTTTGTGTTGGTTGGTTGGTTCTGTTTGTTAGTGTTTTTTTTTTTTTGTTTGTCTGGTTTTGTTGGTTTCCTTCTTTTTTGTTTGTTTTTTTATTTGTTTAGTTTTGATTTGGCTTACATTCTGTAAGAGGGGAAATGAATTTTAGGTACTTAGGGTAAGAAAATACCAGACCTACAACACCACTGCTTCAGAAATGCACAAGACAGACACTTTGGTAAGGAGAGGTAAAGGTCAGAGTGTGAGCCTTATCTAAATGCAGAATCAGGATATAGCTCCAGCATTCACACTGGTAAATGCTTCTTGGTTCTCTGATTTGGATGTAACTAATCTGTTACTAATTGCCTTCTGTAAAAAGAGCAAAAGACGGACCATTTTCTCTGTAGCAGTAGCTGTTTCCACAAGTGCCTACCATAGCAAAACTATTGGGATTTGAAGTTTCAGGACTGTGGGAAAACCAACACAAGAGCTATAGTTTGAGAACATAAAAGGAAAAAGAAACATGCTGCTATGGAGGCTCTAGAAAACACTGCCTCAGTGGCTTGGGGGAAGGCTTACAGAGTTGTGATGTGCAGACCCTTGGCATTACTAATGCTGAAATGCTAGCATACTCAAGGCAGAATATGCTAATAACAGCATTCAGGAATCAAAAATTCCTGTTAGATCACTTATGCTTGACATCAGAAAATAAAAAAATTAAGATCATGTAGACATAGTTTAGAATATTCTAGATACTGACTTCTTCTCAAATATGGAGAGTAGAGAAAATTCCAAAGGTCTTTTTGCTTATTCAGTGTGCTATAGGCAAAAGTATACCATATCAGTAGAATACCTCTATTTTTAAATTTATTAGTGATGTTTTAAGACCTAAAAAGTAAATTTACCATACGTTTTGCTATATGCATGTAATTAGAACCAGTACTCATTCAAAGTATGAGGTGACTTTGTATCTGCTTAGAACTTAGAGTGTTTTATAACGTATCCTTTGGAATGAAGGATGTACTCTCTTCCTGAGACAACATCATTTATCAAGCAGCAATTGCCATGGTATATTTAGATGCACTATGACTTTGTAAATCACTACAAGAATTGCCTGATATTTGTATTACCCGGTGCCTCAAGGTATTGCAAATTACAAAATCTAGCCATAGGCATTAACAACACATACAGTGATTGCTGTCATATCTCAGGTCTGTTCCCAGAAATGCCACATTCAGAGGGTTGTACTTTGAGGGACAATGCTTCAGGGAGAAATAACTAAATTCATTAGAAGCTGAGGTACCTATTTGTTCAATAAGGGTATATTTAAAAATGTCAAATACCTTTTGAATATAGTACATAAGCTAGGAGAGCTAGAAAGGAATGAATTATATTTTTAAGTACACATGTTTTAGATAATCAATTAAAACAAACATTACATGCTGATATTATTTGTACACCTGGTTCAGTGAAGCTGGCTGCAGTGAAACACTAACAGCCTCTGGAATTCAGGGATTTCCCTAATGGGGAATGAGCATCTCTCTTGAAGATGTGGCTGTCAGATCAATGAGAGCTCTCCCTGTGTGCCAGTGCCCTTTACTTCCTACAGACTTCTCTACTACTAACGTAGCTCAGATGCCACTGGAAAACAGTACTGTAGTTTGTAATCTATCAGGAATGCAGTAATTTATTACTCTTCCTTCAGTCTAGATATTATCAGATGCTGGCCAGAGTGAGTATCTAATAGGATCACTAAAAGTATATGCAGATGATTGGTAAGATTTTCCTGTTGCTTCTAGGGAAATACTTGGTTTGAGTCTCCTGTAAGATGGTTAATTTTGCACACCACAGAGGTCTGCTTTCAAACTGTAGACAGTTGTGTGCAGACACACAACTTGTGTGCAGAGCATGGAATCATGCTCTTACTGCAGTTTCTTGGAAGAAATAACTTTGGGATGCAATTTAACTTTTTAAAGGTCGTCTTAGAATGAGGTTAAGCACTTGTGATTGTTTTTAAGTAATAAATTAAATTTGATCAAGTGAAACCTGATCAATAAATGTGAACGGAATCCTGGTCAGTTTACACTGTTCTACAGACTACGTGCTATACTAAGGCCTCATCTGAGTGTTGTTTTTGGAGCAAAGGTCCCTTCCAATAGTGCTTTACCACTATTCCTGTCATACAAAGTTATAGAGGTGTCATTCTAATGTAAAGGACTGCTCTTTTCATGGCAATACAGTTCTTTGTGTAATTTTCAAACACATTTTCCTTATGACGGTGTGTGGCATTATTGCACATATGATACAGGTTGAATGACTTTAATATTCCAGTCTCTTGCTTTAATTTGAAGTTATTAGTGCTGTGGTGGGTTGAAAGGAAAGGCCCAGCTTTCCCTCCCCCACTAAGAAGAAGTAAAGGGAAAAAAAAACCACAAGTAGCCCAGCTGGTGAAGCAAAGGGAATGCTGTATTTACAAAGGCAATTTTGGAATGCAGGGAACTTATGTACACAAATATATAGAATTTACAATATATACAGAAATATACAGCAAAGAAACAAAACAGGAATAGGACCCCCTAACAGAGGGGGCTTCCCCCTGGACCCCCTTCACCTCCCTACCTCCCTTTTACCCCAAAGAGGAGTAGAAAGAGCAAAAGGGTGTTAACAAGGCAGAAAGAGGCCTAAGTAGAGGGGAGTTAGTAGCTTATCTGTTATTTGGCCAGAAGCCCAGAAGCGGCCAGCTAGAAGGGAGGCAAAAGGAAGCTGGACAAGCAGCTCCTGAAGGATTTAAGGGAAAAAAAGAGGCTGTATCACCTTTGGAAGGAGGGGAAGGCTTCTCGAGGTATGTTTAAGGAAGTGGTTAGACTATGTAGGAATAAAATTAGAGAGGCAAAGGCCCAGTTGGAACTGAAGCTGGCCACCTCTGTGAAAGAAAATAAAAAGCAATTTTACAAATATATCAATGCTAAAAAGAAGGGCAAGAAGAACCTCCACTCCTTACTGGACCTGGAGGGGAACATGGTGACCAAAGATGAGGAAAAGGCTGAGGTCCTGAACGCCTTCTTTGCCTCAATGTTTAACAGCAAGGTAGGAGTCCAGGATGAGTGGTTCCTGAGCTGGGTAATAGGGTCGGGGAGCAGTGTAATGCCCCAGAAATCCATGAGGAATTAGTCCGGGACCTGCTGAGCCACTTGGACACCCATAAGTCCATGGGACCAGATGGGATCCATCCTAGGGTGCTGAGAGAGCTGGCAGATGAGCTGGCCAAGCCGCTCTCCATCATTTTCCTCCAGTCCTGGCTCACTGGAGAGGTCCCAGATGACTGGAAACTGGCCAATGTGGTCCCCATCCACAAGAAGGGACGGATGGAGGAACCTGGAAACTACAGACCAGTCAGCCTGACCTCAGTGCCAGGGAAAGTGATGGAACAGATTATCCTGGCGGCAATAACTGCGCACCTGAAGGATGGCCGAGGGCTCAGGTCCAGCCAACATGGATTTAGGAAGGGCAGGTCCTGCCTCTCCAACCTGATCTCCTTCTATGATCAGGTGACCCACCTGGTGGATGTGGGGAGGCCTGTGGATGTAGTCTATCTGGACTTCAGCAAGGCCTTTGACACCGTCCCCCACAGTAAACTGCTGGCTAAGCTGTCAGCTCGTGGTTTGGACCACAACACTCTGTGCTGGGTTAGGAACTGGCTGGAGGGCCGAGCCCAGAGAGTGGTGGTGAATGGTGCCACATCCGGCTGGCGGCCAGTCACCAGTGGCGTCCCCCAGGGATCAGTGCTGGGCCCCATCCTCTTTAACGTCTTCATTGATGATCTGGATGAGGGGGTTGAGTGAGTCATCAGCAAGTTTGCAGATGACACCAAGTTGGGAACAGATGTTAGTCAGTTAGAGGATAGAAAGGCTCTGCAGAGGGACCTTGACCGACTGGACAGATGGGCAGAGTCCAATGGGATGGCATTTAATAAGTCTAAGTGCCGGGTGCTGCACTTTGGCCACGGCAACCCCATGCAGAGCTACAGGCTGGGGTCAGAGTGGCTGGAGAGCTGCCAAACGGAGAGGGACCTGGGGGTGCTGATTGACACCCGCCTAAACATGAGCCAGCAGTGTGCCCAGGTGGCCAAGAAGGCCAATGGCATCCTGGCCTGTATTAGGAATAGTGTGGCCAGCAGGAGCAGGGAGGTCATTGTGCCCCTGTACTCTGCATTGGTTAGGCCACACCTTGAGTACTGTGTCCAGTTCTGGGCCCCTCAGTTTAGGAAGGACATCGAGACACTTGAACGTGTCCAGAGAAGGGCAACAAGGCTGGTGAGAGGCCTTGAGCACAAGCCCTATGAGGAGAGGCTGAGGGAGCTGGGATTTTTTAGCCTGGAGAAGAGAAGGATCAGAGGCGACCTCATTGCCCTCTACAACTACCTGAAGGGTGGTTGTAGCCAGGTGGGGGTTGGTCTCTTCTCCCAGGCAACCAGCACCAGAACAAGGGGACACAGTCTCAAGTTGTGTCAGGGGAGGTTTAGACTCGAGGTGAGGAAAAAGTTCTTCACTGAGCGAGTCATTCGTCATTGGAATGGGCTGCCCAGGGAGGTGGTGGAGTCGCCGTCCCTGGAGGTGTTCAAGGGGAGATTGGACGTGGCGCTTGGTGCTATGATCTAGTTGTGAGGTCTGTTGGAACAGGTTGGACTTGATGATCCTTGGGTTCTCTTCCAACCTTAGTTACTGTGATACTGTGATACTGTGTGAAATGAAACTAAACTGAAAGCTCCAGCCACGCCGGGTCTTAAGGTCTCACTCCCCCATAATCCACCAATGAAATTCATTTAGAATATAGTATATTTACAAACATTTAGCCAGAGTGCCCCTTCCTTAAAGGCACAGCCTCAAACGGCCACAGTCCACCCCTTCTAAACAATTTCATTGGCCATTCGTACTGTCCGTCCAATCTGGAACAATATTTACAGTTCATGAGTAAAGTTCATAGTCCATTCCAGCTATCCTCAGATGTAGATGATCCAGAAGTCCAAGAAAGTCAGGAAGTAAGAAAATGGAAAACAGTTTGTTTCTCTGCCGATGAGGCGAAGAAAAGGGGAACAGAACACCGGGACTCTCAGTTGACTCAGGGCTCTCAGGGTTCTCAGGGTTCATGCACCATAGATTCCTCAGGGGTTCTTCTTTTAGGCGTGATGTAGCTGTACAGCAGTCTGAAATTAAACTCTTTCAGCTAAAGTTAAATTTCTTTGTGGGATACACTGAATTTCAGCATTCTCTTGCATTACCCAATAAGTGTGACAAGGACCTTCTGCTGAAACCACCCCTCGGACAGGTTTAGCCTCTCCTGAGGGTGAAAATACCCAAACAGTTTTACCTAACAGATTCTTTTCTCTAACAACAGGAACTCTATCACCTTCTACTTTCTGTAGCAGATCTGAATGTGCCGGTCCAGCTCGGTTCACCGAACCGCTACTATTCACCAGCCAGGTTGCTTGTGCTAAATGTTTTTCCCAGTTTTTCAAATATCCCTCCCACGGCTTTGAGAGTGGTCTTCAACAAACCATTGTAGTGTTCAATCTTCCCTTCAGTTGGTGCATATTAAGGAATATGAAATATCCACTCAATACCATGCTCTTTTGCCCAGCTCTTTACAAGGTTGTTCTTGAAATGAGTTCCATTGTCTGACTCAATCCTCTCTGGAGTTCCGTGTCTCCACAGGATCTGTCTCTCCAGACCGAGAATGGTGTTGCGTGCAGTTGCATGTGGAACTGCATAAGTTTCCAGCCATCCGGTGTTTGCCTCTACCATAGCAAGCACGTATTGCTTACCAGAACGAGAACGTGGTAGAGTGATGTAGTCAATCTGCCAAGCTTCACCATACCTGTACTTGGACCATCTGTCACCATACCACAAGGGCTTAATTCACTTTGCCTGCTTAATAGCAGCACAAATGTCACAGTCATGGATGACTTGTGTGATGACATCCATGGAAATGTCTATGGATCTGTCATGAGCCCATTGGTATATTGCATCTCTGCCTTGATGTCCTGAGGAATTGTGAGCCCACCGAGCTAAGAATATCTCGCCTCGGTGTTTCCAGTCGAGATCAAGTTCAGAGTCCTTGTCTACTTGAGAAACTCTTGAAGCTAAATCTGCCTGATGGTTGTGTTGCTGTTCCTCAGTAGCTTTGCTCTTAGGAATGTGAGCATCAATGTGTCTCACCTTCACTGGAATTCTCTCAACTCAATCAGCAATGTCTTGCCACAGTTCAGCTGCCCAAATAGGCTTTCCTTTCCTCTGCCAACCATTCTTTTTCCAGTTCTTTAGCCAACCTCACAGAGCATTGGCTACCATCTATGAGTCGGTGTAGAGATAAAGCTTTGGCCATCTCTCATGTTCAGCTACGTCGAGAGCTAGCTGGACAGCTTTTACCTCTGCAAACTGACTGGATTCTCCTTCTCCATTCTTTACTTCTGCAACTCGGCGTGTTGGACTCCACACTGCAGACTTCCACCTTCGCTTGTTCCCGACGAGACGACAGGAACCGTCTGTGAGCATAGCATATTTCTTTTCATCATCAGAAAGGTCATTGTAAGGAGGAGCTTCCTCAGCACGAGTTACTCTCTCCTCTGGAGGTTTAGTATAGTTGGTATCTTCAGGCCAACTTGAGATCACCTCCACCAGACCAGGTCTTTCAAGATTTCCCATTCGAGCTTTCTGTGTTATCAGAGCCATCCACTTAGACCAGGTGGAATCTGTGGCATGATGTGGTGTGGAACCTTTGCCTTTGAACATCCAATTCAAAACTGGTAATCTGTGAGCTAGGAGAAGTAGTGATTCAGTTCCAATCACTTCAGAAGCTGCTTTCACTCCTTCATAGGCAGCTAGAATCTCTTTCTCTGTTGTAGTGTAATTTGCCTCTGAACCTCTGTAACCTCGACTCCAGAAACCAAGAGGTCGTCCACGTGTCTCACCTGGGGCTTTTTGCTACAAGCACCAGGTTGGACCATTGTCACCTGCAGCCGTGTACAAAATGTTTTTAATGTCTGGACCATCTCGGACAGGTCCCAGACCCATTGCTTGAACTACCTCTTGCTTTATCTGGTCAAAGGCTGCTTGTTGTTCAGGTCCCCAGTGGAAACTGTTCCTCTTTCAAGTCACATCATACATAGGTTTCACAATCTGCCTGTATCCAGGAATGTGCAGTCTCCAAAATCCCACTATTCCCAGGAAATATAGAGTTTCTTGTTTGTTTGTGGGATTTGCCATGGTGGAGATTCTATTTACCACATCCACTGGAATGTGTCCATGTCCATCCTGCCACTGCTCTCCCAGAAAATGAATGTCTGTGGTGGGACCTTTCACCTTGTCTCTCTTGATGGCGAAACCTGCATTCAGAAGAATGTCAATGATTTTGTTACCTTTTCTCGAAGAATTCCTCAGCAGTTCTACCCCAGACGATGATATCATCGATGAACTGGATGTGTTCTGGAGCACCACCTTCCTCCAGAGCATCATGGATCACTGCATGACAGATGCTGGAGCTGTGGATCCAGCCCACTGGCAGTCTGTTGAAAGTGTACTGGATTCCTCTCCAGGTGAAAGCAAACTGAGGCCTGCATTCCTCTGCTATGGGAATAGAGAAGAATGCATTAGCAATGTCTATGGTAGCATACCATTTGGCCTCTTTGGATTCCAGCTCATATTGGAGTTCCATCATGTCTAGTAGTGCAGCACTCATAGGCGGAGTCACTTTATTCAGGGCTCAGTAGTCCACTGTCAGATGCCAGTCTCCGTTCTGCTTTTGCATAGGCCGCACTGGACTGTTGAAAGGTGAATGAGTTTTGCTGATGACTTTCTGACTCTCCAACTGACGAATCAGATTCTGAATGGGCAACAAAGAGTCACGGTTGGTTCTGTATTGTCTGTGATGTACAGTCCGAGAAGCAACAGGCAATTTAATGTCCTGAATCTTGTGTTGTCCCACAACTGCAGATTCATCAGAAAGCTCATGTCTAGTAGACAGCTTCAGCCTTTGTCCATCAATTTCTACAGAAGCTACTCCAAAAGCCCATTTGTAACCTTTAGGGTCCTTGAAACGCCCTTCTCTCAGGAAATCAATTCCCAAAATACAAGGTGCATCAGGTCCAGTCACAACTGTATGCTTCTTCCACTGTTTACCCGTTAGACTTATATTAACCTCCACCTTACTTAACTCTTGATATCCACCAGTGACTCCCAGAATAGTTATAGACTCTGATCCCTGATAATTTGATGGCATTATGGTGCACTGAGCTCCTGTGTCAACCAAGGCCCTGTACTTCTGAAATTGTGAAGTGCCAGGCCACTGGATGTACACATCTGAATAGATTCTGTTATCTCTATTATCCCTTTCCTCCCCCTGGTGGGAGGCAGGGCACCCCTAATTATGGGGAACATGCCCACATGTGCAATGAGCACAGTGCAGTGTTAGAACTGGAGCCACTGTTGGAGCTATTATAGTTGTCCTGGGGAACTCTGGAAGCAACAGCTACCCTTTTGGTATTGCTACCCTGGGTTCTGCCACTTTGCAGTTCCCTCAGCCTCCTGAAAAGATTAGAAGTTGGTTGACCATCCCATCTGTTCATGTTCTCACCAAACTGATCATGCAGAGTTATCCAAATAGTCCTACGTGATTGCCTTGGTGGTCTGTTTTGGTTTGGTCTGCTTTGGAATGACCTCCTTGAAGGACATCTATTCCTCACAGATGAAACCTGTATCCACCTGGAGGAATAATTGGAGTCACCTCTTTGTGCCAATTGGTATATGGAATCTTTGATTTCATCCTTCAGCTCTCTCATGCAATCCTTTATCTCACCAGACAGAGCTTTAATGGCTGAAACCAAAGAAATACATGTCATGCTATCCTCCAATTGTCTCAATTGATCAGTGAATTGGCCAACATTAGGAGGATCTCCACCATAATTTTTTGCTGCAATTCTGCTTGCCAAAATATTCACATAATTAGAAGGAGCAAGCTTGATGAGCTTTTTAGCAAGACCAGTTGCCACAGGAATATCGTCAGGATTCAGAGTTTCATGTTCACCATAGAGTATCTTTCTAACAGCAAATTCTCTCAGACACTTAATTCCCTCATCTATGGTAGTCCAGGGCTTAGGATTCCATGGAAGGTCATCTCGGGAAGGGTATATCAGGAAAACTTCCATTAAGAGGTGTATCCACAGATTAACCTTACTGAGAGCCTTGCCTAGATGTCTATCTATTCCATTATCCTTTGAGAGAGTTCCTAGCTGAGCTGCTGACTTGTGTCCAACTATTAGAGCTAGAGCACCTGTATCATAACATCTAGCAAGCCAAGATAGGGTTGGTTCCTTTTCTGCTCTGATGTAATCCTTACGCACATTTTTCAATTCCTCGCGAGAAGAGCAGCTCTGTAGATCATCTTCTTCTCCATCTATCACATATTCCTCAACCTTTTGTCCCCATAATCCTGCTGTCACTCTCCTGAGGACCTCTTTAAGCTGAAAAGCACCACTGCCAGGTGCTGTCTTAGCTGCATCTCCCTTCTGTGATGATCTCAATAACTCAGCTATATCTTTAAGACAAACCTTCTCTTCCTCTCCAGCAGGCCCTTTTCTAGCAGAGGTTCCCTCACCAGGATCCGTCTCCTGCTCTTCACAGTATCACAGTATCACAGTAACTAAGGTTGGAAGAGACCCCAAGGATCATCAAGTCCAACCTGTTCCAACAGACCTCACAACTAGATCATAGCACCAAGCGCCACGTCCAATCTCCCCTTGAACACCTCCAGGGACGGCGACTCCACCACCTCCCTGGGCAGCCCATTCCAATGACGAATGACTCGCTCAGTGAAGAACTTTTTCCTCACCTCGAGTCTAAACCTCCCCTGACACAACTTGAGACTGTGTCCCCTTGTTCTGGTGCTGGTTGCCTGGGAGAAGAGACCAACCCCCACCTGGCTACAACCACCCTTCAGGTAGTTGTAGAGGGCAATGAGGTCGCCTCTGATCCTTCTCTTCTCCAGGCTAAACAATCCCAGCTCCCTCAGCCTCTCCTCATAGGGCTTGTGCTCAAGGCCTCTCACCAGCCTTGTTGCCCTTCTCTGGACACGTTCAAGTGTCTCGATGTCCTTCCTAAACTGAGGGGCCCAGAACTGGACACAGTACTCAAGGTGTGGCCTAACCAATGCAGAGTACAGGGGCACAATGACCTCCCTGCTCCTGCTGGCCACACTATTCCTAATACAGGCCAGGATGCCATTGGCCTTCTTGGCCACCTGGGCACACTGCTGGCTCATGTTTAGGCGGGTGTCAATCAGCACCCCCAGGTCCCTCTCCGTTTGGCAGCTCTCCAGCCACTCTGACCCCAGCCTGTAGCTCTGCATGGGGTTGCCGTGGCCAAAGTGCAGCACCCGGCACTTAGACTTATTAAATGCCATCCCATTGGACTCTGCCCATCTGTCCAGTCGGTCAAGGTCCCTCTGCAGAGCCTTTCTATCCTCTAACTGACTAACATCTGTTCCCAACTTGGTGTCATCTGCAAACTTGCTGATGACTCACTCAACCCCCTCATCCAGATCATCAATGAAGATGTTAAAGAGGATGGGGCCCAGCACTGATCCCTGGGGGACGCCACTGGTGACTGGCCGCCAGCCGGATGTGGCACCATTCACCACCACTCTCTGGGCTCGGCCCTCCAGCCAGTTCCTAACCCAGCACAGAGTGTTGTGGTCCAAACCACGAGCTGACAGCTTAGCCAGCAGTTTACTGTGGGGGACGGTGTCAAAGGCCTTGCTGAAGTCCAGATAGACTACATCCACAGGCCTCCCCACATCCACCAGACGGGTCACCTGATCATAGAAGGAGATCAGGTTGGAGAGGCAGGACCTGCCCTTCCTAAATCCATGTTGGCTGGACCTGAGCCCTTGGCCATCCTTCAGGTGCGCAGTTATTGCCGCCAGGATAATCTGTTCCATCACTTTCCCTGGCACTGAGGTCAGGCTGACTGGTCTGTAGTTTCCAGGTTCCTCCATCCGTCCCTTCTTGTGGATGGGGACCACATTGGCCAGTTTCCAGTCACCTGGGACCTCCCCAGTGAGCCAGGACTGGAGGAAAATGATGGAGAGCGGCTTGGCCAGCTCATCTGCCAGCTCTCTCAGCACCCTAGGATGGATCCCATCTGGTCCCATGGACTTATGGGTGTCCAAGTGGCTCAGCAGGTCCCGGACTAATTCCTCATGGATTTCTGGGGCATTACACTGCTCCCCGACCCTATTACCCAGCTCAGGAGGCCACTCATCCTGGACTCCTACCTTGCTGTTAAACATTGAGGCAAAGAAGGCGTTCAGGACCTCAGCCTTTTCCTCGTCTTTGGTCACCATGTTCCCCTCCAGGTCCAGTAAGGAGTGGAGGTTCTTCTTGCCCTTCTTTTTAGCATTGATATATTTGTAAAATTGCTTTTTATTATCTTTCACAGAGGTGGCCAGCTTCAGTTCCAACTGGGCCTTTGCCTCTCTAATTTTATTCCTACATAATCTAACCACTTCCTTAAACATACCTCGAGAAGCCTTCCCCTCCTTCCAAAGGTGATACAGCCTCTTTTTTTCCCTTAAATCCTTCAGGAGCTGCTTGTCCATCCAGGCCGGTCGCCTTCCCCGCCGGCTCATCTTTCGGCACATGGGGACCGCCAGTTCCTGTGCCTTCAAGAGCTCCTGTTTGAAGTAGGTCCAACCCTCCTGGGCCCCTCGGTTCATGAGGGTTGGTACCCAGGGAACTTTACAAATAAGTTTCTTAAAGAGGCTGAAGTTTGCCCTCCGGAAGTCCAAGGTGAAGGTTCTGTTGGTACTCCTCCCTATCTCCCTGCATATTGAAAACTGCACTATCTCGTGGTCACTGCACCCTAGGCAGCCTCCCACGGTCACATCTCCCACTAGCCCTTCCCTATTGGAGAGCAGCAAGTCAAGCAGAGCCTGTCCCCTGGTAGGCTCACTTAACAGCTGCGTCAGGAAGCAATCCTCTATCCGCTCCAGGAATCTTCTGGACTGCCTTCTCTCTGCTGAATTAAGTTCCCAGCAGATATCTGGCAGGTTGAAGTCCCCCACGAGGACAAGATCTGATGATCTTGAAACAGCTTCCAGTTGTTTATAGAATAATTCATCAGCCTCCTCATTCTGGTTGGGTGGTCTATAACAGACTCCAACCAGGATGTCAGATTTGTTGGGCTGCCCTCTGATTTTAACCCACAGGCTCTCAATTCCCTCATCTTCCACCTCGAGTTCTGAGGCAGAAAGTGTCTCCCTAATATACAAAGCCACCCCTCCTCCTCTCCTCCCTCGCCTATCCTTCCTAAAGAGCCTGTAGCCCCCCAGTGTAGCACTCCAATTGTGCCTGTTGTCCCACCATGTTTCTGAGATGGCAACTATATCATAGTTGCCCTGGTGGATTAGGACCTCCAGCTCATCTTGCTTATTGCCTAGGCTGCGTGCATTGGTGTACATGCACTGCAGCTGGGCTCCTGAGCTCTCAATTGACCCTACCTTGTGCTCTACTCTTACCTCTGCAGAGGGACCGATGTCTTCACCCACCCCCTTCAGACCTAGTTTAAAGCCCTCCTAATGAGTCCTGCCAACTCTAGTGCTAGGACTCTCTTGCCCCTTCTAGATAAATGCACCCCATCAGGACCCAGGAGGTTGGGTGCCGTAAAAGTAGCCCCATGATCAAAGAAACCAAAGTTCTTCCGCTGGCACCATTCCCTGAGCCACTTGTTGATGGTGTGGGTTCTCCCGTTCCTCTCAGTGTACTCCCCTGCCACTGAGGGAACTGAGCAGAACACCACTTGTGCGCCTGCCCCATCAATCAATTGTCCAAGGGCCCTGAACTCCTTCTTAATTGCCCTGGTGCCCTTCCTGTCGATCTCATCACTCCCAGCCTGTATTACCAGCAGAGGGTAATAGTCAGAGGGACTGATGAGCTTGGGGATTCCCCTTGCAATGTCCCTTACCTGCGCCCCAGGTAGAGAGCAGACCACCCTGTGGGATGGGTCGGGACGACATATGGGTCCCTCAGTACCCCCCAGGAGAGAGTCCCCAACAACTATAACCCTTCTCCTTTTCTTTGTGGAGCTGGTCGTTATAGCTGGTAGTGGCCGCTTGGCCTTAGGCTTGGCCTTAGGCTGCTCCCTGGAGCTGGTCGTTACAGCTGGCGGGGACCGCTTGGCCTTGATCTCCCCTCTGGATGGCTGCTCCTCAGCCCTCTCATCCCCACCGCCCTCAGCCCGCAGGGCCTCATACTTATTATGCAAGGGCAGCGGAGGGGGAGGAGATGGCCGGGGTGGATTTCTCTTGCCACCCTTGGCAGGGACTTGTGTCCATCCCTCTCCGTTTTCAGGGGCCCGTCCCTCAGCAGGGGAGATCTGCAGAGCCTTCTCCCACAAGTCTAACTCCCTTTCACTTTCCCTTATTGACCTTAGCCTAGACACCTCCTCTTTCAGCTCGGCCACTTCATCCTTCAGCTCAGCCACCAGGCTGAGGAGAAAGTTCACCTGTTCACACCTGACACAGGTGTCCTCACCCTCTCCCTCTATTCCAACTGCCAGGCTGAAGCACTCTCTGCAGCTGGCAGCCTGGACTCCAGCATGCTGGAGAAACAACTCTGTCTGGGTAGATGCTGTTTTTCTACCCTTGGTCCGAGTAATGACCATGGTGCAACGTGTGGGTGAAAACCAAAATTTTTTTTTTTTTTTTTTTTTTTTTTTTCCTCCCAAGCAGCCGAAAGGCTCTCGGCTACCGAGCCAAAATGGCGCCGCGCGCACAGCCCGCCCGGGATTTAAATCTCCCGCGGCTGACGTCAGGCACTAGCTCCCGTGCACGCTCGCGAGAGCACGAGCCCGCCTCAATCCCTGCCCCCGAGGAGTCCTCCCGACCCGCTAAACCCCGAAAGCAAGGCAAAAAGCCGAGCAGAAACTCACAAAGCGAGCGGTGCTGTCCCGAAGGAGCGGTTCTGACCGGCTACCGAGCCAAAATTCTCCTCCATTAGTTCCTGGATCAGCTTTGGCCTTTCCACCTCTGTTTTTTAAAATTGCTACTTGCTTAACTAGAGCTGTGTTTGAATTTACAGCCACCTTGATAGAAGCTGACAGGTCTTGATCCAAATCAGCTGCTGTGGGGGCCCCTTCCAGTCCTGTCATGATGGACGGAAATGACCTTGCCTGGGTAATGGTGGCTGACGATGGGGGAGTTGCCATGTTAGGAGCAGCCATGTTAGGAGCCACCGCCCCTGGCTGCTTGCCAGAATCAGCAACAGTAGCATTTAAAGCAGCCTTTCCAATAGACTTTGCTTTATCCTTAACTGATGCAGATTCTCCACATTCCTCATCACTGGAGGTTCCTGGGCCAGACCCAGAGGAATGCTTCCACTTCTTGGATCTATGCCTAATGACAAAACATGGTCTGGAAACCTTTTTCTCTGCCTGCGCAAAGCCACTAATAAGTATGCAATTACTATCTTCAGCAGCAGATTCACACACATCAAATAAATCACTTTTGGATCCCAGCCATCGGTTAAAGTTATTCTTTCACCTACTGGAACCTTAAACTCCCTTATCTCAATCAGCAAAGTGGATGACGTTATATTGCCATAATTACTGAGCCGAAAAAAACCCAAACAGCGGTCATATAGCAGCTGGATCCTATGCATAAACCATAAATAGATTTTACACATTAAATATTTACCTAGGTGGTCTAACATCAATCCAATGCAATACTTGTAGATCAATATAGAACACACTGAAAAGAGCAATTGCTTAAAAATCCAGAGCACCTTCATTTCACTCCTCTAGCTGAAACAAGCAATAAATCAAATTAATTCTCATGCCCCATGCTGGGCGCCAAAAAAGGAATGTGGTGGGTTGAAAGGAAAGGCCCAGCTTTCCCTCCCCCACTAAGAAGAATTAAAGGGAAAAAAAACCCACAAGTAGCCCAGCCGGTGAAGCGAAGGGAATGCTGTATTTACAAAGGCAATTTTGGAATGCAGGGAACTTATGTACACAAATATACAGAATTTGCAATATATACAGAAATATACAGCAAAGAAACAAAACAGGAATAGGACCCCCTGTGGTAGGTTGAGAGAGGGCTTAGCTCTCCCTCCTCCACAAAGTAAGAAACCACAGCTAACTCAGTCAAAGAGCAAAAGCTATATATTTACAAGCATATATGGAAAGCAGGTTATATATAACACAATATATACAGGTATTTAAAATATATACACAGAAATACACAGCAAAGACAAATAACACAACAAAAATCCCTCCCCAAGGGAGGGATCCCCTCCTTGGAACCCCCTCTCTCCCCCCCCTACCTCCCTTTTTCCCCAAAAAGGGGTTAGAGAGAGAGAAAGGCAAGTTACTAAGGAGAAGAGTTGTTAGCAAGCTTCAAAAGCCCATGCAGGATTAGTGTTTGCTTATCTGAAGGCCAACTCCAGCAGTTCGCAGAAGCAGGCAGGGAGAACAGGCTGAAACCTCCAACTCCCCCAACTCCCAAACTGAAATCAACTGAGGAAAAAAAAATAAAATTTCCAACTGCTTCACAATCTAAAGTTGAATTTTTGTTTATCAACCAATGAAATTCATTTAGAATATCAGAATGTTTTGGTTCTAGTACCAAAAACATTAGCCAGTGTGTTCCAGCAGTGTTTGTTCTTAAAGGCACAGCCTCAAACGACCACAGCCCCTAACAGAGGGGGCTTCCCCCTGGACCCCCTTCACCCCCCTACCTCCCTTTTTCCTCAAAGAGGAGTAGAAAGAGCAAAAGGGTGTTAACAAGGCAAAAAGAGGCCTAAGTAGAGGGGAGTTAGTAGCTTATCTGTTATTTGGCCAGAAGCCCAGAAGCGGCCAGCTAGAAGGGAGGCAAAAGGAAGCGAAACGAAACTGAACTGAAAGCTCCAGCTGCCCCGGGTCTTAAGGTCTTACTCCCCCATAATCCACCAATGAAATTCGTTTAGAATACAGTATATTTACAAACATTTAGCCAGAGTGCCCCTTCCTTAAAGGCACAGCCTCAAACGGCCACAAGTGCACATACCAGAGGCCTGAATGATCAGACTATTGTTCTTTCTGATAGCAGGTTTTTTCACATTTTGCTGTGAGTTACTGAAACTTCATTCTCCCACCCAACATAGTCATTCAGTGGTTTCAATCAGGTGAATAACAGAAGCTAATCAGTTATGATAGATGCAGATTGTTATGGGTGAAAGGGTGTCTTATACAAGTACTTTCTGTGTGAGATATTATTGAAAAAAAGTGTATGTTTCATAGGCTTTTCAATTATGCTGAATTTAAAAGGGCTGGAAAAATTATAGTTGGTGCAGACTCTATGGGAAATTATTATGGATATAGTTCTATGTGGCTGAGGTTTATGAACTCAGACTACTGTCTTCATTTCTTTCTTGAGGTTCTTAGAGTGCATGGAGGACAGCTGCTTATCCCAGGTGCTGCACAAGCCTACCAGGGCTAAGGCTATGCTTGACCTCCTTTTCACAAATAGGAAAGGGCTGGTGGGTGATGTGGTGGTCGGAGGATGTTTAGGGTCCAGCGACCATGAAATACTTGAATTTTCAGTACTCAGTGAATCTAAAAGGAGCAGCAAGAAGACCTCCACTCTGCACTTCCGGAGGTCAGACTTCAGGTTACTCAAGGAACTAACTCAGAAGGTTCCTTGGGAAACAGCCCTTAAAAACAAAGGGGTCCAGGAGAGCTGGGATTACTTCAAGAAAGAATTCTTGAAGGCACAGGAGCAGGCTGTGCCAATGTGCTGGAAAATGAGCTGCCGGGGCAGACGGCCAGCCTGGATGGGTAATGAACTTCTAAAAGAACTAAGGGAAAAAAAAGTGGGTGTATCATCTTTGGAAGAAAGGTGAGGCAACCCATAGAATGTTTAAAGATGTTGCTAGGTCTTGTAGGAAGAAAATTAGGGAGGCAAAAGTGCATTTAGAGCTTAGACTGGCCTTTGCTGTGAAGGACAACAAAAGATCCTTCTATAAATATATTAATAACAAGAGGAAGGGCAAGGACAACCTCCACACCTTGGTGGACACTGAGGAGAACATAGTAACAAAAGATGAGGAAAAGGCAGAGGTACTTAACACCTTTTTAGCCTCAATTTTTACTGGCAGAACATAATGTCTTCCAGACAGCTGGCCTGCAGAGCTGGCAGATGCAGCCAGGGAGCAGCATAGTTTGTCTCTGTTCCAGGAGGAGGGAGTTAGAGATCTCCTCAGCTACTTGGATCCCCACAAGTCCATGGGACCAGATAGGATCCATCCTAGGGTGCTGAGAGAGCTGGCAGATGTGCTGGCCAAGCCACTCTCCATCATTTTTCAGCAGTCCTGGCTCACTGGAGAGGTCCCAGAAGACTGCAAGGTGGCCAATGTGGTGCCCATCCACAAGAAGGGCCGGTTGGATGAGCCAGGGAATTATAGGCCTGTCAGCCTGACCTCAGTGCCAGGCAACATTATGGAACAGGTCATCTTGAGTGCAATCACACAGCACTTACAGGATGGCCAAGGGATCAGGCCCAGCCAGCATGGATTTAGGAAGGGCAGGTCGTGCCTGACCAACCTGATCTCCTTCAATGATCAGGTGACCCGCCTGGTGGATGTGGGGAAGGCTGTGGATATAGTCTACCTGGACTTCAACAAGGCCTTTGACACTGTCCCCCACAGCAAACTCCTGGTCAAGCTATCAGCCCATTGCTTAGACAGGAGCACATTGCTTTGGGTTAGGAACTGGCTGGAGGGCCGAGCCCAGAGAGTGGTGGTGAATGGTGCCAAATCCAGGTTGCAGCCAGTCACTAGTGGTGTGCCCCAAGGATCAGTGCTGGGCCCCATGTTCTTTAACATCTTTGCTGATGATCTGGATGAGGACATTGAGTCCATCATCAGGAAATTTGAAGACAACACCAAGCTGGGGGCAGGAGTTGATCTGCTGGAGGGTCGAGGGGCTTTGCAGAAGGACCTCGACAGGCTGGACAGATGGGCAGAGTCCAACGGCATGAGATTTAACACATCCTAGTGCCAGGTTCTGCACATTGGCCACAGCAACCCCATGCAGAGCTACAGGCTGGGGTCAGAGTGGCTGGAGAGTGGCCAGGCAGAGAGGGGCCTGGGGGAGCTGGTTGATCGTAGGCTGAACATGAGCCTGCAGTGTGCCCTGGCAGCCAAGAGGGCCAATGGCATCCTGGCCTATATCAGGAACAGTGTGGCCAGCAGGAGCAGGGAGGTCATTCTTCCCCTGTACACTGCACTGGTTAGGCCACACCTTGAGTCCTGTGTCCAGTTCTGGGCTCCTCAGTTTAGGAAGGATGTTGTCTTGCTGGAATGTGTCCAGAGAAGGGGAACAAAGTTGGTGAGGGGTTTGGAACACAAGCCCTGTGAGGAGAGGCTGAGGGAGCTGGGGTTGCTTAGCCTGGAGTAGAGGAGGCTCAGGGCTGACCTTATTGCTCTCTACAACTACCTGAAAGGAGGTTGTGGACAGGCAGAGGTTGTTCTCTTCTCCCAGGCAACTAGCACCAGAACAAGAGGACACAGTCTCAGGCTGTGCCAGGGGAGGTTTAGGCTGGATGTTAGGAAGAAGTTCTATACAGCAGGAGTGATTGTCCATTGGAATGGGCTGCCCAGGGAGGTGGTGGAGTCACCATCATTGGAGATGTTCAGGAGGAGACTTCATAGGGTGCTTGGTTGCATGGTTTAGTTGATTAGGTGGGTTGGATAATAGGTTGGATGTGATGATCTTGAAGGTCTCTTCCAACCTGGTTTATTCTATTCTATTCTGTTCTTTGAGAGTTTTGCTAAGCGGAAAGCAGTGGAGATGGCTTAATTTTTGGGGGTGGTGAAATGAAGTGTGGAACACTTAAATTTACTGGACTAAGTTTCAATATAGTCACTGGGAATTTCATAAGTATTTCAGAAGGACAATCCCCATGTGAGTTGTATGCCCGAATGCATTCAACTCAAGATATAAAATCCCAACTTTCAAAAGCCACGACAGAAGCAGCAGCTTGCATCTATTCAAGCCTGAATGCTCTAACCTCCAAAGTTTTCTTTGGCATTATGAATTAATTGCAATATGAAAATTTGGAAGCAGAAGACAGTTAAATGATTCAAGCAAAGATCTAAGAATTTCCAGTACAGCAATTCAAATTGGAAATAAAGGCGCTGCAATCTGCAGTTTCCTATAAATGGGATCCTGTGGCAGATCATATGGGGACTCAGGACTTGCTTCTCTGTCTCATATCTTCTCAGATGCTGTGACTATAATTCAAGTTGCCCTTGGCTTGCAGAGGGCTTGGGGGGGGCTCCCTCTCTTGTGTGCTCTATAACCAGGCTGTAGTCTTTCTGTGGCTCTTTTGGGATTCAGTTCTCTTGGAGCTTTTCCCTTTTCTGCCTTGTGCCGGGTTCAAGGCCCAGGTGTAGTTGTTGCCTGTTAGGACAAGCTCTTCAGCTGCTACTCTGGCAGCATTTGACTCATGTTACTGTCTGGGTGAGAACAAGGCAAGTTGCCTGACTTCTTGGCTGGTTTAAATACTGTTTGAAGACAATTAATACCCTTTGGTAACACAGAACCCTGATAACTGGAGCTATAGGAGAGGGAATATCCAAACATGGTTTATCGAGACCATCTGGACCCCAGGAAGTGTCCAGGTTTGCACATTCACAGGTGCTCACAAGGTTAGTTACACATGCTATACAGTTGCCTGGACCATCTGGACCCCAGGAACTGACCAGTTTAGCACATTTGCAGGTACTTAGCCCATGGTCTGGGCTGGGTCATGTTTCAGGGTTTGATCCTTCAGGACAGACATATATTTCGGTTCTGTTTTAAAATTTTACCCAAGGATACCAATCAAAAGAATAGTTAGTATATTGGTTGTTGCAGTACAGGTCTCTTGGTTCAGAGAAACTGCTAATCCTTTGTCACATGAAAGGGGCAAAAGGGTTAGGTGGGTTTGGATTTCTTCCTAAAACTCATGTTAAAAAGGTTCTATTAGAATAATAATGTGCTTATGTATGCATATATATATTCTTCATATGTTTCTTATTGCCAAGCAAAAGAGTGCATATATCCACTTGATTATCATGAATAGCTTTGATTAACAGCTGCTTTTTAATAAGTGGTTAAAAAAAGAAAAAGACAAATAAACCCCCAAAACCAAAGAAACACACATGCAAACTCAAATTCTAAAAAAGCCCAAACAAATCACCTGTAGTGGTTGTTATACTGTGAAAATCTGTCTTTTGAATGTCAGCTGGAAAAGTTTGGGTTTTTGAGGGCACGCATTTCAGCTGGATTCTTTTGTTTATGCATTTGGAAGTGATTACGTAAGAATCTCACTTCAACACATTATGATCTGTCCTCTCTATAGGATGGTATTTTTTCATCACTATCTCAAGTTCACTTTCAACTTCAATTAGTTGAGAATATCATTAACACAATTTGAAACCTTCCCTAAATATTGCAAAGTTAAGACCGCCATTGAAAAACACCAATGAACTTATGCCACTATTATTATTAACTAAAATTAATAATTATTATTATTAACTAAAACCAGCTAATGGTTTCAAAGGCATTTATCATTCTTCTATCTATAAGTCTTGGACATCTTATTTTTTTTTTCCTTTCTATCTGCCACATGATTATCATAACAGAACTGCATCTTCATCTCACTTTCATCTCTAGGCATAGACCTAAGGACCATGGAGCTATGGAGCTTTGTAAAGCATTTTCTGACCCAGATAGATTGAAGGATAAATCAAGAGATGGAGGACAGATAAGACCATAAAACTCCCCAAGATGAACAACCACAACCACTATTTTTGCACCCATCCCAGAGCCAGGAGCAAGAGCCTCACCAGCTGAGATACCATACAGAGGAGCTCAGCCCCAGTAAGGAGGCCCAGCCAGCACCTATGGATGATAGTGAAGGAGCCATCAATCCTCTTCCTACCTAACCTGGGGGCCACCAGGCCCCCCAACCTTTGTTCCCACCCCAGTTAGCTGGTATACATCATGGGGATACACTAGTGATGAGAAGTAGATCCCTCAGCCCAGGTGGCTTCTGCTTTTCCTGGTGGGGAGGGCTTTCAAAAGGGGAGTGGGTGGGAAGGGCCAAGTGGCCAAACCCATGGTGGGAGGATATGCCAACAGAGCCCAGGTGCTCTGGGATTTGAGGGGAAAATGAGGTGGGTGAGGGACTTTTATGGTGTCAGGACTAGGAGGAATGGAAAAAAATAAAGACATGCGTTGATTCGATAGGATGTTAGGAAGAAATTCTTCACCATGAGGGTGGTGAGACACTGGAACAGTTTTCCCAAGGAGGTGGTAGAAGCCCCATCTGTGGAAGTTTTTAAGGCCAGGCTGAATGTGACTCTGGGCAACCTGATATAGTGTGAGGTGTCCCTGCCCATGGCAGTGGGGTTGGAACTGGATGATCCTTGAGGTCCCCTACAACCCCAACAATTCTATGATTCTAAAACACTTTTGCAGTTTAGGCTGGATGTTAGGAAGAGATTCTTCACAGAAAGAGTGATTGTCCATTGGAATAGGCTGCCTGGGGAGGTGGTAGAGTCACTGTCCCTGGAAGCATTTAAAATAAGACTGGATGAGGCACTTAGTGCTATGGTTTAGATGATTAGATGGTGGTGTGTGATAGGTTGGGCTTGATGATCTTGAAGGTCTTTTCCAACCTGGTTAATTTTGTGATTCTGTTTAACAGAAAAAACAAAACAAAACAAAACAAAACAAAACAACAACAACTGTAAACTGCAATGCTTTTATGTGTAATAGGGATTATGCATTAGTAGAAGATTTGGTATATTTGTAAAAATGTCAAATGTTTGCTAGCATGCAGAATGTATTTGTTAGCATGCTTGCCTATAGTGAATTTTTTTTATATACAAATAAGCAATTATTTTTTAAAAAAATACTAACCACAAAATTTGCAGTTTACAGTGCTCATGAAAGACAAGGATTTTATTGCTGCAGTGGCTTGACACCAGAGGGGTCTTTTGAGGTATTAGTTTTTTTAAGCTTTTGAAAATCAGACCACTTAAGCTGCCTGATGTGAGGTTACACTTTATCATTATCCTCCATATTGATATTGACTGCACATGTGTTTCTGGAGGCTGTGTATACTTGCAATAATACTGCCACAAGTATTTTTCAGCAATATTTGCAGCAATTTGCAATGGGTAACTCCAAGTTACTTGTAGAACTGGACTCAGTACACTTATAATGCTGTTCAGTCCTCCAGATGCTGGGTGAATTTTTCTCAGGCAGAAAGTCTTCTGACATTCTTCTTCTGGGACTTGAACTGTTGACTTCTCACAGCACTGTGAGGTAGTATGTGATGTACTAGTTTGGTCAGAATTAGCTTTCTTTGTGTGGTGGTAGAGCCAAACGGGCCCAACACAAACCCAGACAAGTCCTGGTGTGTCTAGACACGATGCCTCTCTCCTCCCTCCCTCCTACAGGAGTCTGGGGAAACACGGGAAAAGGACTAAATAACAGGCACCAATAAGTCAAGTAAACAAAGGGACATATTCTCCCTTTATGGTTGCAAGAGCATGTGCACTGGCCATGTTCCTCCTAGACCAGGCCTATGTCTTCACCTTTTATGATCACACCCTGGCAGAAGCCCATTTCATTGGCTAACTGCTTGCTTCTGTTCCCCTATTGGCCCAAATTGAGTCTCGGGCAAGTGATAAGTACAGGCCAGACTGTATCTGCCCTTCCTTGCCTAACCTTGCATGACATCTGGAAGAGAAGCCGCAAGCCTTACCCTGCAAGCCTGAGAAGCCAAGCCTCACTTGTCTTGCAACGTGGAATCTGTGATGTACTTCATTTTACTCAGGAAGACGCAAGTGCCCTTTGCAGTACCATGTCATAAAAGCCCAGGAGCAGACAGGTGTGTCTTGCCAGGCAGAAAACCAGGCTATTTGCAAACCCCCAAGACAATCTGCAGATCCTGGGAAGAAATGTCAAAAGCCTACTGGCTAACATAGAGCAGCAGCAGCCCCCTACTCGGGTGATAGTAAGTGCATAGGTTATTGCCTCCTTTGTTAGAAGGTTCTTGTTGAGTCTCCCCCAGTGGTCAAGCATCATACTGCGTCAGGGATTCTCTTTCCCAGTTATTTTTCTGGTTTGCTTAAAATTGTTAAATATTGCCTAAATATTGTACATTCCCATTGCGATTATATATACCAGCTGTACACCAAATCTAATAGTGAAGTTTTGAAAATTTTTCATATTAATATAAGGTTTTAAATATAATATTTACCTAATTATTGTTTCATAAATCCATAATCATAACACTTTGTCTATATAACACCAGTTATATCATCACTTCTTACAGCTTTTTGAAACAAAATTTGTCCTGTGGTTTGGAAAATGGAAGCCGTTTTTCTTTTGTGCAAGAGACTTCTAAAATATGTTTCTCTGTAATACTGTACTCGAGACCTCGTGATAGTTATTCTGTCTCAAACCATTATTGTAGGTGTGATTTATAATTTTCCAGTAGTAGCTACCACTGTGTAGTTACCTACGTCCTGTCAGAATTTTCTCACAAAAATTATGTGTCCATTAGGCTGCAGCTAAATATGAGGCAACAAATATGAAACATGGATACTTTGACTGACCTCTGCAGTCTGCTGATCTGGTGAGGACTTCATTGACTACAAATGACTCTGGATCAATCTCTTCATTTCTGTTCAAAGAATGTGTAGCCTTTCTTAAATTTTAGAAACTAAAACACTAAAAGGCCAGCATATTCCTAACTCATTCACTCCTGAATATTTCTATTCTTTAAAGTAGCATCAGGGCAGAGAAAAGCAATTGTCTTCTCAATCAGGTAAGTGAAAAGAGAATGGAGATACTGGATTCATGACAATCATAACTTTGTTTTTGTTATGACCTGTAATCAACAGCTCATGATATAACTATGGATATTGCTGGCAGAAGACCTGAAGCTGACTGAGCCTTGAGTAAACAAGTTCTAGTCAAATCCAAGGGGTTCTGAACAGAGAAAAATGACTTTATATATACCCCTACATTAAGAGAAATATTTTGATTTTTGATTCTGATGGAGGACAAAAGAGGGCTTTTGGGAAGCTTTAGACTCTTTAGCAAATATTCCAAGACACT
This sequence comes from Dryobates pubescens, assembly GCF_014839835.1. NCBI lineage: Eukaryota > Metazoa > Chordata > Aves > Piciformes > Picidae > Dryobates > Dryobates pubescens. The sequence goes on from NC_071621.1 coordinate 2,158,728, forward strand.
GGAACCATTTTAGGCAACTTACACAGTTTACACAATGCAGTTTTAAAAAAAATAAAAAATTACCAACATAATTATTTCCTGCCCTGGGAAACTTAAGGGCCTTTATTATTACTGTTTTTTTATTAGCTTGTTAAATTAATTATTCTTCACTGTCTGGTGCTAATTTTGGAGAATTCTGAATCTAACAAATTCAGTTAGTACATGGAGTGGTTGATTAGTTGAAGATTGAGATAATTCATAGTCAGGGGCTCATGTTTCTCTGTGGGTGTTCCAGGAATCTCTCATCACTCTTAACCTTTATCTAACATTTGCTACACAGTTCATTGAATACAACAGAATTATAATGCATGATTAAGTTATAATCAATGAATTCAGCTTAATTCTTAGTAAGAACATTAAACAAACTGCATTTATTGCATGAAAAGGATCTAGGGCTACATTTTCGCCTGTTACATGTAATTTAAATCAGCCTCAAGTCATGAAGTGCAAGGAAAGCAGTTACTGTCAAGGCAGGATCCTTTCTCATTTAGTTTCTCCATTCACTTGCAATGACACTAATGCTGGTAGCAGCCGCCATTGTTGTTATCTCGCATTTTGACTGTAAAAAAATTTACACATTTTAAAATACTTGCTTTCTTCTATACTATGATTTTGGTAAATTGACAAATTTCCTGAAATCAGCAAGAAAAGCACTGCTCAGATAGGCCAGAATGGAATTTAGAGGAAGAAAGACTTCCAGCAAGACAATTTTCTCCTCATTGAATTTGAGGGAAGAGGCAAAGGAATGTTAACTATAAGTTCTTCATTATTTTCTTTTGTTAATTTTTGTTGCTCAAGTAAATTCTGACTATATTCAGACTGCAAGCTGGGATAGGATTTGGAATACTTGGGGCAGATTGGTCTATGGGCAGGTGGAGCCATGATCTGACGCTGATTCTGTAGTCCCTTTTCCTCCTTGCTTCCTCCTCACACTTACAGTTATTTTATCTGTTGGGAGGAAACCTCACATGTTTAAAAGCTAAATAAACTGTGGTTTTACTAAGAGGTCTTGTGGTGTAGACAGCTGTTGAGGTGCAGGGGAAGGGACTACAGAACTATTCAGCTGTAAACTTATAGGAGCTCTCATATCAGTCATGTGAAACAGTGTTGCAAGTTTCAAATGTGTTCCTGTTTGCCATTTAGCTACGGTTGCCAGATAGAGACTTAAGTGCTTTTGTCTTGGCAAGGAAGCTAAAAGAGGTGTGAGGGTATCTGTTCTGTGATGTCAGTGAGTTCTTTGTAGTGCTAGAAGATGATGGATCTGTTTCTTTTCTTGTGCTGGTTGTGATTTTCCATTAGTAGGCAGGTGATTCTGTACCAAATGATTTGTACCAAATGGGAAAGAGTTTGTATGTTTTTCCCTTAATTCTTTTGAGCACAGACCAACCCCTGGAGATACAGGACTATAGCAATCCCTGTTACACTTGACTTGAATAAGGCTTTTTCTTGGTTTTGCAGAAAGATACTCACTTGAGATGTGGGAGACTACAGTTCAAGCTGGTCATCAGTTGCTAATAACACTGCTCCATAAAGAGAAATAATGGTCTGAGTAATGGATGAAGTGATTAATTGCCATGAATTAGACATAACCAAACACTGAACATACGCTCTAACCTTTACAACAGAAGCATGACTTCTTTGAGTCAGGCAAGACTATTTTTGATGGCATATTCTGTTTTTCTCAAAAATGTGCATGTATTTACAGATCACAGAGGCACAGAATGTCTGAGTGAGGGACACCTACATCTGGTTGCTCAGAACTATGTCCAGTCAACATTTGAATATTTCCAAGGAAGGAGAGTAACCTCTCACAGCAGCCTGTGCCAGTGCTTGGTCACCTTCACAGTGGAAAAAAATAAATGTGGTTCTTGATACTCAGAGGGAACCTTCTGTGTTAGTGTGTTCCTATGGGCTCAGGTCCTGTTACTGGACATCATTCAAAAGAACCTGGCCCTGTCCTCTTTGTAACCTCCTTTCACATACTTAAAAACGCTAAGAACATCCCCCGGAGCCTTTGTCTGCTCATCCATCCCAGATGTCATCAGCTTCTCAATGCGGATCTTAAGGGAATCAATGTGGAAAGCCATACTAAAGCTCTACTGGATAGAGTAGAGTAGAGTAGAGTAGAGAAGAGTAGAATAGAATAAACCAGGTTGGAAGAGACCTTCAAGATCATCGTGTCCAACACATCAACTAATCCAACCCACCTAATCAACTAAACCATGCAACCAAGCACCCCATCAAGTCTCCTCCTGAACACCTCCAGTGATGGTGACTCCACCACCTTCCTGGACAGCCCATTCCAATGGGCAATCACTCTCTCTGTGTAGAACTTCTTCCTAACATCCAGCCTAAACCTCCCCTGGCACAGCCTGAGACTGTGTCCTCTTGTTCTGGTGCTGGCTGCCTAGGAGAAGAGATCAACATCCGCCTGTCTACAACTTCCCTTCAGGTAATTGTAGAGAGCGATAAGGTCACCCCTGAATCTCTTCTCCAGGCTAAGCAACCCCAGCTCCCTCAGCCTCTCCTCACAGGGCTTGTGTTCCAAACCCATCACCAACTTTGTTGCCCTTCTCTGGACACGTTCCAGCAAGTCAACATCCTTCCTAAATTGAGGAGCCCAGAACTGGACACAGGACTCAAGGTGTGGCCTAACCAGTGCAGCGTACAGGGGCAGAATGACCTCCCTGCTCCTGCTGGCCACACTGTTCCTGATATAGGCCAGGATGCCATTGGCCCTCTTGGCTGCCTGGGCACATTGCAGGCTCATGTTCAACCTACCATCGACCAGTACCCCCAGGTCCCTGTCCGCCTGGCCACTCTCCAGCCACTCTGACCCCAGCCTGTAGCTCTGCATGGGGTTGCTGTGGCCAATGTGCAGAACCCAGCACTAGGATGTGTTAAATCTCATGCCGTTAGATTCTGCCCATCTGTCCAGCCTGTCAAGGTCCCTCTGCAGAGCCTCTCTACCCTCCAGCAGATCAACTCCCGCCCCCAGCTTGGTGTTGTCCACAAATTTACCGATGATGGACTCAATGCCCCCATCCAGATCATCAAGAAAGATGTTAAAGAGTATGGGGCCCAGCACTGATCCTTGGGGTACACTACTAGTGACTGGCCGCCAGCTGGATGTGGCACCATTCACCACCACTCTCTGGGCTCAGCCCTCCAGCCAGTTCCTAACCCATCGCAGTGTGCTCCCATCCAAGCCATGGGCTCACAGCTTGGCCAGGAGTCTGCCATGGGGGACAGTGTCAAAGGCCTTGCTGAGGCCCAGGTAGACTACATCCACAGCCTTCCCCACATCCACCAGGCAGGCCACCTGATCATAGAAGGAGATCAGGTTGGTCAGGCAGGACCTGCCCTTCCTAAAGCCATGCTGGCTGGGCCTGATCCCTTGGCCATCCCGTAAGTGCTGTGTGGTTGCACTCAAGGTGACCTGTTCCATAATGTTGCCTGGCACTGAGGTCAGGCTGACAGGCCTATAATTCCCTGGCTCATCCAACCGGCCCTTCTTGTGGATGGGCACCACATTGGCCACCTTGCAGTCTTCTGGGACCTCTCCAGTGAGCCAGGACTGCTGAAAAATGATGGAGAATGGCTTGGCCAGCTCATCTCAGCTCATCTTGGCTCTCCTCAGCCGCTTGGACCCCTACAAGTCCATGGGACCAGATGGGATCCATCCTAGGGTGCTGAGAGAGCTGGCAGAGGAGCCCATGGCTTGGATGGGAGCACAGTGCATTGGGTTAGGAACTGGCTGGAGGGCCGAGCCCAGAGAGTGGTGGTGAATGGTGCCACATCCAGCTGGTGGCCAGTCAGAATGGGACCTGGGGTTACTGGTTGACAGGAGGCTGAACATGAGCCAGCAGTGTGCTCAGCAATAACCTTATTGCCCTTTGTTCTTTTATTTAATTTTTAGTTGCTCAATTGAAGACAAGTTGCTGTGTTGAAAGTTCAGTTAGGTAATCTCAAATTTTAACAAAGCTTGTAAAAGGACTTAATATCATTCATTTTATCAACAGATGTACTTGGATAAAAATGAGTTTCTGGATGCAGATGGCCATGTCTGAAAGGGTTGAAAAAGTAGCAGACTTTACTGAATACTTGCTTACAATACATGTTCTGGTCATTGCCTCCTAAGGAAATATGTATACAATTCCTTTCCTTTCACAACATAATTAATCAATTTGACAATTTGAGAGGCAGCACCTCTGTGGCTGCTATAGATGATAGGTATCACAGAATCACCGAGGTTGGAAGAGACCTCAAAGATCATCAAGTCCAACTTGTCACCACAGACCTCATGACTAAAGTAGATCAGTCATGTAAAAATATGTAAAGAAAGGCTATAATAAAAATTAGAGCTTCTCCAAAGTAACATGGAGGCAATAGCAAGATTCACATCTCTGGAGTCTGTACTTTCAATTGCTCATCAAAGTTAAGAATTTTAGTGCTTAGGCTTGTCTCAGAAATTTTAGGTTTTTTGGGTGGAGAAACAGGAAAAGTTTCAGTAATAGAAGAATGTTTTAGAACAATTCAGTGGTAATTAGTTGCTTTCATTCTTGTCTGATTGTGTGAGTTTTTTCTGCTTCAGAGTTTGGTGGGATATGAACATTTTATGAGAATTTCTTCCTAATTACCTAGGCTCCTAAAAAATATCATGTGGGAGAAGGGCAGAGACATTTATCAGAGCTTGCTCATGCACAAAGAAGCATATATGAGTTCCTCAAGGGTAATTGTAGTTCTAGTACTTGGAAGTGACACAGAGTCAACATTATGTGGAGCTTAGCAAGAGCCTTCCTGTAATAGCTGTTGAAGTGTCTTTTGGTACTTTTTCTTGCTGTTAGTTTCAAAACCACAGAAATAATATTGAAAGTCCCGAGAAGACTTAACTGCATACCTGAAGTAAGGACTGAATAGATGATCTGAACTTCATGCCATTGGGTGGATTATTCTGTCTTCTATTCATCTGATTCCCTAACTACAGTCTCTGAAAGCTGTACCTTGACAGGCTTGAGGGTTATTCTGTGAAGCTCTTGCTGTTCCAACCGATCTTTAATTTCAGTATGTCTCCACATGGTCTTGAAGCACTCTTTTGGATTCTGTTCCTTTGACTTCAGTTTTGTCAGTTTTGTCAGTTTTGTCGTGGTGTGGGTGTTTTGTTTTGTTTGAATTGGTATTTTGCCCTCCCTTTTCTGCTGTCTTTCTCCTTTAGGTGTATAGTCCTCCTTAATCTCAGGTTTAAGGCCTCCTTAATCTCAGGTTTGCCTTTCTGTTATCCCTGACTTGAGAATCAGCCTTTTCTTTTGACAGAGAACTGGCATGCTCTTCCCTTCTCTTTGACCTTACACTTAGCCTTTCTTATGTCCTTCATTTTTACTATGTCTTATTCTGCATGCTTTCTTGGCATTGCTGCTTTCTGGCCTGTAGTTCCCCTAAGGGGATTTATCATTCCATTTACCATTCAGAATTTCTGGACATGACAAACCACTTTCTTCTGCATCATCAGCATTTCTCTTGTGTTTTGAGCTCAGGCTTTATGAGTTTAATTCTTCCTGACTTATCAGAGCAGTTTGCAAATTCTTCAAAGGTTTCTTTTATCTTATTTTGGTTTGATTCAAATCAAACATCTTTGTTTCCAGCCTGCTTGTTGTGTTTTGGGTTTGGTTTTATTTTTTTTTTCCCCCCATTGCTTTGTTTTCTGTTAGGTTTTATTTTTTCCCCTCAGCATTTTTTTTTTCCTGGAGCTTTTCAGGTTTTTGACCTGCAGTGTTAATTTGTAGGTTTGTTTGCAATCTCATTTTGCTGAAGTTGTCATCCTTTCAACCTTTAGATTTTTGTTTTTGTTGTTACAAAAATCTTCTAATTTTCTAAATAGATGTGTATTATATGCTATTCAAATATTTACCCTCATTCTTTCTTCTGATGAATTTTAGTCTGTCTTTTTTGCTGTATCACACATGATATTTTTATATATTTTATTTTGATAGGCAGTTTGTAGTGATTCATAGCTCACATAAAATTGACTCTGTACTTTGCCAGTCTTATTAGCAAAGATTCGTATCTAAATACTTTTGAAGCCAAGATTTTTTCAATTAATATTACTACTTTATGGAAAAAATAGGGACCTCTGCAAATTCACATAATTTGTTCATGACAGCCCTCATGCCTTATAAACACTATCACTCCTCCTCAGTCCGTATCCCATGTGTATTCAGCCTTTCTGTTTGTGTTACTGTTCCTCTGCTGCTGCAGTGGTTTACACCCCTTTTTCTCTGAAGAGCAGCCTCTGGTTGTCATCTGTGTCTGTTCCACCTGCTTTCTCAATTCATCACTTGTCTCTTGGGATTCTTCTTAACCCTGTAGACCTTGCCAAACATTTATCCATTCTTATTATTTTTCTTGTAATTTCTGAAGCCGACCACATGTTCTGTGGGATATTCTAATTGGTTGTGGTGGAGGATACAGTCTCTCACCTCTGTCTTCAGAGGAGTGTTGATCTCTTTTTCCTGTTTTCTCTGAGTATGCTACCAGAAAGGGGTAGTTATGGGACAGGCAGGAATCAAGAGCAAAGGCACAGGCAGGTTCACAGGTTTAACTAATTAAAACAGAAATACATGAGCAGAGAATCATGAGAAAACTGCTATGTCAGAGGGACAAAGAACCAACATAGGTTCCATCATGTCTTTTGGATATGCTGGGAATCAAGGAATGCAATTCAGAATTTAATCATTCATTCATGAGTGGATGATGGGTTCCTGTTTTATTCTGGGGTGTTGCTTTTGATTTAAGTTGAAAGATGACTCCCCAGCATGGGAGTGTTTTCTTGTTGCTGAATTTCCTCTCTATAGGCAAAGAGTTACTGTCCATTTAGCAAAGATCTTAAATTTGACTGCCTTTGCTTTATTTTATACTCCCTATTTTTTTTCTAAGTAACGAAACTGAAATACTACCAGTCAATTCATAGATATCTGGAAGTCAGCATTACCTCTGTTTGTATATGTTAAAACAGTTGTTTGTTTTCTTAATTAAAGCCCACATTCATTGACTTATGGAGGTAAACAAGCCTTCTGCCATTTTGGATGCCTATTTTTTCCTGCTAAATACAAAGGAAGCATGAGGTCAGATTTTGTTGTTTAGTTTTGAGTTACCTAAATTAGGGAAAAAAGTTAATTTCATTTGCACATCCCTAATACTTCTCAAGCTGGTCTGTGTCCATTTCCTGCTGTGAGGTCTGCCTCTAGTTGGCTTTCCTTTTCTGAACATCCCCCTCCTCCCACACTGTCTGGTTGAAATAGCATTATCTGCTTCTCTGATATTCTGACTTCTGGGCTACTGATGCTGAGAGAACATCACACAACTGTACAGATGCATTTATGCATTGTTTAGTCAGTCCTTGACTATAGAAGTGAAGACAGCTTATTAAAATGTTCAAAAGAAAGAACTTGATATGACATAGAATTATTCACCTATATCTGGATATTGCCAATAGCTGTCAGATTTTTGAGATAGTTGGAGTATTCAAAGCAAAGCAAAACAGTATTTTTATGAGACAGATTTTATTTCTCAGGTAAGGGCTGATGTAATTATGTAAACATAATGACAGAATGCGAGTCTTAGTTCCTTGTTGTTATATCATCTATAAAATCAGAGATTGTTGTGATAACTCTAAGAAATTAGCAAATTAAAGATGCTTAAACTTTAAACAATAGAAGTAAGGTAATTATAACCCCATCAAACTCAAGTTGTCTATGAGTGTGTGAACTGGGAGAACCTGTTTTAGGCTTCAGGAATACATGCTTAGAAGGACTGCCAGATTCCCTTAATATTTTTATTGAAATGTTATAATTTTATGAGGAAACCAATTGTCACAAATATGAAGATAAAATGACACTTTTTTAATAAAAGAAAACATAATTAGGCAACATCTGTATTTTTGTCTATGAATTTAACTAATAGTCTTTTAAGATGTGTGCACATGCTTCCTGATATAGAGGAAGTGCAGTTGGGTTTTTTGAGTGCAATTGCGCATTACAGAGATTAAATCTAAACGAGATCTGTAAATGGACTAGAGAAAACAGGGTAGTTTACTAGAATGTATGAAGTCTAACTTATAATCCATTCATCTACAATTAAAATCAGTCTGGCAAGGAGAATTTGAAGATCTGTAAAACAAACTGAAGGTGAAAATGATAAACATATAGGTGCAAAGATAACTTGTAAAACCTAGTTCACAAATATCACCATCTTCATTCATTTTTGTGCTTTGAAGATGGAAGTTATTTTGGTGCTATGGAGAGACACAAAATACAATACTTATGTTTAACAGTAAAGCAGAGATAAGTTTTGTTCTCTTCATGTAGCAGGAATTAAGCTATAAAGCTTGTCAAAATAAAGAAATGCAAAATTTAAATAACTGAGATGGGAAGCTGTGTTCACCTTAGTGGATTTTCACTGTCCAGCCATATCTTAAATCCTTCTTTATTTCTTATAATCCACATTTAATCACCTACTACTGTTGGAGAATTGGAATGGCTGTCAAAGTCTCTAGTACAAGTGCCACTGTCATTTGGAGAGATTTAAGACAGTACTGTAACTTGGCATAAAGACTGGTCAAAGCTTCAGCATCTGATTTCTCAATGGGTGTGCATGAAAAGTTGTAGTGTTGCCAGGCTTCCACTGTAGAAAGTATCCAGATGGACACTTTCACAGTTTAGCTAGAGTGTTTCACACTTCCTTATTCATAAGGAATTTTGCTTTGCTTCCATATTCCTGAACTACTTCTATTCAAGCATATATTCAGATAGCCATTTGCTGGTATTTATTTCTAATATACAAAGATAATCACTATCTTTACACATAATTGAGGGCTATGTTTGCAGCTCTATAAATGATTTAATTGCACTTACAGGGAGTGATTTAGCAGGGGTGTGTCAAAACATTCATGAGAAAGTGTTATGCAGTGTGATTAAGACTGCAGAATCTGCCAATAGCAAGTAAATGTTAAAGCCTGATTCCGTTTACTCTGTTAAACGGCCTGACATACCAAGTGCTTCTCTCTGTTGACCAGCTTAATGAAAACAAGAATAAATTATAGAAAGAGCTTTAGTACTTTGAGAAAGGGGGGGGGGGGGGGGGGGGGAACATGAATTACCCCTGCAAAATGTGTGCAGCTATAAATGCCATAAAATCAGCTTTGCTATCTGTTGAGGGAAGGGAAGTGTTTCAGCTGATATAGTCTTGGAACCCGTGGAAATAACCTGAAATAACTTTCTTAATACTGTTAAGGTTTTAGTTTTAAATTGCAGTGTCTCAAGGTAGCCCTAACAGAAAAGACTGTTGGCAAAAAGTACAATTTAGTCTATCTAAAATGGATAGAATATTGTCAAATAGTTTATCCTTTGAATTGTCATTTGAGGTATAAGCTACAGTTTTGAATTACCTATAGAAAAGAATAAATAACAGTTAAATGTATTTTTAAAATATTTGAATATTTGTATTTTAATGTATTTGAATATGTATAATATATGCTTACAGAGTACTTATAACCTAAGGGTCTTACGGCGACTTTTTTCTTTTCTCTTCTATTATTTTGAAGTGCTTGCCTTAGTTTTTTCCCCTTCAATCTATACTTTTATGGTATCTACTTCTATTTTTGTAGCAGTAATCAAAGAAAATATGTTTCTATTATTTTTTATGCTAGAAGTCAATGCATTATGAACAGTATATTTACTTTCTGAGTATCAATGTTGTAATTTTTCTTAATCTTGAAAAATAGCATTGCAAGTAACTCTTTTTTTCACCATTTATGACTCATAAATATGCAATTTTTTTCTTCATTTACTATATATATATGTGTTCCTAACAGGTAAAACGTCTGCTGTAACTAAAATGACATCATGCAGCCTTTTGTGGGGGAATTCTGAAGCTTTGTCAAAAATACGACACCGTGGTAAGTACTAAAAGTATGTTTGTAACAATTCTGCATTCCTTTAAAAAAAAAATAAATAAAAGAGTGTTTGCTGTTGATGTTATTAGATGTGTTTGAAGTACACCTTTGTAATATGTATTTCCAGTTAAAATGCTTATTTGCCATATTTTCATACAATGACACATCAAAGACAATTGGTTCTAAATATTAGTGCTGTTTATGTGCTTATTCATAAGCATCAATTTGTCTTGTTTTTCAGTCCTGTAAATACTGACTGACACCAATCAGTTTGCACTTAAAAGACATAGGATTAAACCTGGCTATTGTGACAATACTACTCACTAAGGTTTGGGGTGTCCAGATCATAATGCATCAGGTAAAGCTGACAGTCTCCACTTTGCAAAACAAGGTTGTGTTCCAAAGTTCTTATGGGGCCATATAAATAAAGGGGCTTGGTTGCTGTTTCATAGTTTTCCTCTCAATGTATTAGCAAAACATGAGATAACCTGTGGCAATGACAGTGATGAGCAGTGTGAGCAATCTGGCAGTGTAGGCCTAGAGCCTGACAAGATGGTAGGCCATGCTCAGCATAAGTGCAGAAGTGGCTAGCAGTGTAGCAAAACAGTGCTGTGCCTGCAGCATGTAACTAAAGCAGGGCACTGGTAGCTATAAACATAGAGAGTTATCTTGGAATAACAGGACACACACCTGCATCAAAAACCTTGTGTGTCATTAGTAGTTTGACCAATAATCTATGATAGTATGATGTGTGGGCACTCGTGGGGAACCAATGAAGCTATGCCAATGATGCTCTCCAAGTTTATATAAGTTGTAGAAGTTTCCTTGATACACACTTCTTTACTTTACTTTGCTATACTATACTCACTATGCTCGCACTATAGTCATGCAACACTGGAATAATAAAGGAACAATATTAAATCATATTGGTTGTCTGCATTGACTTTAGTCTCCATCGCCAACAATGACCTACTTCAGTATATAGTGTACGCACAGACACACACACAGATATATGCATATATATGCACACATACCTAAACATTCTCATGATAGAAATATGAAAAGGGTTTCATTTAGAAATCTATGCATAGATTAATATAATGAACATTCTTTCATATTATATCTGACACATTGCTTAATGAGAAGGGAAAGACATGTACAAATGACCAGAAAAAAAATTGCCTGATGCTTAGTTCTTCCTTCTTACTTTTTCATCTATGAACTTTAAAACAGTTGTGACTTTATCCAAATTACTGTGCTATCTGCAGTACAGTGACTTTTCAATTTAGTGTTATCTTCGGGTCCTAATTTTAAGAAATAAAATAGTAATATATATGATAGTAATAGTAGTATAGTAATAGTAATATATATGCGTGTATATATATAGTAATAGCAATATATATGATGTGATAATAAAGTTGTGAATAAGCAATAATTCAAAGGTTAGTTATGAGATCTGAGGGTATCATTATGTGAAATGTAAAAATCAGACAAAGAAAATGACAGCTTTGAAAACTCTAAATGATATTTGCATCACTGAACCATGCTTATTCCAATTTGCATCAATTTAAATGTAATTGAATAAAGACCACTGTATGAACAGGAGCCTGTTTAATAGTTTACCATCCACGCTAATCATGGACATAGCTGAAATCTTGTGGGTTACTACAGTGATTATTACATCTATGCATGGATGCCACATACAGGATTCAGTTAGTCTGCTCAGAGAAATCATGACATTTTTTCAGGAAAAAGACAAGTAATCAATACAAAGAATGTAAGACTGATATAAAGAATACAAAATTGAAGTCAAATTCAAAATAATTGCTTAATTTCTTTAGGAAAGAACTAACAATTTATGGTAGATTTACTGTGTCTTGAACTAGAATTGGCCACAGTCATGTGCCAAGAAGGGAGATTTCAAGATTACCATACACTGGGATAAACCACAGAAGCTGGGGAGAGGATTTTGAAGGGGAAGCTGAGTGATGGTATGATTCTAGTTTTCACTGTTTGCTAAGGAGTTTGTTTTTTCTTCATAATGCAGAGGGAAAGTCAGGGAGGAGAAGAAAAGGAGACAACATGAAAGCAGAGAAGTGAGACAGAGCCTCTTGATGTCTGGCTTCTAACTCCCACCCCAAGTTAGGTGACATTGGAAGCCAGCTGTGCCTTTTGAAAAATTCCTTGTTTGTGTGAAGTGATAATTGGACTATACATAACAAACCCCAGGAGAGTAGAAAATGTAGTTCTAAATCTTCATGAAATTGATTTCAACTTCTCTGTTTGCTAATTTCTTTAAGATCATTGAGTCAACCATAAGTCTAAAATCTCCTTTCAGGTAGCTGTTGAAAGTATTAAGGTCTCCCCTCAGCTTCCTCTTCAGATTAAACAACCCAAGTTACATTAGCCCTCTAAGACTTTCTCTCAACCCTTCACCACCTTTGTTGCTCTTTGGACATTGCTTCATTGTTTCCTCAAGCTATACAATACTAGGATTTTTAAAGATACTTAATCAAATTAAGTACCCAGTCAGTTTCTCAAAAACAAAACCCAAACTCTTGTACTCCTTTTTCAGCCTTCCCTGCAACACCAGCATTCCCAAATTCCATGCTAGCGGAATAGAACAACTGTGTCTCATTTTGTTATCATTCACTTAACCTTGAAGACCAAGATCTCTGATCACCTCTTTAGTCCTCTGCTTCCAATGAGATGAACTTCAAGAGGGTCAAGGATAAATAAAAAAAAAATCCTGGGTACTGATTTATATTCAGAATGTTATTCAGATAGTCTGCATGTGACTTATTAGTTAACTTCAGCAGCACATAAACTTACAGAGGCCTTCTTTTTTTGCATTCTAATGCTCTCTGATATCCAGAGACACAGTGATTTTCAGGTAAACTTCTAGATAGAATCACAGAATTACAGAATCCTTTTGGTTAGAAAAGACCTTTAAGATCGTCGAGTTCAATCTTTATCTAACTCCACAATAATACTGCAACCCTTAAAATCCCGATAAATATCTAGGCGCTTGAAAAGCTCACTGAAACCACCATTTTCTACAGACACACAAAAATATGCTTCTGTACCTGCCCAGATGTCCAGCACTCATTTTTGTTCTCATAACAAAACCTCAGAGCAACTGAGTCACAGTCAACTATATTGGACTAGGATTTCAGAATACTCTCCCTGAAGACAAATTTAGAGATGCCTACATAGAATGCTGTGAAACATCCTGCTAGCACACCTAGACAGAGTGGTTAAATTCCCGGATGGTAAGTGATCAGTTAAATTTACACTACCTAAATGTCTTGAAGAATATGCAGTTTCCAATTCTGAATCCTACTGAAATGTTGCTTATCAGCTCCATTAATTAACAAGACCAGACTAACCATTCTATGATTCTGTGATTCTATGATACTTGAAAAAATGTTCCAAATTATTTGCATGCAGGTGAAACAACTCAGGTGAAGTAAAATTCAGATTCTGTTTTCAGGAATTAAGTCTTTACTTTTCCTGAAGAGGAATGAACTAATACTCTTTCACTTGATTGCAGCTGCATTGATAGTGATGGAGATTTGGCCATCGGCACTCACAGCATTATCATGGATTTAAAGCTTACACAACTATTCACAGAATGTTAGGAAAACCATCTTAATTTTTTATGTTTTAATATGGGATTAGCAAGTAACTGAAAAAAATCAATGCTTAGTTATAATCTTTAAAATCTGCATTTTTTGTTGGTGTAAAAAAATAATAATCTACAACCAAATATCTAATAAATTGTGTTTTGGCTCTGCATGGTGGAAACAAATCTCTTTTATCTGGAACTAAATCACACAGTCAATTGAAATGTAGTTTGCAGTTAGCAAAGTTAATTTTACTGGGAAAAGAAGTGTTGCTTCCATCATATGAGATTTGTGCTTTGCTTTAAAGCTACATAGGTGATATTTCTTATACTACGTCATGTCACTCTTAGGGGTAGGCATTTGTCATGAATTCGGTTCACAGTATCACAGTATCACAGCACATTAGAATTTGGAAAAGACCTCGAGAGATCATCGAGTCCAATGCCCCATGACAAAGCAAGATCAATTAGGGTAGTCTTCACAGGAATACATCCAGGTATGTTTTGAAAGTCTCCAGAGAAAGAGACTCCACAACCTCTCTGGGCAGCCTGTTCCAAAAGCTGTCCAGACATGGATGGTCCTGGGCAATAATCTTCAGTTGTTACTGTTTGAGCAGAGGGTTTGAACCAGATATCCTCAAGATGTCCCTTCCAACCTCCACTGATCTGTGATCTTCATTTAAGAATGATTCAGTTTTTCTTCCCATGGATTAAAATAGCAGTTTGTGCTTTTCACTTTCATTACCTGTAAGAATCAAAGGAGGAAAAAACAAGCAAAAAACTATATTAAAATTTTACACGATGATAATCAGTCATCTGAAAAGTTACAGGATTGATGATTAGATACTGAGAGCCTCTATTGTTACTGAAGCTCTTTTTAAGGGAAGGTGAGTGCAATAAGTATACTTTATTTGCCCAAATGGAATGGAAGTAAATATTTTAAAGGCTGCTAAAATAATTTTTATTTCATATTTTTTATTAATTATTCATGAAATATAACTGATTGAGCTCAGTGGTGTGAGGCTACAATACAAAGTTCAACTGATGGTAGAACTAGAATCTGGTCCATACACTTAGAATCCATCAAAACTAAACCCAAAAGTGTGCATAATGAAGTAATAAGATACATAAGGGTACAGGAAATTCAGATGTGCTATTTTCAGCATAAACTAAATTAATTTGAAAGGAGAATTCCTTAAAAAAAAAAAGTCTGAAAGACAAATCTTTCATGGTAATGCAAAAACTAAGTAGTCAGAGTTTACTAATTTACAAAGCAAGAGTTTTCAATTAAGGAGCTTGAAAACAGAGATGTTTGTATTAGAGTTTTCTCAGTGGAAAATCAACATGGAACAGAACAATTACACTAATAACAATAAAAGGTTACTGTCTTTTCAGGTTCATTGTGTTTTAGAATGTGGACTTCACAATGCTTTTAAATATTAGCATAGCATTAGTACAACAGCATTCTGAGCTTGTTAACTTTGAAATATTATCACAGTATATTATGAGTTAATTTTTTTAAAAGGACATAAAGAGCTAACAAAACATTTGTGTTTCTTAAAATCATGAAATCATGATCGGTTTTCTTCTAGTTGACCTGCAGTTAAAAACAAGTTGACATTCACTTGATGCAGAGGTTTTTTTGTGAAGTTATTGGGAATTTAATTTAAAACCTTAGCTGATTTTTTTTTTTAAATTTTATTTTTTTCAGCTATGTTTGGTTATGGTTAAGTGTTTGAAATATACAGACAAGAAAATAGCAAAGTCAGGAAAAAAATATTTTATGGTAGTACAAATCTTTTTGTTTGAAATACAAACTTCGTAATCAATAGTGCCAGAAGATGACAACAACACTTAAAGCTCTTAGTAATAGCAGTGTAGATCTGATGTCCAGAAATGCATCTATATTGGTGCAAGAATTTCAGAAAGATAATTGTTACTAATGTTCTGAAATTGTTACAAGATTTCAATATTCCAGGAAATTAGAGACAGGGAAATGATTAGCTAGGACTACCAAATGGTTGTCTCCCATGCGTATAGGGAACAATATTACATACCAAAAAGAAATTGTTCAGAAACTTGCCACAGTGATAGTTATATCATCCTTTTGGGGGGACAGACTTCAAGGAGAATAGCAGTTATCTAAACAACACCAAAAAGAGTATTTGGTTTTCTTGTCCTAGGAATCAATGAAATTACTTCTGACAAAACATACGTAGGAAACACTTTCCCACCACTTTAAAAATAAATATTTACATAAAGAAGCAAGCAAGAGCTTTAGATGATTATTCTTGTCTCTCATGCCAAAGAAGGCATTATGGAAGGAATTATTTTGAAGAATAGAAGTATGAGATCAGACAGAAATCACTGACATATCCCCAATACAAGGTAGAATGATCTTCTCCTCTGTCAAAGGGATTTAATTGTCTGCCCTGACCTCCATCTGTTCTACTAATTGACTGCATTAGTTTGTGGTAGATATTTTTGGTTGTTAATAGGTTTTATTAGTGAGATTTATTGAGATGATATAATAAAAGCACACAGAAAGCTGTAATTCTTGCCAAATGACAAGTTTTATAATTTTTCAATCCTGACCTAAATCAGTTAACTGAGGGCAGGAAAAAATAGATCACTTCTTCCTAATGAACTTGGCAGCTGCAAACTGTCTCTTTTATTTCCTTTTTTTATTTTGTGCAATATCATTCCATGCAGATATGATAAAAGAAAAACAAAAGAGAAGAAAGGAAAAAGAAAACCAGAAACCCCTTATGAAATAAATGAAATAATTTCTCTTTAGAAATGTCTTTGACCTTGATTGAATGGATGGGTATATATTTTTCTCTGTATATCTCACCTATATGTGCAGAGAGTTGAAAGGAAGCTACAAACCAGGGAGAAGAAAAAATCAAGAGGAAAGAATTGTAGTTTGGAGGAAGTAGCAAGCTATTGATGTGCACTCTGTGAGAAAGTTTTTACAATAAGGCAGTGGACTGAGAAGGCCATATGCAGAAAAGGAAAAGCATGGAAGTTACCTTTATAAGAGAACACATTTTTAAGCTAGGGGAAACAAGAACAGGACAGGTCTGGGAAAGGTACCACCAAGGCATAATATTTTGTTATGAAATCATACTGTTAAAAATTATTTTTTGTCATTACAAAAGGTGCTAGTCTATTTGCTTACTACCTCCTGTTCTCTTCTTTTTTTTTTTTTCAGATGTGATCAGAAATTTATACCATATATGAATCTATAGTGCAGTGCTCTATGTATGTGTTACATGGTAAAAGACATCAGTGAAAAAACATACTAGTTTCTCTGTTTCGAAAGTGTCCATATAATTCCATAGTCCTGTGAAATCCTGTGAAAATAGGTAAAGTGTACTAAGTAATATGATAATAAGAGTGTTGCATGGGTCCTGTTAGAAAATAATTTAAAAAAAACCACATTACATTAAAAATGTCATGAGAAACATGTTTTTGTCAGGTTAAGAGACATGAACCGTACAATTCTAAGATAATATTGTTTTTCACAAACCTATCTGTTCCATGTTAGTGAAGACTAATGTTAGATGTAGATGGTGAAAATGGATAGGCTTATTCCCTGATGTTCAGTTTTGCTTCATGGAAGATAACATACAGCAAAATTTTCAAAATTATACAGGACATGGCTATGGGAATAGCTACAATAACAATAGCAGTTATAACAATAGTAGTAACAATAACAATAGCAATAATAATAATAATATGCATAGTAACATGGGTAATAAAAGGAATACCTAAAGTTTAGTCTAAACTCTATATATTGAATTTCTTACCAATGGGTGCTGTATCATTTTTAATAAACCACTAGCAGAACTAATGAATGAAAAGACAATAACTAGTAGAAACTCAGAGCAGAATATGCTTTTCCTGATTTTAGTCATGAGGACTTGGTTTATGTATGAAGCTAATGCGAGGCTACACCTTGAGTACTGTGTTAATTTTTGGAGCCCTAACTATAAGGTGCTCAAGTGAAGCCAGAGAAGAGCAAAGAAGCTGGTGAAGTGTCAGGAGAACAGGTCTTATGAGGAGCAGCTGAGGACACTGGGGCTGTTTAGTCTGGAGAAAAGGCTGAAGGGACACCTTATTGCTCCCTGCAACTACCTGAAAGGAGGCAGTAGCAAGGTGGGTGTTGGTCTCCTCTCCCTAGTAACAAGTGATATAGCAAGACGAAATGGCCTCAAGTTGCACCAGGGGAGGTTTAGATTGGATATTAGAAAGACGGTCTTCACTGAAAGGGTGACCGAACACTGGTATAGGCTCCACAGGGAGGTGGTTGAATCTTAATCCCTGGAGGCATTTAAAGATCTATAGATGTGGTGCCAAGGCAATGGTTTAGCACCAGATTCCAAAGAGTTAAATAATGGTTGGACTTGATGATCTTGAGGACCTTTTTCAGTAAAAAAAAAAATCTATGATTGTATGACAAAAAAGATAATTATATATATAATGGTATGAGGTGAGAGAAGAAATTGTTTTCTTGTACTTCAGCTACTGGTCAGTTAGCTGTCAAATCTAGGCTAGTGACTAATTTTGAGGATGTTTTCATGGTGGTTGGCTTCAAATAATATTTACATATTCCTACATTCTAGTAGGAAGAATTGCTGCTTCTCATTTAGACAGAGTATCTAACTTTATAACACAAACAATGAGACAAACATGAGGTTTAGTGATGTGTTCAAAGTAGAGGAGGTACTTTTTCACTGGGCAAAGATGGAAACTTTCTACTAATGGGGGTGGAAGGGTGAGAAGGAAGATAAATAACAGCTTTTTCTTTTGTTATTGTCTTTCCTTTTCTACTTGGATATTAGTTCTACACACTACAAAGCAAATAAGATATATATGTTAGAGTTCTGAAAAACCTTTGATGCAAGAAAATATAATTAACTAAATGTGGGATGGCTTTGAAGTTATGCATATAGTAGAATGGTAGGGGCTGTCATGCAGATAATTTTGATAAATTTGTGTTTTGTACCTAAGAGTAAAGCATTCACACAGTAGTTCTGAGATTTGTTTTGCAGTTAAAAGTCAGTGAAAGATGATCTGATTTTTATTACTGGGAGAGGACAAGGTTGGAAATGGAGGACCTTTTTAACTGATTAGAAAATTACCTAAAGAATCTTTTATTTTTATGCCACTTTCACATTCTGTCATTGCTTTCTGTTTTGTTGTTGTTGTCGTTGGTTTGCCTTTTTGTTGTTTGTTTGTTTTTGGGTTTTCGTGCTGCCTTTTTGGCAACAAATATAATTGAAAAAAGTGATTAAAACAAAAAACAAAACAGCATGGCTTGCATCTCTGTAGTGAAAATCTTTCTTACCCCAAAAAACACAACACCCAAAACCTGTCTGTTGAGGAGAACCTACAACCTGTCCTGCTTCTACTTGTGCCTGTGCTGGAATACTGTGGCAAGACAGTGCTGGAGCCCATGCTCTAGCCTTATTTCAAATATAATGTTTGTAACTTGGAAGAGGGGAGTTGTGGGTTTAGAATTCTTCAAGTTAAGGAAGGTAGTTACTTGCCTCTCCTGTTTCCAGGATGAGTTCATAATTGTAACATTATCATATGAATGAAAGCAGTATCACTACCTGGTAACTGAACTAGTTAATGCAAAGTACGTGTGAAGCCTATGACTCCTGTGTAGTTTAGTTCTGTGAATTTGTATAATAGAGCATCAACTATATTTTTTGAGTACATAGTGTATTTGAGTAGGAGAGCAAAATCTCAGCTGATTAAAATTGCTTTTCCCACCCTTATTTTGGTTATTGGAACATTTGTAATGTTTCATATTCTAAGACAGGAATGCCAACAGGCAAATATCAAATTATAATCAATAAACAGCCTCAAGAGATCAAATTGCCTAACAATCTCTCTCCTCAGTTTCTCTGTTGCTACAGACAGGAGTTTTAATTTCTTCCATCTTTGAGAAAGGCACACACATAAGCTTTATGGTGAAGAAAGAAAAAGAGGAATGAGACCTGTGAGTTTTCTTGTTTAATATTTAGACAAAACCTCAGAGATTCCCTTAAGAATTTTCATTTTTAGTCATTTGACCTTTCTTACTGGAGAAAAGTTAGACTCATTCCATGCTAGAAATGTTTATTTTTTTATGTCTTGCAATGGTAATAGGTATAAACTGATATTTTTGAAGATTTGCTCAAATTATAAATGTCTATTCTGCAAAACTACAGAACTGTATGAAATAGTGACTTTTATATGCATTTTTTTCTTTTTTCTTTTTATCCTAAGTCCACGGGACCTGTTGCATTACAGAAACACAGGGATGAATGTCACCTTCCAGATCATAACCTTTTATTTTGGAGTAACACATCTGAATTTAAGAGAATAGAGGTGCAGAGAAGAGATAAAGAGAGGCCCATTCGTTTAATAAGGTCATATCAGATGTAAAAGCTGCAATTGTGCTAAACTGTACTGATTCTATTTCTTGTACATTTCTCTAAAGTGTGTACTTGAAGAGTGGTATTTTCTTAAGCCTTTGCAGCCACAATTAGATTATCAAATAAGTGAATGTATACTGTGATTATTGTGCATGGTCATATTTTAGGCATTGGATTGTCTGAGCAAGAAAAGTCTTAATACTGCGTCATATTACCTTGCAATCAAAGTTAATTGCTGCTTTATTATTTCAGAGTGTGTCATGATCTCTCTTGCATTCTGGCTTCAGATATTTTAATAGCTACAGTGTCCGTTCAGTCACAGGAAGCATGACGGGTTTTTTTTAAATCATTTTAAGTACAACAGAAAAATAAAGGAAACCATCTATTTGAATATTCAACCACAGCTTCTTATAGTCAGATCCAAAAGGGATTTTTCACAGAATGTTTTTTACAAAGTGTATTTTTTTGTGTGTGGGTTTTTTATTTTTCTTGAAAAGGGGTGATGATTACACTTTTCTTTCTCTCTGCATGCTTTTCAAATTGTTTTAATTATGTAGAGAATTGACAATTGCAATAACAGTGTTGGGACCAAAAAGCCTTTTCCTTATAATCCTATTGCTCTTTTTGATACTTACAAGATTTAGAAATTCAAAGTAAGAGTGGTAGCTGTAGGCAAGAAGAAATGGTGTGATGTAAATGCATGTCTGTTTTCTGAAAAAGAAGTGGTGATTGTGGTTTCTAACCTGAGAGATCCACTGATGTTGTCTGAGAGACTCACTGGAGAGATTCATAGGAAGGTAAATATAGAATAGTATTAAAAAAAAAAAGCTGATTAATTAAAAGCTTGCATATAATTTCTATTGCTTTTCAATCTTTATTTTCCTATTTAAAAGGGAAAAAAAGTAAAAAACAAAATTTGTCCTCAGTTACTTCTAACCATAAATCTTAATACCAATGTCAAGGTTCATAGGCATGTTTGTATAGTTGACATCTATTTTCACTGCTATTTTACTTTCTTTTAAATTCTAATTTGTAAATATTCAAGAGAATATTAACTGTGAATTAAAAAGAGATGCATTAGAATTGATGTAAAAGATAAACGACAGTGTTCTCATCACTAAAAGCCCTTTCACCCCTTTCACATGCTGAATTGCTGTGACTAAACACAGAATTCATGCTGACATGTAACTTGGTTAAACCATTAACAATTTAGATATGCAGCTCAGATACTCATCACTAGTGAAGTTTCTAATGCAAAATCAGGGTTATTCAGAATCTAGATTTGTTTTGACAGTGTTTGGGTTTCTTTTGGTGGGTTGGGTTTTGATGATTTTTTTTTTCTTTGTTTCTTTGATACTAATGTAATAATACATTGTTGAAATCTATTCTTCCTGGGAAAATGCTTACCAAAAAAAAAAAAATCAACAAAACAGACATACAGCTCCTATTGGGAAGAAGAATTTCTCATAAGAATAGAGTTACTTCAGGCATAGCTATAGTTACAGTTCTAAAATTTAAATCTATCTATGATTTGCTTATTTCAGTTAATAACCATTCCACCAATCTTCTAAGTAATCCAATCCAGAAACCGCACATTAGTTCATGACTGATGTTCCTTTTTTTGAATTTGTCTGAGTTTCCGTTAAGATTTTGTGTAGTAGGAAAGAGACCTGGAAATTAGGGAAATAAACCCTAAATAAATTATAACTGCTTTTTGATTGGAAAGATTGTGGGCTAAATCAGTATACATATACTCATATTTGGAAGAACTATTCTTCTGTTATCCAGCAAATATTTTGAATACATCAATGATTTAGAAGCTGCAGTGCTGAATTTGACATGGAGGTGTTTTGGGAAGAACACTTACAGACAACTCTATGATTATATGTATGTATTGCTAAAATTAATATTGTAGACATATTCACATACTGCTATGCCTTAGGTAGTTCTTCTTTATGGTCTTCTGCCACTACATCAATTGATTATACAGTCTTATGTTTAAAGCAGGATAATATTTATAATTACTTTTTCAAACAAACAAACAACCCAACATAAACAAAACAACAACTAAAAACCTCCCACAAACTGATAGCTATATAACTGCCCTCCCCCAAAACACATAAAAAACCCAAACAAATAAAGAAACTAAACCACCATAAACCCACTTAATTTAATGACTTAATAACATACTGGTAGAAGAGAAGGGAAGAAGAAAAGCCACAGTTGATGTTCTTTGCAAATGAAATACTTTTGAAATCTCCATATTGAAAGAATTTGGAGTCCTGGTGGACAGTAGGTTATCCATGGGACAGCAATGTGCCCTTGTGGGCAAGAAGAAAAATGGTATCCTGGGCTTCATTAAGAACAGTGGCCAGCATGTCAAGGGAGGTTCTGCTGTTCTTCTGCTCTGCCCTGGTGGGACTACATCTGGAGTACTGTGTCCATTTCTGGGCTCCCCATTTCAAGAGGGACAAGGAAATACTAGACAGAGTCCAGTGGAGGGCTATAAGGGTGATTAAGAGACTGGAACATCTGTCTTATGTGGAAAGGCCAAGAGAACAGGGGCTGCTTAGTCTGGAGAAGAGTGAGAAAGGATCTTACTAATTTTTACAAATACCTGAAGGATGGATGTCAACAAGATGGGGACAGTCTGCGATAGGACAAAGGGCAGTGGACAAAAATTAGAACACAAGAACTTCCACCTCAACCCAGGGACAAACTTCTTTACTGTAAGGGTGATAGAGCACTGGAACAGGCTTCCCAGAGAGACTGTGGAGTTTCCTTCTCTAGAGACTTTTGAAACCTGCCTGTATGTGTTCCTGTGTGGCCTGCCCTAGGTGATTCAGCTTTGGGAGGGGGTTTGGACTAGATGATCTCTGGAGGGTCCCTTCTATCCCTTGGCATTATATGGTTATATGATATTCTGGGAAATGCATTTAATACTGTACAAGATACCACTATGAGGAGAATATGAAGTTTTATTGATTATGTTATTTGTTGTTTTGGTGACTAGCCAGTGTCTTTCAGGATTCAGATAATCAATCCAACTGTATGCTTTCAGAATGTATATATAAAGAGGGGGATGTGGGCATTCGACCCTGATTCTGTATTGAGATGAGACCTATGTACACATCAGAAACCTTGTCTCAGGGAATTTGAGCAGAAGGAGATGAGAGAGGACAGAGACTGAAGATAGTGACTGAAAGCTGAGGTGTGCAGTAGTGCACCAGTTTGTTTAGATAAAGCCTGAGAAACTCTAGAAAAATCTGTGCAGTTCTTAGTCTCCTGTCCTATTACATTTGTGGTTGGCATTCTCATGACCTGAACAAGGAGGCCAAAAAACCTGAAATAGCTTTGGAGCTTTCTATTCTACCCTGAAGAAAAGAGGACTTCTCTTATTTCCCCAGGAGGTATAGAATTAGTATAGAGCTATTGACATACTCATCGGCTCAAGTTGGAGAAGTGCTAACTGCAGATCCTGGAAACCATCAGGCCCTCAAGGCCTGATTCATAGTCTATTTAGGCATATCCAGTTGTGACTTAGGGTACAGATTTATAATCAAGTACCAGTTGTTTTTCTAGCAGGTACACATCCATGTTTTAACTCCAATCTGCAATTATTTCAAAGGCCATAAATGTCTCATTAGCCTGGAATTATGTTCCTTTGCCACTGAAGAAATCATGCATGTACATAGTTTCAGATCTTCTTTGACTTCTCTTTAAATATTGTGTTGCCAGAAGTTGCCATTTTAAATTGAATATTTTGCTATGGATTGTTTGAGTGGGTAATGTTTCCAACTAGCAAGCAAGTTTGTACACATTTTTCTAAGGCCTGAAACTGTTAAAAAGAAATAATGGAAAAATACACCACTATTAGTGGTAATAAATAAAGACATGACAAGTACAATTCCTGTACATACTCCATATGTAAAAATGCGTTACGTATCTGGTTGGAAACATTTAGATGTGCATCAAACTTGTTTTGGTATAATATCTAACAACATTCTAAAATACATAAGAGTTTTCTATTTAAGATTAATCTCTAAATGCAATGTGTGAGACTCTGTTTACATCTTCTAACCTTTTAATGATGCACATAGTAAAATCAGTTTGTTCATGAATGTATAGTTAGATGGCCTTCTTCCTTATCTGTAGATACTCTTACTGAAAATTATGTCTTTCTCCATGTATGAATGTGTCTTTTATATGTGAAACTGAACTTAGGAAAATTGTAGTTTCTCTAGTAATTTCAATAAGCTAAAAAAGGGCATATTTTATGCCTTTGCAAAACAATTTTCTTTGTGAGATGTATTTTTAAGGATTTACTGTATACAGTGACTGTACATAATTTATTGCTCATGTAGACTTGTGGAAGAGACCTGTTTAATAAGAAATTACTAGAAACTTTGCAGCAGAGCTGCTATTTAAGTATCTAGAATAACTTTCAATAACCAGAACATGTTACAGTAAATGTTAGTTTTATTCTGCCTTGTCTTGGGATTTCTCTTTTATGGTATACACCTTGCCTGTGTTGATGAACTTGCCCCTATCTGCTGTTTGTGTGTGTCTCTGCTGTTTGTTTATGTCTTTGCAGTGGTTGGCAAAGGCTGCAGGTCTGTTATAGGTGCAACAGGGGTTCTGAGAGACCTGGTTATATTCTGTGTGTTTAGCAACTGATTTGCTTTCTTATGGATTGGAGATCGTTAAAATTCAGATGTCTGCATGTGCATGTATCAGAAATACAACATTTGTATATGTTCCTGTTAAGGTACAGAGGATAATAAACCACATTATATGAGTGGATTAATACTGACCAAACTAACTTTTGTTGGTCTTACTTTCTAGATAAGGTAGTAGATAGCAGATAGAAAATTAAGTTCCAGGCCAATAATAAAATTTCCCCTTTTCCTTTCAGCCTATTCAAAATAATGACACATTACTGTACTGTACTTAGTATGGATAAATATTATTTATTAAATGATATTTTGACAGTTGTATATTCTTTCTAGTACTTGTACCAACAGAAATTTCTGCATTCCTTCGTGTTCTCATTTTTCTTTTTCTCAATGCTGATGATATGTGTGCTCTTTTCTATATGTCATTCCTATTTTCTTGTTTTGTTTTATCCTTTTTTAATTTGCTGTTTGCCCAGACAAATTTATTCTCCAGATATTTTTCATCATCTGGATCACTTGTCTTTCCTTCCACCTTGTCAATTTCCTGAGTGCTTTATTCCACATTTATTTTTCTTAAGTTCCTCAGTGTGAATATCAAGGGAATAGGATCTGTTGCTCCTCCCTGAGCATAGGTTAAGGCCTTAGTCAGTTACAACTGTAAAATGTGCTTTGTTGTGCATGGTCAGAAAAGTGTACTAAAGTCAGAATGGAAGAGGGCATGAGGGAACACTACCCAAATTTAAATGTCTGACTGTTTAAGATCCAAATATCAGAAGGGAAGATGGTGTTTGAGGCAGAATATAGGGTGACTGGTATCCAGCTGACCATTCTGAGAGCCAGGGAGCTGCCAGAGTGGGGCTGCCCTATGAGGGAGGATGAGCCATGAGCTGAGCACTGCAGAAGGAAGGCTAATATGTTCACTGACTGGGCATCCTCCTATAGCACCCTGTTGAGGCTGGGCTGGTCACAGGGATGGGACCTTGTCCAATGATCAACAGGCCAGACAGGGTGAGAGATCAGGTCCAAAGCAGATCCAGGGACCCAGTCAGGGCAAAATTCAGTCTGGGCATTATTCTGGGTACAGAGCTTCTTTTAGCATAGCTCAGGCAAGGACTGATTGCCCTAGTGGCGCCCTCTCAGGGACATGACAATTATTGCTGTTACCTTCAGAAATTATGCTTAAATTGCAAGACTTTGGAGGCAGCGTCTGAGCCTATTAGCTGCCAGTGAAAACATCAACAGAAATTTAGTTTCACCCTTAATAACATGTATTAGAATTTTTTTTGGTTCTCTTGTATTCAGGTGTTTCCAAAATTTTGTGGTGCAAGTGCTAAAAGGAAAGAAGTTCTGAGAGAATTAAATATTTTTATTTCAAATGCCTTTCCTTGTCTAAAACAATCACTATAGATGTCTCGTGTGAGACGTCTTGGTTGTTTGGAAGTTTTTTTTGTGAATATAAGTTTTGATTTTTTTTTTGTTTGTTTGTATATGTTTTTTGTTCGGTTTTGTTGGTTTGTTTTGTAGTGGGGTTTTGTTTTAGGTTTTTTGTTTGTAATTTGAAATCACTATCAATAGCTACTGCTCTTGGAAACTGATTTTATACCTCTATGACAGAGTCCTGGATCTGGTAGTCCATTTCTATAAATTTATATGTAAATATGTGTTCATCCTATCAAATATAAAGTATCAGCATCAGTTTCCTATAGCAAGGAAAGTTTTTGCTGTGGAATTGTTATATGTGTTTTTGAGTTGAATAGTGTTTAAGTCCTTTATGGTTTTGGGTGAGAGGAATATAAATATTAATAAGTATTAATGTATACTACATGTAATGGTTAGCATATATTGTAGAATCATAGAATGCTAAGTTGGAAGGAGCTTTAGGGATCATGCAGTCCATTTCGGCAAAAGCACAGGCTAGACAAGATGGCCTAGCACCTTGTTCAGCTGAATCTTAAAAGTGTCCAATTTTGGATAATCCACTGCTTCTCAGAGATGATTATTCTAATGTCTGGTTGCACTTATTTTGAAAAATTTTGCTCATATCTAATCAGATATAGGTAATTTATACCCATTACTCCTTGTCTTTCCATGCAAATCCTTGTAAAAAGCAGGTCTCCATCTTCTTTGTAGCCAGCCTTCAAATACTGGAACACTGTGGTAAGGTCTCCACTAAGCCTTCTTTGCTCAAGGCTAGACAAACCCGGTTACCTCAGACTTTCTTCATATGGTAGGCTTCGTTTTCCTTTAATCATCTCTGTAGCCCTTCTCTGGATCCTAATGTTTGAATCTAGCCTGTCCAAATCTTTTTTGTATAGTGAAGATGAAAAGTGAATACAGGATTCCAGGTGTGGCTGACAGGCTCTGATTGGAGTGAAAGAATGAGTTCTTTATCTGTGCTGTTGATGCCCTCGCTGATGCAATCCAGCATTCTGTAGGGTTCTCTTTGCCACAGCAGCACACTGTTAACTCATATTGAACTTGTTTTCCACAAGGACCCAGAGGTCGCTTTCCACAAATCTGCTCCCCAGCTGGGTAGATCCCAGCCTGTGCTACACTCCTGGACTGTGTTTTCCCAGGTGCAACAACTTATGCTTGTCCTTGAACTGTCATCCTGTTCCTCACCCATGACACAGACCACTTGTCTATACGTTAACACATCAATTTATTTAGGAGGAAGTTGTGGGAAACCATATCAAGAGACTTGGAGAACTCCAGGCAGACAATGTCTAGCACTTGCACATCAGCCAAGCAGGTTGAAGATGATCAGATTTGTCAAGCATGATTTGCCCTTGGTCACATGCTTCCTTTGACTTCTGGTAGCCTCCAGGAGGATATGTTCCATCACTGCCCCAGGAACTGAAGTAAAACTGATTGGTCTATGATTTTCTGGGTTCTTTTATGCTCTTCTTCTGGATGGGGGTGACATTAGCATTCTTTCAGCCTTTTGTGATGTTTCTCAACAGCTCCTCAAAGATTATGAGGAGTAGCCTAGTAATGATATCAGCCAGCATTCTTAATATTCTTGGGCTGGTAAGATCTGGGCCCATCAATTTATTGGGGTCGAGCTCCTGTAATGGTTTGCATACCAACTCTTTCACTGATGGTGTGTCTGTGTTGGCGTCAATCTAGATTTTTGTTCCCAAGGCATACATATATATTTGTATGTGTATATATGTGTGTGTTTGTATATATATATATATGACTGGTGTTTCATTACAAATTAACAGCATTATGGTAAGAAATGTCTAAAAATTAAAAGTAGGAGCATGCAAGAAGGTGGTGTTACATATTTGTTATACTATGTAGGTCAAATCTGACTTTTGAGATTGTAGCATGCTTTTTTATCTTTTTGGTACTCTTATGTCAGACATAGAACAAAGAAAATAGATATGAACATGAATAACTTTGTATCTAATTTTGACCAACTGTTTTCTTACACTTGATTTGAACCAATAGAATACTATTACATTAGTTGGAATTTCTGAATTAAGTGGAGGCAAATTATGTTGTCATACAGATGCGTAGGCATACTTGGGAAAAATACTATATAGATGTCATATTGTAACAAAGAAAGATTATTCAGTGCAGCAAAACATTTAATGAATGTTGTTTCCTGTAGGAGTGCAAATATGATTAAAAAGAAAATTATGTTTATTTAGGGTAGAAAATACCCTGAAGCTAGTGCTTAAATGTGATATCCTTCCTGAAAGCATCAGTGTTTGGGTTGTGGTTTGGTTTGGAAGCATACATAGAAGCAGAAATACTTGGTTTGTGGTATAATATCTGACAAGCTTGTGGCTTCAGTTTTAATCTCTCTTACCTTATGTATCTTTGGCAACATATAGCTGACCATGGTACCTAAATTTTATAAAACATTTGTGGACCTTGTGGAAACAGCATGTGGATTTAATAGTTTTGATTTATTTTTTTAGTGGTGGTGGTTGTTTCTTTTTTTTTGTTAAAAGTTATATCAATATGAATGTGTCTGCTATTTTGAATTGATTGTTTTCTTTTGGCCACAGGCTGACTGAGTGGGCTGGACTTCACTGGAAGGAGCCATTTTGCTGGAAAAGTGGAGTAACTGTGGATGTCTCTTCACACTACTTGCTAGAAAGTGCTGTGTGTTGCCAGGATTAAGCTAACACTGAAGTCTGGGATGGGCATTAGGGGCAAGTGCTCCTTTGTTTCTTCTGACATTGGGATTTGTCTACAGCCAGGCAACTGAGGCACCTACCACATACCAGCTTTTGATTTTTTTTTTGGCTGCCTGAACAAAGTTACATTTTCCCTCATATTATCTCATTTTGACTACTTTTTAATTTTACTGATTTTCATTCTCCTTGACTGATTAATTTTCTTCTGGCTGTGAGAAAGAGAGCCCTGCTGATGTTGATTTAGATAATGTCGAAACCAATGGGACTCCTATGGCTGCCTTTGATCTTCACCCCAATGTGTGTCATGCTGAATTCTAACTTCCTCCTGTGGATAACTGCACTGGCTATAAGATTTACTCTCATCGATGGCCAAGCACAATACCCAGTTGTTACCACAAATTATGGCAAAATACGTGGTTTAAGAACACCTTTGCCTAATGAGATCCTTGGGCCAGTGGAGCAGTACCTGGGTGTTCCTTATGCCTCTCCTCCAACCGGAGAAAGGCGATTTCAGCCCCCAGAACCACCGTCATCTTGGACAGGTGTCCGCAATGCTACACAATTTGCTGCTGTCTGCCCACAGTACCTGGATGAGAGGTCATTGCTTAATGACATGCTGCCGGTCTGGTTTACAGCCAATCTGGATACTGTGGTGACATACGTTCAAGATCAAAATGAAGACTGTCTGTATTTGAATATCTATGTGCCCACAGAGGATGGTAAGTACTCTAAGAACCTCACTGCAATGCACCCACAAGTTTTGCACACATGTAGCAGCCAGTCTTTAAAGCATTTTGCTCAATTTCCTCCATATTTTATCTGTGGCTGTAAATCATGCCTCTGAACACACATTTTAAGTAATACTTTATAGATTGAGCATGCTGCATGTATTTTCATGTTTCAGTGTAATAACTGCAATTTCATTTGCAGGCAATAAGGTGTATAAGCCAGACAATTTTACAGTGAACTAAGCTGAGCACTGAGCATCAGTCACAAGAAACAGAAGGGGAAATAAAGATTTACCAGAAGTAACATATTTATTTTTTTTTATAGTACAAATATTGCCACATACTAATTTTTAAAGGAGAATTCCACCCCCTCCTCCCCCCCTTTTTTTATTTCTCCTATAAACCCTCTGAAGCTAGTGTTAACTCTGCTTGATTTTAATAGATAATAGAAAATTGGTTTAGTGTTTCTGTATGCAGTTTTTTCCCAGGATTTTTACCTATGAAACTTTTCAATCCAAGTTATTTTTCTTTAAAGTGAAGTGAACATGATTTTATTATGCAGTGGTGAACAAGTGGCATTAAACTTTCATCTCTTTTCTGCAACCCTTTCTCAAGAGGGCTACTTTAAAACTACCTTCTATAGACAAAAAGGATGAACACAATTGGTAACAGACAGCTCTTTGAATGTTTTCATGATCTCAGTCTTAAAAATTGTAGTGTTATGGCATGCTGAGTGTATTTTTTTTGTCATTCTGAATGGTATTGCTTCCTACAGGCACAAAAAGCTGTTTTTGTCAGGTGCCAAATGTGTTAAGTTTGTTCTATATCACAAGGAAATAAAAAATTGTACTGGCAATTATATTTAATATTCTGCTAAAAGCCGGTTCTTTCAGCTTCTTACAATGTAGTTACGAATGCATAACATGACAGATTTCTCCCAGATATGCAAATCCCTTCAATTTATCTGAGGGTTTAATTTGCATAACCTAGGCATTGTGATTTCTCAGTAACCATAGTCTAAATATGCAAATTTTGTACTTTGATTATTATAATCCTTCTGCCTTGGTTTGCTTCTTTACTCAGAATTTCTAAGCTATTTGCCAGCAATAAACATACCTCCTTCTTTTCCTGTTCTCATCAACTGAAGCAAAAACTTGAAAGCTAAAAATAAATGGGTAGGGTTTAGGAATACTGGAAGCTCTGCACACATAAATACTACCAAGCTGCTTAAAGAAAAGTGCTCTGAAGGAAAAAAACGTGTATTTAGGGCCTCTATGTGTGCATGCGTTTTGTCTGCATGACTGTAGATAAAGGAGCAGGTCATGCCATTCAGTTCTTTCCCTCTTCCAGTTTCATTGCCCTGCATTTCATTCCTTGGATAATGACATAGATAATTATTTCAGACTTTTTTTTTTTTGTTTTTAATGATCTGGATTTTATCCTGCAGCTTTTAATTAGTCACTAGGGTAAGCTGACCCTATGAAAGTATTTCAGCTTAAGATTGTATTTGTTCTCACTGGAGGAGTATCAGCTACACTAATTCAGTCCTTTTTTAAAGCTCAATGTTAATATATATTCTTCCAATCTAGTAATAGGAAGCTTTATCCATTAATTAAGGAGGACAGGAAATTAAATATGGAAAAATACACACAAATATTTAGGAAAAGAATATTTTAAATCAAATGGATAATAATAAAATGCTGTGTGCTCAATGACGAACAACTTATAAAAATTCTCATTGTGCATGTAATGCCTAATGTTATATTTAACATAGATAGGTCTGATAAATTTTATTTTACCTGTTGTAGCCAGTTTTGTCCGTTTAATTCCATGAAAGGTGTGTTTTACATTTCCTTCTGGGTTTAGATTTATTTATTTAAACCAAGTAGCGTGACAATGGAAATAAACCTTGTTTTGTATATCCCCTTCAAAATATGCAAAATATTTTGCATATTCAACCTATGCAAAATATATACCTATGCATATAGCTGAATAATGAGAGACAAAATCGGCAATGAGCCGAAGGCAAAACTGTTGCTGTACAAAATTACAAGCATTTTCAACAGGTTCCAGTGGGGAATAAGAAACTTAATAAATGGAGTCCATACAATTTGATAAACACATTATACTTCATTATATGAGTCTTAGTTGGCAAAAATAAGCTACATTATTATGGAGGCAGACTATGAAATTAGTTTTTGAAATAAGATCTCATAGTGAGTGACTTGGAGTTAAATTCCTATTTTCAGTTTTCTCAATTACAGATTTGTTTAAAAGAGTTTTGAAAATGTTTTGTGTTGTGAAGAAAAGGTGCATGAAATCATCCAAACCTAATTAATGTTCTGACTTAATCTGAATAATCTCATGCTATCTTTAAAAAAAAAAGAAACACAAAACCCTACAAACTTTGGTATAGGGAGTTGACAAACAGCTCTAATGAATTAAGTGAACTGTGGACACATGCAGTGCTATTAGTGAATAACTAATCAAAATGCAGCTTTTGGTGTGTGGTGTTTTGTTGTGTTGTTTTGTTGTTGTTGTTGTTGCTATTGTTTGGGTTTTATTGTTTGGTTTTGTGTGTTTGGGTTTTTTTGTGGTATTTTTTGTTTCTGTCTTTTGTGTTTTTTTCCCACTATATAGCATGACCTATTTCTTACTCCTTGCATGGTTTGATCAAAGGGAACCAAATTTTGGTCATGTACATGGAATAAGGAATTGAAGAATAACTGCACACATGTATTCATATGATTACAGAATTGCTTCATTGGAATTTTGCCAGTATGAACTAATGGAAATAGGAGTATAGTTCCTTTAATTGAGTAGGTAGTTATTTCTAATAAAAATCATTTGAAATGTTGCTGCTTCATGCACACTGAAATTAAAAATGGCATAAAATTTTATAATTCCTTAAATTAATTGGAACATCTAGGTAAAGAAGTTAAAATCCTCTTACACAGTTTACATATGTATTAACCATAGCCCTTCTTTTCATTCTGGATTTCTAATGTCAAACAGTGGCAGAATCCAATCCACATTTTCCATGTTAATTTTAACATTTTTATAAAGCAAAAAGTATCTTTCTTGTAACGTGGGATTTTTTGTTTTGTTCAGGGGTTTTGTTGTTTGGTTTGGTTTGCTTTGGTTGGTTGTGGGGTTTTGTTTGTTTGTTTTTCATTTTAGATGGAAATATTATCTACAATAGAAATCAAAGCACTTACTTTACAAAATATTTTTGCAGTTCTTTCCATGTGGTTTTTCTATTCTTTTGCTGGACAAATGATTTGTACTGGCACTTTCCTTAGAGTAAGTTGTGTTTCAGAGAATCTAGGGTAGCTGGAGAATTTCAGTGTTCATTTTCCTTTGGAAAGGAAAGAATTGAAACCACTACATTCACTCAAGATTTTTTTTTTTAACATAAGTAATAATGCATTCATTTTAAAGATACATAGTACAAGCAATAAAGATAAAATTTAACAAACTGGGTTTATTTTATACGTCAAACTTATGATCATAAGAAATTACTCTGAACTGAACTGAACCAAATATTTATAGTAAAATTATCACTTATCCCACTTGCTTTCTAAGCATTTGGCTTGATCATCAAAATAATTTCTGTGGGTATATATTGGCTTGACTGCCTTTCCAGTTGCTATTAACTGCAATTTTCCATGAGAATACTTGGATGTCGGTTTTAAGGAGGTCATCTAGGGAAATTATATTGAGGACAGTCTGTTTATTACAACTTCAGTCTGAATATGGGTTTATCTACAGTGGAACTGCTAGACTGAAGAGGACACAGACTGTTAATCTCTGTGCTTAATCCCTGGCCTTCATTTTTATCTGTGCATGCTGAAGAAGGTTGAGCATAACTGAGGAAAAAACAAAAAGCAAACAGAAAAGACCCTTAATTTGGCGTTCTTTCATGCTAAAGTTCAAAACTCTATTAGTCGAAAGGACAGGTAAAAAAAAAGACAAAAAATCTCCAGACAAGCTAACCAAAAACCCCAGTGAACAAAAGGAATAAATATTTTTTTGTTTGACTGTTAAGATTGTTTGTTTAATACCTGCTCTGATGAATCAAACCAGAAAAATAAAAATAAGATTAATTTTTTTGTCTTTGCATGATCACTAGTAAGTGTATATACTTTATGTATTTTGGTATACTGACAGAAAGTACATTTTACAGACCTTTTACAGAAATGGGTGGCTACTCAATGACTATATATTTGTGAGGGATCAGCTAATGGAAGTGTTCAGCATCTTCAGAGTTTTACTCCCTAAAAATGTGCTGTAAGCTCTTGTCTCATTTACATCATAATAAATACTGACAAAGTGACAAAAAAATGTGGCAGGCCTTGACACTTATTAAGGCTGAATGGGTAAATCATAATTTTTAATGAGATTAGGGAAACTGAAAATACTATCTGGGATTAGTGGTACGTTTAACTGTGAGTTACCAGGAAGAAAAATTCCTGGGTAACTGCAGGGGAAAAAAAACCACCACAACAAAACCACAAACCCAGGATTAAGTATCCAATATTTCTTGTCCATCAGTTTATAGTTTTGATTCCTCCTCAAAATCTTTATTATATGCTTTTTTCAGTCAATTATAAGATACAGGAACATAGATACTTCTGTTTTCAAAAGTATTTTTTTCAAGGAAATTATTTAAAAGTAGTTATATTGCTAAAGAATATTTAAAATCTTTTAAAAGACATATTTAGGCATGATATTCTAACAGATGTTTGAACATGATTGTTTCATATTATAAATAATGTTTTTCTAAAACAAAACAGAATCTTAGCAAATTTGTTTTCAGTTTCAAGATTGTCACAGGTTTTGGCAAATGGTTTATTTTACCCTCCATCCTTTCAGTTGCTTCTTTGTTTCCTTCAGAAAATTACATATTATTAAAATTATCTTTTAATTTGAAATGCATTTCAGTTTATACTGTGCAAAAATTGTACACAATAAGTTTTGTAAAATACTTCTATCACTTCCCAAAGTGAGAAGGCTTAATAGTAGAAAACAAAATTATCACTTAGGAATGATTATATATAATCCCAGTTGAATATAAACTTTTTAGCATCACATATAAAGTCACTATACAATGTGAAAGAGAAACTCCCCATTGTGTCAGAGCACCTCAAGTCAATTCTTTCACTGTTGAAGTCCAATGTATCCCCCCCTTCAAATACACAAATACTGCAGTACCTGTGAGAAGGAACAAGGCATATGTCTGAATATCCTGTGCCTGCCAGGATAAAGCTGTGGGTAATCCAGGCCCTTGTTTGACGTTCTTGCTTTTAAGAGCCACAAATACCTTCTGACACCAAAGAGCAGGATGCTAATCTCAATGAAATAAAGTTCTTAAATTCTTAGAGCTAAATTCAGCTTTAGTCACTGATTTCAGAATGCTGTCCTTCCCTTCAGGAGTTGTCCATTCCACAGGCACTTTACAGGATTGCACCCAAATGGCCTTTTCAGGACTTTATATGCAGTGAAGGCCAGTGAGAACGCTCAGCATTCAATTTGATGTTATCCAATCTGAACAGGATTTTTGGCACAGTCTCTCAGAGTCTCATCATTGCTGATATTGAAAAAGCTGTTAGAATGTGAGGAATATTCTTTAAAACATGATGAATCAATGTTCCTTCTGCAAAGACAAATTCATGTTATTGTCCTTTTAGTCAACAGACAGTTCCTTTGGAGTTGTAGAGGCTGTGCCATTTGGTTCAGTGACACAAAAGAAGTAGTCTTTAGTCATGTGGGTCACAAGGCAGATAAGATAGGAAAATTGACTTAATTCAGCCCATTGACTTCTAGTTGTCTCTTCAGGGCACTTTGGGACTTCCTTTTTTTGTTTTATTTGGGTTTTTTTGTTTGTTTGTTTTCTTAATGTAGCTTTTCTCTGCACAAGCAAACTTGTCTGCATGTGCTTTTCACCATGTGTCTTGAATTCTCACAAAACACAAATCAACATGATACCTACTAACACTATGGCAGTGCCTCTGTTCTAGAGCAGTACTTGTGGGTCCTCATCAGAACTCTGAGTAGTGAATAGTGTGAATATGCTTGGATCTTATCAGTGTCATGGTTATACCAGTTGTGTGAGCTTTGATTTTCTATTAAGGCTTTGTGATCTCATTGATCTTCAGGTGTGGTGTTTTGTTGTTGTTGGGGTTTTTTGTTTTGTTTTGTGTATGTGTGTGTGTGGGGGGGAGGGGTTTGGTTTTTTTCCACATAGGTCAGAAAGTTTTGAAAGTTATTTGTATCTTTTCATTCAACTTTTGTTTAGTTTCCCTTACTTGGCACACTAATAGCATCTTTGGACAAAACTGCCACTTGATGAGTAGTTCAATACGCAAAGATCATAAATCTGTGGAACTACTTAAAGCAATTGTCTCCACATAAATGTGATAGTCCTAGGTAGCGTGTGATCCAATCAGATTTGAAGTTCTGTTGTAAAAATGTTGAGGTACTTAAAAAATAAATTAGCACAAATTAGAAATTAAGCAAATTAATTAGAATTTGACCAAATTAATGATAACAGAAACAAAGATAAAAATTCCTTCTAAACAGAACTGTTTTGCACAATATATTGGTTTGTCATATTTTTTAAAGTGAAAGAATATCTCCAGCATTCAAGTCTTTATGCCAGTGCTTCTTGCTTATGATTCCAGATGAAATTCTCAAAATGGCATGTAATCAATTATGCATGCTGCAGCAGGAAAGTTATGATGTAGTTGCCATCACAGAGATGTGCTGGGTCGACTCACATGACTGGAGCGCTGCAATTGATGGCTACAGGCTTTTCAGAAGAGACAGGCAGGGAAGAAGGGGTGGAGGGGTGGCCCTGTACATCAGGGAGGCACTAGATGCCATTGACCTGGAGATCAGGGATCATCACGTTGAGTGCCTGTGAGTGAGAATTAGAGGGGAGGTCAACAGGGCTGACATCCTGGTTGGAATCTGTTATAGACCACCCAACCAGGAGGAAGACGTTGATGAAGCATTCTATAGGCAGCTTAAGGCTGTCTCAAGATCGCCTGACCTTGTTCTCATGGGTGACTTCAACCTGCCTGACATCTGCTGGGATCTCAACACAGCAGAGAGGAAGCAGTCTAGGAGGTTCTTAGAGTGCATGGAGGACAGCTTCTTATCCCAGGTGCTGAGTGAGCCTACCAGGGGTAAGGCTATGCTTGACCTCCTCTTCACCAGTAGGGAAGGGCTGGTGGGTGATGTGGTGGTCAGAGGCTGTTTAGGGGCCAGTGACCATGAGATAATTGAATTTTCAGTATTTGGTCAAGCTAAGAGGGGCAGCAAGAAGACCTCCACTCTGGGCTTCCGGAGGGCGGACTTCAGACTACTCAAGGAACTAACTCAGAAGGTTTCTTGGGAAACAGCCCTTAGAAACAAGGGGGTCCAGGAGAGCTGGGACTACTTCAAGGAGGAACTCTTGAAGGTGCAGGAACAGGCTGTGCCAATGTGCTGGAAGATGAGCCGCCGGGGCAGACGGCCAGCCTGGATGGGTGATGAACTTCTAAAAGAACTAAGGGAAAAAAAGAGGGTGTATCATCTTTGGAAGAAAGGGGAGGCAACCCATGAAAAGTTTAAGGATGTTGCTAGGTCTTGTAGGAAGAAAATGAGGGTGGCAAAAGCACATTTGGAGCTTAGACTGGCCTCTGCTGTGAAGGACAACAAAAAGTCCTTCTATAAATACATTAATAGCAAGAGGAAGGGCAAGGGCAACCTCCACTCCTTGGTGGACATGGAGGGGAACGCTGTAGCAAAGGATGAGGAGAAGGCAGAGTTAATTAACAACTTCTTTGCCTCAATTTTTTCCAGCAGGACAGAATGTCTTCCAGACAGCTGGCCTGCAGAGCTGGCAGAAGGAGTCAGGGAGCAGCATAGTCTTCCTCTGTTCCAGAATGGGGTAGTTGGTGATCTGCTTAGCCACTTGGGTCCCCACAAGTCCATGAGACCAGATGGAATCCATCCCAGGGTGCTGAGAGAGCTGGCAGATGAGTCCTGTGAGCAGTCCTGGCTCACTGGAGACATCCCAGAGGACTGGAAGCTGGCCAGCGTGGTGCCCATCCACAAGAAGGGCCAGCTGGATGAGCCAGGGAATTATAGACCTGTCAGCCTGACCTCAGTGCCAGGCAAGATTATGGAACAGGTCATCTTGAGTGCAGTCACACAGCACTTAGAGGATGGCCAAGGAATCAGGCCCAGCCAGCATGGATTTAGGAAGGGCAGGTCCTGCCTGACCAACCTGATCACCTTCTATGATCAGGTGACCTGCCTGGTGGATGTGGGGAGGCTGTGGATGTAGTCTACCTGGGCCTTAGCAAGGCCTTTGACACTGTCCCCCATTGCAGACTCCTGGCCAAGCTGTGAGCCCATGGCTTGGATGGGAGCACACTTTGTTGGGTTAGGAACTGGCTGGAGGGCCGAGCCCAGAGAGTGGTGGTGAATGGTACCACATCCAGTTGGCAGCCAGTCACTAGTGGTGTGCCCCAGGGATCAGTGCTGGGCCCCATGCTCTTTAGCATCTTTATTGATGATCTGGATGAGAGCATTGAGTCCATCATCAGTAAATTTGTGGACAACACCAAGCTGGGGGCGGGAGTTGATCTGCTGGAGGGTAGAGAGGCTCTGCAGAGGGACCTCGACAGGCTGGACAGATGGGCAGAGTCCAACGGCATGAGATTTAAGACATCCTAGTGCCAGGTTCTGCACATTGACCACAGCAACCCCATGCAGAGCTACAGGCTGGGGTCAGAGTGGCTGGAGAGAAGG
The DNA here is from genome assembly GCF_014839835.1 of Dryobates pubescens. Lineage (NCBI taxonomy): Eukaryota > Metazoa > Chordata > Aves > Piciformes > Picidae > Dryobates > Dryobates pubescens. The sequence continues at coordinate 2,197,132 of NC_071621.1, forward strand.
TGGAGAGGGACCTGGGGGTGCTGGTTGATGGTAAGCTGAACATGAGCCTGCAGAGTACCCAGGAAGCCAAGAGGGCCAATGGCATCCTGGCCTGCATCAGGAACAGTGGGGCTAGCATGAGCAAGGAGGTCATTTTGCCCCTGTACACTGCAAAAAGAAATAATTATTGTAAGACTGTTAAAATGAGTGAATGCTTATAGCTATCTGGTGCTGATATATTAAAAATCCATTCCAGAAATGTTATAATAAAAGGAAAATTTGTCTTTTACAGTTCTTGCTGTAGGCAAACTTATAGTGAAGAAGGAATTTGCTTGCAATCCTAAACCAATTCCTACACTGTTTTTAGGGAGTTTTAGTCTTAAATATAATTTCTGGTGCCTTGTTCCAAAATGCTTGTTATTGCTGAGTTGGTGTTAAATGGATTTTCAATTGACAGGGTGTGACATATACAATCTAATGGAGAGAAATTACTTTGTGCTGACTCAAATGACTATCCAGTTAATCACTGGTAATATTTACAAGCCGTTGTATCTGGAGAACATGGATACATTGTCTGATTTATTAAATATGCAGTAGAGCAAATGAAAATCTAATCCAAATATATATACATTTAATCCTCTTACAAATAAATTAACATTGTTACCATTCATGTGCTATATTTACTGTGTGTGAAATTGGTGTCTAAGGTGTGTCCTTGGAAATTGGATCAAATCTGATGTTTACTATGATGATGTGTAAAACTATCCATGTGAAATAATTCCTTTGCTTTGTCACTAGCAATTACCTCAAAACATATTTAAAGTTAAAGAAAATGACATAACCATCATACAGAAAAGAGCAGCTTAGTATGACAGTCTATCAGTGGGAATATTTTGATGGAAACAGATTGAAGAAAGGACTTAATACAAATAAAAGGAGCAGCATGAACTTAAAAAAAAAAAAAAAAAGGGAAGTTTCTAATAATCATGCAGGATGGTTTATTCTTTATTTTCATTATCAAGGGATTATCTATAATGCTTTCTGTCTGATTCCCAGAACTAAACCAGAGTAGATGGATTGAACCGCTGCATTTTTATTTGGAACTGTAGCCATTTTCACAATTAAACCTCTGAGGGATGTTCAAGCCATATTTCTTTTCCTTTTACCCAGTTTCACTGTTCCTTGCAACCACTTGTTGTTACTGAATTTACCAACATAGTTTTGCTCCTGTTGTAAGCAAATACCTTTCCTCAGTTTAGAAGTGAATATAATAAAATAGATGCTGTGAAAGATCACCATTGTGTAACTCTTGTCTTACTTAAGTTCAACCAGTCATTTTTGGTTTTTAGAGTATTTGAAAGTGAGGCCTGTAATACCTAAGATAATTTTCTGTCATTCTTAAATGAATGAAGTTATTAGTAAGCTTAGAACACACTAGCATATCTCTTGTATTGCAAATACTATTAAATTAATGGTTTATGCTATCTGTGAGTGCTGCTTCCAGATGTGTTATTTCGTAATATTGTACCAAAATTCTAAATGTGTGCTGCTTTAACATGCATGTCTTGTGTATCTAACCCATTAAATCAAGATGGCTTAATCTTGGGATTTAACTGGATTTTTTGGAAATGCAAATGAATAGCTTTTGAATTTGCTTGTCTATATTAGTTTTCTTCCCACTTTACCTCAACAGAAATGATAACATAGTTATTTTTGCATCATAAATGGAAGTTTAAAGGATATTTTTCTTCATTAATATGTTATTTTACTAAAAGTAACCTTTCTTTTTCTTTTTTTTTTTTCTATTTTGTGACTTTCTTATTTCTTTTGCAAGTAATAGTTGGAATCACAAACACCTCATAACTTAATTCCCAATTTCTTCATGTCTTATACAGACTTATTATAAATTTCTTGTTTAATTGGAGATGTGACACAAAATTGCCTTTTTTTTTCCTTTTTTTTTTTTTGGTAGAAAATTATCCAACCAAAAAAATTGTATGGCTTAGGTACATTGGGACTGAAGTGGTCTAAGGGCATTTCTAACAGAGAGATGTGAGATAGACTATCTGCTGCCTTTGTGCCTTGGTGGTCCATTGTGAAAATTAGGATCATATTGATTGTTATGATTGGAGTTAGAAACAACTGTCAGAAGAAAGTGTCACTAGGTGATAAAAGTTACTTTCTATATACTTACAACCTAAAAGAATTCATTATTGCTTTTCTTTGTGCGTAGATTTTTCTACTTTTCTCACTCACCTCTGTGACCCATTTACTGGCAGCACTTTGCATATCAATGCATTGCATTGTAATGTCTAAGCGAAACTATGGAAGGTCCAAAGTGCAACAGATGTAAGAACCATTTTACTGTGGTGATTTTAAGGTATTCAATAAAGAGGTTTAAAACTAGGATATCTAAAAGATGTTCTGACTTATTTAATGATAGAATAGTGATGTCTTGCTATCAAATTTACATTTATGTTTTACTCTCAGTCTTCACGAAGTAGAGGAAGAAATTACATGAGAGAATTTTTAGAATAGAATAGAATACAATAGAATACAATAGAATAGAATAGAATAAACCAGGTTGGAAGAGACCTTCGAGATCATCATGTCCAACCTATCATCCAACACCACCCAATCAACTAAACCATGGAACCAAGCATCCTGTCAAGCCTCGCCCTGAACACCCCCAGCGACGGTGACCCCACCACCTCCTCTGGCAGCCCATTCCAATGGGCAATCACTCTCTCTGTGTAAAACTTCCTCCTAACCTCCAGCCTAAACCTCCCCTGGCACAGCCTGAGACTGTGTCCTCTTGTTCTGGTACTGGTTGCCTGGGAGAAGAGACCAACCTCTGCCTCACTACAACCCCCCTTCAGGTAGTTGTAGAGAGCAATAAAGTCACCCCTGAGTCTCCTCCTCTCCAGGCTTTCCAAAAGATAAAAGACATACCAGGAGATAAAAGACATATGCCAGAAGAGGATCCTAAGGCTTTCAAATACTGGAAGATGGGAAATACTTTGTGACTGGGTGAGATGTAAAATCTGCCAGTGTACTGTATTTAAACTCCGAAGGGATCGGATAAATTACTGATGAATGTAAAAAAGCTATTACTGTTAGGATGCATAGGTACTAGGTTTCTTTCATAAAGCTTACCAAAAGCATGCAGTCAGAAAAGGATTTGGAAGAGAGTATGATGTTTGCAGATGCAACATAATGACTTGGAATGTTTCTGTGAGGCCTTTCTTTTCTTCATTATCCCTTAACTAATACCAAAATTACTCCCGAGTACAATATCAAGTGCTTGCTCTAGCAGATCTGTCAGCTGGTACCTAGTTGGCATAAGCCTTGTGGATGATTCTGAAATGAATGCTTTTCATGAAGCATAAACACTTTCCTCAGACTAGACCTCCTGATAGAAGGTTATGGTGAGGTGGTGTCTCATCCCTCAAGTATCAGGTGACAGGACAAGAGAAAATGGCCTGAAATAGTGCCAGGATAGGTTTAGATTGAATATTTTAAAAATTTCCTTACAGGAAGTGGTCAGGCATTGTTATAGGTTACCCAGGGAGGTGCTGGAGTCATTGTCCCTGGAGGTGTTCAAGAAATGTATGGACATGGCACTTCAGGACATGCTTTATTGGCCATGGTGGTGTTAGATCAGCAGTTGAACTCAATGATCTTAGAAGTCTTTTCCAGCCATTGGAATATGTTCTTGTATGCTGGGTCCAGCACTCTGGTACCACCAAATGAATTCTTTGTGCACAGAACTTTAGTGCCCTTTTCAATTAGTGTAGACCAAGACCCTCACCTATGCTGACTCTTGAGTTGTGGCTGTTGAACAATGCTTGCAAGGAGCAATCAACTACTTCTATTTTCAGAACTTAAATCTTTTAAGATGTTTTGCTTGCAGCCCATGTTGTGTAGAACTAGAAAATGTTTTTTTACCTAATCCAAGAGGTGCTAGAAAATACCACACCTTTTGGTGGTTCCCATTTCCTTAATACAGCATTTGGTTCTGTATTCTCTAGCTTGTTTTTTCTGATCAGTGACCTATAGCCTTGTCTATAACCTTGATTTGATTTCAAAGTCTAAATGATTCCATGGTAGGCGTGTTCCCTCTTTGCTGGCAGGTGTGTTGCTCTATTTTCCCCACAACTAAGAAAGAATAAAGAGGTCAGACATTGTTGGGCTGTTGCAGTAGGAGAGATAGCTACATGAGCTGACTATATGCACATTCTTAGTCTATTATAAATGCAATGAATTTTAACCTAGATGTAAATAACATTAATGAAGGATGCTTAAGATAATGCATGTTGTCCAGTATTTACTGTGAGTTTAAGGTACACGTACTATGAACATTTACAGTTTATCTAATGTGTTTTAATGGTAATGTTTCACATCCTGGAAATTTAAATGTGCCAGCTCTAGTAAACAAAATGACATATGAATATGCAATTTGTAATTTTATCCTAGTTGTATCTGAGGGTAAAGGGAACTTCAGATGAAGCAGAATAAAATAGCAACAGCTATCCACCTTGTATGTTCATCAGCATAAAGAAAAGGGTGATTGCTCCCATTCCTACATGACATACCAATCAAGTGAATTAGCAAAATTTTATGTTTCCTTATCAATAATAGGAATTCTGGAAAACATAGATTCTATTTATGATTCGCTATGGTCTTTGTGAAAATGTTGAGATCAGCATTTCTTAGTAATTTTTTATCAACACAAAGAATTACATACTTGTGCAGTCCTGATGCTGCTCCTATGTAGCCTGAAGTTTATAAAGAAATAGATTTGAGAGCCTAATGTATTGTTTGTGGAAAAAATAAGTTGGCTCGAGTATAACCAAGAATTGTGAATTTTTCATGAACGATGACAAAGCACTAACCTGTTTGCTTGGTAAGTGCTTTGTCAATTGCTTTCATATTTACTGATATTTCCTGCAAAATTAACTGTATTTGCCGGTAATTTACAGTACACTTCAGTACTTTTTACTGTGCAGTACAGAGGCATAGAAAAGCTCTCAGGTAAGAGAGCTAAGGATAAACTATATTTTTGCTGAACAGTTACACTTCATCGGTGAAGTTGTTTGCCACAGAAATAAGCAAGAAAAAGAAAGTGTTCCTTTATTCTCTAAAGAGGGCTCTGAGTATTCAAGCTTTAAGGAAATTTCTTTAAGGAATCTGATAGAACTCTCAATTCTCCTTTGAAAGGAAAACATCTACTGGAGCACAGCCATTACAATTTTAGAAAGGACTTGTATGCTATGCTGGATTAATAGTATCACAGTATCACTAAGGTTGGAAGAAACCTCGAGGATCATCGAGTCCAACCTGTCACCACAGACCTCATGACTAGACCATGGCACCAAGTGCCACGTCCAATCTCCTCTTGAACATCTCCAGGGATGGTGACTCCACCACCTCCCTGGGCAGCCCATTCCAATGACGAACGACTTGCTCGGTGAAGAACTTTCTCCTCGCCTCAAGCCTAAACCTCCCCTGGTGCAGCTTGAGAATGTCCCTTTATTCTGGTGCTGGTTGCCTGGGAGAAGAGACCAAACCCTTCCTGGCTACAATCACCCTTCAGGTAGTTGCAGAGGGCAATGAGGTCACCCCTGAGCCTTCTCCAGGCTAAACAATCCCAGCTCACTCAGCCTCTCCTCATAGGACTTGTGCTCAAGGCCTCTCCCCAGCCTTGTTGCCCTTCTCTGGACATGTTCAAGTGTCTCGATGTCCTTCTTAAACTGAGGGGCCCAGAACTGGACACAGTACTCAAGGTGTGGCCTAACCAATGCAGAGTACAGGGGCACAATGACTTCCCTGCTCCTGCTGGCCACACTATTCCTAATGCAGTCCAGGATGCCATTGGCCCTCTTGGCCACCTGGGCACACTGCTGCCTCATGTTTAGGTGGCTGGGGACTGCATTGGCCAGTTTCCAGTCATCTGGGACCTCTCCAGTGAGCCAGGACTGGAGGAAAATGATGGAGAGTGGTTTGGCCAGTTCATCTGCCAGCTCTGTCAGCACCCTAGTGTAGATTCCATCCTGTCCCGTGGACTTGTGAGTGTCCAAGTAGCTCAGCAGGTCCCGAACTAATTCCTCATGGATTTCTGGGGCATCACACTTCTCCCTGATCCCATTGCCCAGCTCAGGAGGCCACTTCTCCTGAGCTCCTGCCTTGCTGTTAAAAATTGAGGCAAAAAAGGTGTTCAGGACCTCAGCTTTTTCTTCGTCTTCAGTCACAGCATTCCCCTCCAGGTCCAATAAGGAGTGGAGGTTCTTCTTGCCCTTCTTTTTAGTGTTAATATATTTGTAAAAATGCTTTTTATTTTCTTTCACAGAGGTGGCCAGCTTAAGTTCCAACTGGGCCTTTGCCTCTATAATTTTTTTACGACATAATCTAACCACTTCCTTGAACATACCTCGAGAAGCCTTCCCCTCCTTCCAGAGGTGATACAGCCTCTTTTTTCCCCTTCAATCCTCCAGGAGCTGCTTGCTCATCCAGGCCGGTCGCCTTCCCTGCCGGCTCATCTTTCGGCACATGGGAACTGCCAGTTCCTGTGCGTTGTAGAGCTCCTGTTTGAAGTAGGTCCAACTCTCCTGGACCCCTTGGTTCATGAGGGTTGGTACCCAGGGAACTTTACAAATAAGTTTCTTAAACAGGCTGAAGTTTGCCCTCCGGAAGTCCAAGGTGAAGGTTCTGTTGGTGCTCGTCCCTATCTCCCTATCTCCCCCTATCTCCCCCATATTGAAAACTTCGCTATCTCATGGTCACTGCACCCTAGGCAGCCTCCCACGGTCACATCTCCCACCAGCCCTTCCCTATTGGAGAACAGCAGGTCAAGCAGAGCCTGCCCCCTGGTAGGCTCACTTAACAGCTGTGTCAGGAAGCTGTCCTCCATTTGCTCCAGGAATCTTCTGGACTGCCTCCTCTCTGCTGAATTAATTTCCCAGCAGATATCTGGCAGGTTGAAGTCCCCCACGAGGACAAGATCTGATGATCTTGAGACAGCCTCCAGTTGTTTGTAGAATAATTCATCAGCCTCCTCATCCTGGTTGTGTGGTCTATAACAGACTCCAACCAGGGTGTCAGATTTTTTGGGCTGCCCTCTGATTTTAATCCACAGGCTCTCAATTCCCTCATCTTCCACCTCATGTTCTGCGGCAGAAAGTGACTCCCTAATATACAAAGCCATCCCTCCTCCTCTTCTCCCTTGCCTATCCCTCCTAAAGAGCCTGTAACCCCACCAGTGTAGCACTCCAATCGTGCCTGTTGTCCCACCATGTTTCTGAGATGGCGACTATATCATAGTTGCCTTGGTGGACCAGGACCTCCAGCTCCTCTTGCTTATTGCCCAGGCTGCGTACATTGGTGTACATGCACTGCAGCTGGGCTCCCGACCTCTCAATTGACCCTGCCTTGTGCCCTACTCTTTCCTCTGCAGAGGGACCAATTTCCTCACCCACCCCCTTCAGACCTAGTTTAAAGCCCTCCTAATGAGCCCTGCCAACTCTAGTGCTAGGACTCTCTTACCCCTTCTAGATAAATGCACCCCATCAGGACCCAGCAGGTCGGGTGCAGTAAAAATTGCATCAGGATCAAAGAAACCAAAGTTCCTCCGCTGGCACCATCCCCTGAGCCAATTGTTGATGGTATGGGTTCTCCCATTCCTCTCAGTGTACTCCCCTGCCACTGAGGGAACTGAGCAGAACACCACTTGAGCTCCTGCCCCATCAATCAATTGTCCCAGGGCCTTGAACTCCTTCTTAATCGCTCCTCACTCCCAGCCTGTATTACCAGCAGAGGGTAATAGTCAGAGGGATGGATCAGCTTTGGGATTCTCCTTGCGATGTCCGTTACCCGCGTCCTGGGTAGGGAGCAGACCTTCCTGTGGGATGGGTTGGAATGACCTATTGGTCCCTCAGTACCCCCCAGGAGAGAGTCCCCAACAACTATAACCCTTCTCCTTTTCTTTGTGGAGCTGGTCATTATAGCTGGTGGGGACCACTTGGCCTTGGTCTCCCCTCTGGATGGCTGCTCCTCAGCCCTCTCATCCCCACCGCCCTCAGCCTGCAGGGCCTCATACTTATTATGCAAGGGCAGAGGAGGAGGAGGAGAGGGCTGGGGTGGATTTCTCTTGCCACCCTTGGCAGGGACCTGTATCCATCCCTCTCCGTTTCCAGGGACCCTTCCCTCAGCAGGGGAGATCTGCAGAGCCTTCTCCCACAAATCTAACTCCCTTTCTTGTCTAAAACAAGGGAAATAATTTTTGATTTGCATTTTGTTTACAGCTTTGCTACCAAGGGGCACCTACTGGAAGCCTGGGGAAAGACTGTTACGAAGGGCTTGTAGTGATAGAATGAGGGGCAATGGTTTTAAACCTAGATTTAGGTTGGACATAAGGTAGAAGTTCTTTACAATAAGAGTAGTAAAACACTGGAACAAGCTGCCCAGGGATGTGGTTGAGGCCCCATCCCTGGTGTGGCAGATTGGGATGGGTGCCCCCTGCTGCTGTCACATATGATACACCTCCAGTGTCCTGAGGGTCCAGCCCAGTGGGTGGACACATGAAATAGAGTATTTCATTTCCATAATGTCCTGCTCCCTATAAATATATCGGCGTGGTCTCACACTTCCTCTTTCTTCTCTTGCTGTTCCTGTGGGAGATGCTCCCTATCTGGTAATGGAAAGGGAGTTATCTCAAGGCCTCTTGGGCCTGGCTAGGCCTAATGCCAGGATGAGAAGGGGGAAGAGCAATCTCAGATCTGGCCAGATGAGATTAGCCTAACAGTGGAGGTGGGGAGGAATAAAGAGACCTGGGGGTTTTGGGTGTACCCTCAGGTGGGGAGAAGGGGAGTGCTGGGAGGCTTCTGGTTATATTTTGGGATCTTTTTTGTTGCTGTGCTTGTAGCTCTCTGTAAAACATTCACTGCTTTTCCATTTAAACTTTCTGTCACTTCTGCAATCCATTTGTTTGAGTCTCAGGTTTTTTCTGCCTCAGTGGGAGGTAAGGGAGGATTTGCCTTTAAATTCCCACACCTGGAGACATTCAAGATCATTCTTGATATGGCCCTGGGCAGTCTGATCAAGTCAGACATGTCCCTGCTCACTGCAGGGGCATTGGATAGATGACCTTTGGGCATCCTTTCTAACCCAATAGATCTGTAAATTTACTTCAGTTGTATATTACAATGATAGCCATTATTATACCTCTGTATTGTTTCCTTAAATTGTAACAGAGTCCATTTTTAATGCTGCAATAAAAAGGATGTGTTTCTCATGCATTTTTTTTCTCCTATGTGAACATCAATATTTGATAGCACCTGATTCCAGGGAAATATTTAAAACAGATGCCATTAAAAAAAAAAAGGATATGTTTGATAATTGGAGATTTTAAATGTCTTCATTTTGTTTAAAGAGACTAATCACCATATGGATCTTTTATATATATACATATATATATGTAAAACAGTCCTTAGAAATACAAGATGCTTCAGAAAATTAGTATAGTACAGATTAAGTTTTCCTACTAGAGGAAAACCCATGAGATAATGTTAACCTTGTAAAATACAATACTGTTTTGAACGTTTCTATGCTTGACCTAAGCTAACCCCAAATAAAACTATGTATCTACAGTATGCAGTGTGCAGTGCTGTGTGGGGAACATAATGAATTGCTCCACCTAAACTAACTGTTCTTGCCACTTGTCAGAGTTAATTATCTTAAGTGGGAAGAATATAAGTTTTTCTGCTTCTAGTTGCCAGAAACCTGTTTGGTGCTAGCTTTGGGATCTCTGTACACTGCGACTTCACACATTCAGTCCCTTTGGGACTCATTAAAAGCATTTAAATTTTCCCCATATTTGAAACTTCTGTGTGTTGCCCAGTATATATGTTTATTACTGTAACTTACTTTATTTTACAAATAACTTACTCTTCTGAAAGCATTCCAAAGCTTTTTCAGTTTTCTGTCTAGTCAAAGCTTTACTACTACATGTTGTCATCTGTTGGGTTGCCTATTTTTCTTGAAGTAATAGACTAGACAGTAGCAACTGTGTTTACAAGATAATTTCTTTATTTTACAAATAACTTACTCTTCTGAAAGCACTCCAAAGTTTTTTCAGTTTTCTGTCTAGTCAAAGCTTTACAGCTACGTGTTGCTGATTTTTCTTGAAGTAATGTACCAAACAGTAGCAATTGTGTTTACAAGAGAATTGTGGATACACATTTTAGAACTAAACTACTTAGTGAGTGCTCATAAATCCTGCCTGTCAGTAATGGCAAATTTGCTTCCTGGAGAGACTTCCTCTCTCTGGTGCTCACTGAGCCTCAGTTTGATATTTTTTTTTCAGGGTCCTAAATTACATTTTGAAAATCAAAATTTGTATAGCCTCTAGGCATATGTGACAAATACAGCTTAGCCCTCTGCTCCCTAGTCTCTTCTATTTTTCTAATATTGCACAATTACTGTCTATGTCTGTAATTTCACTGATTTCAGACAATGCCTACTAATTTGACAGTAGTAGGTAGTATATGGAAAGTGAGCAGAATTCTTACTTTGAGTTTAACAAGGGGTTAAATCATCTGCAAAAAGACAGTAATTTGTAGGTTTGTAGGAAAACCACCAAAAACCAAGGGTGGTAAATTTGGAGTCCAGTTTAGGAGCTACTCCTAGTCACCATATTTGTTACACTAGCCACAAACTTGAGATACCAAACATAATTTAATTGACTGGGAATTGATATTTGTCACAGGATCTACAAGATGTAATGATATGCAATTTACCTTTTCTAAGCAAATTTAAACCTCAAATTTGTATTTTGGTCAGAAGATGTATAGCTGTTTGTGATGCTTTAAAAAAATAATGAAAGTGTAATTATGTATACTCTGGTTTATTATTTTAATTAATCTATTTCTTTACTGATATTCTTCACTTTTCATTCATATTTTGCAGATTTCTAGTTCATTTGAGTAGTTTGTGTATTCCTGTGGAGCTTCCTGACTTTGTTTGACTCTGATGCCTTTGAACATAGTATAAAGCATAAAAAGTATAAAATATTTCACTCTGACCATTTATTCTTGTTTGCTCAAATGGTTACATTTCTTGTTCCTGTAGTATTTCTTATAGTTTATTGTTTTCCTGATCAATTCCTACACCTTCAGGTGACACAACTACTTTATACAGTGTTGGACCTCACCATGTTATTCAATTGTGTGTGCCACATTATGGACTTCAATTATGTTTTTCATATTGTCGAAAGTAAACTTGACAGCAGCATTTGGCCCATAGGTGTGCCACTGCTTCCAGAATGAATGCCCAACAGGCCAGCATTGAAGCTAGTGTCTTACAGTGTGGTCTGAGGCAACTAGGCAATAGAGGAAGGTAGTCAAGAAAAACAAGCATTTCTTTCTTTGTGCACCACATCAGGGAGCAATAAAAGTCTCATCGGAAGTTTCACACAAGTGCAATTCATTTTTTTATTACCCGAACTGTTAATTAAGCACCTGTTCATGGGACTTGCTACATGTTCTCTGACTTTCTATGTGTCCTCTTCCAGTCATATATGGCAACTTTGGAAAGGAACTCTTAAGTGGAATGGTTAAGGGTAACATATATGAACAGTGTGAGGTAGCTTGTCATGGATTTTTGGGACCATGTTCTACTGGTAAAACAGCTTCTTCAAAATATAGTCCCTAGAAAAGAACTTGTTTATTTGTAGGTATCCAATTTATTTAGATGAACTACCAAAAGCTAAGAGCACAAGCTGTGCAGTTTCTTGTAGAAAATTGATCTTTTCATTTTGCTTTTAAATTATAGGTGGGTTTAAGATTATAATCCTCTCTTAAACTCACACTTTCCTTTGTATTGTTTCCAGGTTTCCATTTACAGTATGTCTCTAAACAGTATCTGAAAATATAGTTATGTTTTGCCATTCTAACAATGCATTTAAAACAAATATGGCAGTCACCCTAACAAGTCTTATGGCAAAGCTCACATTATGCATGGTTGGACTGAGGATGAAACATGGCAAAACATTAAGTAAGTTAGTTGACTCTCTGCAACCAGTTGTCCCATTTAGAACTTTTAAGTTCCACAAGCACACAGTTGTTCACATACAGTACAATCCTTTTCAGAAAAGAGAAGATGCTGAGTTTAATGAAGGCTGACGAGACAGGATTTTAATATACTTTCTCCTTTTCTAGTTTGTTTTTTCCTATGCTGATGAATCCCAACTTTTTCTTATTATAGCAAATGGATACAATACAATAATCTTCATCTCAATCCATCTACATAAACTAATGGTACTTTATGTGGAAACAGATATATTTTTTCATAATATTAATGAAAGAAATCTGTGCCTATCCTGAAGTCAGTAGTTGTTTTTGCAGCTTATATGAAGACACGTTTCTACAAGTTCAATAAGCATTAAGATTGTCATGTTTAAAATAGGGATTAGGACTTCAGTGTTACAGCAGTGAAAACACTGGCAATGTAATGACTCAGGATAAATAATTTTCAGTGTTCTCTTTGGAGAACATGAGGTGAATATATCTACAACATTTAATACAGTAAATCATGCTATGCAAAAAACCCCTGATATGGTGAGGTCAAAACTCCTTGAGACTGGAACCTTTAAAGGCAGTGTTAGGTTCCATACTTCTCTGCTGTATCTCAGCTAGTTATGCACGTCATTTTAAATTTCAGATAAAGTTGTGGTTAGTTTGCAAATATGAATGCAATTGTAAAGAAATATCTGTGAAACTGTTTATCAGTAAAAAAAACACCAAACAAACCAAACAAACAAACAAAAAAAAACCAACAGAAAATCTCCAAACTAAAACCCAGAAACACACTTATCTACTCAGAGTTTGTTTTCCTGTGCTAGGGTACATTTTCACAACTTCTGCCTTGTAAAGTCTGCTCTTTGCAGTATAATCCACCTATTTTTTTTTCATTGCAAGTGTGAAACATGACACCATGAACTTCATAAACCAAGACATTGTTTTGCCAATACTTCTCTTGCGGGTGACAAACTGCTGAAGTTTTCATTCTGCAAGATTCTGCTTATTCCTCGTTAGCAGAAGCCTGATTATTATGTTTAGCTTGTCATGTCATAAAGCCTTGCAGCCTGGGTGTAGAAATGACATAGTACTTTTTCACTAAGGTGGTAGAAGATTCCAAAATAAATGGTTGTATTCATTATAAGGAAATGCAGATGGTTTAGTATAAGCCTTAGAGCAAGTTCATACATAAACCTATTTTTTCCTTTAAACTCTTTTTATAATCTACAAAGGAAGACTTTTCAGCTTAGTTAATGTTTATGGGGTTCTGACCTGATTCAGAATTTAGCATTCTTGCTTTTAGAAAAGAATGAAGTCAATGGTATGAATAATTATTTATAGCTACATTGTGCCTTTAGGCAAAGCCCTGAGTGAAAGCTGATGCATAATTAGCATTGTCCCAGAAGTAGCCCTGGAAGGTATAGTTCCTTAGGGACAACCTTCAGACTCAGTCCCCTTTTTCTCCCCATCTTGCTTCATGGATTCAGTCATTTTAATGCAGCAGAGTTAAAAAAATGACAGGTACTCAAACACAGTATCTGAAGACTGTATTCTGCATGTAAAACTACCCATATTAATACAATTATTCTGCCTACACTATTGTATTTGCATTACATTTTGGTTTTGTTTGGTTGGTTGTTTTGGTTTTGTGTTTTTTTTGCTTTAGAGTGGGTCATTTAAGATGTAAAGTTTTGTTCTACTTTAAGTAAAACTGACTCCCAATTGACCTGATTTCACAGGGGCTCTGTGCCTGATAATATATTAATTTTTCCAAAGTATCAGAATCAAGATCTCATTCCAGTAATGTGTCATCCTTTTGCCAATCATAGTTAATCTCTTTGTGTTGGGATCTAATTCCAGGCATCTCATTGTTGTTTTAAGATAGGGATATTTGATTCAATGTATGTATAGTATGTTTTGTAACTAAAGGAGAAGGACTAGAAGTAATATGAACAGAAGTCAGATGGAGGATTTCTTTCGCGACTTGGAGTCACACATTTTTGAGATCAGATGGATTGAGTGTCTTGAGACTTGTCATTCATTGACATATACTCTTTTTATCAACTGTAACTTTTTCTTCCTGATGATAAAATACCAATCAACTTTCCCACTCCATTCTTAGAGATTTAATTAGTATTTATATTTCTCCAGCAAATTCATAGTCCTTCCTTCTCTGCTGATGGCTTCTCACCTGCTTGATATTTCAGACAAGTGGATACATCTTTTCCTATTTTAGCTGTACAAGCAAACAAAGTCACTGCTTGTCACCCTTCAAGATATCAATAGCTGCCTCTGCTAGTGAAACTTCTTCATTGATTGTCTCCTAACCCATTTCAGTCAGGGTGTTTTAGCTTAATAAGTTTAAAGAGTCATTCTTTGTTGACTTGACACATTTTTATCCTAGATGGGCTCTAGAGAAATCACCTGTGCAGCTGAATTAGCTTCTAACATGAAGTCAGCAATAAGCACATGACAGAAGGTTCAGAAAGCATGGGATTTAGTTGAGAATTGGTAAATTCTTTCATGTCTGTAATTGCCAATGGAAGAGAATGGATGCTGGCAGCTAAATTGAAGAACAACCTTTAAAAATATTTTATTTACAATCAGTTCTTCAAAACAAAGTGATATCTGTTTGTGCACGTGTGTGTGTTTGTTCAAGATAAAAGCAAAGTATGCAAGATGGAGAGCAGTGTAGAAAATCAGCAAGACTATATGTTCTCTGCATATACCTTTTGAAAAGATAGGCAGAATAGGAGAGACATTAAGTGAACATAAAGAAAAACAATAGTGAAAATGCTGGAGTTTACAGTACATTAGATGTAATTTATGATCAAATATGGTGCAGAAAAAGTAAGAATATACTGACTAATGACATCAGGCTCTCCTTGCCAGTTTTTTTGCATCCTATACTAAGGATCATTTCCCCATCTGAGGTTTAGTATTAAGAAGCGTAAGACTGATCAAAACATTGAAAGTTTTGTGAATGTGATGTTCATGCCTCATATGTTTATAAGTTAAAAAAAAAAAAAAAAGCTTTGCGAGGGAAAGTATAAAAAGCAAAATGACAAATAACAAACTTATTGTGGTCTATTACAGGGAAAATCTACAACCATATAATCAAATCCCTATCACCTTTTCAAATGGAAGGTATTTGGAAAAGTTTCCCATAGATAAAAACAAATACTTCTACTTAACACCTGGGAAACTGCATCAAGGCTATATGCCTTTGACACTGTTCCCCACAGTAAACTGCTGGCTAAGCTGTCAGCTCATGGTTTGGACAGCAACACTCTGTGCTGGGTTAGGAACTGGCTGGAGGGCCGAGCCCAGAGAGTGGTGGTGAATGGTGCCACATCTTTACTGATGTAACTGTCCAGCCTGTCGAGGTCCCTCTGCAGAGCTGTCCTATCCTCTATCAGATCAACACCTGCCCCCAGCTTGGTGTCATCTGCAAATTTACTGATGATGGATTCAATTCCCTCATCCAGATCATCAGTAAAGATATTGAACAGGATGGGTCCCAACACTGATCCCTATGGGACACCACTAGTGACTGGCTGCCAGCTG
Source organism: Dryobates pubescens (assembly GCF_014839835.1). Classification (NCBI taxonomy): domain Eukaryota; kingdom Metazoa; phylum Chordata; class Aves; order Piciformes; family Picidae; genus Dryobates; species Dryobates pubescens. Next base: position 2,212,749 of record NC_071621.1, read on the forward strand.
GATGTGGCACCATTCACCACCACTCTCTGGGCTCGACCCTCCAGCCAGTTCCTAACCCAGCATAGAGTGCTGCTGTCCAAACCATGAGATGACAGCTTGGCTAGGAGTTTGCTGTGGGGGATGGTGTGAAAGTCCTTGCTGAAGTCCAGGTAGACTACATGCATAGCCTTCCCCACATCCACCAGGCAGGTCACCTTATCATAGATGGGGATCAGGTTGGTCAGGCAGGACCTGTCCTTCCTAAATCCATGCTGGCTGGGCCTGATCCCTTGGGCATCCTGTAAGTGCTGTGTGATTGTGCTCAAGATGACCTGTTCCATAATCTTGCCTGGCACTGAGGTCAGCCTGACAGGCCTGTAATTCCCTGCTTCCTCCTTCCAGCCCTTCTTGTGGATGGGCATCACATTGGCAGCTTCCAGTCATCTGGGACCTCTCTGCTGAGCCAGGACTGTTGAAAAATGATGGAAAGCGGCTTGGCCAGCTTATCTGCCAGCTCACTCAGCACCCTAGGATGGATCCCCTCTGGTCCCATGGACTTGTGGGGATCCAAGTGACTGAGAAGGTCTCTAACTACTTCCTCCTGGATTACAGGAGAACTATACTGCTCCCTGACTCCATCTGCCAGCTCAGGAGGCCAGTTGTCTAGAAGACAACTCATCTTGCTATAAAATTTGAGGTAAAGAAGGTGTTAAGTACCTCTACCTTACTATATCCCCCCTCCATGACCACTAAGGAGTGGAGGTTTTCCTTGGCCCTCCTGTTGCTATTAATGTATTTATAGAAGGATTTTTTGTTGTCCTTCACAGCAGTGGCCAGTCTGAGCTCTAAATGGGCTTTTGCCTCTCTTAACTTTTTTCCTACATGACCTAGCAACATCCTTAAACATACCAGTGGCTACCTCTCCTCCCTTCCAATGATGATACACCATCTTTTTTCACCCCTTAATTTGTTCAGAAGCTCATTGCCCATCCAGGCTGGCCATCTACCCCGGCGGCTCATCTTCCAGCGCAGGAACACAGCCTGTTCCTGCACCTTCAAGAGTTCTTTTTTGAAGTAGTCCCAGCCCTCCTGGATGCCTTTGTTTTTAAGGGCTGTTTCCCAAGGTACCTTATGAGTTAGTTCCTTGAGTAACCTGAAGTCCACCCTCCGGAAGTCCAGAGTGGAGGTTTTGTTGATGCCTCTCTTAGCTTGACTGCATATTGAAAATTCACTTATTTCATGGTCACTGGACCCCAGAAAGCCCCTAAGCACCACATCTCCCACTATTGGTTAAAAGAAGGTCAAGCAAAGCCTTACCCCTGGTAGGCTCACACAACAACTGGGATAAGAAGCTATCCTCCATACACTCTAAGAACCTTCTAGACTGCCTCCTCTCTGCTGTGTTAAGTTCCCAGCAGATGTCTGGCAGGTTAAAATCACTCTTAAGAACAAGGTCTGCTGATCTTGAGACAGCCTCTAGCTGCCTATAAAATAATACATCAACCTCTTCATCCTATAACAGACTCCATCCAGGATGTCAGCCTTGTTGGCCTTCCCTCTAATTCTCACCCACAGGCACTCAACTTGATCATCCTTAATGTCTAGTTCCATGGTGTCTAGAGCCTCCCTGATGTGCAGGGCCACCCCTCCACCCCTTCTCCCTCATCTATCTCTCCTGAAGAGCCTGTAGCCATCAGTTACTGCACTCTAGTCATGTGAGTCATTTCACCACCTTTCTGTGATGGCAACTACATCATAACTTTCCTGCTGCAACAAGGCTTCCAGCTCCTCTTGGTTGTTACCCATGCTTCGTGCATTAGTGTACATGCACTTCAGCTGGGCTGCTGCTTTCACCCCTGACTCCAGCTTACCACCCCCAGACTCCTGTCTGGGGAACTGATTTCAGCCCCTTCCCCCTTCAAATCTAGTTTAAAGCCCTGTCAATGAGACCTGCCAGCTCCCTTCCTGGAACCTTTCTACCTTTGGGGCATAGGCCATTCTTATGTGCTAAGATCTTTCTCCTCCTCTGGAGGATGTACTCCATCTGTTGCCAGCTGACCTGGAGCAGTAGAAAGTTCTCCAAGATCGAAAAACCCAAAATTCTTTTGATTGCACCAGCCTCTAAGACACTTGTTGACTGTGGCTGCTGACCTGTTCCTTATGCTATTCCCTCCTGCAACTAAGGGTATTGACGAAAAACTTACCTGTGCCCCTGACCCCTCAACCAGTTTTCCCAGAGCATTGAAGTCCTTTTTGATTGTGTTTGGACTTCTGATTTCAACCTCATCACTCCCCACCTGCATAACTATCAAGGGATAGTAATCAGAGGAGTGTACCAGAGTAGGCAGCCTTCTTGTAGCTTCTCTGACCCAGCCCCCAGGGAGGCAGCAGACTTTCCTGTGGGAAGGATTTGGCTGACATAGGCCCCTTCTGTTCCTGTCAGGAGGGAATCATCAATAGCAATTACTCTCCTCTTTTTTTTGAGGGAACAAGTCCTGATGTGGGGGGCGGGCTGTTTTGCTTTGGACAACACCTTGGATGGTGTGCCTTCTGTCTTCTCATTCACTTCACCTTCAACTTCCAGTGACCCATACTTGTTTTGCAAAGGCAACTGGGAAGGTGAGAGGAGCCGTGAGGATTTTACTTTACCTCTCCTAAGAGGGACCTATATCCATTTCCTGCTGCATCTTGGGTCACCTCCCTCTGCTAGGGGAGTCTGCAGAGCCTGGTTACTCAAATTCAAACCCCTTTCACACTCCCTTACAGTCCTAAGTCTAGCAACTTCTTCCATCAGTTCAGCCACTAGATTAAGCAGATAATCGAGCTGCTCACACTTAATGCATATGTCATCTCCACTGCCCTCCATTTCAAGTGCCAGGCTCCAGCACTCTCTGCAGCCAGTTGCCTGGACACCTGCCTGCTTAAGTTCGACCACAGTCTGGGTCGACACTGATCTTTTGAAAACAGCTTTGCAGTGAGTTGCAACCATCCCTTTTCCTGGCCACGTGACCATCCATTTTGATGCTTTCAGCAGTTGCTGTGTGAAATTAATTTCTTTACCTGAAGCTGGTTTGGTATCACCAGAGAATAACACCCATGACATAGAGGAAAAGCTTACCTTAATACCCCATATTAAAGTTCTGTTAAACACCTTCCATTAAAAAACAAGAAACTCTTACTTCCTTAAAGAGGAAACATGATTATAGTGAGTGTGAAGCATCTTCTTCCTCCCATGACTTATTTGCTGCAAAGTTTACTATATAATATGTTGATATGGTTGGCTTTTCGTATCACAATCAGACCACATGTAGCTACATCTTTTACACATGTATGCTTTATATATTTAGAATACATTTTAGTTCTGTTTACTTTCTTTCTTTGTCCTAACCCAGAAAAATTCAATTTATGAACAAGAAATACCATAAAAATACAATAATTTTAGTTAACACAACCAAATCTCTCTTGGCCATGATGGTCATGAGGACAAACCAAAAGAGTGCTGACTGAATGCGATGTGTGCATTGCATTGCGACGGGTTACATCACTAGTCCTAACATGATGTAACCCAACGCAGCATGATGTAAGCGTCGTGATACATTGGAGATTTAAAGAAATAACAGCATTCCCTTGTATCCCTCTGTCCTTTTCCAGGAATATGCTGCCATTCTTCATCCAGGAATTAATAATCCCTTCCCATGTCCAGACTGTGAAAGCTCATGTCTTATTCTGACTTTCATTGTCTCCCTTGTAATTACAGGCAATGTAGACTCAATTATTTAATTCTGGGCTGTTTTGTTTCTTTTTATAAAATCATGCTATGTGTCTACATTTAACCTGATTCTAAGGCTGAACTATACCAGCTGTCCCATCACCCAATGACCCTTCCCCATCCAAGAAGGCAGACTGGAATAAAGAGAGAACATCCATAGGTTGAAATGAAAAGAGAGTAAATGAAACAGCAAAACTAATACCAGTATGAAGTATACAAAATTATACTCATCCCAGCAAATGTATGGCAGTCATGATAGACAAGAAAGTAGTCCTCAGGAGCAGAATTGTAAGCAAGCCCCTCCAGGATTGGAAATAATCAAAAGGGGAAGAAAAAGGAGTAGTCAACTTATTTTCATAAATGAGGGGCCCAGAACTGGACACAGGACTCAAGATGTGGCCTAACCAGTGCTGAGTCCAGGGACAGAATGACCTCCCTGCTCCTGCTAGCCACACTGTTCCTGATACAGGCCAGGATGCCACTGGCCTTCTTGGCAATGTGGGCACACCACTGGCTCATGTTCAGCCTCCTGTCAACCAGTAACCAGCACTGCATGGGGTTGTTGTGGCCGATGTGCAGAACCCGGCACTTAGATGTCTTAGTGTGGCTAGCAGGAGCAGCGAGGTCATTCTGCCCCTGGACTCGGCTCTGGTTAGACCACACCTTGAGTTCTGTGTCCAGTTCTGGGCCCCCCAGTTTAGGAAAGATGTTGACTTGCTGGAATGTGTCCAGAGAAGGGCAACAAAGCTGGTGAGGGGTTTGGAGCACGAGCCCTATGTGGAGAGGCTGAGGGAGCTGGGGGTGCTTAGCCTGGAGAAGAGGAGGCTCAGGGGAGACCTCATTGCTGTCTATAACTACCTGAAGGGAGGTTGTAGCCACGTGGGCGTTGGTCTCTTCTCCCAGGCAACCAGCACCAGAACAAGAGGAGACAGTGTCAAGCTGCACCAGGGGAGGTTTAGGCTGGATGTTAGGAAGAAGTTCTTCATAGAATTAGTGATTGGCCTTTAGAATGGGCTGCCCAGGGAGGTGGTGGAGTCACCATCACTGGAGGTGTTTAGGAAGATGCTTGATGGGGTGCTTGGTGCCATGGTTTAGTTGATGAGATAGTATTGGATGATAGGTTGGACTCAATGATCTCAGAGCTCTCTTCTAACCTGTTTAATTCTATTCTATTCTATTCTAATTTGTAGCTCATATCCAGATTCTCATCAACTAGTACCTCTATGTCCTTTTCTTCAGGGCTGCTCTCAATTTCATCATTCGCAGGCCTATATTTAGATGTCATGTTTAAATTGTCTGACATTGCCACAGTTCCCAAATAAAAACTAAGATGTCAGAGAAATAAAAAATATCAAAATTGGAATTTAATATGGTGTAAACTATTATCTTATCCATTGCAATGGAACAAAATTACATTCTTCAAGGATCCACTGAATTAACAAACACAATTATTTCCTGAATTCTCCAAAGGCACCTGCAAATTAAGCTTGTGTTCAAAATAAAGAGTTAAAATAGCTGCATCAAAGAATTGGAGGTATTCTTAAGAGCTGATTATTCAGTTCACAGTTTCCAGTGGTGCCTACAAATGCCCAAATGGAGAATTTGCAGAAACAACTTCACCAGCAGCTGCTAAATGCAGAGTATGTGCTTGTATTGTTCAGCTGTCTCACCTCACCCTCAGCAAATGGGGTATAACAGTTACTTTTAGTTATTGCAACTGGGTGTTAGTCACTTTGGGTTTTATATATTTATTCACATGCATTTTGAATGGGAATAAGTATTTATTTCTCTTAGAATTAAAATACTTACACTTTATTTATGGAAAATGTGAAGTTAACATTACTGAACTCTTCCTGCAAGTCTAATTACCTAGTTTACCTAGAGTATAGTTACATGGAGGCTTGGGAATTACAAATGTTGATTTGTGCCTTCTATTTTAGAAGTCCTCTACATTTATGGGAGGTTAATTGTTGTATAAACATCATGCTAACAAACTTACACCTCTCTGCATATCTTGCACCCAAACTTGCTGCTGCAGTTTATTACATATAATTTTGGACAAAACTTGGCAGTGGGGTTTATATATCCTGCAAGGGCTCTCATGTGTTTTGGATCTTTGCTGTAATATTTACTGTAGACATAATTGTGATCTCGGTCCTCATATTGGGCTGAGGCCAGCTTCATCACAGTGCTGAAGTTTATGCATAATGGTAAATTTTCTTTAAAGTCAGCAGGGCTTCTGATATGCTTAAAACTATGCACGTGCCTGTAAGCTTTGCTAACACAGAGACAACATATGTAACAGAAAGGGAAACAGTGTATTTTGAATGTTTCAGAATATCAAAAAGATTGTTATATTTTCAGTGCTGTAATTCAAGAAAGTAACATGGAGGTATCTTTTCTGAATTTCAGAATGACTTGGCTAATGAGGGAGGTGAGACAGGTGAAAGCAAATACTGTGCACTACATAGCAGTAACATTGCATGTGTTCATATTTTTACATTCAAATCTCATCAAGTGCACCAATTTAGCAGAGAAATGTAAGCTATTTGAGGTGACTGCCACACTTTCATACTGACAGTGTTCCTCCTGATACTTGTACAGAAAAATATAAGCTTCTCTTTAGATTAATTTAAATAACTAGATTGTAGATGTATGCTTTTAAGTAGTATTTCATTATTCAATGAGCAAGCACTGCAGTCCAGTCCTCCATCAAACAGAGCAGATTCAGTTACACTGAAAGGGCAAGAAACACTTTTCTTTTGGAGGTCACTGAAAGAATGCTTGTTTTCTTTTGAGCCATTATAGGTAGTTATGTCCGAGAAATGTACTGTACTTAGAAGACTTTTAAGTTCTAGATGGGGTGTAACTCACTTTAAAAAATCCTAATTCATAAAAAAAAAATTACTGAATTTACATAGCTAACATTTCTATGTTAATTATTGATCTTCTAGAGTAATAATTATTTCTCTATGTGGTGGGTTGAGAGAGAAGGCCCAGCTTCCCCTCCCCCACTAAGTAGGAATAAGAAGACCACAGCTAACTCAGCTGGTGAAGCAAATTAGGGAATGCTGTATTTACAAAGCAATGTGGGACACAGGAAATTTATGTACACAAATATACAGTATTTACAATATATACAGAAATATACAGCAAAGGAAAAAACCAGGAACAAGACCCCCGGAAGAGGGGGGGTTCCCCCTGTCCCCCCTTTACCCCCCTACCTCCCTTCTTCCCCAAAGAGGGTTAGAAAGAGAAAAGGGGAGTTAACAAGGAGGAAAGCTAGGCCTAGTGAAGGATTAATGCTTATCTGTTATTTGGCCAGAAGCCCAGAAGCAGACAGCGAAGAGGAACACACAGGAGCAGGAACACACCCACACTGACTAAGATTCTAACTGCACCAAAAACTTAAAACTGCACTCCCACGTACCTACCAATAAAATTCATTTAGAATACCAATATATTTACAAAACATTTAGCCAGCACTGTCCCTTTCTTAAAGGCACAGCCTCAAACGGTCACACTCTACTAGTAATTAACAACACAAGTAATCTCTTAAACCTTCAGTGGTTTAAAAAATTATTATTCTCATTACTTTTTATTCAAAACATTCTTTTATTTTTCTTAGAAACTAATGAAAAAAATGGATGAAGATAGCATGAAAGATAAAGCTTAATAGATGTATAATTCCATTTTTATTTTTTTTCAGGATGAATAAATACAATTAAATAAATGAATATATGTTTAGAATAAGAAATAGTTTTTAGGTATTTTTCTTGTAGTAATTGTGACAAGTGCCCAGTGTGATTGTCAGTGTGTCTTCATTATAGACCTATCTCCTCAAAAACAAGTAGCTCACTTTCTGAGAATAAAATATATAGGAAGCTTTGAAAATACTCACAAAAGAGAAGAAATACGGTTGTGTGCCTGGAGTTACATAAGATTGTATCTGTTTGTGGTAGTTTTAGGCTATGCCTTTAAAACTTTTGCACAGGTCTTGAGCAGAAAAGTAGTAAAATGTAAATAAATCACTATTGGGTGTAAAAAATAAAGATAATTCTAAACAATCCCATTTGAGAGATAAGGAACTTAAACTGGTTGTACCAAAAAAATATCTCTTTCTTGCTGCTTTGCTCTGGGGAGCAATACTAAGTTGCTTCTGCTTGACCCTAGCTTCATTGTTTTGGCATTAATGTCTCTTCTTCTGTCTCTTCTCTCATTTGTACAGGGAGGTTCAGGTGAAGGCAGGGGAGGTGAAGCTAGTAGCTACCCCTGGTCTTTGACCAGGGGGCCTCTTGTGCTGTTTATTAATTATAAATATCTGTAAATATTGTCAATAATGTATATTTTGTACATATTCACTGCATTCCGTTGTAGATTGTGGTTGTTTTACCATTTTGGTTCAAGAGCCTTTCAGCTGCTTGCATTAAAAAAAAAAAAAAAATTCCAATCAAATGTTGAACATGGTTGTTACTTGGATGAAGGCTAGAAAAACAGCATCTACCCAGACAGAGTTGCTTCATCAGCGTGCCAGAGTCCAGGCTGCCAGCTGCAGAGAGTGCTTCAGCCTGGCACTTGGAATAGAGGCAGGTCCTGCCTCTCCAACCTGATCTCCTTCAATGATCAGGTGACCCACCTGGTGGACGTGGGGAGGCCTGTGGATGTGGTCTACCAGGACTTCAGCAAGGCCTTTGGCACTGTCCCCCACGCAAACTGCTGGCTAAGCTGTCAGCTCGTGGCTTGGACAGCAACACTCTGTGCTGGGTTAGGAACTGGCTGGAGGGCCAAGCCCAGAGAGTGGTGGTGAATGGTGCCACATCCAGCTGGTGGCCAGTCACCAGTGGCATCCCCCAGGGATCAGTGCTGGGCCCCATCGTCTTTAACATCTTCATTGATGATCTGGATGAGGGGATTGAGTCAGTCACCAGCAAATTTGCAGATGACACCAAGGAGCGGATGTTGGTCAGTTAGAGGGTTGAAGGGCTCTGCAGAGGGACCTCGATTGACTGCACAGATGGGCGGAGTCCAATGGGATGGCATTCAACAAGTCCAAGTGCTGGGTGCTGCACTTTGGCCACAACAACCCAATGCAGAGCTACAGGCTGGGGTCAGAGTGGCTGGAGAGCTCCCAAACAGAGAGGGACCTGGGGGTGCTGATTGGCAGCCACCTAAACATGAGGCAGCAGTGTGCCCAGGTGGCCGAGAGGGCCAATGGCATCCTGGGCTGCATTAGGAATAGTGTGGCCAGCAGGAGCAGGGAGGTCATTGTGCCCCTGTACTCTGCATTGGTTAGGCCACACCTTGAGTACTGTGTCCAGTTCTGGGCCCCTCAGTTTAAGAAGGACATTGAGACACTTGAATGTGTCCAGAGAAGGGCAACAAGGCTGGGGAGAGGCCTTGAGCACAAGCCCTGTGAGAAGAGGTTGAGGGAGCTGGGTTTGTTAAGCCTGGGGAAGAGAAGGCTCAGGGGTGACCTTATTGCCCTCTACAAGTACGTGAAAGGTGGTTGTAGCCAGGAAGGGATCAGTCTCTTCTCTCTAGCAACCAGCACCAGAACAAGAGGACAGAGTCTCAAGCTGCGCCAGGGGAAGTTTAGGCTGGAGGTGAGGAGAACGTTCTTCACCAAGCGAGTCATTCATCATTAGAATGGGCTGTCCAGGGAGGTGGTGGAGGTCATCATCCCTGGAGGTGTTCAAGAGGAGATTGTACGTGGTGCTTCGTGCTATAGTCTAGTTATCATGAGGTCTGTGGTGACAGGTTGGACTTGATGATCCTTGAGGTCTCTTCCAACCTTAGAGATACTGTGAAATACAACTGTGAAAGAAATGCAGTTTTCATTCTATCCTATCCTATCCTATCCTATCCTATCCTATCCTATCCTATCCTATCCTATCCTATCCTATCCTATCCCATGCCTTCATCCAGATCATCAGTGAAGCATGGGGCCCAGCACTGATCCCTGGGGATGCCAATGTTGACTGGCTGCCAGCTGGATGTGTCACCATTCACCACCACTCTCTGGGCTTGGCCCTCCAGCCAGTTCCTAAACCAACACATAGTGTTGCTGTCCAAGCCATGAGCTGACAGATTACACAGCAGTTTGCTGTGGGGGACAGTGTCAAAGGCCTTGCTGAAATCCTCGTAGACTATATGCATAGCCTTCCCCATGTCCACCAGGTGGGTCACCTGATCATAGAACGAGATCAGGTCGGTCAGGCAGGACCTGCCTTTCCTAAATCCATCTTGGCTGGACCTGAGCCCTTGGCCATCCTTCAGGTGCGCAGTTATTGCTGCCAACATAATCTGCTCCATAATTTTCCATGGCACTGAGGTCAGGCTGACTGGCCTGTAGTTTCCAGGTTCCTCCATCCGACCCTTCTTGTGGATGGGGACCACACTGGCCAGTTTCCAGACATCTGGGACCTCTCCGGTGAGCCAGGACTGGTGGAAAATGATGGAGAGCAGCTTGGCCAGCATTCGGCCTTTGATCCTGTCCCCCACAGCAAACTCCTGGCCAAGCTGTCAGCCCATGGATTGGCCAGGAGCACACTGCCCTGGGTTAGGAAGTGGCTGGAGGGCCGAGCCCAGAGAGTGGTGGTGAATGGTGCCACATCCAGCTGGCGGCCAGTCACTAGTGGTGTGCCCCAAGGATCAGTGCTGGGCCCCATGCTCTTTTAACATCTTTATTGATGATCTGGATGAGGGCATAGAGTCCATCATCAGAAAATTTGCTGACGACACCAAGCTGGGGGCAGGAGTTGATCTGCTGGAGGGTAGAGAGGTTTGCAGAGGGACCTCGACAGGCTGGACAGATTCCAACGGCATGAGATTTAAGACATCCATATGCTGGGTTCTGCGCATTGGCCACAACAACCCCATGCAGAGCTACAGGCTGGGGTCAGAGTGGCTGGAGAGCGGCCAGGCAGAGAAGGACCTGGGGGTGCTGGTCGATGGTAGGCTGAACATGAGCCTGCAGTGTGCCCAGCCAGCCAGGAAGGCCAATGGCTTCCTGGCCTGCATCACAAACAGTATGGCCAGCAGGAGCAGGGAGGTCATTCTGCCCCTGTACACTGCACTGGTTAGGCTGCACCTCGAGTAGTGTCCAGTTCTGGGCCCCTCAGTTTAGGAAGGAGGTTGACTTGCTGGAGCGTGTCCAGAGAAGGGCAACGAAGTTGGTGAGGGGTTTGGAACACAAGCCCTATGAGGAGAGACTGAGGGAGCTGGGGTTGCTTAGCCTGAAGAAGAGGAGACTCAGGGGTGACCTTATTGCTCTCTACAACTACCTGAAGGGATGTTGTACCCAGGTGGGGGTTGGTCTCTTCTCTCAGGCTACCGGTACCAGAACAAGAGGACACAGTCTCAAACTGTGCCAGGGGAGGTTTACGCTGGAGATTAGGAAGAAATTCTACACAGAGAAAGTGATTGCATATTGGAATGGGCTACCCGAGGAGGTGGTGGAGTTGCCATCACTGGAGGTGTTCAGGAGGATACTTGATAGGGTGCTTGGTTGCATGGTTTAGTTGATTAGGTGGTGTTGGATGATTGGTTGGACACGATGATCTTGAAGGTCTCTTCCAACCTGACTAATTCTATTCTATTCTATTCATCTGCTTCCATCTGGGCTGGGCTAGCAAAGTTAATGTTGGAGGGGAAATTTCAACCCACCACACTATTGCATCTTGCTTTGAGTAAGAGTTAGTAGGATTTAGCTGTTGAATTCAGAACATATAATCAGAATGTAGACAGCCCAAAACTTCATGTAAGAACATAGCTCCTAAGTGATAAATGTCTCATCCTAACCACTGCTCAGGGTCTGTGTAGATCATTTGAAGATTTCCCCTACCCTGGAATCTGCATGAATATCAGATTTTCTGCATTGAGATGAATCTGTACCTGTAAACTCATGAGGAAAGCAACTTCTGTAATAGAGCTAATAATTCTGGTTATTAATGGCAATTAATATTTGTTTCCTCAATATTCCTGTAGAGAAGTGCTTGTATCCTTCTACAGAACTATACAGGCCATCGCAGTTATTCCGTATAACAGTTAGTATATAACCCTGCCCTGTATGAAATTGTTGGAAGATATCAGATTGGATATTAGGAAGAAGTTCTTCACCATGAGAATGGTGAAATACTGGAAGAGGTTGCCCAGGGAGGAGGTAGAAGCCCTATCCCTGGAGGTTTTTAAGACTAGGCTGGATGTGGCTCTGGGCAACCTGATCTAGTATGAGGTGTCCCTGCCCATGGCAAGGGGGTTGAAACGAGGTGATCCTTGTGGTCCCTTCCAACCCTGACAATTTTGACATTCTATGATTCTATGATAAACTAATTTAAAGCATGTGAAACTGAGTGATAGACTGATTTAGTACACTTACTGTTATCCAGGAAAACAGTTTGCAGGAAGCACGTAATTTAGGGCATGAAAGTAGTCATTATTTCTGTCTTTTTTTTATACAGTCTCATGCTATTTATAATATAAGAATTTCAGCCCACTTTCATTCTCTGTACATGGAATAGTTAATGCAACAGATATGAAAGACATTTTTAGGAAGAAAAAATGGTCTGTGTAATCATACAATTTAAAACTACAGACAAGGTGGAGTACAGAGCTGAAGTAGTATTAGAATTTTGTGGTTTTAATCTGACACCTCAGAATTTTTAATTTTCGGTAGAAGTGCCTATGTAATTTTTTTATTGTTTGTCTAAAATTATTTGAAAAAAATTGTGAAATAACATTTTCCTTTCATTTTAATTATCAGTAAAACCTGAAACAAAATTCTGTAGGGATTTTTTGCTGCATTTTCTTACAGTAAATCCAATTTCAAATATGACACAAAATTGTCATATTAATTCTCATTCATTGCTAATTATCTTTTCTTATAAGGAAGCATTTCCTTGGTATATGTCAGCATCTACACATTTGCTGTGGTCTGGAATTTTAACCTTTTTGTGTGTGCGAGTGTTGCATCTGGAGTCATGAAGAACACAAATTCAATTATGTTGCATGTTAGTTAAATGTTGCTGCTATATGGAGATAGCAGTTGCAGCCCAAATAACTTTGGTGCTATTGTTATTGTTAGTGCTATTAGAATAATGATCCCTGTGATCATGTGTCTTCTGCTGTTTAGTGATAATATAGGAGTTAAACCAAACCAAATCTAATTCAGGCAGATTTAAGTAAAATTCTGAACTTTCATTGTGTGTCACATTAAGAACTACCTAGGACAGTAAGAAGGCATCAGGCATCTAATTTATGTCTAAGGACTGCTTTAAAATCAGTGAAAGTGGATGTTTTCTGGAGTTGTGCATACTGATGATAATTTCATTTTAACTCTATTCTAGAAAGATATTTCCAGAAAATAAACCTGTGTTCTTTATGGAAGTCTATAGGACATCTTTAGGTACATACATGTATATGTATTTGTGCACATATATATATTCACACACAATTGCACACATAATGTTGTGAGTATTCAGTGAATAATAAATAATGGCTGTTTAAATCCAGACAATCCACAGTTTGTAAGACACTTTGACAAACTGCAATTCTCAGGAATTGTTTTCTCTGCTTTTATCAGAAATTTCAAATGCCTATCTTGATCTTTCTTCACCTGCCAAATGAGAACTTCTTGATATAGCAATAGTGATAGCTGGAGAGCCTTGTGACATTGCCACGAGCCAGGGACACTGTTAGGAGAGTGTGATGAAGAAGGTATTTATTAATATGAAATATGAATTATGTAGTGTGACCGTTTGAGGCTGTGCCTTTAAGAAACAGACAGTGAGGGGACACTGGCTGAATGTTTTCGGTACTAGAACAAAAACACTCTGATATTCTAAATGAATTTCCTTGGTGGAGAGGCAGAATGCAACTTTTAAGTTGTAGAGCAGTTGGAATTTTTTCAGAGTTTGGGTTTCGGTCTGTCCTCCGTGCCAGCCTGAACTGCTTCTCCCCCTGCCTGCTTCTAAGCAAACTAAGCGGAGCTGACCTTGAGATAAGCAAACTAATTCTGCATGGGCTTTTGAAGCTTAATAACAACTCTTTTCCTTAACAACTTGCCTTTCTTTCTCTCTAACCCCTTTTTGGGAAAAAAGGGAGGTAGGGGGAGAGAGAGGGGGTTACAGAGAGGGAAACCCTCCCTGAGGAGGAAATTTTGTTGTGTTATTTCTCTTTGCTGTATTTTTCTGTGTATATATGTGGCCGTTTGACGCTGTGCCTTTAAGAAAGGGGCACACTGGCTAAATGTTTATAAAATATTTTGGTATTCTAAACGAATTTCATTGGCCAAGTTGAGGTGGGAGGTGAGATTGGACCCAGGGGAGCTGGGAACTTTCTCTCAGTCTTCCTTCCTTCGCTGTCCCTTTCGGCTGGATCTGCTTCTGGGCTTCTTGCCAAGAGATAAGAACTAACTCACTCCCTGTAACAGGCCTGTCCGCTTCTTTCCCTGTCCTGCTAACCATCCTCGTCTCTTCTTCTACCTCTTTTGGGGGGAGAAGGGAGGTAGGGGGGTGAAGGGGGCACAGGGGGAAGCCCCCTCTGTGGGGGGGTCTGGTTTCTGGTTGTGTTCATTTGCTGTATATTCCTGTACATATTGTAAAATACCTGTATTTGTTGTGTTACATATAATCTGTTTCCTTGTAAAATATAATCTCATTTCTCTGACTGGGTTTAGCCGTGGTCTCTTTCTCAGTGGGGGAGGGAAAGCAGAGCCTTTCCTTTCAAACCACCACAATATATTGTAAAAACCTGTATATATTGTGTTATATATAACCTGCTTTCCATATATGCTTGTAAATATAGTCTGCTTTCTCTGACTGAGTTTAGCCGTGGTTACTTATTCTGTGGGGGAGGGAGAGCTAGGCCCTCTCTCAACCTACCACATTATTGGCGTCCAACGTGGGGCTTGGTGATAAATTAGCTTGATTTATTGCTTGCCTGAGTCAGAGAAACAAACATGAAGATGTTTTGGCTTTTAGAGCATCTGTTCTTCTCAGTCTTTGGTGTATTGATCTACAAGTATTGCCTGGGTTTGATAATCGATCAAGTAGGTAAATATATAATGCAAAAATTATATTTGTAGTTTACGTACAAGATTCAGCTCCTATATGATCGGTGCCTGTAATTCTTTTGGCTTAGAAGATACAGAAATGTTACCTCTAGCACTCTCCCAATTGAGATAAGGGAATTTAAGATTCCAGTCAGTCAAAGGGTAATTTTAAGTGATGGCTGGGATCCAAATCTGATTTTCTTGATGTGTGTAGTCCTGCTATTGGTGATGATTAATGTGTATTTGTTAGTAGCACTGTACCGGGAGAAAAAAGTTTCTAAGGCATGTTTTGTTATAAAATGGAGGTCAAAGAAAAGAAAACACCACCCTGGCTCTGTTCCAGAAACATCTAGTGATAATGGAGGATCTGTGTCAGTTAAAGATAAATCTAAAAAGTCAATTGGAAAGGCAGCTTTGAACGGCACTGTGGCTGATTCTGGCAAGCAGCCAGGGGCTGCAACAGCCCCAAACATGGCGGCTTTTTTGTCTTAAAAATATAGCCGAGTTATTGAGATCATCAGAGGATCGAGATGCAGCTCTTGGTAGGACAGCAGCTTGTGGTGGTGCTTCTCAGCATAAAGGGATCCTTGAGAGAGTGACAGAAAGGTTATTTGGACCACAAGTTGAGGAAGAGGAGGCAAAGGAGGAAGAAGATGATATTTCTGACTGTTCTTCACCACGGGAAGAATTGAGAAATGTGCATAAGGATTACATCAGAGCAGATAAGGAGCCAGTTCTAGCTTGGCTTGGTAGATGTTATGATACAGGTGCTCCAGCTCTAATGGTTGGAGACAAGTCAGCAGCTCAGCTAGGAATTCTCTCGAAGGATAATGGAATAGATAGACATCTAGGCAAGGCTCTCGGTAAGGTTAATCTGTGGATACGCCTTTTAATGGCGGTTCTCATGAGATACCCTTCCCGAGATGATCTTCCATGGAATCCTAAGCCCTGGACTACCATAGATGAGGGAATTAAGCGTCTGAGAGAATTTGCTGTTAGAGACATACTCTATGGTGAACATGAATCTCTGAATCCTGACGATATTCCTGTGGCAACTGGTCTTGCTAAAAAGCTCATCAAGCTTGCTCCTTCCAATTATGCAAACATTCTGGCAAGCAGAATTGTGGCGAGAAATTATGGTGGAGCTCCTCCTAATGTTGGCCAATTCACTGATCAACTGAGACAATTGGAGGATAGCATGACACGTGTTTCTTTGGTTTCAGCCATTGAAACTCTGTCTGGAAAGCTGGAGAATTGCATGAAAGAGCTGAAGGATGAATTTAAAAACACCATATCCCAATTGACACACAGAGATAATTCCAATTCCTCCTTCAGGCGGATACAGGTTTCATCTGTGAGGAATAGACATCCTCCAAGGAGGTCATTCCAAAACAGATCAAACCAAAACAGACCACCAAGGCAATCACGTAGGACTATTTGGATAACTCTGTGTGATCAGTTTGGTGAGAACATGAACAGATGGGATGGTCAACCAACTTCTAATCTTTTCAGGAGGCTGAGGGAACTGCAAAGTGGCAGAATCCGAGGTAGCAATACCAGAAGGATAGCTGTTACTTCTACAGTTCCCCAGGATAATTCTAGTAGCTCCAACAGTGCCTGCAGTTCTAACACTGGACAGTGTGCTCATTGCACCTGTGGACATGTTCCCCATAACTAGGGGTGCCCTGCCTCCTGCCAGGGGGAGGAGAGGGGTAATAGAGATAACAGAATCTATTGGGATGTGTACATCCAGTGGCCTGGCACTTCACACTTTCAGAAGTACAGGGCCTTGTTTGACACAGGAGCTCAGTGCACTAATGTCATCAAATTATCAGGGATCAGAGTCTATAACTATTCTGGGAGTCACTGGTGGATCTCAAGAGTTAAGTAAGGTGGAGGTTAATATAAGTCTAACTCGTAAGCAGTGAAGGAAGCATACAGTTGTGACTGGACGTGATGCACCTTGTATTTTGGGAATTGATTTTCTGAGAGAAGGGCGTTTCAAAGACCCTAAAGGTTACAAATGGGCTTTTGGAGTAGCTTCTGTAGAAACGGATGGACAAAAGCTGAAGCTGTCTACTAGACCTGAGCTTTCTGATGAATCTGCAGTTGTGGGACAACACAAGATTCAGGACATTAAATTGCCGGTTGCTTCTCAGACTGTGCATCACAGACAATACAGAACCAACCATGACTCTTTGTTGCCCATTCAGAATCTGATTCGTCAGTTGGAGAGTCAGAAAGTCATCAGCAAAACTCATTTACCTTTCAACAGTCCAGTGTGGCCTGTGCGAAAGCCAAATGGAGACTGACATCTGACAGTGGACTACCGAGCCCTGAATGAAGTGACTCCGCCTATGAGTGCAGCAGTACCAGACATGATGGAACTCCAGTATGAGCTGGAATCCAAAGAGGCCAAATGGTATGCTACCATAGACATTGCTAATGCATTTTTCTCTATTCCCATAGCAGAGGAATGCAGGCCTCAGTTTGCTTTCACCTGGAGAGGAATCCAGTACACTTTCAACAGACTGCCAATGGGCTGGATCCACAGCTCCAGCATCTGTCATGGAGTAATCCATGATGCTGTGGAGGAAGGTGGTGCTCCAGAACACATCCAGTTCATCGATGATATCATCGTCTGGGGTAAAACTGCTGAGGAAGTCTTCGAGAAAAGGTAACAAAATCATTGACATTCTTCTGAACGCAGGTTTCGCCATCAAGCGAGACAAGGTGAAAGGTCCTACCACAGAGATCCAGTTTCTGGGAGTGCAGTGGCAGGATGGACATGGACACATTCCAGTGGATGTGGTAAATAGAGTCTCTGCCATGGCAAATCCCACGAACAAGCAAGAAACTCTACATTTCCTGGGAATAGTGGGATTTTGGAGAATACACATTTCTGGATACAGGCAGATTCTGAAACCTCTGTATGATGTGACTCGAAAGAGAAACAGTTTCCACTAGGGACCTGAACAGCAAGCAGCCTTTGACCAGATAAAGCAAGAGGTAGTTCAAGCAATGGGTCTGGGACCTGTCCGAGATGGTCCAGACATTAAAAACATTTTGTACATGGCTGCAGGTGACAATGGTCCAACCTGGTGCTTGTGGCAAAGAGCACCAGGTGAGACACGTGGACGACCTCTTGGTTTCTGGAGTCGAGGTTACAGAGGTTCAGAGGCAAATTACACTACAACAGAGAAAGAGATTCTAGCTGCCTATGAAGAAGTGAAAGCAGCTTCTGGAGTGACTGGAACTGAATCACAACTTCTCCTAGCTCACAGATTACCAGTTTTGAATTGGATGTTCAAAGGCAAAGGTTCCACACCACATCATGCCACAGATTCCACCTGGTCCAAGTGGATGGCTCTGATAACACAGAGAGCTCGAATGGGAAATCTTGAAAGACCTGGTCTAGTGGAGGTGATCTCAAGTTGGCCTGAAGATACCAACTGTACTAAAACTCCAGAGGAGAGAGTAACTTGTGCTGAGAAAGCTCCTCCTTACAATGACCTTTCTGATGATGAGAAGAAATATGCTCTGTTCACAGACGGTTCCTGTCATCTCGTCGGGAACAAGCGAAGGTGGAAGTCTGCAGTGTGGAGTCCAACACGCCGAGTTGCAGAGGCGAAGGATGGAGAAGGAAAGTCCAGTCAGTTTGCAGAGGTAAAAGCTGTCCAGCTAGCTCTCGACGTAGCTGAACGTGAGAGATGGCCAAAGCTTTATCTCTACACCGACTCATGGATGGTAGCCAATGCTCTGTGGGGTTGGCTAAAGAACTGGAAGAAGAATGGTTGGCAGAGGAAAGGAAAAACCATCTGGGCAGCTGACCTGTGGCAAGACATTGCTGATTGAGTCGAGAGAATTCCAGTGAAGGTGAGACACATTGATGCTCACATTCCTAAGAGGAAAGCTACTGAGGAACAGCAACACAACCATCAGGCAGATTTAGCTGCGAGAGTTTCTCAAGTAGACAAGGACTCTGAACTTGATCTCGACTGGAAACACCAAGGTGAAATATTCCTAGCTCAGTGGGCTCATGATTCGTCAGGACATCAAGGCAGAGATGCAACATACCAGTGGGCTCGTGACAGATCCATAGGCATTTCCATGGATGCCATCACACAAGTTGTCCATGACTGTGACATTTGTGCTGCTATTAAGCAGGCAAAGTGAATTAAGCCCTTGTGGTATGGTGACAGATGGTCCAAGTACAGGTATGGTGAAGCTTGGCAGATTGACTACATCACTCTACCACGTTCTCGTTCTGGTAAGCAATACGTGCTTACTATGGTAGAGGCGAACACTGGATGGCTGGAAACTTATCCAGTTCCACATGCAACTGCATGCAAGTTATCCAGTTCCACATGCAACTGCATGCAACTCATGAACGATTCTCGGTCTGGAGAGACAGATCCTGTGGAGACATGGAACTCCAGAGAGGATTGAGTCAGACAACGGAACTCACTTCAATAATAACCTTGTAAAGAGCTGGGCAAAAGAACACGGTATTGAGTGGATATTTCATATTCCTTAGTATGCACCCGCTGCAGGGAAGATTGAACGCTACAACGGTTTGTTGAAGACCACTCTTCAACAAAAAAAAAAACTTTAAAAAACTGGAAAAAACATTTAGCACAAGTATTTTCGCCCTCAGGAGAGGCTAAGCCTGTCCAAGGGGTGGTTTCAGCTGAAGGCCAGGTCATGCTTATTGGGTAATGCAAGAGAATGGTGAAATTCAGTGTATTCCACAATAAAATTTAACTTTAGCTGAGAGAGTTTAATTTCAGACTGTTGTACAGCTACATCGCATCCAAAGGAAGAATCCCTGAGGAATCTATGGTGCACGAACCCTGAGAACCCTGAGAGCCCTGAGTCAACTGAGAGTCCCTGTATCCCTTTTTCCCTTTTTCTTCGCTTCGTCTGTGGAGAGACAAACTGTTTTCCATTTTCTTGTTTTCTGATTTTCTTGGACTTCTGAATCATCTACAGCTGAGTATAGCCAGAACGGATTATGAACTCTACTTACAAACTGTAAATATTGTTTTAGATTGGATGGACAGTACAAACAGCCAATGAAATTGTTTAGAAAGGGGTGGACTGTGACCGTTTGAGGCTGTGCCTTTAAGAAACAGACAGTGAGGGGACACTGGCTGAATGTTTTTGGTACTAGAACAAAACCACTCTGATATTCTAAATGAATTTCCTTGGTGGAGGGGCAGAATGCAACTTTTAAGTTGTAGAGCAGTTGGAATTTTTTCGGAGTTTGGGTTTCGGTCTGTCCTCCGTGCCAGCCTGAACTGCTTCTCCCCCTGCCTGCTTCTAAGCAAACTAAGCGGAGCTGACCTTGAGATAAGCAAACTAATTCTGCATGGGCTTTTGAAGCTCAATAACAACTCTTTTCCTTAATAACTCCCTTTCTTTCTCTCTAACCCCTTCTTGGGAAAAAAAGGAGGTAGGGGGAGAGAGAGGGGGTTACAGAGAGGGAAACCCTCCCTGAGGAGGAAATTTTGTTGTGTTATTTCTCTTTGCTCTATATTTCTGTGTATATATTGTAAATACCTGTATATATTGTGTTATATATAACCTGCTTTCCATATATACTTGTAAATATAGTCTGCTTTCTCCGACTGAGTTGAGCCGTGGTTACTTACTCTGTGGGGGAGGGAGAGCCAGGCCCTCTCTCAACCTACCACATGTAGATATTTTATTATTAAAATTAATAACTGATGAATACTATTTTATGTACATGTTCTAGTGCACGATTTTGAAACACATCCATAAGTGGTTTAGTATCTATAATTACGACTGAATTGGAATATTTACAGAATTATTTTCTTTTTGTATAACAAAGGGTGCAATTCTGCCACTTGTCCACCAGATGGCCACTCGATGGGACGTTGGCAGCTGCTAACTATATGCAGAGATATTACAATGTGTATCAGAGGGTTGGACTGGAAATATTATGCTGGTAGACACGGGTGCTTTGAACTGAATGTTAGTGAGTGGAAAGGATGTGGAAGATACACTGTATCCTTTGTTTGATTGAGGTTAGGTTCTGGCAGACTACTGTTGCCGGGCTCATTCCTAGGCTAGTCAGGAAGGTGACAGTGGGTGGCAATCTTCTCTCTGTGGCAGCGGAGAGGAGATGCAAGCTAGGGTAGCTGATAGGCAGGTTCCCTTCACAGGACTCAGGCAGTTCCCTCCAGATGACAGGGAGCAGTCCTGTGAGGTCAGCCTGGCAGGGCCAGTATGGCTGGTCCTGGGATGGGGTTGGCTTTCAGAGTCGGTCTGCATGGCAGGGTGGGGCGCTGGGTCCCGGTAGGCAGGCTTGGAGGTTTCCGATCTGGCGCGATGGCAGACGGGGGTTGGTCCTGTGGCAACGGGCTTCGGGGCCTGTGTGGACGGCTCTGGGGAAGAAGCCCAGTTCTGCAGAGTGGCGGCTTCCCCTTTACTTGGCTCCTGGCTTTGGAGCACAGGCATGGACAGTGCTCAGGATTTGTCTCAGGTTTACAGAGCACAGAGCGGCAGAAGTAGTGACTCCTCTCCAAGCTGACACACAGGTTGCATCCATTCGTCAGTCTGCTGCTTAAGGCTAACGCAGATGCGTGGACTGCCAGACTCAGCTAAGTCCCTTCCCCAGCAACTGGGCAGATTTTACCCTCGGGGGTCCTCTTGAGACACAGTGGGCTGTTCCAAGACTGGCAGTGCAACGCCGGAGCTTCTGAGGCTCAGCAAAGGTCCCTCCTCTGGAGATAATCTCAGGCTGAGGCTCAACAGGCCTGCCTGGATGTTGGCTCCTGCTTGTTGTGCAGAAGCTACTAGTTTGCATATATGAGGGAGAAGACTTAATAGCAATGAGCTTAATGGCAGAGGCTAAGGCACGAGCTTAGGCTCAGGCAAGGAGAGAGAACAATGTGAGAGAGGGCAATGTGTTTACAAATTGGGGTAATACTAACCGGTTTCTCAAGGCTAGATGTGGCCTGTGGGCACTCTCGTAAACAACTGGCTTCAGCCTATAGAAAGCGTGAATTATGCCCATGCTTGGTATTAGCACCAGCGTTCCATGCAATGGGTCCATGCTGCCTGGATAATGCCTTGACCTTTGTTTCCCTTCATGAAAAGAGGAGAAATTTGTCCATGTGCTGGGACAAGTTTCAGTATCTGGGCATAATGTGTCTTCACCACAGAAAGCCATATTCTTTCACTGAGAGACCCTTCTTTTTGGACATGTGTGGCAGTTTAAGGCTAGGTGCCTTTAAGAAACCACAAAGTTGTAGACCTCTAGAGGGGCCAGAGTGTCCAGGAGGTAGACCAGAATATGTATTTCATGCCTATAAGTCCTGCATCCCTATAAAACTGGCTGCAGATTCACTTTTTCTTCCATTTTCCCTCCTTCTCTCCTCCAGGGAAGGATGCCCAGATTCTTACCTCACTTGGCAGAGGAGTGAGGCCTTGTGTCTGCTTTGGAAATACTGACAATTAGGCATGGAGCAGCTTTATTAGGGCCTGGAGCTGCCAACCCAAATTTTGTGCTGCATCACAATGTTGTAGTATGGAGGGTAGAGAGGCTTGTTAGGGAGGGGGCATGAAGGCTTGTGTTTGTTAGACTGGTTTAAAAAGAGGTTTGTGTAAACCTTTGCTTAAATGAGCTTCTGTGTTAAGCCCAGACTATGGGCTCAGACTGTGGATGAGAGGGCTGAGGAGCAGCCATCTTGGGAGATGCCTAAGGCCAAGCAGTCCCCACCAACTATAACAACCAGCTTCACAAAGAAAAAGAGAAGGGTTATAGTTGTTTGGCACTCTCTCCTGAGGGGTACTGAGGGACCCATATGTTGTCCCGACCGATCCCACAGGGAGGTCTGCTCCCTACCTGGGGCCCAGGAAAGGGCCATCACCAAGAGACTCCCTAAGCTGATACAGCCCTCTGACTATTTCCCATTGCTGGTGATCCAATCTGGGAGTGATGAAATTGACAAGAAGGGCACCAGGACAATCAAGAAGGAATTCAAAGACCTCAGACGATTGATGGGGCAGGAGTTCAAGTGGTGTTCTGCTCAGTTCCCTCAGTAGCAGGGGTGTACACTGAAAGGAACAGGAGAGCCCACACCATCAATTGGCTCAGGGGATGGTGCCAGAAACAGGATTTTGGGTCCGCTGATCATGGGGCAACTTTTACTGCACCCCACCTGCTGGATCTTGATGGGGTGCATTTATCTAGAAAGGGCAAGAGAGTTCTAGGACTGGAGTTGGCAGGGCTCATTAAGAGGGCTTTAAACTAGGTCTGAAGGGGGTGGGTGAGGAAACCAGTCTCTCTAGAGAGGAGAGAGTGGGACACAAATTAGGTTTAATTGAGAAATCAAGAGCCCAGCTGAAGTGCATGTACACCAATGCACGCAGTATGGGTAACAAGCAAGAAGAACTAGAAGTCCTGGTGCACCGGAAAGACTATGATATACTTGCCATTTCAGAAACATAGTGGGACAATATACATAATTGGAGTCCTACACTGGGGTGTTACAGGCTCTTTAGGAGACACAGGCGAGGGAGAAGAGGAGGAGGGGTGGCTCTGTATATTAGGGAGTCACTTGATGCCACAGAGCTGAAAGTGGAGGATGAAAGGATTGAGAGCCTGTGGGTTAAAATCAGAGGGAGGCCTAACAAATCTGACATCCTGGTTGGTGTCTGTTATAGACCAACCAACCAGGATGAGGAGGCTGACAAATTATTCTATAAGCAACTGGAGGCTGTCTCAAAATCATCTGATCTTGTCCTTTTGGGTGACTTTGACCTGCCAGACATATGCTGGGAACTTAATTCAGCAGAGAGAAGGCAGTCCAGAAGATCCCTAGACAGTATCAAGGACAGCTTCCTGATGCAGCTGTTAAGTGAGCCTACCAGAGGTCAGGCTCTGCTTGACCTGCTGTTCTCCAATGGAGAAGGGCTTTTGGGAGATGTGACGGTGGGAGGCTGCCTAGGGTGCAGTGATCACGAGATAGTGAAGTTTTCAATATGCAGGGAGGTAGGGAGGAGCACCAACAGAACCCTCACTTTGGACTGCTGGAGGGCAAACTTCAATTTGTTTAAGAAACTTATTTGGAAAGTTCCCTGGGTAACAGCCCTTAAGAACTGAGGGGTCCAGGATGGTTGGAGCTACTTCAAACAGGAGCTCTTGAGGACACAGGAACTGGCAGTTCCCATGTGCCGAAAGATGAGCCAGCAGGAAAGGCGACCAGCCTTGATGAGTGTGGGAATGCCAGCGACGAGCAGTGTGAGCAATCTGGCAGTGCAGGCCTATAGCCTGACATGGTGGTAGGCCATGCTCAGCATAAGTGCAGAGCCAGCCGCCAGTATGCCAAAACAGTGCTGTGCCTGCAGCACTGTAACTAAAACAAGATGCTGGTAGCTAGAAACACAGCAAGTTATCTTTGGACAACAGGTCATGCTCCTGCATCAACAAACCTCACATGTCATCAGTAGTTGGACCAATAATCTATAATAGTGTGATGCGTGGTCACTCATAGGGAACCAATGAGTCCATGCCAAAAAGGCACCCTGAGTTTATATAAGTTGTAGCAGTTTCCTTGCTATGCACTTCTTCTTCTGCCTGTTCTCTCTCTTCTCCTTCCATGCTTTACTTTGCTGTGCTATGCTCTCACCATAGGTCTGCGCCTTAGGCCTGCAATACTGGAACAATAAAGGATTACTACCCAATCATATTGGTCAGCTGTATTGATTCCAATCATCATCTCCGTCATCACTAAATCTGGCTAAAGATGAGCAAGCAGCTCCTGTAGGATTTAAGGGGAAAAAAGGGGCTGTATCACCTTTGGAAGGAGGGGGAGGCTTCTTGTGATATGTTTAAGGATGTTGTTTGATTATGCAGGAGAAAAATTAGAGAGGCAAAAGCCCAGTTAGAAATTAAGCTGGCCCCTTCTGTGAAAGATAATAAAAAGCATTTTTATAAATATATTAATGCTAAAAAGAGGGGCAAGAAGAACCTCCACTATTTATTGGACCTGGAGGGTAATGCTGTAACTAAAGATGAGGTTCTAAATACCTTCTTTGCCTCAGTTTTCAACAGTAAGGTAGGAGGAGTTCAGGACAAGTGGCCTCCTGAGCTGGTTGATGGGGTGAGGGAGCAGTGTATTGCCCCAGAAATCCATGAGGAATTAGTTTGGGACTTGCTGAGCCACTTGTATACTTACAAGTCTATGGGATCGGATGGGATCCATCCTAGGGTGCTGAGAGAGCTGGCAGGTGACCTGACCAAGCCGCTTGCCATCATTTTCCTCTAGTCCTGGCTCACCGGAGAGGTCCCAGATGAATGGAAACTGGCCAATGTGATCCCCATCACAAGCAGGGTAGGATGGAGGAACCTGGAAACTACAGGCCAGTCAGCCTGACCTCAGTGCCAGGGAAAATTATGGAGCAGATTATCTTGGTGGGAGTAACTATGCAACTAAAGGATGGCCAAGGGCTCAGGTCCAGCCAACATGGATTTAGAAGGGGCAGGTCCAGCCTTTCCAACCTGATCTTCTTCTATGATCAAGTGACCCACCTGGTGGACATGGGGAGGCCTGTGGATGTAGTCTATCTGGACTTCAGCAAGGCCTTTGACACCATCCCCCACAACAAACTGCTGGCTAAGCTGTCAGCTCGTGGCTTGGATGGCATCACTCTGTGCTGGGTTAGGAACTGGCTGGAGGGCCGAGCCCAGAGAGTGGTGGTGAATGGTGCCACATCCAGCTGGTGGCCAGTCACCAGTGGAGTCCCCCAGGGATCAGTACTGGGCCCCGTCCTCTTTAACATCGTCATTGATGATCTGGATGAGGGGATTGAGTCAGTCATCAGCAAATTTGCAGATGACACCAAGTTGGGAGCAGATGTTGGTCAGTTAGAGGGTTGAAGGGCTCTGCAGAGGGACCTCAACTGACTGGACAGATGGGCAGAGTCCTACAGGATAAAAATTAACAAATCCAAGTGCTGGGTGCTGCACTTTGGCCACAATAGAGAAGAGGAGGCTCAAGGGAGATCTTATTGCTGTCTACAACTTCCAGAAGGGAGGTTGTAGCCAGGAAGGGTTTGGTCTCTTCTCTCAGGCAACCAGCACCAGAACAAGAGGACACAGTCTCAAGCTGCACCAGGGGAAGTTTAGGCTCAAAGTGATGAGAAAGTTCTTCACTGAGACAGTCATTAGCCATTGGAATGTGCTGCTCAGGGAGGTGTTGGAGTCTCCATCCCTGGAGGTGTTCAAAAGGGCATTGGACATGGCACTTGGTGCCGTGGTTTAGTCATGAGTTCTGTGGTGACAGGTTGGATTTGAAGATCTTTGAGGTCTCTTCCAACCTGGGTGATTCTGTAATTCTAGGATTTTGTGTATTTTATAGGCTTTGTATTCTTGTATATAGTTGTGAATAGTATTTCCGTTTAAACTTCCCAATCTTATCTAATCCTTTGTTTGAGTGATTTTCTTTTGCCCCTTTGGAAGAGGTAAAAGCAATCTGTCTTGCTCTAAACCATGATAACGTGAAATTACTTAAGTTTTGTGCCTTAAATGGGACTCAGAATAAAGCTAACCCATGATTGGAGAAATTCAGAAAGGAAAGCGGAGTTCTATTTTCCTAAAGCTCCCTTGAGACTGATTCTAAAATTATAGTAACTCTCATGGGATGTGAAACCAAGAAATTTAGAGATCTGTTCAAATGGCTGTATACATAAGACATATGACTGAGAGACTTACTACTAAATCCTTTATTTATATGGTTTTAACTGGAAGTTTTGAGAAGGTTGAGTGTGTTCTATGTGAAACTGGAATGTCATACAACTAATCATGTGCTGTATGATTTCTGAAAATAATGCTTTCCCAAAATTACATGGGGTCACAAGGTATACTGTGTGACAGATGGAGCAATTACATATAAATTGGAAAGAAATTACATCAGCTTAAGCAGTAGTTGATATTCTTTGCAGCCATTAGTAGCTTCAGAAAGAATACCTAAAATGCAAGGATTTGACTATATTACTTGTGTAACATATATTATCTGAATAGAGGAAGATACAGCATAAATTGTAAATGCATCTGGAGTGACTTGAAACCCTGGAAAATCTGTTTCTGAATGAGATTTTTATTCATTATCAAAGGAAAAGTGAGTCAGAGGATCAGCTTACAGTAGGGTGATTTCTTCATTTGTAATAGATGGGTGCTTGGCATCAAGAATAAATCTGGGAATACAAGGCAACTTTACATCCATAGGTAAATTACATTATGTTGTATTTTTTGGTATTTTTTTTAAGTTTATGAGCACATGACTTGGTGTTTCCAGAAGAAAAAATTCTAAAAAGTGGTGCTGATTGAATTAAAATTTAAAACTCTATTGCACATAGAGCTTCTTATGGAGAAAGATGTCTTTATTATGGATATGTTGACTGTCACTAGGCTGGACTGGGTCGTATATACCTACATTATTCTATATCTGTACTATAACATTATATCCTAAAAAAATATAAATAAACTTTTTCTGAAAAGCAAAAATCCTTTACAAAAGAGATTTGACACAGCTCAGTAAAGGATTACACCATGACTTTTTCTCTCAGCAATGAATAGAATTATAAGACAAATGAGGTCACCTGATATTTAGTGTATACATTATGAAGTCACAAGTGTAATCTTCAACAGAACTATGATATCTACAGCACATTTAATATATGTAATTATATAATTTCTTCTTTGACCATTCAAAAAAAAATCTCATTAACATATTGTAATAGTTTTCTTTGGTGCTTTCCATCAACATAAAACTGAAATACAAACCTTGAAACAAAGCTCTCCAGTCAAATCATAGATTGACCAATAAAAATACTTCTGGATTTCAGTGTTGTGCTAGAACACCCCTGCTATGTGCCCTTCTCTCCTCTCTATTGCTGTTTCCAGGATTGTTGTTAAGATTACTGTTTATGTTTCCTGTGCAATGAGTGAACCCTTCTTAGACTGAAGAAGGGCCAATCCTTTAAAACAGTGATAGTGTTTGCTTGATGAATGGGAATCCAAAGCTAAAATTGGCACTTCTGTTATTTTCATGTATATGGGGAATAAAAGTGCCCCAACACTGAATACCTGCAAAAGAATGTATAATTAAACTTGGGAGGAAGGATAGCTTGGAGTAAATTTTTGTTTAAGTTAGAAAACAGAACAACTAGCCAAGGAGATGGCTGAGTATGTTTATTTACTCTTGCTCCCATAATCACAGGCTATGGCATGTATGTATGTGTGTGCCTGTATACACCTCAAAAGTATTTTCAGAAAAAATATTGAGCACAAATTAAAATGTATTATTTACTAAATCTTCTACTAAATGTGTAAGTTATTTATTATGGTAAGTAATGGTTTTCAGTTAATTTCTGGTTATTTTTTCTTTTCTTTCTAAAGACCATAATAAGAACTTTTGGACTGGCATTGACTCAGCTCTGTTTCACCTTTGTTTACAGTTAGCTGTTTTAAATATGGTTTTGCTCATATGGGAAACAATGTTTATTTTTAAGGAGGTCTATATGTTTTGTTTTCATGCATTCATGTTGTGAAAGACTTAATGATAATTTTATTTGCATTGGTTCCATCTAAAATGAAGGTTGTGTCTAATTCTTAATAAATTCTAATGAGGATTAATAAAATGTTAAGTCATTGATGACAGTGACTGAAGGCATTATTTCTTGAAAGCTACAGAATGGAATGAAATTAATTGCATTTATCATGTAGAAACCATAATTTGGTACATTTTTAATATACTTTTTTGTTTATTCTTTTTAATAGCACATTAATTTTGCTTTTGGAGAAATTACTTTTAACTGAAGTACCTGCATTGTCACACAATACAACTTATTTTTCCAAATATTTTCAACTTGTTCTTCTTGACATTTTATGTTTATGTGCAGTTTGCATCTTTTTTTTTCAATTTCAAATGTAACAGATTTTGACATTTTTGTTACATTTTTTTCGTACTAGTGGTTTTTCTTTATTTTTTTTTTTATTTTTGAGAACCTGCTGGTTTTGAAATCTCTTTTTTCCCTTTATTCTCCTCCTTACTATGATCCCAGGAGCCAACACAAAGAAAAGCGCAGATGATATAACCAGTAATGATCGTGGTGAAGATGAAGGTATTTTTTGTTTTGTTTTTTTTTTCCAAAGCTCAACCCTGATGCATGAACATAAACTTTTTAATTTTTATGATGATGATGATAATAATGATAATGATAATGGTAATGATAATAATAATAGCTTTTATTTCAATATTCTTTTTAGTCCCTTATTTGCAGAAACACAACTCAGTGTGCCTTTTTATTTTCTTCTTTAGAAATTACTTTCATTGTTTTTCTTTTTTAAATCCAAATCAGTGTATAGATGACTTCAGTTTCTCTGTGACGTAGGTGTAAAGGTTATTCCTAAATGAGTGAAGTGAGTAACATAAATATTATATTAAACTATATACTTTCCCCCCTCTCTCCTTTCTTAGGTTGAGAAAATGGAATTTAAAAACTTGCATGTGCTCTTTTCCCTCCTACACATTTTGTAAATTCACCTGTTTGAAATTAATGAAAAAACTTACATATATCCTTTCTTTACTTTCCACGGTTTTCCCAGTGCACATACTGTACATTGATACAGTTGCATTGGGCTTATGTTTTTGCTATTTTTATTTACTGTTTTTTTTTTTTCTTTTTCTTTTTTTCCCTCACAGGATGTGGTTTATTTTAGGACACAAAAATAAAGGAAGCTGTTGATGTTGCTTTATTGTTATTTCCTGTAATAAGCCTCTGAAATAGATTAATTCTGACTGACCACTTTCCCTTTGAAATCAATGACACTCTTTTTAACTGACATCTTTCAGAGGTGGATTTCCTTCCATGAAAGGAATTATTAAAGTTCACAATGAAGTACCCAAAAAATGTTTTGCAAGTAAATATTTTTTTTTTCTTGGCTTGGCAGAGCAGAGCTAGTTTGGGATGCACTAAAATAGAAAAATATAATGAAATCTTCCTATATTCTCATCCTTTCATTTAATTAAAGCTACATGAACAGTTTATTTTACTTTATTATTTACCAAATCACAGACCCAAAAAAGTTTCAAGTTAATTGAAAGGATAACAACCTTGGGTAATTTATTAGTCTATTTCTGAAGCAAAGTGTTTCTTAATCCTCTCATGTTTGGCCAATCTGAAGTGTTATTCCATGTCTTCTTTCCTATTTTCTTCTGTCTAACATTGGTTCAAGTAACTTTAAAACATTTCTGCTCTTTTCTCCTTACATAATGAACACATATTGCAGTGAGGCCATTTACCTCCTCTTTTCCTAGGTATTTAACTCAACTGTAGCTACTCTATCCATATATAAAATACTGTCAAAACAATCTCTGGCCTTTGATTCATATTGGTTGCCCTCTGCTGTATCACCTTCATTGCTGACTACACTATTTTTAATAACACAAAAATGATATGCAGAATACTCCAAACTTATTCTGTTATTTTCTGAGTATCACCTTCTTGTTTCTGTGCAACATGCTATTTTTTACAAAATTATGTAATCGTGATTTTCTGTACCAAATTTTGTACTTAAGGTAAAAGATAAGCAATATGCAAAGCTAAAATTGCTTTAAAAAGAAAGATATTGGATTATGAATACATTAGCCTTCAGACCTCTCTAAAAAATTATAAGCTAATTATCAAGGGCATCTACTTTAGATCTAAGTACATAAAGCGTGGAACTCATTTCCTTTATGTTGAAGCTAATCATGTTCCTATTGAAGGGGAAGAGGAAACCTGCCATTGACTTAAGCAGTGAAAAATCCAACACTGAGGTAGAACTATGTAATAAGGAAAGATTAAATATAAGATATCATGACATGACACTTCTGAGAAAGAAGGGAAAGGTAGTTTAGTAATACAAATAATTATGCTCAATAATTGTTGGTTTCATGTTTTGAATGTTATCTGTGCCTTCACAGGAGACAAACATTCATATGCTTTGCTGAAAGTGCAGAAAGTAAAATTTAAAACATCCACTAGGATATGATAGGTTTAATGGCTGCATTTCTCTTATGGTCACAACAACTAAAATGATGTTGTGGCAAAAACCCTTTTGTTCTATGGCTCCAGTACAACACATAAAATAGATGTAAAGTACACACATTTTTTTATATAAAGAAGGCATATTCTACAATAAGCCTTATAATCTGGTGACTGGACAGCTGTACATTGGAGCTTGAACATAAGTCCCTTGCACTCAGATGACTTTTTTTTTTATATTTAGAGTAGTGCATACACATGAGTAAAATACATGTGGGCCATAGGAATATGACCAGTCAAAATTTACGTTTAAATATGCTCAGATTAGTTCCACATACACAAAATGCTATATGTTACCCCCTTTCTGTTCACATTTTCATTATCTTAGAGTATTTCCTAAGAAACCTGAGGAGAGGGAAGAGTTTTGGGAGGCTTTCAAACCCAGGTCCTGTAGCTCTAGGTATTTTCCTTTTTCTTCCTTCTCTTTTCTGCTTTTCAATAATGCCTGTCCATCCCAAAAGAAACCACTCTTTTTCCCTGTTTTTTTTTTTTTTTAATCCTGAATTAAATAGTCTGACATTCTTCCTTCCATTTGTGTTGTGCTATATGATTGAATGAAGTTCCTATTTCACATGCAGATGCACTAAATTACTTGTAAAAGGTGTGTTTATCTAATGTCATCTCACTGAACTGGACCTCTGCTTTTTAAAAGACCCAGTTTACCTATATGAAGGCAGTCAAGAGCCTTTCTGCATATGCAAAAGATCAGCCCTATCATTAAGGAGGATTAATTCAAGGCTGTTCTTTGAGGCTTGTTTACAATGACAAGGAAAAGTACAAAGAAACATCATTTGATTTAAATACAAAAAATCTGGGCCAGGAATTCATGTAAATTCTTTCTTTGTTAACTTCCAAGCCATTTGAAAGAAGGAACAGTTTTCTATGTTTACTTCTATAAGAACAATTTGATATTCTGATACTACCTTTTACTGAACTATTGGAAATATAATTTCAACAAATTATGTCTTAGTGAGGAATAAGAAAATAAGGATCATTATTGTAATTTTATTATTAGATATACAGATACTTATAAATTGAAGAAGATATGTATCAGAATATTCTTTTTAAAAATCCTGTAAGACAAGTTTCTCTAATTTGATTTTTCTCTTCAGCCTTTTAGATGTTTATATTAAAATTAAATTCCTTGTAATATTGAAGGTATTTCAAGTGTTCTGAGAAAATTTCAGGGAAAATAGTGTTTGAAGTAACCAAGAAAAATACTCAAAGTATAAATAATATATTTTTAGCATGATCCTGAACTGTGTAAGCTGGTTCATTAAAGTAGTGGTGGTAACATTGAAAATGTAGGAAATATTTAATATTTTTAGCACTGTTATGAATTGCTAATGCCATATTTACTTATTTGTTATTACTTTATTATGTTCTCCTTACTCAAATTTTTTCAGACATTCATGATCAGAACACCAAGAAACCTGTTATGGTCTACATCCATGGTGGATCTTACATGGAGGGTACTGGCAATATGATTGATGGCAGCATTCTAGCAAGTTATGGAAATGTCATTGTTGTCACTCTCAATTACAGGCTGGGGGTTTTAGGTAAGTGACTTTTCTTCATCATCACTTGCATAGAAATATTTGATTGTTTAATTTATCTACTGATTAATCATAGATCCTTGGGCCAGCTAGGCAGCTGCCTTCACCTTAGAAAAATATGACTGGATATATATAGTAATCTTAGTGATAGTTTATGTTTTGTCATCAGGTGATATTTGCTCTTGGCTCAGTTTCAAAACAGTAATCATAGCAAAAAGGGAAATGTTAATGTTTATCAGTATTTATTATTTTTGTGTGCAAACTGGATTTTAGGACAGAGGATGTATTGGTAATACAGACAAAACAAAACAGGCTATGCTCACCTATGGAATTTATGTTACAGGTAAAGTGAAGTGAAGGGATTTCAAGGAGTTGTGTAAAATTATCTTCCTAAAATCATGAATTGTAATATTGAGATGAATTAATAATACTGTATTTCAAACAACAGGGGCTGCACCTTCTTGACGTTATAAATATTCCTCTGTGAGCATTAGCTTGAGTAACAAAATAACCTTACATCCATGAAAATAAACCAAAAATCTTCCCGGCCTTCTCAGTGATTCCAGCCTCTGGATGCTTGCATGTACCAAATGCAGGGTTCATAATTGAACTTCTACTTTTCTATAAAAAAATTAAAATGTTGCTCACAAGAGCAGACTTTAGAAATAGTTTTTTATCTTAATTAAAAAACCACATAGTTGATATAAGAAAATATGTGTAGTTATAGTCTATATAAAAGAATAGCATATAGACTACTCAAAAGCCTTTTTTTCCATGATTTTGGATACACAAGGTAAGGTGTAGTCACTTTTTTGCGTGCTTATTAATTCAGAATGGCCTTTACAAAGATTTTGATTTTGTTTTTCTTGATAGCAAGGTTGATCTGTATTCTTGGCATGTACTATTTTGGAACACAGGAAATTTCTTTTGCTGAATTATTTATTAACGTGGTTAATGCATACAACAATCTTCTATCTCACTGGAATATGCCAATTTTTTATTTGTCCCCGATTTTGACTTTTTTAAATACAAAAGAGCTTTTCTTCTACTGTAGAGTTGGACTTAAACATAAAGCCAGAAACTAAAAGGAAAAGGTATTTTGGTGTATTTATACATGCAATCTCGGTACTCAGAAACATTCTCCCCCCCAAAAAAAAAAAAGAAAAAAAATTACAACTCTAAGTTATGAACTCAAGACTCTTAAAAACAATCAAACCACAGTTGTTGTTGCCAAAGTGTATACCCAAGAACTTGGTTATAGTTATTTACCTGTAAAAAAGGTTATTTCATGGATCACTTGTTTTTTTTTTTTTTAATTAATATTGTTGAAGGATACAGATGTTTATAAGTACTTTAAAATGTTTTGTTGTCCATCCGCTTCATATGAATCTAAAGGAAAAATTGCAGTATTTGCACTGATGAACTCCTATTTTATGTTTTTATATTGATAACAAACAAGGGAGAAAAAGACAAAATGATGTACTTTTTCTATTGTGGCATTTAGGAAAAATGTCACAATACAAGAGCGTTAATGTAAGAAATTGAAAAGTTTCTTATGAGGATTTTAAATGGATTAAGAAAAATACAGTGTTATATTTGACATTAAATATTGCCTCTTGACAGTACCAAAGTTAACTTTTAAGACACTATGAAATTCATGTTTTCTTACAGAAAGTACATGTTTGCATTAGAAAAGTAGATATTCAGAATATATGTATCACACTTTAAAAAATCAGAGGAATTTTGTGGGATTTTTGTGAGAGTATTTCTGGTTTTAATTCCTAAGTGAAATGTAAATGTGATCCATGAGAATTCATTAGGTTCTGCCTAGACGTTGGAAGATATTAGGTGAATTCCATGTATTTTTCATTTGCTTCAGAAGTAAAAAAAAAAAAAATAATGAAAGAGAATACACACATTTCTTCAGGTAAACAACCATACGGAAAATAAACATGATTGTTCCTAAAAGTTAAAAAAGTAGTATAATTATTCTGGCATACTATTTGAAGATTAACAATATTTGGGGTATATTTTTTCAAGTCTGGATTGCCTTCCTTTTGAAAAAATTTTTGTAGATCTGGTATGTTCCATTTACATTTGATTTATAAGTTTATATATAAGAGAACAGATAAAAGCTTGATTTTAATGCTACAGATGTGTTAATCTATCAGTATTATCAGACCCTGTGATGGAGGAGTACTAGTTGAATTCATTACAATGATGAGTTAATGTGGACTCTGTGTGTGTGTGTATATATATATATATTTCCTTCCTCTGGAAAATTATCACTTTAATAGACCTGAATACTGGATGTTAGCTATAAATGTTAATTTTGTTCTTAAGGCACATTCAATTGTTTTCCCTTTGGTTTATATTTGTGTCATTAACAGCAGTAGACAGAAAATCTGTTAGGACTGCATAGATAATCACTGGATAATATTAGCCAGACAAATCATAGAATAGTTTGAGTTTAAAAGTCATCCAATCCAACACCCATGGCATGAGAAGCGACATCACCAGGTTGATCAAAGCTCTATCCAATCTGACCTTGAATGCTTTCAGTTATGGGGCATGCAAAACTTCTCTGGGCAACCTGAGAATATGAACAATTTCTTCCTTTTATCCAGTCTTAATCTACTCTTTTTCATTTTAAAACCACTGCTCCTTATCCTGTCACTACAGGCCTTGCTAAAAAGTTTCTCTCCAAGCCCAAATGAAGTCTCCTCAGAGCCTTCTCCAAGATTAACAACTAGTCTAGCCTAGCCTTTCATCCTAATAACAGTGTTCCAGCCTTCTATTCATTTTCATGACCATCCACTGGACCCAGTCCAACACATCCATGTCTTTCTTGTACTGAGGATCCCAGAACTGGATGCAGAACTCACAGATGAGGTCCTACAGGACTGGAGTAGAGTGGGAGGACCACTTCCTTTGACCTGTTGACCACACTTCTTTTGGTACAGCCCAGGATGTGATTTGTTTTCTAGGTTGCAAGTGCACATTGACAGTTGTGGTGGTTTGAGCCTTAGCTAGGAGTTAAAAGCTCAGATGGGGGCAAGGCTGAGAATCTCTCCCCCACTCCCCCTTCCTCCCTCCCAACAGAGAGGGGAGAAAAGGAAGGAGCAAATCCACCAAAAAATAATTTGGAGTCCGCTTGGAAGTACAGAGGTAAAGAGTTGTCTTTAAACAATATATATATACAAAACAATAACAGGAAAGGTTCACAAGGGCAAGAAACAAGGATGGATAGGAGTGGGACCGAAAAAAAAGAGAATAATACAAACCCAGTCTTTCTCTGAGGAGGCGCGGAGGAAGCAGGGAGAAGGATCAGGTCCAACCACATGGCAGAGGAGCAGGAGGGCAGCTGCAGTAGCTCTCATCCAGCAGAGGCAGGAGCCAAAAGGAGAGCCAACAGCTACGATGTCCTGCTTTTTATACCCCAGCTGGGCAGGGAGGGGGGAATGGAACAGACTCAGCTTCCCAGGGGAAAATGCCCTGCAGGGAGGGTAAAGTACCCGCAAGCCCTCCACCCTGCTTTGGTTTTTTTGTTTTCAGAAAAGGACGTTAACCCACCACAACAGCTCATGTCTAGTTCTTTCATCTACCACTATCCCCAAGGTCTTCTCTGCAGATCTGCTCATAATTCATCCATCCCTCAAACTATATTGATATTGGGAATTGTCCCAAAGCAGGTACAGGGACCTGTTGTTGTCATTATTGAACTTCTCAAGGCTGTCATCCTTTCTCTCTAGCATATGACTCACATTTGTGGTGTCCACAGACTTGCTGAGGATGCATTCAATCCCACTATGTCATTAATGAAGATACTAAATAGTATTGGATCCAGTGTGGGCCTTTAAGGAACACCACTGGTTTCAGGCTGCTACTTGGACATTGAACCATTAAATGTAACTCTTGAGAACATGGGTATTCATCCAGTTCCTTATTTATCCAACAATCCAACTATCAAAGTTGTATCTCTCCAATTTAGTGACAAGAATTTTATATGGGACTGTATCAAAAGCATTTAAAATGTTGAGGTGGCTAATATCAGTTGTTCTTTCCTTGTCTACTGATGCAGTCACTTCAGAGTAGACCACCAGATTAGCCAGGCTAATCTGCTGCTGGTGAAGCAATGTTGCTGTCTCTAATGACCTCTGTCTTCCATATGTCTCAATATAACTTCCATGGGGATCTGTTCTATGATCGTACTGGGCATCAAGGTAAAGGTGAGTGGTCAGTAGTTCCAAGGATCCTCATTATCCTTTTAAAAATGGGTGTGATATCTCTTCAGTCTCTTGGAACTTCCTCTGACTCTGTGACTTTTCAAACAGGATGGCAAGTGGTTTAATGACTAAGTCCACTATTGCACTCAAGATCCTGGGTCTTACTGGGTCCCATAGAACTATGTATGGTCAGGTTCCTCAAGTGGTGTCAGACTTGCTCTTCTTCTACAGTGGGTCTCTGTTCCCACAGTCCTTGCCTTGAGGTTCAGGGATCTGACAGGTGTAGGAAGAGAGACTACTAGTGAAAACTGAGGGGAAAATACTTGTTGAGCACCTCAAACTTTTTCATGCTGGTGTTCACTAGTCCTTCTGTCTTTTTTATTGGGAGGAGTATATCTTCATTTTCTGAGCAATGTACCTGTTAGAAGCCCTTCTTATTCACAGAATCACAGAGTCAATCAAGTTGGAAGATACCTCCAAGATCATCAAGCCCAACCAATCACCCAACACTAACTAGTAGTCTAGACCAAGGCCTAAGTCATCCAGCCCTTTCTTAAACACCTCCAGAGATGTTGACCCCACCACCTCTCTGGGCAGCCCATTCCAATGGGCTATCACTCTTTCTGTTAAGAACTTCTTTCTGAGATCAAGCCTAAACTTCCCCCTGCACATCTTGAGACTTCTTCACATTTCTTGTGAAATTCAGTGCTAAGTGTACCTTAGCTTTTCTGATCCCATCTCTACACAGCCAGGCAGTATCCTTATGTTCTTTTCCAAATACGTGCCCCTGATTCCACTGTCTGTACATTTCCTTCTCACACTTTAGTCTGACCAGAAGATCCTTGCTAAGACATGCCAGTCTCCTGCCTCATTCAGTCTCTTACACATAGGAATCAAGAGCTCTTGCACTCTTAAAAAAATGAAACATAAAGAGCTGCCAGCTCTGTTCTTCTCCTTTATTCCTGAAGAGAGTTTCCTAGAGGCTGTCATTTACTAATTCCTTAACAACTGAAAGCTTGCTCTCCTAAAATTTAGAGTTCTGACTCTACTCTTCACCTGGCCCTGATCCCTCTAACTTGTGATTTCCACCAGGGCATGATCACTGTAGGTCAGGCTGCCACCAGTCCTTTTTTTTCTTTTCTTTTCTAATGACCACATCTGTGTCGACAAGCAATGGATCTAGTTATGCTTCTCTGGTTGGGTCATCTTTCACCTGGATTAAGAAAGTATCCTTGATCTACTCTAAGAGTTTTCTTAATAGCTTGCTGTGCTATTTTTCCAGCAGATTTCAGTGACTGAAACTCCCTATCAGGATCACAGCCTATGAGTATGATGTTTCCATTAGTTGAAATAAGAACACTTCATCAACATCTTCCCCTTCATAGGGTGGCCTACAGTAAACATCAGCCACAAACCTTCCTTTATTGGCTTGCTCCAAGTTGACACTGTCTATATTTACACAGTCTGTACGCAGAGCTTCTTGGTGGCTGGCATGGTAATATGCATCTTCCTATGGTTTGAGCCATAGGCTGAAGATGATGTCCCACTCCCACCCACCCCCCTAGGGAGACCTCTCTCCTGTTGCCTGGTACCTCCCGCCTCACCAGCCACATTATACTGGATGCCCTGAAACCCCTCAGACATCCACCGGGGATCTGACAGCCTTCAAACTGTTCTCAGCAGGATGCAACTGCTACTGCTGCTGGTGATGATATTCCTAGCATCAGCTTCTTGAAGTTTAAACTGCAGGAGCAAATCCCAGTTTTAGATCCTGGGGATAAATTAATAATGGTTGCTATATATGTTTAAGAAAAGCTGGATTTTGCAAATGCATCTTCATAAATGAGGGAAAATGAAGATTGTTAGGGACCACTTACTTTACATGACTATTGTTCACTGAATTTGACCTCAAGAAATACAGCCATTGGATATTTGTCAAGATAGAATATAAATTATAGAATATAAACTATATATGTGTTTCTTTTACTGCTTTCTGGTATAATTTTAATTATATTTAATAGACTCCATGACCATCTTATAACTTAGTAAAAGTCCTATGATTTGAAATGTTCTGGTTTTAACACACATACTGCACCCACTTAATTTTAAAACCAGGTTTTAGCAGACACTATAAAGGTAAAGATTCTCCACCATCTGTAGGTGGAAGTCCAGTTACCTGTTGACTGATTGCCTATTGACTGTAATTGAGATACTGAAAATTCTAAACTCAAGTTGTATTTCGTTTGGATGAGAAGGAGTTAGAATAGAATAGAATAGAATAGAATAGAATAGAATAGAATAGAATAGAATAGAATAGAATAGAATAGAATAGAATAGAATAGAATAAACCAGGTTGGAAGAGACCTTCAAGATCATCATGTCCGACCTATCATCCAACACCACCTAATCAACTAAACCATGCAACCAAGCATCCTGTCAAGCCTCACCCTGAACACCCCCAGCGACGGCGACCCCACCATCTCCTCAGGCGGCCCATACCAATGGGCAATCACTCTCTCTGTGTAAAACTTCCTCCTAACCTCCAGCCTAAACCTCCCCTGACGCAGCCTGAGATTGTGCCCTCTGGTACTGGTTCTGGTACTGGTTGCCTGGGAGAGGAGACCAACCTCTGTCTCTCTACAACCTCCCTTCAGGTAGTTGTAGAGAGCAATAAGGTCACCCCTGAGTCTCCTCTCCAGGCTCAGCAACCCCAGCTCCCTCAGTCTCTCCTCATAGGGCTTGTGCTCCAAGACCCTCACCAACCTTGTTGCCCTTCTCTGGACTCGTTCCAGCAAGTCAGCATCCTTCTTAAACTGAGGGGCCCAGAACTGGACACAGTACTCGAGGTGCGGCCTAACCAGTGCAGTGTACAGGGGCAGAATGACCTCCCTGCTCCTGCTGACCACACTGTTCCTGATGCAGGCCAGGATGCCATTGGCCCTTCTGTCTGCCTGGGCACACTGCAGCCTCATGTTCAGCCTACCATCAACCAGCATCCCCAGGTCCCTTTCCACCTGACTGCTCTCCAGCCACTCTGACCCCAGCCTGTAGCTCTGCATGGGGTTGTTGTGGCCAATGTGCAGAACCCGGCACTTGGATGTGTTCAATCTCATGCTGCTGGACTCTGCCCATCTGTCCAGCCTGTCGAGGTCCCTCTGCAGAGCCTCTCTACCATCCAGCAGATCAACTCCTGCCCCCAGCTTGGTGTCATCAGCAAATTTACTGATGATGGACTCGATGCCCCCATCCAGATCATCAATGAAGATGTTAAAGAGGATGGGGCCCAGCACTGATCCCTGGGGCACACCACTAGTGACTGGCCGCCAGCTGGATGTGGCACCATTCACCACCACTCTCTGGGCTCGGCCCTCCAGCCAGTTCCTAACCCATCGCAGTGTGGTCCCATCCAATCCATGGGCTGACAGCTTGGCCAGGAGTCTGCCATAGGGGATGGTGTCAAAGGCCTTGCTGAAGTCCAGATAGACTACATCCACAGCCCGCCCCACATCCACCTGTCGGGTCACCTGATCATAGAAGGAGATCAGGTTGGTCAGGCAGTACCTGCCCTTCCTAAATCCATGCTGGCTGGGCCTGATCCCTTGGCCATCCTCTAAGTGCTGTGTGACTGCACTCAAGATGACCTGTTCCATAATCTTGCCTGGCACTGAGGTCAGGCTGACAGGTCTATAATTCCCTGGCTCATCCAACCAGCCCTTCTTGTGGATGGGCACCACTTTGGCCAGCTTCCAGTCCTCTGGGACCTCTCCAGTGAGCCAGGACTGCTGAAAAATGATGGAGAGTGGCCTGGCCAGCTCTCTCCCATCTGGTCCCATGGATTTGTGGGGATCCAAGTGGCTAAGCAGATCACCAACTACCCCATTCTGGAACAGAGGAAGACTATGCTGTTCCCTGACTCCTTCTGCCAGCTCTGCAGGCCAGCTGTCTGGAAGACATTCTGTCCTGCTAGAAAAAAATTGAGGCAAAGAAGTTGTTAAGTAACTCTGCCTTCTCCTTATCCTTTGTTACAACGTTCCCCTCCGTGTCCACCAAGGAGTGGAGGTTGTCCTTGCCTTTCCTCTTGCTATTAATGTATTTATAGAAGGACTTTTTGTTGTCCTTCACAGCAGAGGCCAGTCTAAGCTCCAAAAGTTAGTTCTTTATATAGCTGTGTTCTGCAGCGGTAGCTGGAAGGGCATTGAAAACACACCAGTATTTTGGTTACTGCCGAGCAGTGCTCATGCAGCAGCAAGGTTCTGCTTTTCCAACATTTCCAACATTCCAACATTCCACACACCCCCAACAGAAGGCTGAGGGATGGGCAAGATCTTTGGAAGGGACATGGCCAGGCCAGCTGACCCAAACTGAACAGAGGCATTCCATACCATATGATGTTGTCTTAGATATAAAAGCTAAGAGAAAGAAGGAAGTGTGGGGGCATTCACTGATGGTGTTTGTCCCTCCAGAGCAACTGCTACATGTATTGAAGCCCTGCTTCCCAGGCAGTGGCCAGACAGGATATAGAGAAAAGCACCTCCATCTCTCTTTTTTTCTTGCATCTGGCTAAAATATCAGCATTTACATCATGGGATGAACATCATTTATTATCATTTATTTGTAACTCCAGAATACATAAAACCCACATTTCCTCTCTGTCTTGAAAGACTGCAGAGCTTCTCTGGGAATAAATATGACACCTCTATCTCTCTCTGTTCAAGTAGCACCATGGCAAAACAGCAGACACCTGGGCCCAAGACTTTCCAACTTTTTTGCTATCCCTCTCTGTCCTTTGAATAAAGTCCTTCTGAAATTATTCTTGCTGAAATTTCTACACACCCCCCCAAAGTATGCATGAAACAATAATTAGGGTTATTGATGTTATTTAGAAGTCTATAATTTCCCTTTAAGTCTGCATTTATCAAAACATATTTCATAGATAGGATAGTTTCAGTACAATAAAACAGAAAGATTTCTCTTTTCCTTATTGGCATGGGTGCAATTCAGAAAGTGCAGTGCTGCAGCATTTAATTTCTCCTGCACTTTAGGATTTGGGAGAATCACACCTTTGCCCAGCTCAGCAATTTTTGTTCCTACACCATGATGATAAATGAAGACCCCACCATGATGAAGACACAACTGCAGCTAGAGGAAACTCTTAACTTGTCCCAGTGCAAGGCAGTACTACCATATCACAGTATCACAGTATAACTAAGGTTGGAAGAGACCCCAAGGATCATCGAGTCCAACCTGTCTCCACAGACCTCATGACTAGACCATGGCACCAAGTGCCACGTCCAATCTCCTCTTGAACACCTCCAGGGACGGTGACTCCACCACCTCCCTGGGCAGCCCATTCCAATGACGAAGGATTCGTTCAGTGAAGAATTTTCTCCTCACTTCGAGTCTAAACCTCCCCTGGCGCAGCTTGACACTGTGTTCCCTTGTTCTGGTGCTGGTTGCCTGGGAGAAGAGACCAAACCCTTCCTGGCTACAACCACCTTTCAGGTAGCTGTGGAGGGCAATGAGGTCACCCCTGAGCCTTCTCTTCTCCAGGCTAAACAATCCCAGCTCCCTCAGCCTCTCCTCAAAGGGCTTGTGCTCAAGGCCTCTCCCCAGCCTTGTTGCCCTTCTCTGGACACATTCAAGTGTCTCAATGTCCTTCTTAAACTGAGGGACCCAGAACTGGACACAGTACTCAAGGTGTGGCCTAACCAATGCAGAGTACAGGGGCACAATGACCTCCCTGCTCCTGCTGGCCACACTATTCCTAATACAGGCCAGGATGCCATTGGCCCTCTTGGCCACCTGGGCACACTGCTGGTTCATATTTAGGCGGCTGTCAATCAGCACCCCCCAGGTCCCTCTCTGTTTGGGAGCTCTCCAGCCACTCTGACCCCAGCCTGTAGCTCTGCATGGGGTTGCCGTGGCCAAAGCGCAGCACTTGGACTTGTTGAATGCCATGCCATTGGACTCCGCCCATCTGTGCAGTCAATCGAGGTCCCTCTGCAGAGCCTTTCTACCCTCTAACTGACCAACATCTGTTCCCAACTTGGTGTCATCTGCAAACTTGCTGATGACTGACTCAACCCCCTCATCCAGATCATCAATGAAGACGATAAATACAATACTGTAATACACAGAAGTACTAAAAATCTTCACAATCCCACCTCATGCTTTGAGCATTGTGTAGGGTAGTATTTTTTATAATAAGTTTGGGTTATTCAGCAGTTGAGTTGGATTTTCAAAATTCCCAAACTATTTAGGAAATTATATTACTGAAATAATGGAAATTCAGCAAAGTAGAAGAAATAGGCAAAATAGATGTCCAAATTAAAAAATGTTCTTACATTGCAGAAAATGGGATTGTTTAAATGGCTTGTTAAATGGGTTGTTAAATTACTTTTATTCAGTTAAATTCAGTCATGATGTTACACACTCAGAAGAAGAAGATCTTAGGCAATCTTAAAAAAAAAAGTTATTATATACAAATATTAATTTAGTGTTCTTGTGTGAGCTATTAAAGGCAAAACCAGAGATAAATTCTGCAAATATGAACCAGGTATTTTTCAGGCCAGAGTTAGATAAATCACTTACAGCAGTAAATGGGATGCACTCAGAGTTCAGAGTTGTAAAATTGACTTAGTATTTCTGACATTACTTACATTGTAACATTTTCTTCCTTACAGAATTCCAAGTCATGCAGATAAGAATAGCCTATTTTTTATCTACCTCCCTTCCTGGTAACAAGCAGGAAAGGATGGACTTCATTTTAGTAGAAATTATATCTACATGCAATTGTAGCTCTATAAGTGATCATATTAGGCAGTTCAGTTTACAAGGAGGCTCAGTACTTCTGAAAGTTTTTGAGAGCTTTAACTTTCTTTACTTCACTGAGTACCTGGTTTGCAAATTAAAACACCAATGCAGTGAAACAATGTGTGTTTGAAAATGTTTAGGTTTTGACTGACCATTTTAAGTCCCTTCCAGTGGAACTCTACTCCTATTCTATTCTATTCTATTCTATTCTATTCTATTCTATTCTATTCTATGTAATTAAGTAGTATATGACCTCATAAGTCAAATTATTTCATAATGGCAATGTACAGTATTCTTCAGTAAGTAAAAT
The DNA here is from genome assembly GCF_014839835.1 of Dryobates pubescens. Classification (NCBI taxonomy): domain Eukaryota; kingdom Metazoa; phylum Chordata; class Aves; order Piciformes; family Picidae; genus Dryobates; species Dryobates pubescens. The sequence goes on from NC_071621.1 coordinate 2,256,571, forward strand.
TTCATCTTTGCTAGTATAATTGTTGTACAGAGTAACTCTGCATTTTAAATTAAAAAATGTACATATGTGTTCCCTCATTGCCTCCAGACTGTTCTACTCTCCTCCAGTGCATGTGATTCCATTAGTACAGGAGACTGAAAAGTAACCTGATAGAAAAGGCCAGAGGAAAATTAACACACATGGGAATGACCCAGGAATTGTAGTGTACTAAGTAACTCACAGTCTCATGATTACACAAGAAAGGAGGTTTATTTAAGCTCAATTTACCTTTTAGGACTGCTTGTCTCACTTAGGACTGCGTAGTCTCACTTACACCTCTAAGGTTCATGCAGAAGATTTCCTGGATGATTTGGTCCCTGGTCTGTCTTCTTACATGACCAATAACTGTGTCAGTTAATGTCAATTGTAGCAGATTTTCTAATTCAGTGGAATTCCAAAATTCCCAGCAATGTCACATAAGTGTTGATTCCATTGCTACAACATGTTTTTGTAGATACCAAATTGTTTGCTTGTGGTTTGGGTTTGGTTGGTTGGCTTGTTGTTGTTTGTTTGTTTTTAATCTTGTCTTTTTCTTTTTTTTTTTCTTTTTTCTTGTTTGAAATGTATTGTTAAGTTACAGAAATTGTATTTGTGTCAGTGCCACTGATAAACTCTATCCAGGGAGGTTGTTAAATCTTCATCCCTAGATGTTATTAAAAGACACATAGGTGTGGTAGTAAGAAACATTGTTTAGCACCAGAATTTGCAGATTTAAATGATGGTTGGACTCTATAATCTTAAAGGTCTTTTCCAAACAAAACAATTCTACAATTCTATATAATTGTCTACTCAGGGGCAACTATAAGCATCCTTGAAATACGATTATCAGACGTGCAATTTAGCAAGAATCTTTCGACAAATAGTTTTGCTTCTTACCTAAATGTTGCATAATCTGCTTCTTCAAGCCTTGGTGGATTGATCCAGATGACTAAAATGACAACCTGATCTAGTTGAAGATGCCTGTCTACTGCAGAGTGCATCACGCTAGATGACCTTTGGAGGTCCATTCCAACCCAGACCATTCTATGATTCTATGAAAGCATGCTCTCAGATATTTATAGTAGCCTATTGTCGTGGATTGAGTTGAATCTGCTGCTGTTATTCATACCATGCTGCAGTCATGCCAGCTTCAAAAATGAAAGTGCTAACTGGAGCAAGGTATTATGGGGCAACATGGGAGGCTTCCTCTTCCAGTTGCTCCTTCTGGGTTTTCTGCTGTTTTGGTTGGTTGGGAATTTTTTGTTTGGTTTTGTTTTGTTTTCCCCTCCCTGTATTTCACTGTGCTTCTTCTGCAAATAGGTTGAGCTAAGGTAAACATGCATTGTATGATCAGATTAATGGGATTATTAGCTAAGGTAATTATGCATTGTGATCCTGATATGTTATATTAAACTCTTATCTCTTTATCTCTGCCCTGAGCTGTGTATGTTACTCTTTCCCTCACTTTTGTGTTGGGGGAGCAGGCTGGTTAGCCCTTGCACTAAACAGTTACACCTGTATACTCAAACAGGACAAAATGTTACAAGACCATGTAAGGGAAGTAAAAAGATCAAATTTTTTTGATAATTCATTGAGTTTTGGTAATTCACTAAGTAAGCTGATACATGTTCATCTCTCTGAGCATACTTATTTTCTTTAAGAACATTTTGTGGTAACTAAGATTTATGATACATTATTTTAACAAGTTTAATAAAATCATAGAATCATAGAATGGTAGTGGTTGGAAGGAACCCCTGGAGATCATCTAGACCAACACCTCTGCCAAAGCAGGATCACCTAGGGCAGGCCACACCACAGTGCATCCAGGTGAGTTTTGAAAGTCTCCAGAAAAGGAGAGTCCACCACCTCTCTGGCAGTGCTCCAGTGCTCCATCATCCTCACAGAAAATAAGTTTTTCCTCATGCTGAACTAGAACTCCTTGTGTTCCCATATGTATCTTTTGCCCCTTGTCCTATCACAGGGCACCACTGAAGAGAGACCCCTGCCCTTCAGTTATTTATAAACATTAATAAGATCCCCTCTCAGTCTTCTCCAGTTTGTCCCTACTGTATGTGAAAGAACTAGAATTGTGGTTTTTGCAATTACATACTTAGGACAGGATTTGGGCAATGTAAGAAGAGTGTCCTAATTTGATAAAGCATATTCAGAAATTGAGTAATGAATAGATGCTCTGTCTCTTTTTGAGACAACTTTTTGTACAGATGTTCAAATGTAGGTAGAGTATCTGAACTTCAAACAGGCAACTGTAAGGACCCCTGTCTTCATAATAAATATGTGAAGGAAAATAAATCAGATTTGAGGCTTTAAAAAGTCTTGTCTCATTCACTAACTACTTACAAGGGAGAATCAAATGCACAAGTGTTGCATGTACTGATATAAATGTATGTTATGCACAGTTTTGAAATTGAGATAAAGTAATTTAGAGTCTTAAAAATTAAAAAGGTATTATTAAAAAGCATTTGGTGGGCTTGCCTGTGAAAATAAGCTACAGTGAAAATACTAAATATAGCTGTATTGTAAATATAACTCAAATCTCTTATAATTAATTTGAAACTCACATTTAGACACATTTTTTGGGAGTTATATTTTTATGCAATTGAAGACTTAATTTGATAAGATTTCTGAAAATGATAAAATGTATATATATATAATGAATTATTGTCACAGTGACTGATGGTCGAAATTCTATTTTCATTATATATCTTAGCTCTAAGATGATTTTTTGTGTAATCTGCATAAATTTTCTGAAGATTCCATAGTTAATCACTCCATACAAAAGATGGGTTTTTATAAAGTATGAAGGACATTTTTTTCCTAAATCTTACATAATGTTGAATTTGTATTCCCTATTTTTTTGTTTGATATTTTGAATTCCTAATGTCATTATTGATACTTTAAAATATTTATACTAATCAGTGACTTATTGGCACTAAATGTTAACGTTCTATGAGGTAGTTCTAATTTACTTAGTTTACAATTTATTATTGCAATACATGTGGAAGCATGGCAGTTCTCACTTGAACATTCTGACAAGATCCAGGTAAGTGTGACAATATTATTAACTGAAATGTAGAAATAGAATTGTGACAATTTTTTTCATAGTATGTATTAATTAATACATGTTTTTCCTCTATAATAACACTGAAGAATGTAATTTATTTTTCAAATGCCATGCTTATAGATGATGCCTAAAAGTTTACAAGAAGGGAACAAAGTTAGAGTCAAACTCTGTCCTTGCATATGCTTAAAAAGCAGGCTGAATGAATTAAAAGTTTGGCATACAGCCTGGCACATATTAGTTTTTTATATTCAACTCATGTATGTAGTATTACTATTACAAAATTCAGAAATTAACAACAGTGATAATCTGCTGCAAACCTGAAAGTATTGCCTCACTCCCTCATAAGGAGAAAAGAAGTGATAAAAGTAGTGTTACAAACTATTGAAATAATCTGAGATTAAGCAACTGTCACTATAAAATGATGGTTGGTGAAAAAAGGAAGCAATTTAAAAGTTCAAATGAAATTCCAATTTCCTTCAAATGAAATTCCAATTTCCTTCAACAACTAGTAGTCTGTAGTAAAACCCAACCACCAAACCTCTTTCTATAAAACCTTCTATTTAATCTTTGTTATAGGTAAATATATTTAAATCTGGAATTACAATTGTTCTTCTCACAATGACATAATTTCAGCATAAATTCTAAGGGGAGAAAATGAAAGTTACTGGTTGCTCACATTTCCAAGGATGTTACTGGCCTGTTCTGCAGTTTCTGTCAAAAAGAATCATTTAGGTTGGAAAAGACCTTTAAGATCATCAAGTCCAAAGAAATGTATGACTTAATAAATTATCCTGTTGACTTTTTTTCACACTTACCTAAGCCTGTGATGGCCAATAGGCATTTGTGAAGAACAGGTTGTCATTGGAATTAAAACTTTGTGACAACACTATTGTTTTTTCTTGCTTTCCCTTATATATACAACTAATATTCCTTTTGGCAGGAGTTATCCTGATTAAGGACTTCAATTTGGAGAATTCTAAAAGAGGTTGGAAGCCACAACACAGGACAGAATGGAATGCATACTATAAATCATGTAAAGCTGAGCTTGCATTTGAAAGCGACAAGTTGCTCTTAGCAGCTTGTATGAAAGCCCATGAAAGCTACACAATCTAACCATCCCTTGGAAATGAGCCTGCTAGTAAAAGCAGAATGTCAAAAATGTGCATGAGGTAATGTCAGTATGCTGCTCATGAAGAGGCAGGGCCACACTGTGAAATAGTTTGTAGAGCTAAAGTTCCACCAGCCAACGAGATGTTGTCCTGGAAGGATAGCACAAAAGAAATGCATTTTTTTCCTGAATTATTTTAGACCTCCATGTCATTCCTTGCAGTCAGACAGTCTGGCACTGATGGATCAAAATACCTTAGCTGCCTTACCAGTATTCTGTCAAGTCTCAGTTCGTTTGTAATAGCCATTATATGAATATATGTCTAAAAATAGGCTTCCTGTGTGATTTTGGATCTTCCATTTCAGAACAGACAATGATATTTTTTCTTCAATAGATACAAAAAGCCTGCATAAGAGATCTAAAGTTGAAAAATTCATGCTTTTCTGGTGATGAATATTAAGTGCATTCTTTAATAGACCTCTGCAGGTAAAGTTTACAGCTGAGACAGACCATCGGTTTTCATCTTTTCAATTCTGCTTTCTAGCTGAAAATAATTACTTCCAAGTAGGGAATTAAAAGAATGTGTTCTTTTGTCATTTCGTGGTGCTAGGTCTCCTTCAACAGCACTGGTTCATTTAGAGCATACATCTATTAGGAGAATATATACCACCACGTCTCTGGGCAGCTTGTTCCAGTGCTCCATCATCCTCACAGAAAATAAGTTTTCCCTGATGCTGAACTGGAACTCCTTGTGTTCCCGTATGTATCTTCTGCCCCTTGTTGTATCACAGGGCACCACTGAAGAGAGACCCCTGCCCTTCAGATATTTATAAACATTAATAAGATCCCCTCTCAGTCTTCTCCAGTTTGTCCCTACTGCATGTGACAGAACTAGAATTTTGGTTTTTGCAATTACATACTTATGACAAGATTTGGGCAATGTGAGTGTCCTAATTTGATAAAGCATCTTCAGAAATTATGAGTAATGAATAGATACTCTGTCTCTTTTTGAGACAACTTTTTGTACAGATGTTCAAATGTAGGTAGAGTATCTGAACCTTGAACTAACATTTTGGCTTGAGAGCTGACCAGGACTGGCATTTGGGACTGCTCCGCTTGAATCGTGAGCTTTCTGCTTGGCTTTTTGCTTTCTTTTCAGGGCTTTGTGGGCCAGGAGGACTCCTAGTTGGCAGGGAGGTCCGGCAGGATCGTGCTCTCGTGAGCCTGCTCACGATCGGGAGCCTGCCGTCAGTTGCGGGAGGTTTAAATCACACCCGGGCTGGATGCGCGATGCCATTTTGGTTCGAGAGCCTTTTGGCTGCATGCATTAAAAAAAAAAAAAAAAAAATTTAAATCAAACATTGAACCATGTTTGTCACTCGGACGAAGGCTAGAAAAACAGCATCTACCCAGAGAGTTGCTGCATCAGCATACCCGAGTCCAGGCTGCCAGCTGCAGCGCATGATTCAGCCTGGCACTTGGAATAGAAGGGGAAGGAGAGAACACCTGTGTCAGGTGTGACCAGGTGAACTTTCTCCTCAGTCTGGTGGCAGAGCTGAAGGATGAAGAGGCCAAGCTGAAGGAAGAGGTATCTAGGCTGAGGTCAATAAGGGAAAGTGAAAGGGAGTTAGATATGTGGGAGCAAGCTCTGCAGATCTCCCCTGCTGAGGGAAGGGTGCCTGGAAATGGGGAGGGGTGGATAAAGGTCCCTTCCAGGGGTGGCAAGGGAAATCCATCCTGGCCCTGTCCTCCTCTTCCACTGCCCTTTCATAATAAGTATGAGGCCCTGCAGGCTGAGGGCAGTAGGGATGTGAGGGCTGAGGAGCAGCCATCTGGAGTGGAGCTTAAGGCCAAGTGGTCCCCACCAACTGTAACGACCAGCTCCACAAAGAAAAGGAGAAGGGTTATAGTTGTTGGGGACTCTCTCCTGGGGGGTACTGAGGGACCCATAGGTCATCCCGACCCATCCCACAGGAAGGTCTGCTCCCTACCCGGGGCGTGGGTTAGGGACATCGCAAGGAGACTCCCAAAGTTAATCCAGTCCTCTGACTATTACCCTCTGCTGGTAATACAAGCTGGGAGTGATGAAATTGACAAGAAGGGCACCAGGGTGATTAAAAAGGAGTTCAAGGCCCTTGGACAGCTGACTGATGGGGCAGGAGCTCAAGTGGTGTTCTGCTCAGTTCCCTCAGTGGCAGGGGAGTACACTGAGAGGAACAGGAGAACCCACACCATCAACAAGTGGCTCAGGGGATGGTGCCAGCAGTGGAATTTTGGTTTCTTCGATCATGGGGCAACTCTTACTGCACCCTACTTGCTGGGTCCTGATGGGGTGCAATTATTTAGAAAGGGTAAGAGAGTCCTAGCACTAGAGTTGCCAGGGCTCATTAAGAGGGCTTTAAACTAGGTGTGAAGGGGGTGGGTGAGGAAATCAGTCTTTCTGAAGAGGAAAGAGTGGGGCACAAATTAGGGTCAATTGAGAAGTTGAGAGCCCAGCTGCAGTGCATGTACACCAATGCACGCAGCATGGGCAATAAGAAAGATGAGTTGGAAGACCTGGTCCACCAGGCTGACTATGATATAGTCGCCATCTCAGAAACATGGTGGCATAAAATGCACAATTGGAGTGCTACACTGGGAGGTTACAGGCTCTATAGAAGAGACAGGCAAGGGAGAAGAGGAGGAGGGGTGGCTCTGAGTCACTCTCTGCCACAGAACTTGATGTGGAAAATGAGGGGATTGAGAGCCTGTGGGTTAAAATCAGAGGGCAGCCCAACAAATCTGACATTCTGGTTGGAGTCTGTTATAGACCACCCAACCAGGATGAGGAGGCTGATGAATTATTCTACAAACAACTGGAGGCTGTCTCAAGATCATCAGATCTTGTCCTTGTGGGTGACTTTAACCTGCCAGATATCTGCTGGGAACTTAATTCAGCAGAGAGGAGGTAGTCCAGAAGATTCCTGGAGCGAATGGAGGACAACTTCCTGCTGCAGCTGTTAAGTGACCCTACAAGGGGTCAGGTCTGCTTGACCTGCTGTTCTCCAATAGGGAAGGGCTGGTGGGAGATGTGATCGTAGGAGGCTGCCCAGGGTGCAGTGACCACGAGATAGTGAAGTTTTCAATATGCAGGCAGATAGGGAGGAGCACCTACAGAACCTTCACCTTGGACTGCCGGAGGGCAAACTTCAGCCTGTTTAAGAAACTTCTTCGGAAAGTTCCCTGGGTAGCAGCCCTCAAGAACTGAGGGGTCCAGGATGGTTGGAGCTACTTCAAACAGGAGCTCTTGAAGGCACAGAAACTGGCAGTTCCCATGTGCCGCAAGATGAGCCAGCGGGGAAGGCGACCGGCCTGGATGAGCAAGCAGCTCCTGAAGGATTTAAGGGGAAAAAAGAGGCTGTATCACCTTTGGAAGGAGGGGAAGGCTTCTTGAGGTATGTTCAAGGAAGTTGTTAGATTATGTAGGAAAAAAATCAGAGAGGCAAAGGCCCAGTTGGAACTGAAGCTGAACACCTCTGTGAAAGACAATAAAAAGCATTTTTACAAATATATCAACACTAAAAAGAAGGGCAAGAAGAACCTCCACTCCTTCTTGGACCTGGAGGGGAATGCTCTGACTGAATATGAGGGTAAGGCTGAGGTCCTGAACACCTTCTTTGCCTCAATTTTTAACAGTAAGGCAGGAGGAATTCAGGACAAGTGGCCTCCTGAGCTGGGTGATGGGGTCAGGGAGCAGTGTAATGCCCCAGAAATCCATAAGGAATTAGTTCGGAACCTGCTGAGCCACTTGGACACTCACAAGTCCATGGGACCGGATGGGATCCATCCTAGGGTGCTGATAGAGCTGGCAGATGAGCTGGCCAAGCCGCTCGCCATCACGTTCCTCCAATCCTGGCTCACTGGAGAGGTCCCAGATGACTGGAAACTGGCCAGTGTGGTCCCCATCCACAAGAAGGAGGAACCTGGAAACTACAGGCCAGTCAGCCTGACCTCAGTGCCAGGGAAAGTGATGGAGCAGATTATCCTGGCGGCAATAATTATGCACCTGAAGGATGGCCAAGGGCTCAGGTCCAGTCCAGGATGGATTTAGGAAGGGCAGGTCCTGCCTGACCAACTGCCTCTCCAACCTGATCTCCTTCTATGATCAGGTGACCCACCTGGTGGGTGTGTGGAGGCCTGTGGATGTGGTCTACCTGGACTTCAGCAAGGCCTTTGACACTCTCCCCCATAGCAAACTGCTGTCTGTGCTGTCAGCTCATGGCTTGGACCACAACACTCTGTGCTGGGTTAGGAACTGACTGGAGGGCCGAGCCCAGAGAGTGGTGGTGAATGGTGCCACATCCAGCTGGTGGCCAGTCACCAGTGGCATCCCCCAGCGATCAGACTGGGCCCTGTCTTCTTTAATGTCTTCATTGATGATCTGGATGAGGGGATTGAGTCAGTCATCAGCAAATTTGCAGATGACACCAAGTTAGGAGCAGATGTTGGTCAGTTAGATGGTAGAAAGGATCTGCAGAGGGACCTTGACTGACCAATGGGATGGCATTCAACAAGTACAAGTGCTGGGTGCTGCACTTTGGCCATGACAACCCTATGCAGAGCTGCAGGCTTGTGTCAGAGTGGCTGGAGAGCTCCCAAACAGAGAGGGACCTGGGGGTGCTGATTGACAGCCACCTAAACATGAACCAGCAGTGTGCCCAGTTGGCCAAGAAGGCCAATGGCATCCTGGCCTGTATTAGGAATAGTGTGGCCAGCAGGAGCAGGGAGGTCATTGTGCCCCTGTACTCTGCATTGGTTAGGCTACACTTTGAGTACTGTGTCCAGTTCTGGGCCCCTCAGTTTAAGAAGAACATTGAGACTCTTGAACGTGTCCAGAGAAGGGCAACAAGGCTGGTGAGAGGTCTTGAACACAAGCCCTACGAGGAGAGGCTGAGGGAGCTGAGATTGTTTAGCCTGGAGAAGAGGAGGCTCAGGGGGGACCTCATTGCCCTCTACAACTACCTGAAAGGTGGTTTTAGCTAGGAAGGGGTTGGTCTCTTCTCTCTAGCAACCAGCACCAGAACATGGGGACACAGTCTCAAGGTGCACCAGGGGAAGTTTAGGCTCAAGGTGAGGAGAAAGATCTTCACGGAGAGTCATTCGTCATTGGAATGTGCTGCCCAGGGAGGTGGTGGAGTTGCCGTCCTTGGAGGTGTTCAAGAGGGCATTGGATGTGGCACTTGGTGCCATGGTCTAGTCATGAGGCTGTGGTGACAGGTTGGACTCAATGATCTTTGAGGTCTCTTACAACCTTGACACTGTGATACTGTGATAATGTGAGACATAACAAAATAACTGTTGAAAAGATTGGAAGGCAAATCTTTTCAGGCAACAAAGTGTTTTCAAAAATTTCCATTGCTATTTTTTCTCCCATTTCTTACACCATCTGTGGACTGTATTATGAATTAAACCTAAAACTAAGCACTCCTTTTGAGAAGGGAAAGAGTAAAATAAGTATGTATTCTTTAGCAGAACTTAAGAAAATCAAACAAGAAGGAGCACAGGTTTCCTCACTATTGCAATGTCAATTTGCATAAAATAAGGTCCTAGACATGTAAAGAAAATCAAACCCAATCTGTAAATATGCTGCATGAATTAGTATTTTCATTTCTACTAGAAATATTAAATATTTAATGTTCACTTAGGTATGTGACTATATTTTTGAAACTAAGTACACTTTTTCACATTTCATTTGTGTTCCAAATATATAAAATTAATGTCTGACTTTATATGATCTGTGAAAATATTGTCACATTTGGATATCAAGTGGCTACCTAATGCCCTCATGTCTCCCTTATAATATAACATTAAAGATTTATGCTTTTGGTACAGGTTACTTAGTTAGGAGATTTGACTGTGAAGTTTCTTCTTTACCATTTTCTTTTTACCAAAGAAATATCACCATAATCCCTGTTTCTTAAAAAGAGGGGAGGAAAGCAACAACAACCAAAAAAAAGGCCAACCAAAATCAACCAGTCAATCAAAACCACTTCAAACTTACCTATAATTTTTATTTTACTCTTGTACTTAGGCGGAATTAAACACACATTCTGTCTGAGATTTCCAATTGCTTTCCATCAAGGACTTGTTTTAGTCCTTGATAAAAATACAGGGAATTCAATTCTGAATATTCTTGAATAAAGGGTAGCTTACAGCTGTTGTGCTCCCGAAATAGAAGAGAGAAAAAACTATGACTCATAAGGTCCTAATTTCATCTCTGCTTTCCCCTTGATCTTGGGAGGAATTATATTCCTTCATTTGATGAATTCTCAAACAAGTGAAATATTTCTCTTTTCTCCTAACCTGGATTACAGGTTGGTAAATGAAGCAGACTTGTTAGTTCATAGTAGTAGGGTGATCAGAGAATAATTGTTTTTCTCCTTACAACCATAATCAGGATCTCTGAGGAAGGAACCATTTTTCTGGTGGTTGGTTTAGCCAGTGCAATGGCTGTCCTTGCACTGGCTGTCCTTGCCTGTGACTACAGCTTCTAACTGTTAATGGCACAGAAATTATTAAAGGATGAAGAAAAAAAGTGATTCTGTTCCATTATGCATGAGACTAAGAGCTGTCAGAGTATCATCAATCAAATGGGCACCAACATAGCAAGAGCTTTGCTCTCACACCCCATAATGAAGGTATAATACAGCTTGCAGTTTGCCTGCTCAGAGCTCACGACTGCATCTCCTCATATAGATGTATAGTCTCTGGCTTACTTTTTGTTGTAGTTTATTTTGGTTCTGGTTTGGGTGGAGTTTTTTGTTTGGGTGGATTTTTTTGTTTGGTTCTTGGTTACTTTTTTTCTTTTCTATCAGAAATGCTCTCACATTTCATTGCAAATGCTAAAAAGCCATTTTTAATGAAAAGATATTTCAGTTACTTATCTTCATGCATGGACGTTTCTGTTACTTGTCAGAAGTGGCTATTTTATCAGTAAAGAAAAATGGGGCCTTTGTGAAAGACCTGTGGATTCATTTATTTGATAGAACCGACTGGACCAAATCATACTGGACCAGATTATTTCACTTAGAAGCAATCATTGAGTCCAACAGCCTGACCAATTCAGGGCTGACCAAAAGTTAAAGGATCTTGTTAAAGCCATTGTCCAAAAGCACTTTAAATATTGAGTGGCTTCAAGCAATGATTACCTCTCCAGGAAGGGGCTGTTCCAATGTTTGATTTCCCCTCTTGTTAAAATAATCCTTCTGAATGTCCTGTCTAAACCTCCTTTGGCACAGCTTCGAACCATCCCCAGGTGTCCTGTCACAGAGATCAGCATCTCTCTCTCTATTTCAACTTCACAGGAAGCTGTAGGGAGCAATGAGGTCACCCCTCAGCTTCCTTTGCTCCAAACTAAAAAAGCCCAAAGTCCTTAGCCTTTTCTTGCAGGACACCACTTCCAGTCCTTCAACAGTTTTGTTGCCCTCCTCTGGATGCATTCAAGGACCTTCAGAGTTTTCTAAATTGTGGGGCCCAGAACTGCACAGAGTATTCAAGCTGAGACCACACTAATACCATATATTGTGTGACAATCACCTCTTTTGAGCAGCTGGTTACATTATGTTTGATGCACCACAGGTGTGGTTTGCCCTCTTAGTTGCCTTGGCACACTGCTAACTCCTGTTGAGCCTCCTGTTGACCAGCACTCCCAGATTTCTTTTTGCAGGGCTGATTTCATTCATTTCCTGCTTTATATTTATGATTTTTCCTGTGATTTTAGTCAAAGTTCAGTTAAGATGCAATCTAATTTTACAGACATCTTTGTAGTGCCGACTGGGGCCAGCTAGACATGCCTATGTCTGATGAAAGAATCAAACCTGGCTAGTCTTCCACTTTTCTGTGAGTGTTGCTGATTTCTTTTCCATCTTAGGTTTCTCTTTGAAGTTATTTAATAAAAATCTGTCTTCACAGGGTATATTTATATTAAAAACCAATAATTTGCTCTTATTATGATCTGCATAGAAGATATGTGCAGGGACAGCATTTATGTGAATATATATACTAAGGTTTTACTTCAAATAAAGCCTTCTGAAAGAGAACATTTATGGAGAAGAGAAAATCCATTGTGTGTGCTAAAAAAACCCAACGAAACAACACAAAGCTTGAATTATTTAATCTTCATAACCACATTCAATGTATTCAATAACCTGTGGGACAAATTTTGCTCACATTCATGCTGAACTCCCCCTGCTGTTTAAATCAATAGAACTTTTACCTTTCAGTTTATGGTATCCAGTTTTCACCTTCAGATTGCTTTACTTAAAAGACAATAGCTTTTCTTACTGCAGAGAAGGTCTTCCTTTCATTTTAATGAAATGATTCTGTCATTTGCAAAGATATTAACGGGAAGCAAAACACTCAAAGAAGTATCTCCATCTGGTAAACAGTTAACTATATAGCTGACTCATCAAGGACAAATTGTCCATATCTTGGTATCTGTGAAAAGATGGTACCTAAAAGAAGAATATATTAAAATTCCCATAACTGGAAACATTTTCTATGTCATGTCAATGGGGAAAATTTACATTTAGAATGATAAAAGGATAAGCTACCACAGAAGTTCTAATTTGGCAATGTTTTACTCTTTCCATGCTTTTTTTGTTGATTTATTTTTTTTTCCTGAAGTCAGTACCCAGTATGTGTGACTTTGATATATATACACTGCCTACAGGAAATTAAATTGCTGGAGAGGGAAATATCTGGAGGGATACTGCTTTAGACGTCAAACATCTGTTAAGTTTCCTGTAAGCAATTGCTTGTGCTTTTAACAACTGGGACATTTTACAAAATCTTTTAAAATGTTAAAAAATATAATGGTTTAAGGCAAATGTTCTGTCCATGTAACCTGAATCCTGCATGCATCAATTCTTTTAAAGGATAGGAAACAGCACAGTTCCCTTCATGTCCAAGCATGCAACACAATAGTCTGAAATATTTACAAAATACATGGGAGATGTACTGGAAGGGCTGCCAGACTTCAGCTTAAAAAAAAAAAAAAATTAAAAAAATGAGGAAGCAGTGCTTTCAGAAAAAAAAATCCTTTCTTTTTTTGTTTCTTTTTTTTGTCTTGAATGCCTTGTGAATTACAGTTTAGAGGATAACCCAGAATTCTGACACTCTAAAACTTAATATATATTTACTTCCCTTGTGAAGTGTTTACGTCACTTATGAGATTAGGAATGCGAGTACCTCATCTTGGATAAATCTGCTCATTTACTGATCTTCCTCACAGAGAAATATGCTCAAGGTGAAAGTAATCAGAAGCAGTGAGAACAGAGGAAAAAGCAAGACCTTTACAAAGTCATTCAGAAGATCACTGGCAAATTCAAGAACACAAGTTCTGTTCTTTGACTCCTAGGCTAGAACTTTCTGTCATAGGCAATGACTATTTAGATACAGGTGTTACAGAAACCTTTGACATGATCAACACATCAGGTATGGACAGAGTGAATTCCACTGAAAAAACATTTTATTATTTCAATATGTTTATTTTGCTTTTATTTAAAGGATCCCTTTTTGATATTTTCTGCCATATAGGAATATTTAATTCATTACAAAACTTGTTTTAATTAAGAAAATTCACTGTTTTGGAGAAATGTCAGGTATGACTATTATATAATTTCTCTAATAAATATCCTCTAATATATAAAAAGCACATTGCTTCTGGAAAAATGTGGAGTAGTTAATAAAAAAACAACCAGCATTTGGCATATCTCTTTTGGACCTAAGCTGGAACATTTTTTATGCTTTTATCTTTCAGAATAGGATACTGTTGTGAAGCAGAATATATGGCTTTGCAGATACCATGTTTAGTAAAATAGTGTCCATTAAAAAATATAGTGGTCTTAGCCAAAATAGCATAAAGGTAGTGAAGAATATGATGACTGCAATGCTAATTTCTTACTATACTCCTTTTGCACTGTTTTGGGAATTTTTTTTTTTAGTTTCACACAGTTCCCTACTTCTGACTAGAGGTTAAGACATTTCTAATAGCAGCTGTTACAAGAAATTTCTTCTTACATAAATATTTCCCTAGGGCACTGACTTTTCCATGTCCTGTAAAGTAGGAGATTTCCCTGATTAAATATTGAAGCGTCTGGCATTAGTGTGGAAGATAACAATTTGTTATATTGTAAGTCCAATAAATTACTGACTGCCAACAAGTGTTGCCTATGTGGAATCAACCAAAAATATGAGCACTCAAGGAAATTTTTTAACACCATTTAGTATTTAGCTTGGGGGGGGGGGGGAATTTGGTTCCCCCACTCTGAAGCAAAAGAGTAAAATTTTGTGTTAAGCTGTAACTCACGGTTCTTTTTTCTTTCAACGGACAGTAATTGCTCTATTGTCCTGTATTTTACTTTTTGTAATATGCTTCTTTAATTAAAAGTCATTGGTTGGTTTTGGGCTGTGTGTGTTTCAGACTGTATGAAGAGCTTGTTGTCTTTGAAACCCCTGTAAGAGTCTTTGAACACTGTATTTTTCCTCCTCCTATTTCTATTGTACTGATAGTTTAGGACACAAAATGGGGATCTGGCAGAACTTGCCTTAAACTATATGGTCAAAAGTTAAGTTTGTTCTTCAACTCACTCTAGCAAACAAGCAGCAGTGGGCTGAGAGAGAGCATTTGTGCCAGGGGAGGTTTAGACTGGATGTTAGGAAGATTAGGGGATTGAGGCCATCATCAGTAAATTTGCAGATGACACCAAGGTGTGAGCAGGTGTTGATCTGTTAGAGGGTAGGAGAGCTCTGCAGAGGGACCTCGACAGGCTGGACAGTTGGGCAGAGTCCAATATGATGGCATTCAATAAGTCCAAGTGCCGGGTGCTGCACTTTGGTCATGGCAACCCCATGCAGGGCTACAGGCTGGGGTCAGAGTGGCTGGAGAGCAGCCAAACAGAAAGGGATCTGGGGGTACTGATTGACAGCTGGCTGAACATGAGCCAGAGTGTGACCAGGTTGCCAAGAAGGTCAATGGCATCCTGACCTGCATCAAGAATAGTGTGGCCAGCAGGAGCAGGGAAGTCATTGTGCCCCTGTACTCAGCACTGGTTAGGCCACACCTTGAGTCCTGTGTCCAGTTCTGGGCCCCTCAGTTTAAGAAGGACATTGAGACTCTTGAATGTATCCAGAGAAGGGCAATGAGGCTGGTGAGAGGCCTTGAGCACAAGCCCTACGAGGAGAGGCTGAGGGAGCTGGGATTGTTTACCCTGGAGAGGAGGCTCAGGGGAGACCTTATTGCTGTCTACAACTGCCTGAAGGGAGGTTGTAGCCAGGTGGGGGTTGGTCTCTCCTCCCAGGCAATCAGCATCAGAATAAGAGGACACAGTCTCAAGCTGTGCTAGTGGAAGTTTAGGCTGGAGGTGAGGAGAAAGTTCTTCACAGAGAGAGCTGTCAGCCATGGGAATATGCTGCCCAGGGAGGTGGTGGAGTCACCATCCCTGGAAGTGTTCAAGAGGGGATTGGACGTGGCACTTGGTGCCATGGTTTAGTAGTCATGAAGTCCTGGGTGACACATTGGACTTGATGATTCTTGAAGTCTTTTCCAACCTTATTGATTCTATGATTCTAAGAAGTTCTTCATAGGAAGAGTGATTGACCATTGGAATGGGCTGCCCAGGGAGGTGGTGGAGTCACCATCACTGTAGGTGTTTAGGAAGACACTGGATGAGGCACTTGGTGCCATGGTTTAGTTGATTAGATAGTGTTGGATGATAGGTTGGACTTGATGATCTCAAAGGTCTTTTCCAGCCTTTTTCTCTTCTATCCTATCCTATCCTATCCTATCCTATCCTATCCTATCCTATCCTATCCTATCCTATCCTATCCTATCCTATCCTATCCTATTTCAGAAAGCTGATTGAAAACAGTTTCTGCAAATGATAATTGTAGGTTTGAGCAAGCTAATCCATTTTATTTATGGTCACATAAGCATTAAAGCTGCTGTAAGCATGAGGACAGGAATTTCAGCTGTTGTATCAGAGCCTAAAATTTAAAACATGCATGGAAGTAATAGATCAGACTTCCATTTTTAAATGTATACAATAAATATAATTTCATATGATCTCTGAAGATAATGACAGTATCAGATACTGGGGAACCCATTTTTGTGAAACAGTACTGCTTTGATACAGAGCTGGGGTGAAATGTGTTCATCAGACTCTCATTACCTGCTTTTTCTTTCTCTTTTCTTAAAGACACTCCTTTAGCTTTAGCATAGCCTTTATAATGCTCCACATCTCATGGTGCAAAGTAGGTTGTATATAACATCTCTGAAAACATGATTACTCAAATGCAGTCAAAATGATACAGAGACATGAAACTCCTTTTTCCCTTAAGTTGATTTCTTTCATGTATGCCTCCTATTTATACTGCTTATCTTTGTTCTTCTTGGTAACCTATGAATCACACTCAAATCCTCTTAGTCAGAGTAGACTCTTTTTCATATATACAAGAATCAGACACTTCTTGAATACTGCCTGAGGACGATGGACCTGAAGGCTACCTTTGACATGGTTTCAACATCTGATTGCACATTGTGCCATAATAATTTTCTTGAGCATGCTGTGTATTTTGCACATGGGCTGCCAGGACAATCAAAAGGGAAAGGGCAAAATGAAATGCCAGAAGCAGAGAAAATACTCAGAAGCTAGGTGGAAAAAAAAAAAGGCAGATACAACCAAATGAGAACAACGTAATTATGCTGTTGAATTCCACCTTGATTTGATGACAAGGCTTAACACAAAAGGACCTCCAATTGTTAGAGTAATTAAGTATTTTTCATTTTTAATGTATTGTTTTAATATCATCCCTTTTTAGTTACTATGCAGATTGTCTCCTGAATTTTTTTGTAACTGAATAATTATCTAAAGCTTCAGCACTTTCATATGACACAGGCTAAGTGACAAGAACAACTGAACGAATGCTGTATGTGTGCACTGAAATGAAGACTTACTGTCTTTAACAGCATTGTGTTCTGTGGCTATCATCAAGCTGGATATGAACTTGCCTAGTAAAAGCCCTGGGAGTGTGATTGACATGTTTGTGTATTTAGTCTGATCTGGAAAACTTAGCTTGATCCAAGAACAAAGAACTAATTAAAATGACATAAATACTACTTGTATTCAAACCAGCTTTCTTAAAGGGAGACATAAACAACAACACATTATACAGACATATATTTTCATCTTTCTTAACTTTTCTAATGTCATGTCTGTACTAGTGCACAATTATGTTTGAGAGCTTTGCTTGTTTTCACATTCCCATTATATTGTGTTAAAATTGTAATTATATTTTTCTTTAGATGAGCTGTTTTTAAAGCCCAATGAAAAATTTTTGGATAAGGATATTCAAATTTAATTTGTGATAGTGGAAATCCAGGTTTCATGAAAGCAAGTTCTGGATTTTGAATGAGTGTGAAAAATAGAAGAGGTGTTGTATGTGTGTGTACTTCTCAGCAATAATGTTTTGTTTTCTTAAGTGATTCAAATTCTCATCTAACCAATTTCTTGGGCTCTGATTTCAATTGTTTATTTCTCTGCCTATCTTCCATACATGCACAGAGGTATGTAACTTGCTACAAATGCCATGATCACTGTTGTGAAAGAGGTTGAAATACTGTACCTTTATTTCCTTATGGAGAGAAAAACATTGACAGAAAAAGAAGGAAAAAAATTACCTGTTTCTGAAGAGCAGTGTCTGGTCCAGTGGGAATCATGCCAAGAAGTGTGGTTTTTTTTCTGAAAAATGATTCCATGTACTGAATCACAGAATCACAGAAAAGACCCTCAGGATCACCAAGTCCAACCAATAACCCTACTCTACAAAGTTTACCCCTAAACCATATCCCCAAGCACCACATCCAAATGACCTTTAAACACATCTGGGGTTGGTGACTGTGGTGGGTTGAAAGGAAAGACCCAGCTTTCCCTCCCCCACTAAGAAGAAGTAAGGAAAAAAAACCCATGAGTAACCCAGCCGGTGTAGCGAAGGGAATGCTGTATTTACAAAGCAATGCCCAGCAGGGAAATTGTGTACACAAATATAGAGAATTTACAATATTTACAGAAATATACAGCAAAGAAACAAAACAGAAACCAGACCCCCAACAGAGGGGGCTTCCCCCTGTGCCCCCTTCACCCCCCTACCTCCCTTCTTCCCCAAAGAGGGTAGAGAAGAGAAGAAAGGGAGTTAGCAAGGCAGACAGAGGGCTAGGTACAGGGGGTTAGTATTTCTTATCTGTTATTTGGCCAGAAGCCCAGAAGCGGTCCAGCTAGAAGAGAGAATGAAGGGAGGAAACTGCCCAAAAGTTCCAGCCACTCTGGGTCTAAGACCTCACTCCCCCAATAATCCTACCAATGAAATTTGTTTAGAATACAGCATATTTATAAACATTTAGCCAGAGTGCCCCTTCCTTAAAGGCACAGCCTCAAATGGTCACAGTCCACCCCTTCTAAAAAATTTCATTGGTTGTTTGTACTGTCTATCCAATCCAGAACAATATTTACAGTTTGTGAGTAAAGTTCATAGTCCATTCCGGCTATACTCAGATGTAGGTGATTCAGAAGTCCAAAAAAGTCAGGAAATAAAAAAATGGAAAACAGTTTGTTTCTCCGCAGACAAAGCGAAGAAAAGGGAAACAGGGACACAGGGACTCTCAGTTGACTCAGGGTTCTCAGGGTTCATGCACCGTAGATCCCTCAGGGATTCTTCCTTTGGGCGTGATGTAGCTGTACATCAGCCTGAAATTAAACTCTTTCAGCTAAAGTCAAACAGTCACAGTGACTCAACCACCCTCCTGGGCAGCCTATTCCAATGCATTACCACTCTTTCCATGGAAAACTTTTTTCTAATGTCCAATCTAAACCTACCCAGTCGTAGCTTGATGGCATTCCCTCTTGTTCTATCACTAATAACCTGTGAGAAGAGACCAGCACCAGCCTCTCCACAATATCCTTTCAGGTAGTTGTAGAGAGCAATGAGGTCTCCCCTCAGCCTTCTCTTCTCCGAACTAAACAGCCACAGCTCCTTCAATCATTCCACATAAGACTTATTTTCCAGACCCTTCACCACCTTTGTTGCCCTCCTCTGCACTTGCTCCACATCTCTCCTGTATTGAGGTGCCAAAAACTGGATGCACTACTTGCGGTGTGGTCTCACTGGCGCCGAGTACAAGGGGACAATCACCTCCCTACTCCTGCTGGACACAGCATTTCTGATACTGGTCCCTGTGTATTCTACAAAAGAATAATTCTAAAATGCATTCTAAGCACATTCTGAATTGCTTGGGGTTTTTTCTTTTTGTTTTTTTTTGCCATAAACTACTTTCTCTTCTGAATTTTGTTTTTTCCCCACTTAAATGCCAACATAAAGTTGAAAACTTTTCCATGTAAGGTATTCAATGATGAAGTAGGGACTTCACTGATAGTTTTAGAAGACAGAACATTTTTATAGTCGTGGAACAATCAAATAAAAATAAATATGTATATTTATACTAGGCTTTAGCTAGTCAAAGTGGTGGTTCCTTAGGCATGAATAAGAAATTGAATTGTTTTTTTCATTAATATCTTTGTGATCAAAGTTAATTGCATTTGAATATCTTGAAGAAATTCCCTTTTCACAGGGAATTTAATATTGATTTACACAATCAATATATACTTAATTTATGTGTTGAATTGCCTTATTAACTTGTCTAATGTTTATTAGTCATTACTTAGTGAATGTTATGCCCTAAAATTTAGTCCCAGCCTTAAAGTAGAACAGAAAAGACTACACTAAATAATTATCAATGAGGACACATGCTGTAGAGACACAAAGGGAAACCTGGATGCTCTTCAGAGCTATGAGCACCTACTGTGTTAGGGCCTAGGGGCAACTGGTAAAAGGATCAGGAGCTCAGGCTGTGTTGCCCTCCATCCCCCTGACATCAGTGACAGATGAGGGAATGTATAGGAAGAGCTGACAAGGTTGATTCATGGCCCCATGTCTGGTGCCATTGACAGGGGGTTGGGTTTTACAATCACAGCTCTGTATGCAGGGCTCCAGAGATGTGAGTAACAAATGGGTTACATTTGTCCCAGAGGGGCATAAGGAATCTGGACCAGGAGTTGGCAGGGTTCATTGGTATGGCTTTGGACTAGATTTAAAGGAGGAAGGGGTTAATAATCTCATGCCTGCCTGTGACACACAGTGGGGCATCACAGTAAGGGCCGAGGGATGGAGTACTAGTAAGGGCTCTCAACTTGTTTCCCTGAGGCAAGCCAGGGACAATGCACCAAGACTTCCCAAGGGAATCAAGGAGGATTCACCTAAGTGGGTGACATGTCCAGCAAAGCTGAAGTGGCTCTACATGAATGCACACAGCTTGGGCAATAAACTGGTTGAATTAAGGGCCACTGTGCTGCTGGAAAGCCATGACATAGTGGCTATTACTGAAACTTGCTGGGATGATTCTCATGACTGGCATGTAGGGATAAAAGGGTACAAGCTCCTCAGGAAGGACAGGCAGGGTAGAAGGTGAGGAGGTATTGCTCTCTACATCAGTGACCAGCTGAAATCAATGGAGCTCCACCTGGGGAAGGATCATGAGCTGGTTCAGAGCATATGGGTTAAGATTAAAGGAAGACAGAGGAAGGTGATGTTGCAGTAGGGGTCTGTTACAGGCCACTTTACCAGCAGAACCAAGCAGATGAGGCCCTACTTAAGCAGATAAAAGTGGCTTCATGTTCACAGGCTCTGGTCCTCATGGGGAGTTTCAATAACCCTGACATCTGCTGGAGGGACAACACATCTAGGCACCAGCAATCCAGGATGTTCCTGGAAAGCATAAATGACAACTTTCTCCTCCAAATGGGGGAGGAACCAACAAGCTGCTATGCTGGATCTTGTTCTTACTAACAGGAAAGACTGGTGACCAATATGAGGCTCATGGACAGCCTGGGCTGCAGTGACAATAATGTCTTAGAATTTAGAGATCCTCAGGTTATCTAGGATGATGTATTCCAAGTGTACAGCCCTAGACTTTAGGCATGCAGACATTGATAGCTTCAGGGATCTGCTGGCAAAGTATTGTGGGACAAAGCCCTAGAGGGAAGTGGGGCCCAGAACAGCGGGTCAGTGTTCAAGGATCACCTTCTCTGTGCCCAGGAGCAAAGCATACCAACAAAGAAGAAGGAAAGAAAGAATATTAGGAGACCTGACTGGATAAGCAAGGAGGTCCTAGACACACTGTTCAACAAAAAGAAACTGTACGACAAGTGGGAAAAAGGACAGCTAGAATGGGAGGCATATAAGGAAGCTGTCTGAGCAGCAAGAGACCTGGTTAGAAAAGCTCAAACTCAGTTAGAATTACATCTAGCCAGGGAGATCAAGGGAAATACCAAAAGTTTCTATAGGAACATTAATGACAAAAGGAAGGTGTGGGCCCCCTCAGAAAGGAAACAGGTGAACTGGGTGACAAGTGATGGTGGAGAAGACTGAGGTTCTTAATGACTTGCAAGGGCTTCAGCCACTCTCCTGAAATCACAAAAGGTAATGGCAGGAGCTGGAAGAAGGAATTGCCCATTGTGAGTGAAGATCAGGTTCGTGACCACCTGAAGAAGCTGAGAGTGTAAAAGTCACAGTATCACAGTATAACTAAGGTTGGAAGAGACCACGAGGATCATCGAGTCCAACCTGTCTCCACAGACCTCATGACTAGACCATGGCACCAAGTGCCACATCCAATCCCCTCTTGAACACCTCCAGGGATGGTGACTCCACCACCTCCCTGGGCAGCCCATTCCAATGACGAACGACTCACTCAGTGAAGAACTTTCTCCTCACTTCAAGTCTAAACCTCCCCTGGTGCAGCTTGACACTGTGTTCCCTTGTTCTGGTGCTGGTTGCCTGGGAGAAGAGACCAACCCCTTCCTGGCTACAATCACCTTTCAGGTAGTTGTAGAGGGCAATGAGGTCACCCCTGAGCCTTCTCTTCTCCAGGCTAAACAGTCCCAGGTCCCTCAGCCTCTCCTCAAAGGGCTTGTGCTCAAGGCCTCTCCCCAGCCTTGTTGCCCTTCTCTGGACACGTTCAAGTGTCTCGATGTCCTTCCTAAACTGAGAGGCCCAGAACTGGACACAGTACTGAAGGTGTGGCCTAACCAATGCAGAGTACAGGGGCACAATGACTTCCCTGCTCCTGCTGGCCACACTATTCCTAATGCAGGCCAGGATGCCATTGGCCCTCTTGGCCACCTGGGCACACTGCTGGCTCATGTTTAGGTGGCTGTCAATCAGTACCCCCAAGTCCCTCTCTGTTTGGGAGCTCTCCAGCTACTCTGATCCCAGCCTGTAGCTCTGCATGGGGTTGCCGTGGCCAAAGTGCAGCACCTGGCACTTGGACTTGTTGAATGCCATCATATTGGACGCTGCCCATTTGTCCAGTCGGTCGAGGTCCCTCTGCAGAGCCTTTCTACCCTCTAACAGACCAACATCTGCTCCTAACTTGGTGTCATCTGCAAACTTGCTGATGACTGACTCAACCCCCTCATCCAGATCATCAGTGAAGATGTTAAAGAGGACGGGGCCCAGTACTGATCCCTGGGGGACACCACTGGTGACTGGCCACCAGGTGGATGTGGCACCATTCACCACCACTCTGTGGACTCGGCTCTCCAGTCAGTTCCTAACCCAGCACAGAGTGTTGCGGTCCAAGCCATGAGCTGACAGCTTAGCCAGCAGGTTACTGTGGGGGATGGTGTCAAAGGCCTTGCTGAAGTCCAGGTAGACTACATCCACAGGCCTCCCCACATCCACCAGATGGGTCACATGATCATAGAAGGAGATCAGGTTGGAGAGGCAGGGTCTGCCCTTCCTAAATCCATCCTGGACTGGACCTGAGCCCTTGGCCCTCCTTCAGGTGTGCAGTTACTGCCACCAAGATAATCTGCTCCATCATTTTCCCTGGCACTGAGGTCAGGCTGACTGGCCTGTAGTTTCCAGGTTCCTCCATCCGACCCTTCTTGTGGATGGGGACCACCTTGGCCAGTTTCCAGTCATCTGGGACCTCACCAGTGAGCCAGGACTAGAGGAAAATGATGGCAAGCGGCTTGGTCAGCTCACCTGCCAGCTTTCTCAGCCCTCTAGGATGGATCCCATCCGGTCCCATGGACTTTTGAGTGTCCAAGTGGCTCAGCCGGTCCTGAACTAATTCCTCATGGATTTCCGGGGCATCACACTGCTCCCCGATCCCATTACCCAGCTCAGGAGGCCACTCGTCCTGAACTCCTCCCTTGCTGTTAAACATTGAGGTAAAGAAGGTGTCCAGGACCTCAGCCTATTCCTCGTCTTCAGTCACAGCATTCCCCTCCAGGTCCAATAAGGAGTGGAGGTTCTTCTTGCCCTTCTTTTTAGTGTTAATATACTTGTAAAAATGATTTTTATTGTCTCTCACAGAGGTGTTCAGCTTCAGTTCCAACTGGGCCTTTGCTTCTCTAATTTTATTCCTACATAATCTAACAACTTCCTTGAACATACCTCAGTCTCCAGTTGTTTGTAGAATAATTCATCAGCCTCCTCATCCTTGTTGGGTGGTCTATAACAGACTCCAACCAGGATGTCAGATTTGTTAGGCTGCCCTCTGATTTTAACCCACAGGCTCTCAATTCCCTCATTTTCCACCTCAAGTTCTGTGGCAGAAAGTGACTCCCTAATAAACAACGCCACCCCTCCTCCTCTTCTCCCTCACCTATCCCTCCTAAAGAGCCTGTAACCTCCCAGTGTAGCACTCCAATCATGTGGTTTGTCCCACCATGTTTCTGAGATGGCGACTATATCATAGTCGCCCTGGTGGACCATGGGACCTGACAGGATACTCACACAGGTGCCGAGAGAATTGGCGGATGAAGTCACTAAACTGCTCTCTATTATATTCCAAAAGTCATGGCACTCTGGAGAAGTCCCCACTGACTGGAAAAGGGGAAAAGTAGCCTTCATTTTCAAAAATGGAAAGAAGGATGATCCAGGGAACTACAAGCCAGTCAGTTTCAGCTCTGTGCCCAATAAGATCATGGAGCAGATCCACCTGGAGGCACTGCTGAGGCAGAAGAATAATGAAGAGGTGATTGGATACAATCAGCATGGCTTCACTAAGGGCAAATTGTGCCTTACAAACCTGATGGCCTTCTATGACAAGGTCACAACATCAATAGACAAGGGGAGAGCAGCCAACATCATTTATCTGGATCTGAGCAAAGCCTTGGACATGGTCCCACACAACATCCTGATCTCCAAGGTGGTAAAATGTGAGTTTAATGGATGGACACCTCAGTGGATATAGAACTAGCTTGATGGCCTCACCCAAAGAGTGGCTGTCAGTTGGTCCATGTCCAAGTGGAGTCCAGTGACAAGTCTTTCAGAGATCAGTACTGGGACCAGTCTTGTTTAACATCTTTGTTGGTGACATGGACAGTGGCATTGAGTGCACCCTCAGCAAGTTTGCTGAAAACACCAAGCTGTGTGGTGCAGCAGACATACTGGAGGGAAGGGAGGCAACTGGCTTGAGAGCAACCCTGAAGAAAAGGACTTGGGGGTGCTGGCAAATGAGAAGCTCAACATGAGCCATGTCTTGGTCCAGAGAGGGGAAGAGACTCAGTTCTTTTGAATATTCCTGTGTTGTGAAATTAGAGGCACAAACAAGGCCAAAATATCAACAGCTAGGCTATTTATTACATAAAGTAGATGGGTCAGAAGGGGAGAGAGAGAAAATAGAGAGACAGAAAAGAGAGAGAGAAGAGGAAAGGGATTATTTTAACACACCCCTCACCCCCCCAAAGACAGTTTAAGTCTGTGGAGGAAAGGTGCTGCAGGAGATGTTGAATCTGTAGAGAAATGGTGCTGAGGCTTTGGCTGTAGAAGAGATGTGGTCCTCCAGGCAGCCTCTTCAGCTCCATGAGTTGCATCAGGCAGTACTTGGGACACAGAGAGAGGGTTCTGCTTCTTCCAGGCTCCATGGTGATGTCTCTGTCATTTTTCCTCTCCTGTTTTTTCTTCTCAGCAGCATTGCCCCAAGCTTTTCCTTCTCTTGTGTTTTCCTTCTCAGCAGCATTGTCCTTATCCTGTGTTTTTCTTCATCTGTGTTTTCCTTCTGTGTTTTTCTTCTTCTGTGTTTTTGGTTCTCTTGAGCCAGTAGTTGCTCAAGCCTTTTATACAGTTTTTAGTCCTTAGGTATGTGTCCAAGTAGTGTCCCTCAGGAAATCAGGGGCCAGATGGTGAATCCATTGTCTCACCATCCTCCCTTGAGGATATTTGATGGGTGGAGATTATCCTGTCTTTGTTGTCAGGCCAGCTGTGGTCCAGTGAGCAATGTTATCTTTGCACCTTCCCAAGAGTGGTTCCAGTGGCTCTGTCCAATACACATCAGCTATTGTCTGGGCAAGCACCAAAGGTGATTTTATCTTTGTTGAGTCACACCACTCTCTCAAGAGCCACCAGTGTGCTATTGCAGCCCAGAACGCCAACCATATCCTGGGCTGCATCAAGGGAAGAAAAGCCAGCAGTTCAAGGGAGGTGATTCTCCCCCTCTACTCTGCTCTGGTGAGACCCCCACCTGGAGTACTGTGTCCAGTTCTGGAGCCCCTATTACAAGAGGGATATGGACATGCTGGAACGTGTCCAGAGAAGGGCCACAAGGATGATCAGAGAGCTGGAGCACCTCTCCTATGAGGACAGACTGAGAGAGTAGAGACTATTCAGTGTGGAGAACAAAAGGCTCTGAGGAGGACTTATTGTGGCCTTCCAGTATCTGAAAGGGGCCTATAAGTAAGCTGGTGAGGGACTTTTTGGGATGTCAGGTAGTGATAGGACTAGGGGGAATGGACCCAAGCTAGAGGAGGGTATATTTAGATTAGATGTTAGGAAAAAGTTCTTTACCAAAAGGGTGGTGAGACACTGGAACAGATTGCCCAGGGAGGTGGTGGAAGTCCCATCCCTGGAGGTTTTTAAGGCCAGGCTGGATGTGGCTCTGGTCAACCTGTTCTAGTGTGAGGTGTCCCTGCCCATGGCAGGTGGGTTTGAACTAGATGATCCTTGAGGAACCTTCAAACCCTGACAATTCTGTGATTCTCCAAGGCTTTTTCATAGTCAGCCATGTCAGAGTGTATTATCAGATGATGTACACATAAAGATACATAAAGTTTTTCTTATCGAATGACAGGCTCAATCATTTGACACTTGATTCTGTAAGGTGCTAAGCACTTGGCTCTGATCCATGAAAACTTTTTACTTCTACTTTAATCTGTGGTAGTAGGGCCAAATGGGCAAAGCACAAACCCAGATGGGTCCTGGAATGTCTAGACATAGCCCTTCTCCTATTCCCCCTCCTTCCTGCAGGACTTGGGGTAATGCAGGAAAAGGGACAAAAGAACAGGCACCAAAAAGTCTGGCAAACAAGTCTCCTTTTGGGGTAAGAGCATGTACAGTGGGCCATGCTTCTCCTAGACCAGGCTTATGTTTCTGCCTTTTATGGTCACAGCCTGACAGAGTCCCATTTCATTGGGTAGCTCTTTGCTGGCATCAGTTGCCCTATTGGCCCAGCTGAATCTCAGGCAAGTGATAAATACAGGCTGAATTGTATTCACCTTGCCTTGCCTGGACTTGTCTTGCCTTGAGTTGCCTTGTCTAAGACCTGGGATAGAAGCCATGAGCCCTACTTACTGCAAGCCTGGTAAGCCACAAGCCACAAGGAGCCAAGCCTCACTTTCCTTGCAAGTGGAATTCATGTCATGCCTCAGTTTACCCCGGAAAATGCAAGAGCCCTTCACAGAAATTTGTCTTAACATTTGCCATGCCAGATGCATGAGAGTGCCCCAAAAAGCCTCAATGGGTAGTATACAGCAGCCGCACCTCTGCTACTTGGGTGGAACACATTTGTGAGTAACTAATTCATTGCCTCCTTTGTATTTACAGTTCTTGTTGAATCTCCCCCTGTGGCTGAGTGCCATATTGCACCAGGGATTCTCTTTCTGTTATTGGTCCGGTTTGCTTAAAATTTTTGAAATTGTTATATTGCCTGAATACTGTACGTTCCCACTGTAAATACATATTCCAGCCATACACTGAACCTATTTAATATGTTTTTGGAAAAATTTCATATTCATAAGAAGATATTAGTATTTTTATTAGTATTCATATTTTCAATATTAATTTTCATAAATTTATACTACAATCTCATGAATGTCCATTTGAAGTGCACAGGAAATCCAGTGTTAGAAAAAAGGTTAAAAAGCCTGTAAACATCTAACCACAAGAAATATTGAAATTTTCAATTTTTTCTTTATTGTGATATCATTGAATATTTTCTTCACTTTTTTTTTTCCTTTTTGTCTAGAATGGTAGCGTGGAAGGTATGTTCTCTCCTTTTTTTGTTAATTGATGTTAACAGGACTATCCAGTGGATAAGGAATTGGTTGGCTGACTGCATACAAAGGATAGTGGTCAACAGCTTGATGTCCATATGGAGATGGGTGACAAGTGGTGTCCCTCAAGGGTCTGTATTGGGACCAGTGCTGTTCAGTATCTTCAGCAATGACATAGAAATCCTAATTGAGTGCACCTTCAACAAATTTGCAGATGATACCAAGCTGAATAGTGCTGTTGATAAGTCTGAAGCATGGGATGCCATCCAGAAGGACCTGCATCAATGCTGGGACAATCCTAGATATCAATACAGGCTGTGGGATGATTAATTTGAGAGCAGTCAGGCAGAAATGGACTTGGGCATACTGGAGGATGGGAAACTGGACATAAGCCAACAGTGTGTGCTTGCAGCCCAGAAGGCAAATGGCATCCTGGACTGCATGAAAAGAAGCATGGCTATCATATTGGGAGTGATGGTCTTGCCACTCTGCTCTGGTAAGACCTTACCTTGAGTACTGTGTTCAGCTCTGGAGCTGAAGGACCTGATGGAGTGAGTCCAGAGTAGGGCCATGAAAAGGATCAAGGGGCTGGAACACCTTTCCTACAGGCTGAGGGAGCTGGTCTCATTCAGCCTAGAGAAGAGAAGGTTCCTGGGGGACCTAATAGTGGCCTTCCAGTACTCGAAGTGGACCTTCAAGAAGGCTGGAGAGGATCTCTTTACAGAGGCCTGTAGTGACAGGGCAAGGGGCAACGGTTTTAAATTAGAGAAGAATAGATTTAGACTGGATGTTAGCAACAAATTTTTTAGCCCAAGGGTGGTGGAACACTGGAACAGGAGATATTCAACATTAGGTTCAACAAGGCTCTGGGCAGCCTCATCTGATGGAGTATGTCTCCTGCAGAGAGATGGGACTAGGTGACCTTTGGTGGTCACTTCAAACTAAAACCATTCTATAATTCAATGAATAGGCCTGATCTTTCCTAATATTTTTGAAAGGAGGATCACTCTTTTAAAAAGATATTATCATTATTTTATTGAAACATTCTAATGTGAAATGCAAAATCTTTGATGAAGTATTCTCTGGTTTATAATACTGGACTGACTCCAGTCTATCTAGACTCAAGTTAGGAAAGGGCCAGAAAAGGACTAAGACTTCAAAGGTCAAGTAGCACTGCACAGAATATTGTGTGTATATTTTCAGTGCTTGGGACCATGAGAGGTTACAGGAAAACCAGTTCCATTAAATACCATTGCATGTTATTTCCCATACTTTGTGGATAAAGCTTACTTCTGGCATGAGTATACTAGAACACTTTCTGGAATCTATGAAAAAAGCCTAAATTAGGTACTAAATTGAAGAAAGCAGATTACAATTCTTGTCTTTGAAACTGAGTTTCAAGCAGAATGAATAGTAATTTGTTGTTAAATAATTTGCCTATGGATGCACTACCTGCATCCTGCACAAAATTTTAATACTAAAGCATGAGAATGGAATGGAAAACTAGTTCCCAAAGTCTTTTAATCCTAAGAGAAGATCTGGTCATTTATACTGCCCTACATGACTGTGAAAATAAGAAAATACCAAGTTGTTTTTTCAAGTGTTCCCATTTAGAGATTTTTTTTTTTTTTTTTACTTCAATTATGCTAGTTGTATCTACAAGCTTGGATTTATGAAGTTGAAATAGTTTTTGTGTGAAGCAACAATAGCACCTCTAGTTGGAAGCTCAAATCATTAAGCAAACTGGGAACATGTGCAGCTTGGAAGTCTATATATGTATGATGAATCCTTTCCATATAATAGAGGTAGGAAAAGTTAATCTGATTAATTTTAGGCAGTGAATTATGAAGTAAAGATAGTCTTGGAAGTGACTTCTTCCATGAACTTACTGCAAAGAATGTCTTGGCAGCTCAGATGTATTTAAGTCAGTACTATCTTCTATTCACAGACTATTCCACCATATTTTTTCCTTCTGTTTTGGCCATAAAAACACTTCACAGTGTTGTAGTACCAGGAAAATGCTTTAGAATCAATAAAATTTCTGAAGCAATGTCCTCTATACTCCTGCTACATATACAAACACCTTCTTAGAACAACTACCATCTTCAGAGTGCAAGAGGAAAAAAAAAAAAGAAAGCCAAGCATTCCTCAAAATTTCAGTCTGTCTTTTTGACAGGACAGGAGTATATAAAAAGTGACCTTTCACAGTCAGAGAAAATAATATATTTGAATCTTTTCTCTTATTAATTCAAAGCATTATTTTAAAAAATAATAGTAATAAAAGAATACCATTAAAAATAATTTACAAATACCCTGACCTTTTTAATGTAAAGGATTTGAAAGCAGTTAAAATTATATCAACTGACTTTTAAGGAGAGTAATGTTTTTACAGAAACTTATTAAGAAATTGATAATTACAGTAGATAAAGCTGGTTATATTGAGAGAGTAGTCAGTCCATTAAAAAAAGGGTTTTTTTTCATATACTAAGTGGAATACAAAAATAAGACATCTGCAAGCTACAGATGTTGAAAAAGAGTAAAAAATCCCCCTTTTCAGCACTGTCACTTTCAAGTAATGGTAACCAACAATTTGACTCAATGTTCAAGTAATGGTTACAGTTATTTGCTCTGTGAAAAACTTTACTCTCTAGGACTCCAAAAGATCTTCAATATTTAGAAGTTTAAAATTTCCATGTACTGGAATTCAAAACTCAAATTTGTCATTGGAGCTGATAGCTCTATTCAGTTTCAGGATAAGGAATGCAAATGATTCAGACACCTGAATCAGATGTCTGAATAAGGCAATGAATCTGGAAAAGAAATAATTTATCAAGAGTACAGGCAGGGGGTACTATTTCTTGCACTATTTCCTAGTCTAACATTATGTTAGACTGAATTTGTCTATTGTTTGGGGCTTTTAGCTACCATTTTGATTTTGATTGCGGCTTTTCCCCTCATGTAACAGTCATACTTTGCTGGATTTTAAAATAAGAACACATAATTGCCCTCAGGGAAGTTTTGTTTTGACTGTAATAGGAATCGAGACATGTCCCTACTTGACGCTGCTTTTTACGTACAGGCCTAATTTCTTCTGTTAGATTTTTGCTATGAGATAATCTTATAACCCAGAGAATACCTTTTACATTCTTTCAGTAGACTTTTTCTATGAGGTAATCTTTTAACCCAGACAATTCCTTTTACATTCTTTCTTTATACTTTAGACTTGATTAAAAACCCAGGAATGGTAGTCTTTCTTAAGATTTGATGCTCTGTAAAGAAGAATTTTGTTCAATCTCAGATCAGATAGCCATTCACCAACAGAAGTAGAATCAAAACTTACATTTACTTCTGATACATTTAGAAGCAGTATCTGGAATGAGTAATAACTCATGGTAAGTAATTTTTGTTCCTGGGAAATGATTTGTCATTTTCAAGTAGAAAATAAACCAAAATAACAAAATGTGCAAACATAATAAAGAAATTTTCAAAGTTATTTTAGAACAAAATAATCCTTTCTCTGCCCGGCAATATAGTAAGCACTTATTAAATGGGTTTCCCAATAGCATGGAATCATACTATATGACTGTTACTCAATATCCTTAGCCAGCCTTCTCAACTATGTATTTTTTCCTGAGTTGATTGAAGGAACAGTGTTAACAAGATCTGTACATTTTGGAGATCTATTGACATTATATGACGCACATGCTGGTGTTGCTTACAACTCAAGACATGCTGAATGAAAGGAATCCTAACACAATTCCCAGAGGGGACAGTGTACACAGTATCTAATGGGAACACTGCACCTCTATTCAGAAACGTGGAGAAGACCTGACAGCACTAACAGCTTTGACAGCAGAAGATGTAGCTCCAGTGTATGGCATCTGACCTTTAAGAAAGGAAAAAAAAAAAAAAAAGAAAAAAAAAAGAGTCTCTCTAGTTATTAAAAGAAAATAAAAAGGATTTGTCTGAATGGGGTCACTGAGTCACCATTTCCTTTAGCATGACTAAACCCAGTACAGACTGGACACAATATTTGCATATATTGCTTTTTTGCATTTTCTTCCTTCCATAGTTGTAGCTCCTGTTATTACAAGACAAAGAAACATTATACCAGAGAAACAGAATATTGAAAAATATTGTTAAGTTTTATATGCTTTTAAAGCACCAAATCGAGTTTATTTTTTACATGACCCCACCAGCAGCTATGTCTTATTCACATACTGGTCTTGTAGACTGTTGGATTTGTGGCAGTAGAACCAATGAATAAGAGAGCTCTTTGTATGACATAGAAGAATACCTTCTTTGTAACTGAATGGCCCTGAAAAGATATCTAAGGTCAATAAAACAAATTAATAAAATTATATACATAAGACATCATTTTCAGTTGAGATGTTGCATGCATGGCTTTCAAATGACATTAGATATTCTAGTGTAAGCTAACTCCAAAACTTTTTTTTTTGGTGTAAAACAGTTCAACTTTTTAGCTGCATTCAATTTATGCATAAGACATTGGAGCACTTCAAGAAAGGAGAAAGGAGTAGACAATCAAAGTAAAAAATGAAACATGGACTAAAAGGGAATTTATTAAAAACATCATGTGACTTGTTCAACAACCTGCATTCTGTATATAGCAGATTGTACCTGCTGCTGCTGTTTCATTCCTGTAATGAGTAAATATATTCCCTACAGAAACAGTCTCCCAGCTTGACACTTGCCTTGTAATCATGTGAAGTTACTTTGACCACCTAAATTCAGTTTTTAATTAGTGAAGCTACTGAAGCTGATTTGTATTATAATGGCTCAGAAGGGGAAAAAAGGGAGTTAATGGTGAAAAGATCACCATACCATCATGAAAAGGAGACAATCGTTTTGTCCCTTTTGTTCTTCAAATGCAAAGTAGTATTTCAAATAAATCAAAGTAGAATGTATAGGATATAACAGTACTGAAATAATCTGAAATTTCTTTAACAGACCTAATTGTAATTTTCAAAGAATTTTTCATTGTTTCAGTTATCAGCTACTTAGATACATAAAATTATTTCTTCCAGAATAGCTCCTGTGAATGTTTAATCAAATTTAAAACGTTTCACTTCTGATGCTGTTCTCCTCAATTCTAATAGATTTAATTTACTACAGATTCAAACTCTACCCATACACTGCCTGATTCTAGCACATGCACAGTTCAAGACAACTAACCTTTAAAAGAGAATTAAAGCTATGGACCACAATAACATGAATTTGCTTTTAAAAACCCATCATAAAATTTTGACTGTAATTAACAACTAAACTGGAGTTTGGATTAATAAATTTCTATGCACTTTTATGTATAAAGATTGATAATAATTAGTTGTATTGAAATACATACACAGTTGTAAGGCACTTATTTTTTAACCATGAAGAAAATGAGTTGTGTTGTGCATTTCAGAAATAATAGCTTCACTGTAATTTAATTTACTCAAGGTAGAAACATCATTGCTCTGCAATGTATTTAATACACTAAGAAACTCTTGAGAGAGTTAAAAAATGGGAAAGAAATTTAAAACGTATCAGTGTACCCATTAGTTACTTATATATTAATGATTTTTTAGATTTTCCTGATTTAGAAGACATCTTCATCTTTGTCTACAAGTGCAGGACATATGGTAGAGAGAACCATCTGTACATCAGTCTTTGTCTTTAGGAATAATTTTTACCACCATTGTAAGCAGCTGACATGATTTACAGGAGCTCAACAACTGTTTATAAAGGGTATGAGCATGCTGAATATGATTTATTAGTGATCAAAATTTTAAATACTGAATTCAGGCTCTACTTTTTATTATTATTATGTTTCTTTGTATTTTCCACCTAAGTATGTCCTACTCAAATTGCAGAAATGCTCTGACAATGCACCTCACTTACCTCCTTTGTTCTCACATCAACATGCCAGTAGGCATTCTTACTGTCTTTCTTGAAGATTTTCAGTCAATGCATATACATGAAATGTCCTGTAATGTTATTAGCTTGGATCCCCACAAGTCCATGGGACCAGATGGGATCTATCCTAGGGTGCTGAGAGAGCTGGCAGATGAGCTGGATGGGCTGCTCTCCATTATTTTTCAGCAGTCCTGGCTCACTGGAGAGGTGCCAGAAGACTGGAAGCTGGCCAACGTGGTGCCCATCCACAAGAAGGGACAGTCGGATGAGCCAGGGAACTATAGGCCTGTCAGGATTACCTCAGTGCCAGGCAAGATTATGGAAGAGGTCATCTTGAATCCAATCACAGAGCACTTACAGGATGGCCAAGTGTGGGGGTTTGAAAGGAAAGGCTCTGCTTTCCCTCCAACACTGAGAAAGAGACCACGGCTAAACCCAGTCGGAGAAATGAGATTGTATTTTACAAGGAAACAGATTCTATGTAACACCACAAATACAGGTATTTTACAATATATACAGGAATATACAGCAAATGAACTCAACCAGAAACCAGACCCCCCACAGAGGGGGCTTCCTCCTGTGCCCCCTTCACCCCCCTACCTCCCTTCTCCCCCAAAAGAGGTAGAAAAGAGATGTGGACGGTTAACAGGGCAGGAAAGGAAGAAAGGCCTTGCACAGGGAGTTAGTATCTTATCTTAGTTGGCCAGAATCCCAGAAGCAGATCCAGCCGAGAGGGACAGCAAAGGAAGGAAGACTGAGAGAAAGTTCCCATCTTCCCCGGGTCCAATCTGACCTCCCACAGTCCTTGGCCAATGAAATTTGTTTAGAATACCAAAATATTTTACAAACATTTAGCCAGTGTGCCCCTTCCTTAAAGGCACAGCGTCAAACGGCCACACCAAGGGATCAGGCCCAGCCAGCATGGATTTAGGAAGGGCAGGTCCTGCATGACCAACCTGATCTCCTTCTATGATCAGGTGACCCGCCTGGTGGATGTGAGGAGGCCTGTGCATGTAGTCTACCTGTACTTCAGCAAGGCCTTTGACACTGTCCCTCACAGCAAACTCCTGGCCAAGCTGTCAGCCCATGGCTTGGACAGGAGCACACTGCGTTGCGTTAGGAAGTGGCTGGAGGGCCAAACCCAGAGAGTGTTGGTGAATGGTGCCACATCCAGCTGGTGGCCAGTCACTAGTGGTGTGCCCCAAGGACCAGTGCTGGGCCCCATACTCTTTAGCATCTTTATTGATGATCTGGATGAGGGCATTAAGTCCATCATCAGTAAATTTGAAGACGACACCAAGCTGGGGCCAGGTGTTGATCTGCTGGAGAGTAGAAGGTCTTTGCAGAGGGACCTTGACATGCTGGACAGATGGGCAGAGTCCAATGACATGAGATTTAACACATCCAAGTGCCGGGTTCTGCACATTGGCCACAACAACCCCATGCAGAGCTACAGGCTGGGGTCTGAATGGCTGGAGAGCGGCCAGGCAGAGAGGGACCTGGGGGTACTGGTCGATGGTAGGCTGAACATGAGCCTGCAGTGTGCCCAGGCAGCTAAGAGGGCCAATGGCATCCTGGCCTGCATCAAGAACAGCGTGGCCAGCAGGAGCAGGGAGGCCATTCTGCCCCTGTACACTGCACTGGTTAGGCCACACCTTGAGTCCTGTGTTCAGTTCTGGGCCCCTCAGTTTAGGAAAAATGTTGACTTGCTGGAACATGTCCAGAGAAGGGCAAAAAAGTTGGTGATGGGTTTGGAACACAAGCCCTATGAAGAGAGGCTGAGGGAGCTGGGGTTGCTTAGCCTGGAGAAGTGGAGACACAGGGGTGACCTTCTTGCTCTCTACAACTACCTGAAGGGACGCTGTAGACAGGTGGAGGTTGGTCTCTTCTCCCAAGCAACGAGCACCAGAACAAGAGGATACAGTCTCAGGCTGTGCCAGGGGAGGTTTAGGCTGGATGTTAGGAAGACGTTCTATCATGACGGAGACTGGTGTCAATACAGACGACCAATATGATCGAGTATTGTTCCTTTATTGTTCCTGTATTGTAGGACTTTTGTGCAAGCACAGTGAGTATAGCACAGCAAAGTGAAGCAAAGAAGAAGGGAAAGGAAAGGAAAGTGCGTACCAAGGGAACTTCTACAACTTATATAAATTCAGAAAGCCTCATTGGCATAGCTTCATTGGTTCCCACGAGTGACCACACAGCGCACTATTATAGATTATTGGTCCAACTGCTAATGACACATGAGGTTGTTGATGCAGGTGTGTTTCCTGTTGTTCCAAGATAACTTTCTGTGTTTATAGCTACCAGTGTCCTGCTTTAGTTACATGCTGCAGGCACAGCACTGTTTTGCTGCACTGCTAGCTGGCTCTGCACTTATGCTGAGCATGGCCTACCACCATGTCAGGCTCTAGGCCTACACTGCCAGATTGTTCACACTGCTCGTCGCTGGCATTGCCACAAATCCCCCTTTTTTTTTTTTGTGAGTAATCTGGTCATGGGAGTTATTCTCATCTCATACAAGATACTACTTGCAAACACAGAAGCAAGAAAGTTACAGCTAAGCTGTATAGCAAAAGCAAGAGTTCTGTAGAGCAGCATGACTGATGTAACCCATACAAGGCACGAAACTCAAGGTGAAGTTAGAATGTTCTAACAGAGCTGGCATAATACATGGTCAAAGATAACAGACATTGTAAAGAAGAACTTAGATCTTAATAGTTCCGAACTTTACTTTTCACTCCTCTTATTGACAGAGAAGACTTGATTATGCTTGAACACATTGCACACAGAGATTAAGACACAAATGCAATCCTTAGCACTATCTTTTACAATCTGCTTTAGGGGTATGTTGCATCTTTATTTTTCTCTAGGATGGTCAAAAATCATGTATTGTTTAATGGTAGCAAGATTTCTTTAATCTGTAAAGGTAGATCTGGCCAGGCTCTAGCTTCACAGATAGAAAACTTGCAGGCAAACAGGAAGAGCAAAAGAGCTTCATTGCTTTGCCCAATATAGAATTACACATCATAACGTGGTTTTGCTCATCCTAGTAATACTGATCTGTTAATGTTCACACAACAGTTAAGCAATCATAACACTCAGTTGTAAGTTAGATGCTTTCTGTTGATATCTTGGATTATCATGACAGTCGTTGAGGTCAGTGCTAGGCAGGTTTGCTGACTGTCATTTTCATGACAGTTGTGCTGTGTTCGTGCTGTCTTGTGGTGAGAGGGTTGCAGCACTTTGCAAAGTTGGTGTTTCTAGGTGTTGACATGAGCCAATTATCTCTTATTGGTACCATTAAAAGACCTTTTTTTTTGCTATGGGGTATTCTCTCTTTTCCCCCTTTTTAAATTTTTTTTTTTAAACTGTTTATAATCTCTAATAAGCAAAATATAAAGATGAAACTTTATCCTTTAGGATGTCTACATTCAGAGGCACATTTAGTTAACAAGAGAGAAGACAAAGTTACGAGATTCACATCCCTGTGACATTGTTTGTTGTTGTTTCCAACCTAAAATGAAAATGTATGTTGTGTTATAATGAATTTTGATTTTCCCTGTAGGTGTGTAGAATAGGATAGGATAGGATAGGATAGGATAGGATAGGATAGGATAGAATAGAATAGAATAGAATAGACCGGGTTGGAACAGTCCTTCAAGATCATCACGTCCAACCCCTCAACCAATCCAACCCACCTAAACAACTAACCCATGGCACCAAGCACCCCATCAAGTCTCCTCCTGAACACCTCCAATGATGGTGACTCCACCACCTCCCTGGGCAGCCCATTCCAATGGGCAATCACTCTGTCTGTATAGAACTTCTTCCTAACATCCAGCCTAAACCTCCACTGGCACAGCCTAAGACTGTAAAATTGTAGCAAACTGGTGAGATAACATATAAGTTCATATGAACATTTTCTCTAATCACACAACAATCAAACAACCATAATATTCAGTCACATGATGCTGTGGTACATTCTTCTGATTGATGCTTTTGATCCCAGATTGTCATAACAGTTACTGTGATCGATGTTCAACTTCATGGGAAATGCTGTTTCCTCATAGTCTTGATTCTTCTGCTGTTGTTTATTGCGATGATTGCAGTTGACAGAAAAGAAGGCTTGAGGTGACCTTATTGTGGCCATCCAGTATCTGGAGAGAGTCTACAAGAATGCTGGGGAGGGACTTCCTAGCATGTCAGGAAGTGACAGGACTAGGGAGAATGGAACAAAGCTGGGGTTGGGGAGATTCAGGCTGGATGTGAGGAAGAAGTTCTTCACTGTGAGAATGGTGAAGCCCTGGAATAGGTTATCCAGCCAAGTGGCTGATGCCCCATGCCTGGAGGTATTCAAGACCAGGCTGAACGAGGCTCTAGCCTGCCTGATCTAGTGTGAGGTGTCCCTGTCCAGGCAGTGTGGTTGGAACTAAATGATCCTTGTGGTCCCTTCCAACCCTGACTGATTCTATGAGTCTATGATTCCACATATTTTGTAATTTTTTTTGTTTGTTTTTAATGTAATCTATTTTTTAACTTGCATTTTTTAATTTCATTTTTTATAATTTTTAAATCTATTTTTAATAAATATGTTTCATTATGTTTTGATTTTATTATATAAATATTTTTCTTTCTAAGTTTAATTCTATTTTTTTTCATTATTTTTACATGTTTTTAATTGGTTTTGTTTAATTTTTTAATGTCTTTTTATTTCAAAATTTTCTGGTAAATTATTTTTATTTTTTTAATTCTAATTTGAGTGATTTTATTTTTCATTTTATTTTGAATGTATTTCTTTTATTATTTTTATATTTTTTATATTTTCTGTTTTTATTTTCTTAATCTAGATTTATTTTTTGTTTAATTTTAATTTTTTTAATTTTTGTTTTTAAATTATTTTTTATACCATTTTAATGGGTTTTTTAATTGAATTTTTTAATCTATACTTTTTAATATTTGTTTTGTTAATTTTTTGTTTTTGTTTATTATTATCATTATCATTATCATTATCATTATAATTTAATTTATAATTTTTTATTCTAATCAATTTTTTATGTTTAATTTCTTTTATTTTTATGTAGTTTTTAATCTTTATTTTAAAATTTTTTTGCATGTTTGTTTTATTTAATCTATTTTCTATTTTATTTTTGATTTTTTATTTTTTATAATTTTTAACCATCTTTTCTATTAAGTCTTTTTAATTATTATTTTTTATTTTAACATTCTTGATTTTTTCTTTTTATAGAGTTTTTGTTTGTTTTAATCTAGTAGTCTTGATAATCCTTATTTTTATTTTTTGCTAACAATCCTTATGTTTTTTGTTAATAGCTATTTTTTGTTAGTAATCCTTATGATTTTTTAGTTTGTTATATTTTGGTTTTATTTTTTTTTTATTGTTGCTCTTCTTTTTTATTATTATTCTGTTATTTAGTTCTCTATTTTTTGTATCTCGAGTTTTTGTACTTTTTGTTATTGTTAGGTGTCTTACTTTCCACTCATTGCTTTGAATTTCATAGTATTTTGTCACATGGAGGATTTAGCTGGGGTTGTTTAGCCTGGAGAAGAGGAGGCTCAGGGTAGATGTTACTGCTCTCTACAACTACCTGAAAGGAGGTTGTAGACAGGTGGGGGTTGGTCTCTTCTCCCAGCCAGCCAGCACCAGAACAAGAGGACACAGTCTCAAGCTGCACCAGTGGAAGTTTAGGCTCAAGGATGAGGAGAAAGTTCTTCACAGAAAGAGTAATTGGCCATGGGAATGTGCTGTCCAGGGAGGTGGTGGACTCACCATCCCTGGAGGTGTTCAAAAAAGGACTGGATGTGGCACTCGAAGCCGTGGTTTAGTTGTCCTGAGGTGTTGGGTATTAGGCAATAGGTTGGACTTGATGATCTCTGGGGTCTTTTCCAACCTGGTTGATTCTATAATTCTAATTCTATAAATCTTTATTGTACATTTTGTATCTAAGTTGTAATACTTTGGTTTTGTTTTGTTATATATTTGTATTTTTAAATTTTCTTCTGTACTTGTCACCTTTTTTTTTTTTAACTAGTTTTTCCTTTATTTTTGTCTAGTCAAGATCTAAGAAGGAAATAGAAAGACGTTACATTAGCTAAGGAATACTTTTAAAAATGAACACCTATTTACTACAAACCTTAACTATATTACATGGAGCTCCTTTGAAATGCCGAGGCACACAACTAAGAAGGTTTGAACCAAAAGAAAATCTTACAATTTGAATTTATTACTAAGTACATATACCTTACTGCAATTACTATGTGCTAAGTACCTGTAAATACCAAATGTTTACTATTCATTATGCTTACTAGGAAAACTAGCAAAACTCTAAATATCAAATCTCGGAAAGACATTGCAATCAGCAATGATGAAATTAGCACTGTTGCTTTAAATCAGAACAGAGCTTTGGTAGACTGGAGTCATACCAGAAAACCCTCCCTTTTCTGGGGGTGTGGGTAGAGGTGGGTTGAGGTTGGCTGGCAAGGTGTGCCCCAATTGCAATTGTTTCCCTATTAGGGTCTTAACAACTTGCAGCCTATCGTGTCTGTGCGACCATTGTTCCACCCATAGTGGATTATCTGCTTTCCATTTTAATTTGAGGGTTGGTTGCTGACCAGTAGCCGCTACAGAAAAGGAACAGTAACGAGTTTTGCTCCTAGCTAACTTAAGGCATCGCAGCCCAATAGAGCAACTGGAACGGTTAACACGTACAGTCTTACAGTGATTGATTTACCCTCGTTAAAAGCTAATTGCACTGGCTCTTTGCTAACCCAGGTTGTTTGGATACCTTTTAAACCCATGACTGCAGAATTTGCCATGAGCAATGGCTAGTGACCATTCCATTTATGACAAGGTATAATAATGACATCGTCTCCAGTATCCACAATCATTGACAATTGTATAATTTGTCCACAAGAGCGTCTGACAGTTCCAATCTGTTCCAGTTTTCCCTTTTGGATTTCTAGGGCCAATGAGATATTAGGCATGCTGGTGGAACCAAAGCCTTCTTGCCCTCGATTCCTGTTAGAGGTTTTAGGCACTCAGGACTCATATGGTATTAGCTGAGCAATTTTGGTCCCAATGGGAGTGTTAACAGGAGGGGTGATGGTATGGAGCATAATTTTCATAGACCAGTCATAATCAGAATCTATTGAACCAGGAATTATAAGGATGCCCTCTCTAGAGGTAGACGATCTGCCAATTAACAGAGCACAGGATCTGTGACCCAGAGGACCGTGCTGATCGGACTCGACAACATTTGTGGACTCAAGAGTGATATGCACAGCTGTTGCCAGGTCCGCTCCGTGCTGCATGAGGTGTCTACAAGGGGTGGGGTGGTCCAAGCACCCTGGTTTGGTGTCGTTGTGCGGGATGTACTTGCGCTGCTGGAGCAGTTTCCCTGCCTACGACAATGTGGAGTAATGATTAGGTCTGTGAAAGTGAGCACAGCACTTTTGAGTCTGTCCAGCAGTCGGGCAATTTGATTTAAGGTACCTAGGTTTCCAGAAGCATGATGTTTTCCACCCAGATTGTTTCCCTTGTGCGGTGGTCGTACTGGTGGTTTCACGACTGCTTCTATGGCCGTGGCTAGATACGTTGCTATTTGTCGGTGCTTCGTTTGTTCTGCTGCGTCCAGCAGTCATGAGACAGTGGCACCAGTTGGTAAAATGCTGAGAACCTGTTTAATTTTTTCATAAGCATTGTCAAATGCCAGAATATCCAGCATTTTTATTCATATTGTGAGTCAAATCTGGATTAGTATTCATGTCGTATGTAAGGTATGGACAAAGGAACCAAATGGCCCTGTTAGACCCTGACGAGTAGTGAGAAGCGCAGGATCAGATTTATTGTCCTGGAGTCTTGACCACATTTTGATCGCTAAATCCTGACTTAACTGTAAAGCCTTATCAGGAAGTTGCATTTGCTGATATGATCTAGCAAAAGTCTCACCCCAACGAGGTGGTTAGCAGTGACACCTTGCAAAGAGTCTGCTGTCTGCCGGGGCGTGGCTTCCGTGGCATTGCAAGCGAATTGCCACTTAATCGAGAAGTTGCAAGGTCTGATGTGGTGTTATTTTCAACTCTCTTCTTGCTAACACTCAGATAGTATTGTCTTAGGATCTAACTGTTTTTTGCAATTAGAATATCATCCATAGAATTATGGATGAGGAAGTCATGATGAGTCTGTCTAAATGGGAACAAAGCCCAAACCACATATATTTGGCAAGGGTGGGAGAATTCTGCATGCCTTAAGGCTGCCCATTGATATTGTTGGGTGGGGTCTGCCTTAATCGGTGGCTCAGTAGATGCAAACTTTTTTGAATCCTCCGAGTGTAAGTAAATGTAAAGAAACAATCCTTCACATCAATAATAATCCAGTCCCAATTTGAGGGGGTTGGGAGTTGGGAGGCCAGGTTGTTTACAACTATTGTACAAATGGAGTACCTTCACAATATAGGGGGATTATACAAGGTTTATTATGTGTATTTTTAAGGCACTCTAGTTGGACAGGTTTTGAAACTTTCATCTGTGTTTAAAAATACAGATTGTAAGGTGAAAGGTGTTATTTTTCTTCTGGGTTTTATGAAAATATATTGCAGTATAGTAAGGGAAGGGTAGCATATGTCTGTATGTATTTCTGGGATGCACAAGTTAGTCTGTTGATAGAAATAGTTGTGAACTGTGTTCTGTACCTTTATTGGTGGAAACTGTGTAATATTTAAGTTTTCCATTTGAAATTTATATTCTAGATTTTATATAGAAAGAAAAGAAGAACCTTAGAAGAAAACAACACAAATACAAGATAGGTTCTTCATGTATTGGATGAACTTTTGTTTTAGTTGAATTATTTTACCACCTTTGAAACTATTTCACACACTGGAAAACTTGCATAAAAAATATGTATGAAAATAAGAATATCGAATAGCCTTTAATAAGGGAAAAGTTGAAAGTCATTGTAGCAGACAGCATAATGTTACTGGGAGAACAAGGTATTCAGGGTTAGATTAAAAAACAAACCAACAAAATGTAGATATCTTTGGTGTGATTTAGGTCCAATCAGTGAAGTTGAGGGAGATATTCAG
This sequence comes from Dryobates pubescens, assembly GCF_014839835.1. Lineage (NCBI taxonomy): Eukaryota > Metazoa > Chordata > Aves > Piciformes > Picidae > Dryobates > Dryobates pubescens. Next base: position 2,299,225 of record NC_071621.1, read on the forward strand.
CTCTCATTGAACTGGATGCCTAGTTTTGGTCAACCAATACTCAGTTTGTTTTGCTGCATTGTTCAGAGCTCTGTTGCCTACAACAGGAATGTCAACACTTATCTTAGATGTTAACCTTGATCCTGAAGACATCTAATATGAAATTATTCAAGTACTGAACATCTAAATGCTCTATATTACTGAACAGATTCATTAATATCCAAGGATAGGATTATTTTAAGGATAGCATCATCATGAATAAAGAATTTGGTTCTAGCCATGACAGAGTAAATTAAATGAAAGAGAATCACTGAAGCACCTTGTGTCCTGCCCACACGTCCTGCTTGTGCCAACTACTGTGCTAATTCAAAAGGAGCCCCTGGGGTATACTTAGTCCCTATTTGTTCTCCCGGTGCCTGTTAGCCTGCCTGTACCAATTGCTAGACGCTCCCAGCTGTCTGACCACGCCCCCTCCCTCTCTTGCCCCACTCACTGGGTTCCAACAAGCAAGAAGACTGCTACCTTGCAGCTTGCAGTCTGAGAGCATCTGCTGTTGTCACCAGGTTTAAATTTCCCGCAGCTTCTCCGGGAACGCCCCCAATCACACCGCCCTCTCAGGCACCCTCGTGAGAGACGGCGAGTTGGGTCGGGTCGCCTCTCCCCCTCTCTCTGCAGCTCTCTCTCTCTGTGTCTCTCTGCCTGCGGTAGCCACTTTTTATCTTCTAAAGGTCTCAGCACAGCATGGAGCTAGTTGGTGCTACTGCAGTTGCCTCACAGCAAGCAGTCTGTCCCTGTCTTTCTGGCTTTTGCTGGGGCTTTTTGTTTGTTTGGTTTTGTTGTTTATGTTTGTTTGTGGGTGTCTTTTTGTTATTTGTTTACTTTGGGGTTTTGTTTGTTTGTGTTTTTGTTGTTGTTGTTTGTTTTGTTTTGCCCCTTTTTCCTGCAAAGGATAATTTTAAACACAACTGTATGTGAATACAGAGGTCTCATTATGTCATTTCATGATCCATATATTATTTATTTTGCTTTGAAAAGGTCTCTGACTCAACTATTGCCATCAGGTTCTACCCCAGTTGATTCCTTCACACTAGCTTTATTTTTTGTCTTAGTACTGCATTACATTGGCAGCAGTATATTGGGCTTCTCTTTGCATTTTAGTTTATGGTACTGCAAAAAAAGAGCAACATTCTCTGACATTATAAAATAAAACAGCTACACTCGTGTAGCTGAAGTACTGCTCATTTACATCAGCAGACAATGTAGACAATTTTTTAGCCATTTGTTTCAGAAGATTTTATAAGGAATGCAAAGATATTGCCTCTTTTGCTTTATCAGAATTCTGAACTCAAGCCACTATATACTTAATGTCTACATTAGTCATTAATTTAGCAAGGTTTGATCCCTTGAATCTCTGCAGAATATCTGCTGGCAGAGTTCAGCAGGGTGGTGTATCCTATTAGGGGGATTTCCTACAAGAATAGTTTGAGTGCTACTCTTCATCTTTATATACAGTCAGCTACTCTGTTGCCATCATCTTGCGCACAAAAAGAAATGCTTTATGTTTCACTCCCTTTGAGACAGCACTGCATATCAACAAAGTCTTGTATAAATTCTTTAAGATCATGCATACAATTGCTAATGATACGAATTTTCTTATACAAAATCACATGAAATACACACATTGAAATAAGTCATCATTTAACTTTAAACTCCCCTTTAAACCAAAATTGTGTATATATATATAAAATTGTAGAGTAAATGTTAATTGTCCTTCCTTAATATAAAACCATAAGCACTATGAAGAAATCCTCAACTTACACCCTTGTGTTGAATGTATATTCCATCTTTATTGCACAAAATGTGGAACTTTCAGTCATGGCTTTGGTATTTGACTCGAGTATTTCTTACTCTGCTCAGGTTGTCCAAAACAACCTATTGGACAACCTATTCAGAACAGTTTTGAATATTTTACTTTGTGATTACTCAAGGACAAGAAATGACAATATATTAAAATCATCAAATAATTAATCTAAAAACTAAATTGCCTAATCCAATCTAAAAGACTTTCTGTGCGGTGACATGAAAGAATTGCAAGGTTACAGAAAATTGATGTTGCCTTCCACCCCCCGGTGGGAGAATTCACAGAAACAGGTCTTCCTTTGAGTGCTCTAGTGAATAAAATGCCTTCCTGATCTTACAAAAATATTATGGATGTCTGAATCAAATAAATTACATAAACATCATGGGGAAAACCCTGACCTAACAAATGAATGTTTTCCTGAATTAAATAAAGTCTATTTAATATCTGTTTGTTGTTCCTATTATGGATATTACTATTGCTGCTATTACTAATGTTATTAGTGTTGTTTGCCATGCAATATTTTGGTGCTTAGTACACAGACTGCCATTGATAATCTCTGAACATTGAGTATGGGTTTTTATATATGCAAGTTTCATGAATGAAACAGGAATACATACTGCTATTTCTAAAAAACATGGAGCATCATGAAACTCTATATATTTTAAAAGGTTATCCCTTCTTGTAAATGCTTTTTTTGCTTATTTTTATATAAAATTTGCAAGTGCAATTCTATCCTTTGTGTTTGTTTTTAAACTTGAAAAACTTAAAAACTTTTCTGTATGTATTTATTTCCCTAATAATTGTGTGAGAGATTAATCCTTTTTATGCTTTTATTTCAAAGGACTGAAACTAATATTTTGTTGTTCTGCTCTGTTTGTGTAGCTCTATATGAGCCCTTGATCCACAATATTCTTTGGAGTGACTGCCAATATAATTTTTCATAGCTACTGCAGAATTGATTTGTGATTTATTTTATTTTTTTTATGGAGAGGGACTTACTTATCCGTCTCCAGTTTCATTAATAAGAGATTGTTGTTGGTTTTTTGCTTTGGATTTGTGTGATGATATTTTTGTAATCCTAGTACATAATCTGAATAGATGTTATACAATATGAGTAACCTTCAGTGGTGTCAGAGAAGATTTTTGTGGTCCCTTTAGGCAGCACTTGCACTTAGGATTAATGTTTTATTATTGTGGGACTTAAAACAGTAATACCTGTTCATGTTAAAGAATGCATAGACACAGAGCAGTAGGCACTCACTCTCCTAAACCCTTGTTTTAGACAGGCAATCACAGGCTAATGAAAAGAGGATAACAGAGGCACATAAAGAATATGGTGGTGGGAGAAATAATGGATAATCATTGATCTGAAGAGAAGGCTTTCTTAGAAGGGAAATCTAGTGGAAAGAAATTGGAAACAGAGATAAGTCCTGATAAAATGAGGTGAATGTGTTAAAGAAAGGACAGCTAAGAAAAATGAAAATACGTTAGAATATTTAGAAAAATTAATGTGCCATGTAATGTCTTTATTTCTGGAGCCAGCTCCCTCCAGTAGTTTGCATCAAGAGAATGTCAAAGAAAAAAGTCTCAAGGCACCCCAGGCTTTGGGTTTGCTTACTATTTTCAGCTAGGTCTTGTATGCAGTCTTTTCCTGTGTCTGCTTTGCCTTATTTGTCGACCTATCCAATGGTTGTCATTCCTAAATATCATAGGAATGTAAGGAAATAACATGACATAGGAAGGTTAGCCAGCTACTGCATCTTACCAAAGCAAACAATCAAAAAGTGATTTTGTTTTAATTCAAATGCTTTATAAATTTATTTTCATTGTCATAACAAAACTCTACTACTTAGTTGTTTCCAAAACATTTCTTCAATAAAATTGACTTGTTCACACTTGCACATAACAGTACTTGAAAAGGTAACAAAGAACAAGGAAATGCAGTTTTGAAAACACAGTAAAAAAAAAAAAATTATATAAAGATTAATCAGATGATAAAGACAACAAAGGGAAAGATGTGATTTGCTTGTTTGTACTTATAACAGTAAGAGCTGTAAATTATTTTTCTCTTATGAATGCTTTAGTCACATACAAGGTTTTCTCATTTTGTAATTTTCCTTGTCTGTCAAAAAGACAAACTTCTGTTCCTTGGAGAGATACAAATAATTAATTTTTAACAAGAAGTCAGGTTCACAGTAAAAGAGGCCAAAAGACTTTGCTACTTCTCACATTTGCATACATTATTCAGACAAACATTCATAAATTCTCTACAGAACTAAAACTGGAAGGAAAACCATAACACAAATGCAATTTATTTCATGTAAAAGAAGGATCTGAAGAACAGTTTTCCTGAATAAAATGGGTCTCACTAGCAAGTTTAATGGGATTGTTTTCTGATTACCACTTGTATGATGTTGGGTCAAGGGAAGAATACAAATAAGTCAAATAAATTATATAGAACTGATCACATATTACTTTGTCTAATCTCTTAGAACAAATTGTCTTGTTCTGTCAATTTCAGTCTTTCATAATATGCTATCAAACAACATATCTAATTTTAACCTTTGTTTAGTAGAGATCTTTTAATTCATCTTTTCCTGTACTGAAGGAACTGGTTTGACCACTTGCTGTACTTACCTCTGTTGAAAATTTTACAGTAATGGTTCATTTTATGGAAATAAAAATGGAAATAATGGTTTTCATTTGTATTCTGCAATGAATATTCTACTGCAGTTCAGCATTTTCCTTCAGTGTTTGGGTATCCAGCCACTGTAACACCTATTGATAATACTTAACTGTCAGAAGGGCTGATTTACCAAAGCATGCTTTGGTGGTGTTTTTTGAGAATTGGGAAGAGTTACCAAACAACAGGAGACAATGCCTATAGTTTGCAGAAGGATTTTAAGAGTCTCCTATCAAAAAGATATTTTAGAAAGCTGCTGTAAGAATAAACCAGTATCTCTTCCACCACATGTTGTTTTTTAAAGTCATAGTCATTTCGTATTTATTCAATCAGTGAAATAATCTAGATTTAAGTTACAGTTCCACTGTGAAACTTACAACACTAAAATGAATCAGTAGACAGTGCTTTATTTTCTGTGGAGCAGTAAGTAAAATATATAAATAAACCCGTTCTGAGTATGTGGGATTAGGTAGGAAATAAAGTGAGAATAAGCATTTTTACTAAAGCACATGAGATGAGCATGAACTAAATTACTCCTGAGCTTAAACACCACTAATAATAGCCATCCAAATATGTCATTATTGTTAAGCATAGATATCATTATTCTTCTATAGTGTCAGTTTAGATTTAAACTAGAAATTTGGCTGATAATGATCTGTGTATGTTAATACAAATATTTGTCTATCTTTGAGCACGGTGGATTTATTGACAGTCTCACAAAATCTTCTTTTTCTTGTGGTATAATTTCTTTCCAGTTTTAAAAGGCAAGAACAGCTGTTGGATTTTTTATTTTGACAAGTTTGTCTTCTCATCTTCAGAAATGAGCCAGCTTGTGTTGATTTGAGAAGAGTAAATCTATAGAGAAGGAAAACCAGATATATTGCTCCACTCCTATCTCAGGGTAAATGTGTCCACAGAGGGAGCTATTTCGAAAGAGATACTGAAGAATTCTTTAGAAGTAGCAGCCAATCAAATGTTTTCTCAGGGATATTTGGAATCTTGCTTCTTAGCTATTTACAGGATGGTTTGGTTTTGTTTTGGTTGGTTTGTGGTTGTGTTTATTTGGTTTGGGTTTGGGTTTTCTTGTTGATGGGTTTCTGGTGGGGTTTTGGGGGCTTTTTGTGGGGTTTTGGTGGGGTTTTTTCGTTGGTTTGGTTTGGGTTGAGGTTTTGAGGGTTTTTGTTTGTTTGTTGTTGGGTTTTTTTTGTTTTGCTTGTGCTTGTATTTGTTCTTTTCTCCTTTTTCCAGACATCATATGGACACTCTGGAATTCCTGGGTCATGATTATAAGAAAATGATATCATGTTATAGTGTGAATATCCTGCCACTCTACCACTGAATTTGCTTGAGTAATAGAGCAAGAATGTGAAAGGGTACATCATTTCAGGCACATGGATATCAATTACAAATGCCAATCCTTTGACAGTACTGTCCACTACAGGATATTGTCAGAGCTCTTTAGAGTCTGTATCAAGCCTGCCATATAAATCTTGCATTTATAACTGTGTAGATGCTCATAGTGCATTCATATGTATGTAGCTGCTGTAGAATTTACCATAAAACAAGAGACTGTACTGTGCATTTCAGAAATTCTGAGAGTAATAGTAATCCCTTGCTATCAACTGCACCACAGAAGGACTTGAAGCCTGTACAAAAAGTACAGAGTTACCATTAGGCATTTTCCATTGACTAACTAAAAGAAGAACCTAGATGATAAGATTCAATGAAGTCCTTAATCATGGTAAAGTTAGATGAATAGGAATCCTACTCTTAAAATCTTCTCTGGAGTCTCTAACTTGGCTAAGCTTCTTTAATACCTTAATACTTTCAGTCGAGGTTAGGCTGACATATAATTCTTATCACTACCAAAGTGAGTATTTTGAGCCATAATCCAGAGAAGATAATTTGTTCTGCATCCTTTTTTCTCTCTGTTATGTACATGTTCAGACTGTATGAATAAGAAAAGTGTCACAAGCACAGCAAATCAGTAAAAATCTGAAAGGAAGACAGCCATCTATGACATATCTCTGGTCTGATTTTCAGTTGCTATGCTAAAAAATATTTGAATTAGACCAGGAAATAGACTTCCCAAAATGACTGAGAACACATCAAAATGTATTGACAGTTTGAAATAGCTCATGACTTTTTAAAATGTATAAAAATTAATTGTATACATTGACTTAATACATTTCAATGTATAAAATTTAGTGTTATTTACTCCTATGCGTTCTGATGGCTGAACAGACTTTTACCACATATAATGCCCTACAGGATCTGTTAATGCTCTGATTTCTTATATCTAAAGATCCTGCTATGCTAATTGTATGGTAACTCTTTATAGACAGATTACTCCTGTATTCCCTGGGCATAGTTCAGATTGCTAGTACTTGTGGGTGTAAGTGATCCCATTGATTTCTGAAAACCTAATCAGATATAAAAATAGATCCATGTCTGTATTTGTGACTTGGTTTTAAGCACAATTTCTGCCTTAACATGAAAATACAATTGAAACAAACTAAACGACTAAACAAAATAAAAAGAAAAATGTTATCATATGTGTGTTAGGCTATGAAGTTTGGAGTAATTCTTAATTTCAGCATTTTATTTTGCTTCGCATACAAGGCCTGTTAAGTCATCAGTGAATCTGTTGTTTGATTTCAGATGTGTTCTAATTTAATTTCTTTGCATTCTTACAGCAATGTCCTTTTTACAAATATTAGAATAGAATAGAATAGAATAGAATAGAATAGAATAGAATAGAATAGAATAGAATAGAATAGAATAGAATAGAATAGGAATTGAGTCAACCAGGTTGGAAAAGACCTTTGAGATCATTGAGTCCAACCTATCACCCAACACTATCTAATCAACTAAACCATGACACCAAGTGCCCCATCCAGTCTCTATTGTGAGGCATTTAATAAGTAGGTAAATGCATGTAAATTCCACAGTGAGCTACTCAAAAATCCCAACAAAAAAAAAACCCCAAACAAACAAAAAACCAAGAAAATAGATACTGAAAATGCTAGTTAGAAATTAATTCTTTTTAATTTGCTTTTCATTCCATGGCATTTCTCCCCATGATTTCGTTCCTTGTACAATTTACAGAGCAGTTTACCATGCAGATTTGAACCATGATTTTTCAGTGATTTAGACTTTTGATCTAGCCAGTTACATTAAATTTAATTCTTATTTTTCATTTTTCATCTCTCTTCATTAAATAAATTTTCAGGAAAAGTTTGATTTCTCTGTAAAATCTTTTTATCTTTTTCATTTACTTCAAATAAACTCATATCTTAACAACAATGTAATTGTATTGTCTTGTATTCATGATGCAGTAGTAACACAGATTGTGTTACATTGTTTCTACTATTCAAAATTTTTAATCTTAAAGGAATATGAGCTTCTTTACAAGTCATCAATTTAAACTCTGAATTTTCCCCCTGAATCTACCTGAAAGATGTTACAAACTTAATCTATGATTTTTTTTCTCCTTGTTTCCCAGAATATTGATACATTTTATACTAAAATAAGTTGACAAGTAGGAAAAAAGTGTCCTCAGATACAGCTGTAATAAGTAAGACAGAATCCCTATTAAAGACACCAGGTTAGCTGTAGCCTGCATTCAAAGGAAGTCATAGGCAAAGCTAACATATACTTTATTATGCAGCTCAACACTTGCTGTTTTAAATTGAATTAGCAGTTTGTGTTGCTGTAATGAAAAGTGAACATCTCTCAAAGACTGAGAGAAGTAAGTTTTCTTACAGAACTGTTGATTTAATGTCACAGCAGAAAGCAGCTGAATTACTTGCTGTTGACTTGCTGGAGCGTGTCCAGAGAAGGGCAACAAAGTTGGTGAGGGGTTTGGAACACAAGCCCTATGAGGAGAGACTGAGGGAGCTGGGGTTGCTTAGCCTGGAGAAGAGGAGACTCAGGGGTGACCTTATTGCTGTCTACAGCTAACTGAAGGGGGGTTGTAGTCAGGCAGGGGTTAGTCTCTTCTCCCAGGCAACCAGTACCAGTACAAGAGGACACAGTCTCAGCCTGCACCAGGGGAGGTTTAGGCTGGAGGTTAGGAGGAAGTTTTACACAGAGAGAGTGATTGCCCATTGGAATGGGCTGCCTGAGGAGGTGGTGGGGTTGCCGTTGCTGGGGGTGTTCAGGACGAGGCTTGACAGTTTAGTTGATTAGGTGGTGTTGGATGATAGGTTGGACACGATGATCTTGAAGGTCTCTTCCAACCTGGTTTATTCTATTCTATTCTATTCTATTCTATTCTATTCTATTCTATTCTATTCTATTCTATTCTATTCTATTCTATTCTACTATCCTAATTGTGCAAGACAAGATGAAGGGACAAATTAGTCCTGATTATTGTATAGATTATAGACTGTCAGAAACCATCACATGAAAATCACTCTTTTGTCATGGAGTAACAGGAATATACACTCACAACATTGTGATGACCTGCCTTTGTTTAGGACATGCAGTTCAGGAAGTTGAACTGAATACTTGCCAGTGCCTGGCATCTAGTATAATTAATAGGAAAAAGGAATGTAAAATTAGTTAGGAAAAACATAGCTGAACAATAAAGTAATTGTATATTAATGGAAAAACTGCATGGAAATAATAATTGTTCCTGCTTTGTTAGAAAAGGAGCTTCCAACAAATTACAAAATGGAAATAATAAAAGGATCAAATTTGATAAGTGGTTTCTTATGCTAATACTTTGCTTAGAGCTGCCAGCTTTATTCTTGCTTTAAAATGATGTTGTACTCCCCATTAACTGCTACTGGTAGGATCATAGGTAGATACATCATTCACTTGTTGGACATAGGAACTGCATAAGCATTTTTAATGTGTATGCAGAAAGTTAAAATTAGTTGTTTCTTGGTCCTAGACTAGAACATAAACTTCAGTTATTTTCTTCATTAAATGCTAATTGTGCTTTTAGATTATAGTAATATATCCACACAGCATCTTCAAAGCTTCCTTTCAGTAGGAAATAAAATAATTCCTCTTTTTAATTTTAAGCTTTAGTGAGGTTGTATCAACATCATGCATTAACCATTAAAATATCATTATTCACTTTCTAAAAAACCTTCCATGATTTATATCTCATTTGAATTTGTCTCATTTTGACTTATAGCCTTTCTATTATTGTTGGTTTTATGACTTTTCCCATCTGAATAAGTGAGTTTTTGCAACATATGGGTATTTTTAGGTCACTGTTAAGTCATATTGCAATCTTCTTTTTGCAAAACATCAGCATACTTGGGCTACAAAGTCTAAAGAATAAGATTACTTTTATTAAATATGAATGCCTAAAATATAGTAGGTATTTATTACCAATTACATTAAAGGAAAAACTAGAGTATCAACTCAGCTGTCTATACTGACAACATTTGCAAGTAGGAGAGAGAAAGCCTACTGGTTTTTCTCATCATCATCCTGACTTGCTGTATTGTTTTGTCTTAGCACTCATTCACACTGATAATCTCTTAAAATAAAAACCTCAGAATGGATGGCAATGTTTTTAGTAGGGATGAAGTCATCCCCTCTTTTCTTAGAAACTGTGTAGTCCATATATATCCAAAGATAGCATCTATCTTATCACACTGGAGTCTTCTCTTCAGTTGCTTTTTTAACCCAGATTAACATGATTTGTTTCACTTAATATGAAAAGAGTCTCAGGTTCTTCAAAATTCTATGTAAACTGGTTTTTGTGTGGTTGGTCTTTTTTGTGGTTTTGGGTTTGTTGTTTTGTTTGTTTTGTTGGTTTGGTTTGTTTTGTTTTTATTTAAATTCAAATTATGAAGTGAGGGAGTTCAAAACCTACAAGGGTACTTGGAACCTAACACTTTGGTATTTTCATGTCAGAAAATACCTGCACAATGGCATGGATGTGGCCTCAAGTTTAAGACCCTTGAAGCAATATTTATGGTATACTAAAAATCCTCACATGAACCTATTACAATTAAAATAATTGTATCTATCTATCTTCTCACTGGAAAGGAGATTGGTTATATTTAGATTTATGTTTAATTTATTTCCTTTTTTTTTTTTTTAATGTGTGTCTGTATTTGTTTACATGTGCATTATTTTGTCATATTTTTAATGAGTGTGATTTCAAGCCAAGCAAATTTATTAAAAATACACTGACCTTCTGTCCTTGAAGTAGGTTATTTTCTTTCTCAAATGTTAATTCTCTGGTATTAGACAACACAAATAAGTATATCCATGCACTGATGACAAATCTCTGCAGCCCCTTCTCAGGAGGCTATTAATGCAATGAAAAATCTTGGATAAAAATGGGGCAGTTGGAGGGGAGGGGGCAAGAAAAACTGAATGGGCTCAATGACCCACTTACAAAAATAGTTGGTGGCCTGCCATGAAATAGAGAATTATAAAAAGCACCAAAATAAACCACAAACCAAGCCAAACCAAAACAACAAAAAACCTACATCCTGTTGGAAGCACTGATATCTTCAGCAAGAATATTGGTACAAAGACTTGTTGTTGCAAACAGACAAACAGTACTTGTGAGTCATTGCTTCGGTCCCAAAGTAGCATGCAAGCAAAATTGTCTCCTTACATAATGCAAAAATTCAGCAAATGATGACAAACAGCTCACCAACTCACACAAAAGAATACTCACACTATCAGGGTCGCTTCAAAAGTTCCACTAATTTGTTAGACAAATACCAATTCCCACCGTCTTACCCCTACTCATGTATTCTATATACATTTGCAATGCAAAAGCAAAACTCTTAGAGACATGAGGATCTAAAATGGAGGGCTTTATAAATGTACTCAGCAAGTTCATTCTACAGTAAGCCATGCTGGAAAATATTTCTGGAGACATTGTTTTATATGTTTGTATAGATGAGATATTTATTGGGCAGCCTTTTCTTTTAGTTACTTTTGTAATTGCTTATATGCTCAACTCAGACGCTATCTCCATTGACCTTGCAGATGTCTCGACTCCTCAGTTAGGATCTGTTCTAAAAAGATAAAGTGTGCAGGTTAGTACTGCAGCCAATGGAAAAAGATAAGCAACTATGAAGAGATTGGAAAAAAATGATTTATTTTCTAATAAAGGTTTCTCCTAAGTTAAAGCACAGCAACTATTCTACAGAGAGGAGGCACCACTGGGAGGCATCCCCTTAGAAACCAGTTTGACTTGCATTCAGAAGTAGGTGGTATAGTAACAGCTATTTATCATCTTACCCTGATACTAATCATCCAAGATGTGGGAAATATATTTTACAGATTTACTCAGTCCAAAAGGACAAGTGACAATAGACTCTAATCTTTCTGATAAATTGTTTAACTATTAACTATTCAGACAGGCTTGAAAAATCACGGGTTCATAAGATTAAGGGGCAAAATGAAGCTGTATGCATGAATGATGTATCTACTGAGAGAAAAAAATAAAGGTGGTATCTGAGGTGTGGTGTTTGGGTTATTTTCTGGTGGTGGTTTGGTTTAGTTTGATTTGGTTAAGACATCATTTGTATTACTGTTTAAATGAGCATGGGAAAAAAAAATAAAAACAGACCAAAAAAATTAACAAGAACCAAAACAAAAACACAAACCAAACAAAACCCAGACAAAACAACCACAGATCAGAAAGTTGATCTGTAACCTTCTCCCAGTTTAGCAATTTGGTTTTCTTACATTTTATTTTCTAGCACAAAATACCACTCAGTGTGTTGCCATGTTTGAAAAAAGACAGGTTATTGTTATTAATTATTGCTTGACGAACACTGAATACACACACAGACATACATTACATATATTTACATATATATAAAAACACACATATAAATCTATATATAATATACCTATTTTTATGTATGTATATTTATATAAAGTTATATCCATATATAAATTCCACTGTAGACTGAAATGTGGAGAACATACACAGGATAAGAAGTACAGTTCAACTTACAGAATCACAGAATTAACAGGGTTGGAAGAGACCTCAAAGATCATTAAGTCCAACCTGTCACCACAGACCTCATGACTACTAAACCATGGCACCAAGTGCCACATCCAATGCCCTCTTGAACATCTGCAGTGGTGGTGACCCCACCACCTCCCTGGGCAGCCCATTCCAATGGCTAACAATTGTCTCAGTGAAGAACTTTCTCCTCACCTCCAGCCCAAACTTCTGCTGGCACAGCTTGAGACTGTGTCCTCTTGTTCTGGTGCTGGTTGCCTGGGAGAAGAGACCAATCCCCACCTGGCTACAACCACCCTTCAGGTAGTTGTAGATAGCAATAAGGTCTCCCCTGAGCCTCCTCTTCTCCAGGCTAAAAAATCCCAGCTCACTCAGCCTCTTCTCATAGGGCTTGCACTCAAGGCCTCTCCCCAGCCTTGTTGCCGTTCTCTGGACACGTTCAAGTGTCTCAATGTCCTTCTTAAACTGAAGGTCTCAGAATTGGACACAGGACTCAAGGTGTAGTGTAACCAGTGCTGAGTGGCACAATGAGGGGCACAATGATTTCCCTGCTCCTTCTGGCCACTCTATTCTTGATGCAGGCCAGGATGCCATTGGCCTTCTTGGCCACCTGGGCACACTGCTGGCTCATGTTCAGCCGGCTGTCAATCAGCACCCCCAGGTCCCTTTCTCTTTGGGAGCTCTCCAACCACTCCAACCCCAGCCTCTAGCTCTGCATGGGGTTATTGTGGCTGAAGTACAGCACCTGTCACTTGGGTGAATAGACTAGACTAGAATAGACTAGAATAGAATAGAATAGAATGCATGCCAATTAATGCCACAAGATTGATTGAGATTTTTATTTTTTATTTATATATTGTATTTTTATGATCATGTATTTGTGATCTCGGCAGATATACAGTAAGATTGAGAATAAGTCTGTGCAAAATATTCAAGGAAATAATTTTAAACAAAGTGCAAAGTTGAATGAGCAGTACGTATATCTTCTAAATCATCAGATTTCGTTAAGACTCCTACAAATAAGCAAAATTATTTCAGCTGTTATAATGTGATAGGGCAAGACCGATCATAACTTTTCAAATATATTCACTTTATATAAACTTTATATAAAACTTCAAAAATAATGTGCTAAATCAAAGAAGCAACTCCATGTATACATTGATCTGAGCATAACATATTATCTTCAAATCTCTCTCTTTTTTTTTTATCAACTTGAAGATAACCTCAAATGATTACGAAAAAAGACCACCTAATTTGCTACTTCATTTTATGAAGGCTTTTTTGGCAAATATCTTTCTGAATGATTATGCTGATGTTTCTCTATGAATTGGATATCAGGAAAAGGAAAAGTTTCTTCACAGAAAGTGTTATCAGGCATTGAAACAGGCTGTCCAGGCAGGTGATGGATTCACCATCCTTGGAAGTATTTAAAAGGTGTGTGTATGTAGTGCGTAGGGATGTGGTTTTGTGGTGGTAGATTAGCAGTAGTGGTGGGATTTTTGAGCTTTAGGCAAGCAGTTGGACTTCATGATCTCAACGGTGTCTTTTACCTCAACAGTTCTATGATTCTATGATTGTATGAATGATCTAATTTGAAACTGTCAAAGTATAATTTACAGTATTTATATTCTCTGTGTGTAAATGATTGGAGTACTAAGGCTAACGAAGTGATAAGAAGGGATTTATACTTGCTTCTTCATGAGAAAATAGTTTTGGCACATAATAGTTCTACTGTTGCAGAAAAACTCCTTAGAAACACACGTTGTATGTGTTTGAATGTGCAGCAGAACAGATTTTGTTCACTTTGTTTGAACTCTTGACTGCTGAGGCATATTATTTAAATCTAGTTGTTTCTCAGAGGGGATTCATGAAGCGCAGAGTCAATCTGAGGCAGTCTGTTTTAATATATTCTGTGGACTTCAGTGTAAAAGACTTAGAAAGGATAGTTTTGTCAACAATTTCTTTTTCCGTAAAAGAAAGTGAATGTTCATCTAGGACATTTTCTTATCAGCAGAATTATAAAAAATAAAAATGTGGGGTTTTTTAAGAGTATGTAGTTATGTGTTCCTGAAATCTGTTAATGTAATTCTTGAAATTCTGCCTTATCTTATTCCAGTGTTCTTCATTTTGAATAGTGGATGGAGACAACTGAATATTTTTATCTTTCTAAAAATTTCATTTTAGCCATTTCTGAAGCTGCTTAGTAAAACAGTATAGACAACACGTACAAGACATGAGGGATGCAAGACAGTGGCAATGTTGCTCTTATCCATGGTTCTGGTGTTTAGATGGTTCCTGAGAGCCCCATAAATTACTGAAAGAATAAAATATGTAATATTTTGCTGTCTTAAATTTTTTTTTAATGCATTCATTCTTCCATATGAGACACAAAATAAAAATGTGAACAGAGGCAAAAAAAATCATCATCCTTTGAGGGACATGCATTGTGGCTTGGGAACAAAATCATTACTAACCATTATTTTCCTGTTGGTAGTGGACCTTCTCTCCTATCAGATCAATTGGCTCAAATTCACAATTTATGCCAGCTACGTGCATCTCAGAAAGGGATTTGGGGGACTTTGAAGAATTCCGACGCTTTTCAGATCACTGAAGATTTTGGCCACATCATCTGTTGTGCACATTCAAAGGAGGATGAATGGTGCTGAGCTGTAAATGCCTAGGGCAGCATTAAGAGTGTTACAGTCATGGCTGCAAGAGGCCATAATCCCAAACTGGACTGACCATTGTCATGTTATTTTTTTGTTGAGCATGACTCTTTTCATAATACAGGGCCAATGCAAAGAATGTGTGTTGTTCTACTTCCATTTCTTTGCCATCCTTTGAATCTTTACACTCAGCTCATCTCACTGCAAGAAGCTGTGTGAGCTTGATATTACCTGTAGGGTAGCTGTTGCATAAGCAGACATCTATCTTGAGTTCACTGGATTCACAGAATCAAGGTTGTTTTGCTGCTCTGTTTATTAGATAATTTAATAGTGCTATTTTATTTAGTTTGTTATTTATTTACAGAAATATACCATTTCAAGTACCCTTTAATTTGAGGTAGTAGGCACATATAATTAATATATCAGATAAAACTGAGTGCAAATTATTTTAGTCAATGGGAATAATGCACTTCAACTGATGTGCTAATGGTAGTTGTCAAAGTGTACAAAATGCTAATTGTATGCAAAACCTAATTTTCTAATAATTTTATTAATTCAAGAAAAAGTGATATATTTTGGTGTTTCTAGTTCCCATCCAGTTCTTACATAAGACAGCAAGGAGCATTATTCTTACTGACAAAGAGGTGGTCAATGGCATAAGTAATTAAAACTGGAAGTCAGAATATATTTGTCAATGTTTCTGAGTACGTTCTCAACTGACAACAGGATTCACTGGGGCCTTCTGGGGTGACTTTCAATTTGCTTGAATGCTAAACCAAATATTCAGCTTATGAAGACATACCTGCCTTTTTTTTTCAGAGGTTATAACACCATTATACTAAAAGCCCTGCTGAACAGAAGTTTATCTTTTTGTGAGCTTCTTTAAAGTTCATTGGAAAATTATGGGTTTACAGTGCAATTTTATTTTTCTTAAAAGTAACAATACATAAAAACAACAAAAAAAGTTGGGTAACTTTGTTTTAAATACTTAACAAAAAAAAAAAAAGCCATGAAGTTCTTAATGTTGTAAGCCTTTATTGCTCATTTTCACAGCAACTTGTAAGCACTTGTTTTTTGACACAAGTATATTGATCCAAAAATATTGTCTACTTGGTCACATAGTGTTTTTCCTAGCAAAGAATATATATGTCTAGTCTCCCATAACTCTTTTATTTAAAAAATTCCAATCTTTTGGAACCGATAACTAAAGATAATTCCTTTACTGTTGTGTGGTAGTTTTGTATCTCAGTTAACTCTTGAGATCCACTAGTGACTCCCAGAATAGTTATAGGCTCTGATCCCTGATAATTTGATGGTATTATGGTGCACTGAGCTCCTTTGTCAACCAAGGCCCTGTACTTCTGAAAGTGTGAAGTGCCAGGCCACTGGATGTACACATCCCAATAGATTCTGTTATCTCCATTATCCCTCTCCTCCCCCTGGCAGGAGGTAGGGCACCCCTAATTATGGGGAATATGTCCACGTGTGCAGTTAGCACAGCATCCAGTGTTAGAACTGCAATCACTGTTGGAGCTATTAGAGTTGTTCTGGGAAACTGAGGAAGTAACAGCTACCCTTCTGGTATTGCTACCTTGGGTTATGCCACTCTGCAGTTCCCTTAGTCTCCTGAAGAGATCAGAAGTCGGTTGACCATCCCATCTGTTCATGTTCTCACCAAACTGATCACACAGGGTTATCTAAATACTCCCATGTGATTGCCTCTGTTGTCTGGTTTGGTTTGACCTGTTTTGGAATGGCCTCCTTGGAGGACATCTGTTTCTAACAACTGAAACTTGTATTCATCTGGAGGAAGAAGAATTGGGATTTTCTCCTTGTGCCAATTTGGATATGGAGTTTTTTAATTCCTCCTTCATCTCTTTAATGCAATTCTGAGTTTTTCCAGATAGAGTTTCAATGGCTGAAATCAAAGAAACCCTTGTGAGACTATCCTCCATTTGTCTCATTTGATCAGTGAAATGGCCAGCCATAGGAGGCATTCCCCCATAATTTCTTGCCACAATTCTGCTTGCCAGAGTAGTAGTATAATTAGGAGGAGCAATTTTGATGAGCTTTTTTAGCAAGACCTGTTCCCACTAGAATTTCATCAGGATTCAGAGTACCACGGCCTCTATTCGTCACATATCTAATAGAAAATTCTCTCAAATGTTTAATTCCCTCATCCATGGTGTTCCAAGGCTTAGGATGCCATGGAAGGTCATCTCTGGATGGGTATCTCATGATAGCTGCCAGTAAAAGGCATGTCCACAGAGAAACCTTACCAAGACACCTGCCTAGATATCTATCTATTCCACTATCCTTTGAGAGAGTTCCTAGCTGAGATGCTGACTTGTCTCCCACTATTAGAGCTGGTGCACCTGGACTGAAACACCTTCCAAGCCAAGCTAGAATTGGCTCATTTTCTCCTCTGATGTAATCCTTTCTTACATGCTTAATCTCTTGCCTCAGGGCATTTTCTGTTTGGATATCATCATCTTCTTCCTCTGTCTTATCTTCCTGTAGTGGTTGTCCCCATGCTCCTGCTGCCACTCTTTTAAGCATTTCTTTATGTTCAGAAGCACCTCCATTAGCTGCTGCCCTACCAGAACCTGTGTCCTGTCCTGCATTTCCAGTATCCAGTGATGGTCTCAATAATTCAGCTATGTCTTTCAGACAAACCTTCTCTTCATCCTCAGAAGGATCTTTTTTAAAAGAAATTCCCTCACCAGCAGAGGACTCTTGCTGCTCCCCTGGGTTGTCTCCTACCTCTACTTTTCGCCTACCTGTCCTATGTAAGACTGCAATTTGCTTAATTTGAGCGATGTTTGAATTTACACCAGGCTTAGCGGAAGCAGTGGGAGTTTGCAAGGAAGCGGTGCCGGCAGATCCAGCAGCTGTTGCAGAGGCACCTTCTGGTCCTGCCGATGCAGAAGGAATTGATTTTGCTTCTATAATGGCTGCTGCTGAAACTGTGGTCGCCATCTTCGGTGCTGCCGCTGCCGCTGGCTGAATGCCAGAATTTGCAGTGGTCCCATTCAGAGCTGCCTTCCTGATAACTTCTCTCTGCTTGGTTCTAACTGTTTCCCCTATCTCCTCATCACTAGAAATCTCTGGATTCAAGTTAGAACTGCTTCTCCTGCATCTAGGTCTGTGTTTAAACATGTCTTAGCTGCTTGTCTTTCCCGAAGCAGATCCATTAACAAGAACACATTAATTATTACCAACAGCAGGATTACAAACAGCAAATAAATCACTTGAGGATCCCAGATATTGAGGATGACCTTTTTGCCCAGAGGAATGCTGAACTCGTGGATTTCAATAGGAAAAGTGGTTGTGGTCACATTCCCATATCTCTTAAGCCAGAAGAACCCCCAAAACTGATCATATAAAAGCTGAATTTTATATTTAAACACAAGGTACAATTTATACATCAGATATCTCCCCAGCTTATCAAACATTAAACCAATAATGTACTTTTAAATGATCAGTCAGAGCAGAATACATCAATTGCCACAGAATGCAAAATAGCTTCATTTTGTTTCCCTTATCTGAGCAGAAATAAATCAAGCAATCTTGCCCCACATCTGGAAGCCAATTATTTTGTATAATGTGGTAGTTTGGCCCACCAGCATTAACAAAAGCTCAGCCCACTCAGTTGGAAGCAAATAGAAGCTATATTTACAGAGCAAAAAACACCTACATTCTATGATGGAATGCAATGAATATGTACAAATACACAGTATTTACAATATTATACAGGTATTTACAATATTATACAGGTATTCACAGGCAGAAGACAGCACAGAAACCTCATTGAATCTTCTGGGACCCCAAAGGGAGCGGGGGTAACTGCTCAGTATCCCCCCCAATCTCCCCCCCCCCATTTTTGTCTAATTAGAAGAAAAGAGAAAGAGATGTTAGAGTTCTGTTAGATCAAAAAGCATTCTTAGTGCTCTTATCTCAAGGTTAGGTCCTTCTCCAGAAAAGCAGAGCAGAAGCAGCCAGGGAGCGAAAGGAATGAAGTGGAATGTAAGGTATTGCTAGGGGTACATCTCACATCTGGCCAATGAAATTTGTTTAGAATAATCTTTTGTTTTCCCTTTTACACCCAACTGTGAATTGTTTATACTTCTTCACTCTTCTGCTTGAAAATCTACAGCAAACTTTTAAAGACATAGCCTAAAACTGCCACATGTTTTTATAGCTGATTGCTATTTATGTCATGGAGATAAAATTTTCTGTCATTTACAGGGATAACCCTAATGTCTTTAAACTATATACTTGTATTCTATGTCCTATTAGATTTTTTTTCTGTTATAGCCAACACAGAATCACAGAAACACTCAGGTTGGAAAAGACCCTCAGAATCACTGATAACCCTACTCTGCAAAGTTCACCCCTAAACCATATCCACAAGCACCACATCCAAACGACCACTAAACACATCCAGGGTTGGTGACTCAACCACCTCCCTTGGCAGCACATTCCAATGCCTGACCATTCTTTCCAGGAAAATTTTTTTCCTAATGTCCAGTCTAAACCTACCCAGTTGTAGCTTGTTGTTCCATTACTTACTAACTATCAAAAGAGACCAGCACCAGCCTCTCCACAATGTCCTTTCAGGTAGTTGTAGACAGCAATGAGGTCTCCCGTCAGCCTTCTCTTTTTCAAACTGAACAGCCCCAGTTCCTTCAGTTGCTCTTCACAAGATTTATTCTCCAGGCCCTTTACCACCTTCGTTGCCCTCCTCTGCACTTGCTCCAGCACCTCCACATCTCTCTTGTATTGAGGTACCCAAAACTGAACAATACTTGAGGTGTGGCCTCACCAACGCTGAGTACAAGGGGACGATCACCTCCCTATGCCTGCTGGACACAGCATTCCATTTTCTTTCTTAGCCTCCTGGGAACATGGCTTGTACATATTCAGTTGTTTGTCAATTAGAACCCTCAGGTCCCTTTCTGCCAAACAGCTTTCCAGCCACACTTGCCCAAGCCTGTAGCATTTGTTGGGGTTGTGCAGGACTTCACATTTGGCCTTGCTGAAGCCCATCCCATTGGCCCATAGATCAAATCTATCCAGGTCCCTCTGCAGAACCTCCCTACCCTTGTGTAGATCAGCACTCCCACCTATTTTGGTGTCATCTGTGAACTTACTGATGACACACTATGTCTTCATCAAGATCATCAATAAAGATGTTAAACAGAAGTGGTCCCAACACTGAGCCCTGAGGAACACCACTTATGACTGGTCACCAGCTGAATTTAACTCCAACTAAAGATGTTGTGCTTTCATCATGATATTGATCATTTAGTTGAAAAAAATCAAATGTATATTTAGTCTTAGTTTCATTTTTTTTGTATTTTATAATAAGAAGTAAAAATACCCCATCAATTTCAGCTTTCACAGATCTACAGTACACCTCTTTTTGAAGAAATAGGCATTTCTAAATGGAACCAGATGATTTTGAAGTGGAGATTGGGCCAAAGCTGTGAAATAATATCCTGAGTCTGGCTATGATGGAATTAAATTTTGGGTTTAGGGCTAAAATGGTGTTGATTACACACTTGTGTTTTGGCTGTTGCTGAGCAGAACTTGCACAGGGCTGCAGCTTTTTACTTTTCCCACTGTATCCCAGAGCCAGTAGGAAGAGTACAAGTTGTTGGGAGAGTGAGCAAGAGTCAGGACAGCTGAATTCAAAGTGGCCAAGTGGGTATCTCATGCTCTGCAACATCACACTATAGGGAAGAAGTGGAGAGAGTTTGGCCTCCAAGTAGCTGTTGTTCAGAGACTGCCTGTGATACCTGCTGAATTATATCCTTTCTTTCAGTCTTTTTTTTTCCTTATTCTTTTTTCCTTCACTTATTACAGTCTTTATCTCAACCCACAAGTTTTCTTGTCTGTTCATTGCATTTCTCCTCATGTATTTTGTTGCAAGATTACTTCATGGCAATCTTGTAGGTGCTTGGCTGCTTGGCCAGAGTCAACACACCGCAAGAAGGTATTAGTTCATTCAGTTGTTTATCTATACTCATAAGGCATTTCTCCTGTTAAACACTTTAGGATGTGATCATCTGTCAAAGTATAGGTGATTTACTGCACCAGGTATTTGTTATTCTTTTCTCCAGCACACACAATTTATTTTTTATTATAATTTTTCCTGTCAATGACATTCTTAAAGCAATTGATTGATTTCAGCTTGAATTTTTGTTACTGGTTTGATTGGTTGATTGGTTTTGGTTTGGTTTGTCTTGGTTTGGGGTTTTTTTGTTCTGTCAGGTTGTATATAATGCATCAGACCTGTTGTTTTGTTGATTGCATTTTGTGTAATGGAAAGTTTTACTTGTGAATACTTGGATAAGCAGTAAGCAAGAAGAAAATAGACTAATGTATATGTTCTGCAGTGTTTCTTGCCGTCATCTGTATTTACTCTTTTAAAAAATCTATATTCATAACAACTGTCAAAAGCTTCTTCAATGATACTTCATATAGATGTATGTGCTGCTACTCATCATGAATCATGGAAATAGAACTGAGTGTTGAGAATAGCTTCAATCACTAATGCATTGGCCTAACCTCCTTGCACAGCATTTTCGTAACATTTTACAACAAACAAGGAGAATTTAAGAGAAGATTTTTTTTTACAAATTTCAATGGGATTCATTAAAAGTATTTCACAGTAGAAGTATTATAATAGTTTAATTGAAAGAAAATTGTTTACCTCCCTAGTACTCTGAACAATTTATTCTTCCTAAGAAGCTTTTCCCTGTTTAGAAATGTGTATAAAAATAGGTTTTAAATCTAGTTAAAATTCATACTATTGTCATTTCATACATAAGTATTCTTACAAACATGACATCCAGGACATTTTCAAAAGGCTTTTATGTATATAAGACTGTATACTTTTCTGCATTGTAAAGAATATATTTTATATTTCAGTTGTGAAACAATAGAGAAATAAATAATAATATCCTCATTTTACTCTCCCAGGCCTCTTCTTTTGTAATGCATGTGATAATGAGATGTTCTTTCTAAACAAGTAGATTTAGGTTTTGTCTTCATAATAGAAGTCGTTTGAAAGAATCACAGCAGAATCTTAAGAGACTGTTAGAAAAATGAATTAAAGACATTACAGTTCCTTACATTTTAATGTAATCTGTTAATTCATATGAAAACTGTAAGTTGAGTTGTCTTCTCTATATCATATCTTGAGTTAAAATTTAAAGGAACTGGATAGGGCAAGTAGCCATAGCAGGCAGAAATTTCTGTTATTTTACTTTAGAATAGCAGGCCATTCTACTGCTTGAGTTGCTGAATAAATGATGCTTTGACAGTTGTACCTGCAAATTTCAAACCATTTTGCAGTTGAAAGAAAAGAATTACTGTTTTTATTTCAGGATGAAGAAGCATTTTTGTAACATCATTTCTGCATAGATATGTACAGAGCTGCTCTACAGACCTCTCATTTGTCTTAGTCACTGTCCATCTGCTACCCTTGTCCCACATCCCTCTATCTTTTGCACTTTTTTCTTTTGCCCTTCTTTTCAAGCTGATGTCTGCTTCAGAAGACTAGTTCCCTGGCTGCTATTCAGACCAGATTTCCCTCTGATATTGTAAGCAGAGTAAATGTCCCTTAAAACAAATTGGAGTACTTCACTCAATGAGGCACTCATTCCTCTTTGTCAGCTGTTGCTGTCCATGGAATTTTGCATGTGGTCACCTTTCCAAATCATTATTTAAGGGAAGACAGATTTGTGATGTCAAAAACGGTGTATTACTGTTAATTCCATGCTGAATTATTCTGTGGAAGAAAATCCCCCACATCTTTATTTTCTATATTTAACTATTGCCATTTCTTCCTCTGTTGCATTAGGCTAGTGAGAACTTCCATGTTCCATCGAAACCCTCTCTTACTTGCATGTAAAACAATGTGCATAAATTTGTTTCTCAGGGAAAAAGAAAAAAAAAAAAGCTATGTTCCTCTTTGTTCAGGATTTTGAAGTGACGCATGTAGACACTGTTCTGAAATCTGGTGCTGGGTTACACCCATCCTGGGACAGGGGAGGGAGGGTTGTGAGAGCCCTGCTTCCCCCAGGGGACAAAAGAAACGTGATCCAGGTGGACATGGTTTCTCCCTCCTGGGAGGAGGGATCCCCTGGGTCTAAATTGGTCTGTTCCGCTCCCCCTTCCTGTCCAGCAAGACTATAAAGAGGAGGGCATGGCAGTCATCTTTTTCTTTGCTCCTGCCTCGAAAGGACCTACAGCTGCTGCTCGCCTCCTGGTTCTGCACATGGTCAGGCCTGATTTTCTCCCTGCTGCATCCATGCTTCTCTAAATCCACATACATCGAGAGAGATACAAGGCCATCCAAATTTGGTTTTCTATATTTTTCTATTAATCGTTATTCCTTGCCTTGTAAATCTTCCCTGTTATTGATATATATATATACATTGTTAAAAAATTTACTTCTCCTACTTCCAAATCAACTCCAGACTAAACTTCACTTAAGGCTCAAACCACCACAATATTTTGGCACTACAAAGTGGGGTTTAAAAAATAATATTTTATTTAAAAAGTCATACTTGGTGTAGAAAGAAGGAATCAGAAGTAGAGATGTTAATTTTGAAGATTCTAATGTTCCAAGCTTTTGCATGGGTTTTTGGCTGGATCTTTTGAACTCATATCTATAAACTGCTTTGGTTAATCATATACATGCTGCTTGACTGGATAAAAACTTTACCAGTGCAGTTGGGTATGTACCTCTATAACTCTATGAGTTTCACTGTCAGTGATAACTTCTCTGACATAGAGAATTTTTCTGAAGCAGGCTATGAAACTAACCATGTAAATAAAAATGTCTTTGAGGGGAAATTGAATTATATAATGATATGTTCTATGTTTTTAAATGTAATACTCATAGTAGCATTCACTCTAACCCTGTGGGAAGTGGGGAGGTGCCAACCCATTAAGAACTCTCTGCAGAGAGACAATAGCTGCAATATGATCTTTTGTAAGGGGTGGAGTGCTGTGAACACTATGTCTCTGTGTAAACAGGGACACAAAAAGGGAGGGATCAGATTGTAATGAGTGCTACCCAGCAAAAAGGGCCTCCCACTCTCAGCCTTAGCCCCAGACACATGGATTTGTCCCCGTCTCCCCCCCGCCCAGGTCCCCATTTAACCCCTGATGCTCCTGCCCACAAAGTTTGTCTAGCGCCTGTCACCATATGCCGGAAAAGGATGCAAAAATCATCTCCAAACATGGATGGTGAGAAAGGCATGTCAGCAGGACCCAGCACCTCGCAGAACCCAGCAGTGGATGAGGATGACTTGGTCAGGAAACAGTAACTATTACATCTCAGCCCAGAAAGGAATTATGGCAAACTCGTCTGGATTACAGGTGGAAAGAGGGTGAGCCAATACTAAGATGGGCCCTAAGATGTTGGGATGAAGGTGTGGACACGGTAGACTTAGATAAGAGGAAGGCAAAGCTTTTAGGCTCCCTGTCTTGTGAGGCTGGTTTGGACAAAGAGTTAGCAAAACTCGTTGGAACACACACACTCTCTGGGCCTGGATCCTCAATGCCATAAAAAGCCAGTACCACTCAAAAGACAACTTGCCCTGGGCCCAAATTAAATGGAGAGCTATGGAACAGGGCATAGAGTATCTGAGACAGAGGGCTGTGCAGGAAATAATTTATAGAATCATAGAATCAATAAGGTTGGAAAAGACCTCAAAGATCACCAAGTGCAACCTGTCACCCAACACCTCATGACTACTAAACCATGGCTACAAGTGCCACGTCCTTTTTGAACACCCCCAGGGATGGTGACTCCATCACCTCCCTGGGCAGCCCATTCGAATGGCCAACAACTCTCTGTGAAGAACTTTCTCCTCTCCTCAAACTTAAACTACCCCTGGTGCAGTTTGAGACTATGTCCTCTTGTTCAGGTGCTGGTTGCCTGGCTACAACCTCCCTTCAGGTAGTTGTAGACAGCAATAAGGTCTCCCCTGAACCTCCTCTCCTCCAGGCTAAACAACTCCAGTTCCCTCAGCCTCTCCTCATAGGGCTTGTGCTCAAGGCCTCTCACCAGCCTCGTTGCCCTTCTCTGGATATGTTCAAGACACAGTACTCAAGGTGTGGCTTAACCAGTACTGAGCACAGGGACACAGTGACTTCCCTGCTCCTGCTGGCCAGACTATTGCTGATGCAGGCCAGGATGCCATTGGCCTTCTTGGGCACCTGGGCACACTGCTGGCTCATGTGCAGCTGGCTGTCAATCAGTACCCCTAGGTTCCTTTCTGTCTGGCAGCTCTCCAGCCACTCTGACCCAAGCCTGTAGTGCTGCATGGGGTCGTTGTGACCGAAGTGCAGCACCTGGCACTTGGACTTGTTGAATGCCATCATGGTGGACTCTGCCCAGCTGGTCAAGATCCCTCTGGAGAGCCCTTCTACCATGTAACAGATCAACACCTGCCCCCAGCTTGGTGTCGTCTGCAAATTTACTGATGACTGAATCAACCCCTTCATCCAGATCATCAGTAAAGATACTGAACAGGATAAGGCTGAGATCTGATCCCTGAGGGACACTACTAGTGACTGGCTGCCAACTGGATGTGGCACCATTCATCTCCACTCTTTGGGCTCAGCCCTCCAGCCAGTTCCTAAGTCAGCTCAGAGTGCTCCTGTCCAAACCACAGGCTGACAGCTTGGGTAAGGAGCTTGATGTGGGGAACGGTATCAAAGGCCTTGCTGAAGTCCAGGTAGACTACGTGCACAGCCTTCCCCACATCCACCAGGCGGGTCACCTGATCATAGAAGGAAATCAGGTTGTTCAGGTAGGACCTGCCCTTCGTAAATCCATATTGTCTAGGCCTGATCCCTTGGCCATCCTTCAGGTGCACAGTGATTGCCCCCAAGATGACCTGTTCCATAATTTTTCCTGGCACTGAGGTCAGGCTGATAGGCCTCTAGTTTGCAGGTTCCTCCATCTGGCCCTTCTTGTGGATGAGCATCACATTGGCCAGTTTCCAGTCATCTGGGACCTCTCTGGTGAGCCAGGAATGGTGGAAAATAAAGGAGAGTGGCTTGGCTAGCTCCCCTTGGACCCAGCTGAAGTGTCCATGAGATGGTCCTTCATAAAGAAACTCACCCAGGGTGCCCCTCAAAAGCATGCACACACACTGGGAGGGATGCTCCAGACTGGACAGGATGGAAGTCCTAAAACTGTCTGTGAGTTTGCTAGTGACTTGAGGGAATATGAGGACAGTGTAAACCAGAGACCCATAATCTCAGCCATAGAAGCTATGACTAAAGAGCTTAAGGCCTCCATGTCTGAAATGAAAAAGGGTAATGATACCTCTTTCGCCCCTTCCTGTTCTCCTTCAGAATGGATCCATGTTTCAGCAATCAGGAATAGGTGACCTCCTCCCAAGCTAATCAGGAGATGTCAAGGGGGTCTCTCTGGAGAATTCTCTGTGACCTCAGAGAAAATATGGACAGCTGGAATGGCCAAACCACCTCTGCACTCCGGAACAGAGTGTGGGAACTGCAAGGTGGCCACGATGAGATAAACCTGACGTGGAATGAATGGGGAAAGCACACCATAGTGACGGGTCTAGATGCACCTTGCATTCTTGGCAGGACCCTAGGAGGGCCAAGTGGGCATTTGGGGTAACAGCTGTGGAGACTACAGGCAAAGAACAGATGTCTACCATGCCCAAACTGTCAGATGATTCATCCGTAGTTGGCGGCCATAAGGTGCAGGATTTGAAGTTACCTATTGCCTATTGTACATCGCAGGCAATGCAGGACCGACTGAGACTCACTGACTGGAGAGCCAGAAGGTGATCAGCAAGGCTCACTCACCGTTCAACAGCCTGATATGGCCAGTGCAGAGGGCAAATGGGGAATGGAGATTGCCTGTGGACTACCATAGCCTGAATGAAGTGACTGGACAGTGCTGTACCTCTATATTGAATCCTGAATGGTAGCAAATGCCTTGTAGGGGTGGCTGAGGGAATGGACAAGGATTGGATGGCAGAGAAAAGGGAAGCCTATTTGGGCCGCTGACCTATGGCAAGATATTACTGCCTGTCTGAACAGACTGCCACTAAAGGTACGGCACATTGATACACACATACCAAGAGCAGAGCCCCTGAGGAACACAAGCACAACCACCAAGCAGATCTGGCTCCTAAAATCTCACAAATAGACTTGGACTGGGAACACAAGGGTGAGCTGTTCTTTGCTTGCTGGGCCAATAACACTTCTGGCCACCAAGGGAGAGATGCCACATACTGGTGGGCTCGGGATAGATCACTGGACATATCTATGGAGGTCATCTCACAGGTTATTCATGAGTGTGACACCTGTGCTGCCATAAAGCAGGCTAAGCGCATGAATCCTCTGTGGTATGGGAGGAGATGGTCAAAGTATAAGTACGGAGAGGCCTGGCAGATTGACTGCATCACCCTTGGTCTCACAGTGGCAAACAGCACATACTAACCATGGTAGAGGCAAGCACAGGGTGACTGGAAAACTACCCAGCACCTCATGCCACTGCTCGAAACACCATTCAGGGCCTGGACAGATATCCTGTGGAGACACGGCACCCCAGGGATGATTGAATCAGACAATGGAACCCATTTCAAGAACCATTTCATAAGGGACTGGGCAAAAGAACATGGGATTGAGTGGTTTTACCATATCCCATACCATGTACCAGCTGCAGGGAAGGCTGAAGGCTACAATGGCATGCTAAAGACCACCCTAAAAGCCATGGGGGGGGTGGAACCTTTAAGAACTGGGAAAAACACCTGGCTCAAGTCACTTGGTTAGTGAATAGCAGAGGATCTGTGAACCAAGCTGGTCCTGCCCAGTCTGACCTGCTGCAAACAGTAGATGGAGATGGAGTTCCTGTAATTTCTGAGAAAAATCTGCTGGGGAAGTCAGTGTGGGTTTTCCCTGCTGCTGGTGGGGGCAAACCAACCCGAGGGGTGGTCTCTGCTGAGGGGCCTGGTCACGCGTACTGGGTCATGTTAGAAACTGGGGACATTCAGTGCATCCCACAGCAAAACATAACTCTGGCTGAGAGGGGATAAACTCAGGGGCAACGCGGGTCAATGTAATATAGTCACTGTATAATAGTTATAAGTTGTTCTAAGTTTTTTCCCTCCTAATTTAATATCAACCTAGCATCCAGGATTCAACATGAACCCACTGCACACAAGCACCAATCCAGAGGATTTCTGCATCATCTCACCTGCACCTGTTTCTGATGCCCTACAACAACAGACTGTTCCTGATTCTCCCCTTCAAAAACAGCTTCCTGGTTCCTGATTCTTCTCCACATCCCTGCCCAACACAAACACCACCTCCAGCAACCATCATGAGAGAGAGACAGACTGCCCTGAGAGAGAAAACTGGGATAAAGAAGGACTTGTATCAAGAAATCTAATGCCACATTTTTCATGACTGGATAAAGGGACTGTTATAGGAAAGTGAAAGTGGAACAGAGGGGTGTACTCTACTTGGTTATACCCATCCTGGGGAGGGTTCTGAGAGCCCTGCTTCCCCCAGGGGACAAAAGAAACGTGATCCAGGTGGATGTGGTTTCTCCCTCCTGGGAGGAGGGGTCCCCCAGGTCTAAGTTGGTCTGTTCCACTCCCTCTTCCTGTCCAGCAAAACTATAAAGGGGAGAGTGTCGCAATCATCTTTTTCTTTGCTCCTGCCTCAACTGTTTGAGAGGACCCACAGTTGCTGCTTGCCTCCTGGTATTGCATGTGGTCGGGCCTGATCTTCTCCGTGCCCCATCCATGCTTCTCTAAAAGACTGAAATCCACATACATCAAGGGAGATACCAGGCCATCCAAATTTGGTTTTCTATATTTTCCTATTAATCCTTATTCCTTACCCTTGTAAATCCTCTCTGTTATTGCTGTATATATATAGTTAAAAAATTTAGTTCTCCTACTTCTGAAACGACTCTAGATTATTATTTTTTTAGTACATTAAACTCTAGTTAAGGCTCAAATCACCAGTGGTCACAGAAATCTTTACACAAATCTTTACAGGGGTCACAGAAAAAACATCTCTTAGTGTTGTGCATTTCTGGACAACTCCTTGATTAAATTTTTTCAAATGGCTTTGAACAAATATTTTGATCTGATATTCAGAGCATGAAAGAAAACATGTCCTCATCAGGGAAAGACAGATTTATGAATTCAGTTTGTGTCATGTGGGGCTGGCCCTTTGCCATGATGATTAGTTTTTAAATTAAGAAAATTTGTCATTGCAATTAATGAGAATCAGCAGAGAACTGTGGAAATGAAAAAAAGTCTTCATTTGTCTAAAGTTTGACTGTGGTTCTACTCAGTCACCTTTAAGCACGTTTGGAAAGAATTCAAAATCACAATGATCAACTTTAGCTTGATGCTGCTTGAAGAGCTAAAATGTGTTTAGGCTCTTCAGAGAGCCTAAACACCATTAATTACCATGCTGCTGTAGAGTCACTTTCTCCCAGGGGGGTCATAGTTCTGATTGAATAAAGGCTTAATCATAGTGTATTATAGAATATTTCAGTGAGCTGCAGCAACAAAGCCAGCAAGTGGGTTGTTCTTTCTTTGGTAGTCAAAAAAAAGATAATAAAGGCATGTGAAAAAGAGAAAAAAACACATCTGTTAAAAAAGTTGATGTAATTATGGATTAATAGTTTGTTTGGTTTTTTCCCCCATGGGTCTAGAAGTGGAAAAAGATGTCACTGCTCTTTGACTACAGTGCTTGCCATTATTAGAGACTTTTTAATAAGAAAACCATATCAGATGTTACTTTGCAATAATGCTATGATTTATACTACTGCAACTGAAGCAACTCAGTACTGAGAAATTAGTATTTTTTAGAAACTTGATGATATTAAATGCCTATTAATAATTACTAATTAAATATGAGGAAGAATCTTTTGTGTGTGACATAGTATGTTCCATTCAGTCATGCCTAACTTTGCATACAGAAATGTATACCGCCGTAACACACAGGCCATATATCATTCCATATTTAGAGTTTAGTTCTTAGAACTTGCTTTTAAACCTTGAGGCTGGATTTTGCGCCTCATTGTAGGAATTTTAACAATAAAAAATATTATGGCAAAAGTCTGACGTATTAATGCCCAGCACATATAATTTCTTCTCTTTTTCTCTTGTCTTTCCTTCTCTTCTACAACTTCCATATTGTGAATCCCTTTCACCTTGTGAATTTTAATTCTTCCTAGCACAGAAAAAATAACTACAGCCAGTGCTAAGAGATCTATTTCCCTTTGCCAAAGTATGTGAAATGTATTGCAAGGCCTTTTTTTTCTCATAGGGAACACAGGCTTCCCTGCAGTCCTGCCCAGGAGCATGAAATTCTTGTAACATCATGCTAAGGTGGCTCAAAATTCCAGACTCTTATCTCAAACTACTCCAGAATTGCAGATATTCTGAGTCCTGGGGCCCTCTTCTGGCAAATTTGTCTGAACTGATAATTAGCTGGGAAATTAGCTGTTCTGTCTTGATAAGCAGCTGCCTAAATTTGTCATGTCCCTCTGAAAACTTCCATATACTGTTAAGATATTTCTAATAAACTTTTGGCTTCCATTTGTGACAGAAAAGATCTGTGGAAGTTAAAAAGAGGAAGATGAGTACATGGCTCAATGTGGTAGTTTGGATTTAGCACAAGTTCTTCACTGTTAATGATAGGCAGTGCAGATAACTGTCATATTTTACCTTAGCTGGTTTGTTTCAGAAAAACAAAATTAATCTCTGCCATAGTCTTTCAGTTATTTCATTCCCTATTGCAAGACAAGCTCCAAATGTGTCATGCTTTGTTTCTAGAATCTGATAACCACAGTACAGGAACAAAAAATAGCAGCACAGTTTTCCCTGCAATTTCCAAGGAAAGAGACAAAACCTGATTTGTTCAGATGAAATTTCCCTTAACAACAGCTGAACTGCTGAGGATTTACCTGCTATCTTCCTAGTAAATATCCTCTGGGAAATTGAAGTATGATTTTTTCCTAGGCTTTTCCGCATTGCTTTTCCTATTTTCTTGATAGTTCTTTTTCTGAGTGTGTCTGTTCATATCACATGTACAATAATTTAGCAAACTATGTAATTCATTTTGGTCCATGGGAAGAAGCTTTTAAATTAATATATTAGGGAGCCTTGTTCTCAATGGAAGACTGGGTATCTCCGCTCTTTCCTATGTTTTTTTTACTTTACTCACATACAGTTATCAATTTATTCACTCTACATTGAATTGATGTAGAATTGTTTTAGAGGAAATGTTTTTTCACAAACATAACCTCTGCAGTAGGCAAAAAAACTAAACAGCATAGAGAATGAGTTCTGCTGCCTGTACAGGAGACATTTAACAGAGACCATGACCTTTAAAAAAAAAATAATTAAAACATAAAGAAAAAAAAAAGAATATAGAAAGATGGGAATATGTGTTGTGAATATGTGGATACCCTGTGGCTAACTATGTATCTGGTGAACTAAAATTATCTTTTTTTGCCCTATAGGTTTCTTAAGTACTGGAGACCAAGCTGCAAAAGGCAATTATGGATTGCTTGACCAAATCCAAGCTCTACGTTGGATTGAAGAAAACATTGGATCTTTTGGAGGGGACCCAAAAAGAGTTACTATTTTTGGATCTGGGGCAGGAGCTTCCTGTGTCAGTCTCTTGACACTCTCTCACTATTCAGAAGGTAATGATACTCTGTAAAAAAGCACTTCTTAAAAAAATACTCAAAACCTCACAGTGTGGTGTAATGATATTGGCCATGTCAGGTAGGCTGAATTAGAATGACATGAGATCTATAATTCTTCTGAAATACCTACTAGCTAGTATTCTGGATTTCTGGCAGTCGGTGTAAATATTTGGATATGAAAAACCCACACAGAGTTCTTGAGATTTTGGTAAGTGTTTGAGCTGTGGGATTTTTACCTTCAACACCTCTCCCTCTAAAAAAACACCCCAAGAATGTACAGCACCAGTATTGAACCATAAATATTCCTGGTAATAAGACCAAATCTACAAAGAATATGTTAAAGAAGACAAGACAAAAATATCTGTGATATTTGTAAGTCGATGCTTCTTTCTATCACATTAAAACAGAAATCTAAAAAGGAGAAGGCAGACAGAAGGCTAAACTCTATCAAGCAGATGCAGCAGGGCAACTGGTAAACACAACCAATTTGGAAATACATTGAGATTTTTCAGTCAATTAATACAAATGGAATCATAGAATTGTTTAGACTGGAAAATACCTTTAAGATCAATTCCAAACATTAAACAAGCTTCAGTGAATAACTGTTGAGTAATGGCTATGCCAAAATCAAGCAGATGGAAGCATGTAAATCTTAACTAATTACATCACTGACATTCTCTGGCATGTATAATAAGTAATTATCACAAAGGTATACCAACCACAAAAAATGTGTCCTATAAGTGCTTCAAAATCTTTAAGTGTTTTTGTATCTCTTGCTGGCTTTGTTATTTCAAGAGCTTGAGAGTAAAAACCGTGTGCAGAAAAGGCCCAGAGATTTTAGTTTAAGTATATAAGAGGCCATTTTAACGATCTTACCAGGAAAAACTAAATGGAGCAGATTCACTGGTAAGCTCAGTGGCTTTTCAATGCTCTGACACAAAGAAGCTCTTCAGACTGGGTCTTTCATCTGTCATCTTTATGTTGATATATATAAAGCAATCAGAAAGTACTATTGAATTTCATCTTACGGTCCTCTGAAAAATGTGAATATATTTTAGTTCAACATATAGGTAGTGCTAATACACACACACAAAGTGATAATAATTTTAATAAAAGAAAGATGGTAAAGAAAAAAAATGTCAGAGTAGAAGACTCAAGCCTATTAATTTTAGCAGAGATTTTTTAAAATTATATGATATGTGGCTTCTGTGAAGAAAATGAGAGTCTGTAATTTTAATTTGACCTTTAAACTAATGAAGACCACATTTATGAAAGTCATTACTGTGGCAAAGAGCATCTAATTGCTTGTAGCTGCCTCTCCTTTAAAGAATTTTTTACAGATCTGCCACTGTGATAAAACTTCCATTAAAGATACAAGAAAACTGCAGTACAAGCATGAGTTTTATTCTTGAAACTGTAACCTGAAATCTTCAAGCTTTATGTGTGTGAACATCAAGAACAAGAAGCCTTTTAGAGATACTATAGCAAAGGAGCAGTGAGTAGAATATATGGAAATTTGAATTGAAATGTAGGTATATATGTCCTTTAGTTCTTGTATAATTGAAGCTTTCTTTGCTTAGTGAAATCTACTTTTAATTTTTTTTTTTTTTTAAATTTACATGTATAATTATGTTTGTATTTCAACAATTTGCGCCTGCAGGTTTGTTCCAAAAGGCGATCATACAGAGTGGAACAGCCCTGTCCAGCTGGGCAGTGAACTATCAGCCTGCCAAGTACACTCGGATATTGGCAGATAAAGTGGGTTGCGACATGCTGGATACCACTGATTTGGTTGAATGTCTGCGTAATAAGAACTACAAAGAACTCATTCAACAGACCATCACTCCGGCCACATACCACATTGCCTTCGGGCCTGTGATAGATGGAGACGTGATTCCAGATGACCCACAGATTCTCATGGAGCAAGGGGAATTCCTTAACTATGATATAATGCTGGGTGTGAATCAAGGGGAAGGCTTAAAATTTGTGGATGGAATTGT
Source organism: Dryobates pubescens (assembly GCF_014839835.1). Taxonomy (NCBI): domain Eukaryota; kingdom Metazoa; phylum Chordata; class Aves; order Piciformes; family Picidae; genus Dryobates; species Dryobates pubescens. The sequence goes on from NC_071621.1 coordinate 2,333,124, forward strand.
AGACAATGAAGATGGTGTTTCCCCCAATGACTTTGACTTTTCTGTCTCAAATTTTGTGGACAATCTATACGGCTATCCAGAAGGGAAAGATACACTGCGAGAGACCATTAAATTCATGTACACTGATTGGGCAGACAAAGAAAACCCTGAAACAAGACGGAAGACCCTTGTTGCTCTTTTTACAGACCACCAGTGGGTTGCACCAGCCGTTGCTACTGCTGACCTGCATGCCCAGTATGGATCTCCAACATATTTCTATGCATTTTACCACCATTGCCAAAGTGAAATGAAACCCAGCTGGGCTGATTCAGCTCATGGTGACGAAGTCCCTTATGTGTTTGGGATTCCTATGATTGGCCCCACAGAACTGTTTAACTGCAACTTCTCCAAGAATGATGTCATGCTCAGTGCAGTAGTTATGACATACTGGACTAACTTTGCAAAAACTGGGTAAGTTTGACCCTCAGCATCCCTTTTAGTTGATAACATACTTCTAGTCAGTATGCCATTGCAGTAGCCTCAAACCTAGATCTTGCAGTAGTATTATAGCACTATTTGCATAAGACAGGAAGTAACTGGAGCTTATTCATATCTAATAGATTTTTAATTAGTGTGTTCCCTGAAACTGTTTTCTTTGAGCAGCTTAGTAAGAATAATGCACTGGATTTTTAATTTAAAAAATAGGGCAACTGTAAAGACAAAGAATATCTCATGGAGAAAAGGTATCTAAGACAGGCATTAAAAAATTAGAGGCAGCATGTCTGCTACTTAAAGAAAGGACTGTTAGGCAGCTATCATTAATCTACTGCAAGAGAAAGGAAGTTATAATTTTTTTAAGCGACCTTCACAGGAATAGGAACTCAGGGAGGAATTTGAACAGGAAGGCAGACAATGGAAAGATTTTTTCCTCTGAGGGCTATAACAGCAATAATAAGTACTTGACTGGAATGAAGAAGAGACTCATATAAATTTTGCTTTGAGAAGGTTACAAATGTAAATTAATTCTACTTATGAAACAAAATAAAGACTTTTTTTTTTTTTTTTTTTTTTTCTGAAATGGAGTTGTAAACATCAAGGAAAGAATTCTCAAAGCAGCTTAATCTGTGCGTGCTATTAATAATTTTTGTCTCCTTCCTATAGCATTCCTTTAGAGACTATTGCAGTGTTTTACTTGAACAGCAAAGGCTTTTTTGTTAACCTTGAGTCTTTGGTACTGAATTAAAACAAAGATACTTGTGGCACAAAGGGGCTGTAAATCTTTCCAATGAATGCTTAATGGTAGGATTGGGCTCTGGAAACTGCAGCTTTACTGCACTGCAGTGAATGGTGTGCAGCTATATAAGAAAAATTCAGAGATGCCTAGTGTGAAACACTCAGAGGCTTCAGCAGCTCTTGCAACCTTTAATGAATCCAAATAACTTTCAAGGAAGAGAGATTTTGCAGTCTTAACAAGAACCTCAAGCATGAATTAAGTGAAAACCAATCAAATACTTCAGGTCAATTTACTAGGCAAAACCAAAGCTTTTGTTGCAGTATATTTTTGTCAAATTGGTAGTTTTGCATGCAGAAATCTCACAGTACTTCAACAATAGTGAATGAACTGTGGAATATTTAGATGTATTTGGCAACATGAAGTCATCGGTACTGAGATGGGCAAACTTCAAGATGAAAGTTTGGTTTATGGACAGAGAATGCCACATGCTGGCTGTATTGCACAGATAATTATACTGTCAATATGTCTTTATTTTTATATATGATGTGACACACACACAGAGGACTTCAGGTCCTCACATCACTGGAATTCTGGAGATGCAATATCTCCACAGTCTCATTATTATTTACAATTGCTTTATGACTGTTCCCTATAGAATAAAAGGACATTCTGAAGCAATTTGTTGAGGCTGACAGGGGCTTCTCACAGTCCCAGCTGCCACCATTACTCATAGTTGCAAGCACTTGCCAGCTGTTGCTACTTCAAAGCTAATTTCATCAGGCTGAATACATTATCTCCCAGTTCTTTGCTTATGAACTCATTGTCATACCGCAACTAAAGGCATAACAGGTGCTTTGGAAGAGCCTTTAGTAATCTCTGACAAATTTCTGATGAGACAGGAGTAGGGTATATCTTTTATTACAAACTTGCTCTTTTATAGATGGTGTGAAAGACACACCGTTAAAAATGACCTGTGGCTGTAAAATTTCAGTTTACACAAAGAAGGGAAAAGAGAAACAAAATATACATTACCTTCCTCTGTTGGTTTGGTTTTGGTTTTTTTTGTGGGTTGTTTGTTTGTTTGTTTGTTTGTTTTTTATATTAATTGTTCTGAATATTAGAAGAGAATATTTAGAGGAAAATAATATTTTAAGATTACATTTGGTCTGCACTTGTGATGCCACCAATGGAAAAGGGAAGATTTTAGCACTTCAAGCCTGAAGCAGAAGAGTATGGGGGGACCGTTCTCCTCTCTACCCTCCAGCACACAATCTGAAAGCTAATCAAGTCCTCCAACTCTCAGAAAGATTGCTATGGTTCAAGACTACATTGTTGGGGACTTTGTATTGTGTGTTCTTTCATCTTGTTTTAAACTGATTGTATCCTATCCTTATTCTAATAGAAATCATTCTGATTTGTTTTTTCTCCTGTGGCAACACATATGAAAAAAACTGTTAAATGAAAGATTTTATTATTCCACATTTATTATTCCTTATAGATGAGCCTTGAACATCAAAATTGCAGATTTATTTCATTAATTGTAATGTCTCTGAAACTTTTCCGATCTTGATGACATTCCTCCAGAGGCTGCAGCCAGGTACTCACTGTATAATTATGGCTCAGGTGGTACATAGTTCTGAAGAGCTGTGCTAATCTTTCAACTGACATACTACGCATTGCTAACAAACACACATTGTTTAATGATCCTACTGCCAATGCTGAGTTTGGAGGGCAGGTCAATCTTGCATAATCCCTAGATCTCAAAAGCACAGCACAAGCTGCAGTGCTTTTATTGTGTTTTGTTATGAAGTCAGTTATTGCAGCTAGCAAAAAGAGGGTGACAAAATGTTTAATGGCAAATAGGTCATCCTTGAAATCAATACCTGGAAGCTGTATTTTGTTAATCCTCCATTTTCTACCTTGCTATGACTTTTTTTTTTTTTCTCTCTCTTCATTGTCATAGTAGTTAGTACAGTGCCATGTTTTGGATTTAGTATGAGAATAATGTTGATAACACTGACATTTGTAGTTGTTGCTAAGTGCTATCCTGCATTAAGGATCTTTCGCTTTCCCATGCTCTGTCAGTGAGGGAGTGCACAAGAAGCTGGAAGGGAGCATGGCCAGCACAGGTGACCTGAGCTCTCCAAAGGGGTATTCCCTGCCATAAGATGTCATGCTCAGTATACAGCCTGGGGGGGAATTGACTGGGGTGGCTAGATCAGTGCTTAGGCATCAGTCACCAGATGGTGAGCAATTGCATTGTTCATATCTTCTCCTCTTCTTGTATTTTATTTCTCTCTCTTTAAATTATTTGTTTGTTATTTAGTAATTTTAATTACAATTATTACTTATTATTATTATTCTATTTTAATTTCTTATTCTTATTTTAATTTATTTTAGTTACTAAACTGTTCTGATCTCCAATCACAAGTTTTGCATTTTTTCTCTTCTTATTGTCCTCCCTATCCCACTGAGGGGGAAGTAGTGAGCAAGCAGCTGCATGATGCTTAGTTGCTCGCTGGAGTTAAACCATGATATGCATTAACAGTTGTTTTGGCCTTTTCACAACTGTGTTTCTAACATGCTTCAGAAATAGGAAAATAATGTGTTACAGAGTATAGGTGTGAGAAACCACATTTGGGATACAAAAATAACACAAACATACAGCTTTTGATTCCACTATGCACTTTTGATTCCACTAGGCTGGAGGTTAGGAGGAAGTTTTACACAGAGAGAGTGATTGCCCACTGGAATGGGCTGCCTGAGGAGGTGGGGTCGCCGTCGCTGGGGGTGTTCAGGGCGAGGCTTGACAGGATCCTTGGTTGCATGGTTTAGTTGATTGGGTAGTGTTGGATGATAAGTGGGACATGATGATCTTGAAGGTCTCTTCCAACCTGGTTTATTCTATTCTAAAATCATATGTGAGAGCTTCATCAAGAGGTGCACTTAAAGCTTCAGTCTGCTGGCAGTAGACTATCCTAACTGTAATGGTAGTTACGTATGCTCAAATGTTCCATAAATTAGGCCCATGTTACATCCTTTGCAGATATATCAGCAGCGAGAGAGTGAACAGCACAATGGGATGAGTGCCAGTCCTTCACTCCTCACTCTTGTGAGGAAGGATTTGAAATTTCAGAGTCGATGAAGTCATGCTCTCCTTAGAAGCATCTATTTGATTTCTAGAAATTACCCTCTTTTGAGGTGTTACAATACTCTATTTTGGCTCCCATTCATCCATCTCTTCTAGTGGTGAGAAAAATAAAGACAAAATATTTTCTTTGCAAGCCAGATAAATATTCCTGAATTATTTTACTACCATTGATTGAGATATGCAAAAACTAACTTACTAAGGATGTTTGTGGTTTTTATTGTTTGACTTCCTAGTGGAAACCACAATTAAACTTAAAATGATTAAATGGTATTTTCAAATCAATTCTCTGTGAACTGCTTCTTTTTGGTGTTTTTGTCTGAAGAAATTGCTATCTCCAATAGCCAATCTGTGTTAGTTAAACAAAACAAGCTATTTACAGTTTGCTTTCCTTAGTAGTTATAATAGCTGACTGGGAGCATGGCAACAATGGGACCAAGTGGTAACTGAGTAAAAGAGGCAAAGGAAAATATGCTTGTGTACTGGTGTTTCAGGCAGTAATGGCTGTACCATTAATAGTATAGTGATAGCGTGAAAAATCAGTGGAAGCATGAAGAAATGTAACAGGATAAGAGGCATGGACACGAAACACAGGAGGTTCTATGTTAAAATAAAGAGAAAATTACTCACTTTGAGGGTGGCAGAGCACTGCAATAGGCTGCCCAGAGAGGTTATGGAGTCTGTCTCTGGAGGCATTCAAAACCAAGGCAGATTGGACTAGATGATCTTCAGAGGTCCTTTCCAACCACTATCATTTGGTGATGCTGTGGTTGTGTTACTCTGTGAAATGCATATCGAAAAATCCATACGGAGAAAAGAGGACTGCTGAAAGAAAATAAATGACCAAGATGTCTTTCACTGTCTTGTAGACAGACTCAGTATATATCTGTTAGGACAGTTTTGCTCTCCAGTAAAGCTAGAGAATGACACAAAATACTAGAATACTTTAAGTGCATTAACGTAACAGTTCCATTGCTCTGAGTGATATTGCTGTTTCAGAAGTAGTTAAAAGATGAATGGTGTTTCAACATGTTATATGGAACTCAGGATAAGAGAAAACTACTTCAAATTCTCCATCCTCCTCCTCATGCCAGTATCACCAGATGTGAAATATTCAGTTTCCTGATTTGCTCTCCAGGTCAACTACTAATTCAACTTGTGAAGAGGAATGCATTTTGCTCTTCAGTCAGCATCCATTGCAGACACCTTTATATCATCTGAGTTAAAAAAAAATAAAAATAAAAAGAAATCAATGTTTTGGATGTACTCAGACAAGTATATCTCATGTAGGCCCAGGAGATATGCATAAAATTGCAGTAAACAGCAACATGTTAAATTGAGCAATTGGTAGTGAAAGTGAGGAAAAGAAAAGATAGGTGAAATCAGGTGATTCTGTACATTAATAAAAAAATACCTTAGATATGAGAAGAAAGTTCATTATATGGTCTTCCGTAGTATGGAAGACAAGCTCAAGCATTTCATGTTTGGGTCATTTTGATGGAAAAGTTTTTGTCAAACAGCAGATTTGATAGGAGAAGTGTTTTTATGTACATGTGTGTTATGCCTAACTATAGTACCAGAGAAGTGTTCATTACAGGATAAATTGCTCAACCACCCAAGAAAAAGACAACATTTCATAAGTTGTAACCTTGTGATTGTGCAGATTTTTTCCAGAGTATATAGAAGAAGGGGCAAGGACAATAAAAACCCTTTAATTTATAACCACTGAATATTTTCAGTAAATTATAATTAGTGTCTAAAACCAATACTTGTTTATTCCATTTTCTTATGAAAAAAAGAAAAAAAATACAAACAAAAAACTTTAGATACATAAGCTCCAAATTCAGAAAGAATATTCCCACTATTTATTCAGTTAATAAATGATCAACTCTAGAGCTGATGCCAAAGACACAGTTCTGTTACCCTCATCAAAATATGACTTACCTATAGAGCTGGCTGAATTTTTTCTGTTCCTTGTTTCAGTGGACATCTTCATGCCCACATAGAGCAATGAAAGTAAATACAACACTACCCACTTGAAATGTGTTTGGAGAAGGTGGCAGCGTAACTGGTTGTACTAATAGGTACTGTTAAAAAGGAGAGATGGAGGTAGAGAGTAGAAGAGAGTCAAAGGGAGGTTGATTTTTACTTGTTTTGTGGGTTGTTTGCAAAGGAAGGGAAGGCTAAATAAAAAAGTTTAGTTGTTAAAATCATCATCTGCTGTCATTTTTACAGGGATAATAATAATTTTTTAAAAAGGGAAAAAAAAAAAGACAGTGAATGTCCAGCTTGGCTCATTGAAATCAATGTTTAGCTGCTTCATCACCTGTACTGAATAACAAGTGCAACTCATTTATGTGCCCTAATTTAACTTGTATGTTTTCTGTAGGACCCATCTCAGAGTTATTCATGCTGTGAATCAGAACAGCAAGTGGGGAGAACACAAGATGGATTTTATGCTGTAACTCCTGCGGGATTTTCAATTTCACAAGAAAAAGGCTTTGTGTTTTGCTAATATTTCTGATTATTAATTTACTTTAGAATTTATATGTTGAACCAAAAAGTACTGTAGTAGTATATTGAATTGAGCCTATATCTCCCTCTTTCACTCTATTCTTTAGAGACAAAAATAAATACTTCCTTTTCAAATGCATGTTAGAATAGCTTAAAGCAGAAGAATGCATCTGCTACTGTGCTGCTTGGAAGTGGATATTGTTCCTCCTGCTAGGATGAACATTTACTAAGCAATTAACTTTTTGATCAGAATTAACACTATTTGGCTGATTATTACTACATAAAATTAGAAATAGGTAGGTAGGTAGGTAGATTAGAGAGAGAGATTCAATTAAATAGCCACAGTCCTGGAATCCCTAGTTTATATCTTACTGAGACAGGAAAGGTTAGATACGGGACAATATTTAAAAATCAAACAAACAACCACCCCAAAACCCAAAAAACCACCTAAAACACCATGCATAAGTAAACAAAAGTACCAAAATTGTATAGAAAAATAAATTTTCCTTTCACTCAAAAAAAACCCCCAAGTAAGATAAATTCATTCAAGTAAACAGATGAATACAGGAGTTGTAAAATTGTTCAAGTCAGATTACCACTCTGGTTTGAGAAGTAAGGAGAAGCTCTTTATAAACAGCAAAGGAATACTAAACTAAGTAATCATGCTCATGACCTTTTGAAAATGGAGAAAAAAAAGGAAAAGAAAAAGCTTTAAAGCTGCAACAGTGGGTTTTGATATTCATGTAACATACATATGAGTATAATGGAAGAAAAGGAAGATAGTAGAATCAGTTTCACAGGAAATAAACTAATGCATATGGGAATGAAAAGGAGATTGTAAAGTTCTTGGACTAATGCTCAGAAAATTAATCAGTACTCTCAGTAAAACATGTCACAAACTCCCAGAAAATACTCTTTACTGCAAAAGAAGGTTCATACTCATGCACAAAAAATACTAAATTTAGCAGTTTTGTATGCCTGTATTTTTTCTTTCCAAGAGGAAATCTTATTTATGTAAAATTTAGCAAAATTATGAGGATATATAAACATTAACCATAAAAGTTCTTTTTCCATTGGTTTGGTTTTATTCTGGACCTATAAGAAAAAATGAAAAAAAAAATGGCAAAACTATTTCAATTAAATATTTGAGTTACTATTTTTTAAAAAATTCTCTCTGAATACTGTACTAATGATCTCTACTAATACTACTTAACTACCATAAAACTTGTTGATAACAGCTAATATATTTCTTATTGCTACAAACTGTGACAGAATTTAGGCTCCTTCTCCTACAGTCATTAAATGTAGTCATTTAGTAGAAATGAGCACATAGAATTTTCAAATAGTAAGCTCCTAATGCTTGAAAGATTTGTGACACACAAACACTTCAAAGGCTTTTGCCCACAGTAGATATTTGAACGAATCACACAGAATCACATAGAGTAGTAGGGGACAGAAGAGATCTCTGGGTATTATCTAGTTCAGCACCCCTGCTAAAACAGGTTCACCTAGATCAGGTTGCACAGGAAAACATCCAGGCAGGTTTCAAAAGTCTCCAGAGAAGAAAAGTCCAAAATCTTTCTGGGCAGCCAGTGCTTCAGCACCCTCAAAGTAAAGAAGCTTTTCCTTATGTTTAAGTGGAATTTCCTGTGTCCTAGTTTGTGCCCATTATCTCTTGCCCTACCACTAGGCATCACTGAAAATAGACTGGCCTCATCCTCTTGAGATTCATCCTTTAGATGTTTAGAAGTATTTATAAGATCACTTCTCAGTCTTCTCTTTTCCAGACTAAATAAGCCCAAGTCTCAGCCTCTTCTTGTAAGACAGATGCTCTAGACCTCTCATCATATATGTAATCCTCAGTTGCACTCTCTCCAGTAGTTCCCTGTCTGCCTTGAAATGGGGAGACCAGAACTGGACACAATACTAAAAATATGATTTCACCAGAGCAGAGCAGAGAAGGAGAACCTCCTTCAATCTGCTGGTCACACTCTTGTTAATGCACCCCAGGATACCATTTGCCTTCTTGGCAACAAGAATACACTGCAAGCTCATAGTTTACTTGTCTACCAGAACTCCCAAGTCCCTTGCAGAGCAGCTTTCCAGCAGGTCAACCCCTAACCTGTACTGGTGCATTCCTCCCCAGTTGCAGGACTCTACACTTGCCCTTACTGAACTTCATTAGGTTCCTCTTACCCAACTCTCCAGACTCTCCTGGTCTTGCTGAATTGCATCACAGCCTTCTGGTGTGTCAGCCAACCCTACATGTTTTATGTTAATCAGCAAATGAAGGGATACTAATATCTCAGCAAAGGAACCCATAGAGAAATATGTCCCATTTAAGTAATATACATGGTTTGTGTAAGTTTTTATGGTCACATGGACATGAGACATTGACATAGATATAAGGTGTCCTAACTACTACAGCTTTGGAACTAGTGGTACCTTAAATGACAAATTTAATGTAAAACCTTAGGAGAAGCGGAACCTACAGCTTTACTAAGGGAAAAAGCAGCTAATACCTCTCTAAGACAGTTTTGGAGACTGATACTGAATCACAGAACATTGCATGGTATTTTGAGAGTTGAAACACAAGTCTTTCTCTGTTTTAATGTAAAAATGCATAATGTACTGTACAGGAAGTAATTTTTATTTTATTTATTCACAGCTGTTATTGAGGAATTTTAGGTTTTGGTTTTCAGGTTATGTTAATGATTACATAAGCCATTAATTAAAGGATGAAGGGTTAGTTTTAATGGATTTTGGGGTTTGTTTTGGTTTGTGTTTTAGTTTTTGTTTTGTTTTGTTTTTTTCTTTGGTGGGGGTAGTTTTTGTTGTTTTGTTGTTTGTTTGGGGGTTTTTTTAATTACTATAATGCTGCCTTTTTTCCCCCCTTTTTTGTTATTTTTCCAGAGATCCAAACCAGCCTGTCCCACAGGACACAAAGTTCATCCACACGAAACCCAACCGCTTTGAAGAAGTGGCCTGGTCCAAGTACAATCCCAAAGACCAGCTGTATCTGCATATTGGCCTAAAACCCCGAGTTCGTGATCACTACCGAGCAACAAAAGTTGCTTTCTGGTTGGAGCTTGTACCACATCTGCACAATCTGAATGAAATATTTCAGTATGTTTCCACAACAACTAAAGTCCCCCCTCCTGATATGACCTCATTTCCTTATGTGACACGACGTTCTCCTGGTAAATTGTGGCCAGCAACCAAACGCCCAGCAATGACGCCTGCCAACAATCCCAAGCATTCAAAAGACACCCATAAAACAGCTCCAGAGGATACAACAGTTCTGATAGAAAACAAGCGAGATTACTCCACAGAGTTGAGCGTCACCATTGCTGTGGGGGCATCCTTGCTGTTCCTTAATATTTTAGCATTTGCTGCATTATATTACAAGAAGGACAAACGGCGTCATGAGACTCACAGGCGCCCTAGCCCCCAGAGGAACACAACCAATGATATTGCACACATACAAAATGAGGAGATTATGTCTTTGCAGATGAAACAACTAGAACATGACCATGAGTGTGAATCACTGCAGGCCCATGACACACTGAGACTAACCTGTCCACCTGACTACACACTTACTTTGAGAAGGTCTCCAGATGACATCCCACTAATGACACCCAACACCATAACAATGATTCCAAATACATTAACAGGAATGCAGCCTTTGCATACTTTCAACACCTTCAGTGGAGGACAAAACAGTACAAATCTGCCCCATGGACATTCAACCACTAGGGTATAGCTCAGCCCTTTCCCCTCTACCTTTATGAGCCACTTGGAAGAAAGGAAAAAAAAAAAAAAAAACAAAAAAAAAAGAAAAAAAAAACAAAAAAAAAAGAAAAAAAAAAAAGAGGAAAAAGTTATAATGCCATCCATTGAACGCCTTGTCAAAATCTAAAGTAAAAATCAACTAAAAGAGAAGGATAGTCATTATTTTCTTACTGATCCTTCCCGCAGAAACTCTCTGATGTTGAAGATCAACTACAAACCCTATGAAATGTGAAAAGTGTACATTGGTGTTACAATACTGCTTTAAGATCTCAGCCACTTTGATTCAAAGTTGAGGCCAGAAGAAGTAATTTAAAATGGTGTTTTGAGTGTTACAAGTAAAGCAGAGTCTTCTGGAACACAGAGCCAGTGACTGTACAGGTGTTTTGTTTGGGTTTTTTAATAAACAAAATAATAAAAAATTCTTTATGTGCCATACCATGAATGGCCCTTGTTAAAATGAAGACATCACCGTGGGCTTTTACCCAGCATATGAAGCTGTAATCCAGATGGGGGAAATAGAATTTTATTATTAAAAACAAAAATGAAAAAAAAAGAGGAGGACTGACTATGCAGTAAAAGGCGTATAGTTCTGTGCAAAGAGATGACTTGCCAGCCTGAACAATGTTTAAAGAAACTTTGTAAAAATGTATATAGATGTGAGTTTAAAAACAAACAAACAAACAAACAAACAAAACAACAAACAAAAAAAAAAAGCTTTTATTGATGTTTTCAGTTTGAAAAGAGCTTTTAGAAAGATTGTGCATTCGGTTGTGACCTATATGTATATACATTAGTCATATCACCTCTGTTTCCTCCATGTCCAAAGGAGGAATTTCTTCTTAATTACTAGGGGTAAACAAAAAACATGAGTTTTTTCTAACATGTTTCATTTATATGAGGCCATGGTGTCATGCAGAGGATACAGTTGTCTGTGTGACCTGTGTTTTTCCTCTGACAGGTTACACTAGTGCATGTTAAAGTATTCATAGGACATTGTTGTTCTTTTCTAAAACTTTCTTTTTCTATAATTTAATTTTGTGTTTGCCTTTGTTAAATTGCAACACAGCAATGGATTGGAAAATGGAGAAAAAAATATCATGAAAGACAATATTTGCTATTTCAAGCTTGTTAAACTGAACCAAGAAACCAATAATATATACTCAGAGTCCAGTTTGTAGTTCTTGGTTGTTGTACTACATTAAGAAGAGTTTTGTGCCCTGACAAAAGCAAAGAAAGCCTGTGTTTTGGTCAGCTTTTTCTGAGGAAAATTAACTCTATGTTCACCAGCAGTTGCAGCAGAATCTCAGATGAGAGAGTACTTTCTTACCTTTGCTAAACAAAATAAAACCACAATTTTAAAGTGGGAAAATGGTGGGTTGGTTGGCTGTTTGTTTTTTTAAAGTGTTTAGAAATTATCAACGTGTAGAGAATTTCTCTGCCCAATATCCTGTTTAGTGCTTGGGAGCACACCTGTTAGAAAATACTTCTTTTGCTGATGTATTACACAGCAGTCACATAACTAGTGGACTTTGCAGAGAGAGTAAAAGAGATATTGTAAACAGTTCTGCATCTGAATAAACCCAAAAATCTCAGTGACTGTAACTCTCAGGAAGGGTAAAATTCTTCCCTTCTGCCATTCCTTTACTAGGAAACCAGGGGCCAAGCAGAACTATCAAGCAAAGGAACTTAGCAGTTTGATTCAAACAATTGATAGGAGCATGGAAAGATAGAAGTAAGTTCTCACAGATGAAGATGGATTTATATTTTGTCTTTGAAAGTTACTTCATCATTGAGAGGTAGTAACCAAAGATACTTGAACAGTTTGGTCTGCACTTCAATATGATTATCCCAGATGTATTTCTATTATTAATTCACAAATAAGCTGCATTGGTATCATATGTCCCCTATGTATCTATCGCAAGATGCCTTGTACCTCTTGTCTTCTCTGCTTTCTGTTTTCTAAAAAGAAATTCTTAAAATAGTCGCCCCTACAAATAAAATCAAAGACGAGGTGATTCATGGAGATCTGTTCATCCACACAACTGCTAGTTCTAGCAGGCAATAAAACAGATTCTGAAAGAAAGTTAATGGTATAGTAAAAATGCAACATGTAGCTGATACAGCCTTTAATCTGTAATAAATGTGCTCTAAACCTGACATGGAGGCTCAGGTTGGAATATGATGATGCAGCAGTCTCAAAGTACAGCTAGTAGCAAACTGAAATCTCTCTCTCTTTTTTCCCCTTCACTGATCCATCACATAATATTAATGCTGTCTCAATACCACCACTTATGTAATGCCTCAGCTGAGATGCAGCAGTTCATAACTTGTGCAAAAAAAAATTTAAAAAAAAAAAATTAAAAGATTTAAAGTTAAAAAAAAAAAAAAGGTAATGGTGCTTGGCATCATACGCAGTTGGCTATGTTTGTAATGTGAATTACAGTATTTGTTTAGTACTACCAATTTCTTCTGCTAGCAATATGTACAGTACAGTGTCAGGCTTGTGACATTTGGGTAAAAAAAAAAAGAAAGTTCCTTTAAGTGAAATATTTTAGCTTTTAAAAGTAATTACAATCAAGTTGATTTAATAATTTGATACATCTGGACTGATGTATGATTTATAGAGGAAAGAGATTTATAGGGTCTTCATTGAATTCTATAATAATGATATCAAAATATACTTTACAAACTGTAAAAGAGAAAGAAAAGTACTTTCCCAGGCTTATATTCTTGTCCTAAAGAGGCACACAGGGTTTAATGGTTTCTTCTGTTATTGTTTTGCAATTATTATTTTTTTTTTCCTTAAATAATGATAGAAGATATATATGGCTGGACACATATGTATAAAATTTTCAGCAGCATTTTTAATAATAAAATATCACAGTATTTTCTAATGCTTTGTGCAAAGAACTACGTGTTCATCCTTTTGTGTAGAAAGTCTTTCAGAGGTGTGTTTTCTGCCCATCTCCATTTCATTATCTAATGCCTTGATACATCACACAAAAATACTAAAGTAACAGTATTTGCACTTAGTTTTCATTGCTTTGGTAGTTATAAAAGCCTTCCATCAGAAGGAAAGAAACTCAGACAGTGAAGACAAAAGAGAATAAACTCCATATATTTATTACCTGTATTCATTGCAACATCCACTGAAGCAATGGTTTAATTGTTCTGTTGGTGTGTTCTGTAGCACTGAAAAAAGGCTTAGGTAAGCAGCTTCCCATGTTAGTGTATAGGTTAGCAGATGAAAAATGTATCTTCCAAATTAGGAATCAAAATAATTTAGATAAATCTAATACATCCAGCCTCCACAAGTAAATACTTTCATTTCATATTTGAAATTTAGATAATGAGTTTTGATAGCAAAAATATGTAGGAGTAGCAATGTGAGTTACTCATATATATTTAAAGGATTTACATATATTGCAGATATGTTAGTATCAGCCTTCCTTCAAAAGCTGAGTAAGTATACTTTGTTCTCTCATACTGTTGAATTTCATTGATCAACCAGTTTTCCGTTCACTGAAAAGGTACATAGATATTTTAGTCATTTGAGCTCAGTATTGTTTGCTTTCTGTAACTATTCTGCTGAATAGTGGTACTAACACGAATGTTTGATGAATTTTGAGCATATTATTGAAGAGTATTTGCAAAAAGCAAATTCTGAATGATTCATATCAGATTTTTGATACAAATAATTAAGCTTCTGATATAGAAACCTATTATGTGCCTACTGATCAAGCAGCTTGAATTTTGAATATTGAATTTGTATATACAGCTTTTGCAAATAAACTGCACATTTAGAATTGTTCAGCAAATATGTTTAATTACAGGTACTCTTCAAAATTCCAGATTTCTCTGAGAAAGTTTGTACACAAGAAAAGGGGTTACAATTGTTTCATTTCTTTGTTCACCTTAAAATACTGGGTGAACTCAATAAATTACCTTCTTTTCAGTTAAACAATTTCACATTAAAAAAAACCAAAACTTCCAAAGTTTATTAATGCTAACTAAATATTGTGGTTTATTTCTTTACTGTCTGAAATATAAGTCTGCAGATTAGTATGTTCCTATTTTGACTTTGCTAAAAGTATGTCAATTTAATGGTATTTAAGATCACATAAAAATCATATGAAATAATGCCATTACAATTATGTGCTTGTCTCAGATTTGTAGTTTTACATTTGTATTATTTAATTATTGTCAACTGTTTCTTATGTTTCCATCTACAGCTTTTTGACATCACAAACCTCATCAGCCTGAATCTCTCCAGAGGCCATTGCCAGCTGGTAGAATCTGGATTTTCATCTTGCTAGAAATTATGATATTATATATTTAATATCATAATATGTTAAAATGTTTCTAAGCACCTCAAATTAGCTTGGAAATCAAGATATTAACCTCTTATTAATGCAAATGAAAAACAAGGAGGGGGATTGGAAATGTCTAAACATCTTGTCTGAGCTGTTTCATAATAAATAATATTTCACTTTGGGATGAAGCTTTGGTTCAAACAATTTTGTTTGATGTTCCACTGTAACCACCAAGGTCCTCACTGTGTCTTCTAAAATTTCTGCTTTAAGGAAGTTATGCTTTCCTACACTTTCATAGCCCACCCAGACTACTTTATCCAAATTTTGCTGTGGTAAAGAAACCCAGATCACTCAGGGATGTCATAGATACAATACAATCACAAAGTACAGATTGGAGGAAAGAATTTTGTCATAGACCAAGTGCATGGCAGCTCCTCTGAGACACAGTGGTAATTAAGAAGAATATACATTAATATTCCAACAATTAAAATATAAAGTTAAGTAATAAATTAGGTACATACCATTTTTTTCAATGTAAAGTTGACAAATGTTTGCAGTATCTATCTGCAATTTTTCCAACTGTTTTTTTTCACCCCTTCCCCACAATGAATGGCAAAACATTTGAAATCAGTTCTAGTCATTTCTGGAATATATACTCACATAAATGAAAAACTAAACAAATAACATCCTTTTGTTTACCCTCCAACATGAATACCCTTGAATACTGAAAGGATAAAAATATCTTCCTCTACTGCCTTTTATTAGGGTTTATAGGTTGTCCAGTTGCTTCAGAATAGTCCCATTCCCAAGAGTCTGGGTTTAAATAAAAGGAAAAGACAGACACAGAACTGGCATGTGTTGACTTAGACCAGACAGTGGAGTTAGATTTGTCTCCCAACAGTCAAAGATATGGCACAAATATGTAGTGAAGTTTATCTGTTTTATTTTACATGTATTGCATTTCTAGAAACCACTTTTTCCTTTTTTTTTTTTTTTCAACCTATTCATCTGATATCATGCTTTTCTATACCTAACTCAGAGCCCTCTCTCATTTCATGTCATCTCATGTCTTTTATCACTACTTCATTATATACCTCTCTGAGAGGCACCATTTTCTTTTTCTTTTTTTTTTTTTTTTCCTTTCACTTAAGTTTGGCCTCAGATTTGTTCCATTCTGTGCTGTATGGCTATTAGAGAGCATTTTCATCTCACATTTTCCTTGCTGCGTTTAGTTCCACTGAAGGAGTATTTATGTGAGAGTATTCATCGTCCTTGAAATGCATCAATCTATATGTCTCCCTGCATTTTGTGCTAGCCCAACATCTTTGCTTTGACATAGTGTGTCTCTTAGTGGGAAGTATCAGCGTGGAGCCAGGCTCTCCTGCTACTCTGTAGCTTAAATTATTGTTATTATTTACTGTTGGCATTTGTTTCTTTCCTATATTGATCTTTAATCAAGGATAAATTATCACAGTCTGACATTCTTTTCCATAGAAAGATTTCTCAAACTCCAAAAGGCCGTTGTTTTTAATTCCTGTTTGGATACAGCTAATTACACTGTACTATCAAAATCTAAAAAGTTTTCTAAGCCTTTTGTATTTCCTGATTCTTCTGTCAGTGCAAACTAATGGGTGTCTGGCACAGTTCACCTTGTAAGAGAAGAATTCATGCTATACTGCCTTCCGCTTGCCGGGGCCTTGTTTCACATGTCTGAGAAAATAAATACATTTCCATGCACCAAAATTTCATTACATCATGTCAGAGGTAAGCAAGACTTAAGGTAAATTTCATAGAAATTGCTGATACTGAAGATCATGCTCTAGTATCATGCACTGGTGGTGATTTTGTAAAGACAACAACTTGCAGGTTGATAGAGAGCAGCTACACGAGTGCTTCATATACTTCAGTCACTAGATATCCCATTTCAGAAACTGCAGTGGAATTTGTGTATTTCAGGAAATGAGGATGATATTTTTAATGTATTTTTAATGGAGTTTGTACTTTCAAGAACACCTATAAGTGGCAGAAATGAAACTGCAGGAGGAATGGTTTAGAATAAATAGGAATCAAATACCAAATGTTTCTAAATTATTTTGACAAGAAGAAATATGATACAGTGTGATATGATGTGACCTTAAAATAACGTGATAGATTTATTTTCCATGAATGGCCAACAGAAAAAAAATAGACAAGTATCTCACAGGATACATTTTTACAGGGACTAGTCAAATGAAGTCACTGCAGATAATGAGATTATAGTGGGACTTTGAACAGAGATGTTTGTCTCATAATGCTATACCTTATAGATTTAGATATGTTGAACATAATCTACAGTTTTCATCTGGGTGTTGAGAAGTATAAAATTAGATCCTAAGATGCCTTACTTTAGCCAGGCAACAGCACTGCCATGGTCGATAACATTGCAAAGTGAAATGTGCACTTGTGTCAGGGAATGAGAATAGAACATTCAACTCTTTTTATTTCAAGAAAGGCAAAGTGCCAGACTCAATAATTAGTGAATAATGACAGTGCAAGCCAGTCACAGGTCCTGCCTGGAGAGCCATCCTGCATGTAGAGACCAACAAAATTTGCATTTTTCCTCAGTTTCTTGGCAGGGAGGCTTGGAAAGGGAAAGACCATGGAATATGCTATGTTCCAGTAAACACTGGTCCCTTGAGATCTCAAAAATCACTCACAACTAATACATCTTAGAGGTCCCTCTAGGCTGTTGCTGGGACAAGAAGCATGGGATATGAACTGTTTGCTAATTACTAGCATTTATTTATCCTCTCAGTGAAGGGCATTCAGAATGAAGTAAGGGATGAAGTGCAATGTGCTGACAGCTTTCCACAGTACTCATGGAATGCCAGTTGAGCTCCTTACTGGGGTTTTAGCAGTGCTGCCAACTGCAAAACAAAGGAAGTAGAGGTACTCGAGGAGAAATTGTCATAGAGGGGGTTGCTCAAGATGGGATAATGGTCATTTGCTGAGCTGATTTGAATAAATCAGACCCCATTATAATGGACTTATTAAAAAGTTTCTAGTTTCTATGCTGCTCCCCAGCCTCAAGATTCTGCACCATTAATTTAGGAGGAAGAATGTGGTTAAAAATTAATCAAATAAAAAAATTCATTAGAAAGAATTAAGGCTCCAGCAAGTCTAAGAGAAATAATACTTAATGTTCTTTGAGTATTTTGATCAAACTACAGATGTGTCATCATATCTCCAAATCAGAAACATACAGTAGGAGTGTTTTGATGGATGCACTAGGATAAATCTTGAGGTATATATGCACATAGATAGGATATGGTGTTTCATTTGCAATGAAATAAATTGCTTCTGCAATAAATAGTAAGTTTGAAGTTACTTACCTTTTCTTGCTGAGTCTGTGAAATGTGAAATAATGTATGCCAAGGACAAATGGAACAACTGGCAGCAGCTCTGATACCTGCAGCAGAAAAATGAAGACATAAGTTGCCAGAACTTTGGATAGTTGGGGCCTGTATAAGGAACCTGGTCTTCTTCAGCTCGTGGTAGCAAGACACCATTCAGATCTTACACGAATTTTCTTGTGGAGTACTGTTTCTTCCTCCAGAAAGCTGTTGTGTACCTAGGGACTAGTATGGATTGAAGAAAAAAAAAATACATCCTCAGTGTGGTGAATAATATATACGTGACTGAGCACAGTGTTAGATTTACAAACTTACTAATAGATGACCAATAAGAAACAGAAAAACCTACTCAGGAAGTAGCATGCAAGAACTAAGACCAACCACAAAGAAGAAATGCAGGTAATATCTCTTAATAAGGCTACTAGGGTTTAGAAACACTGCAGCAATTTCCAAAGAGGGACATATCACACAATGTTCTGGAGACTCAGTAATCCTGGAGAAATAGGCAAACACTAAACAACACAGTTGTATAGATTTTTGCTAAACTGTATATAAATCTCTAATCTGAACTCAAGATCTGATCTCATCTTTATTTGTTACCTGAAATTATTTGGTTTTATGCCTTTTGTATTGTTGGGAAATTTACAGATTCTGAACTTGCAGAATTTTTTACAGTCATCTTCACTTTTTTAAAAATAGAGCAATTAACAACGGGGAAAATTATCACATTTTAATCATCTCAATTATTTCCTGAAGTAGACAATAAAGTTATTTGAGAGACAACGTGCTTGAGCAGATGGCTTTTTACAAGTATTAAATTGTTATTCATCTTCATCACATTTTCCAAATTATACTTTTATTAGTAGCTAAGGTGGCACTGTGCCTTTTAATTTCACAGAAACCATTTTAGTATTGGAGCATATGAGCAATTCGTGTTATCTCTATTGCTTTCTTTTCCAGCTGTTAAGAAAGCAAAGTTAATTTTATAATTCTATTTTTCTCCTTCTCATCCAGCTTGACTCTTTGTAAAACTGTAATTTTTTTCCTCAGTAAGAATTGAGAAACTTATAAAACCAATGCAAACTGATTCAAAGAGGTAAATAAGTATATGTTTATAAAGTAGAAAAAAATTAAAAATCAAACTGTATTTTTTTGTAATTCTGAGATCATTATATTCCTCCACAAGTTTAGCAATCACTTTCAGAGCAATTTCTGCATTGCAAACTTTAAAATGTGAAAATATGAAAAAAAACACAAACCACCCACAACTCATTTTACACTTAATTTGAGCAAAGGCTTTTTTGGTAGATACACCACATCAGTCATTTTAATAGGCAACATGATGATTTATGTGCAAATACTGAACCTTAGTTGGAAATGTTGATAACTGAGGGTTTTTTTAGATCTGGAAGTTTACATATTTAGATATCTGGCATGTATTTCTGCATCTATATATGTGTAGATATAATTATGATATATATACACACATATATGGTTATTATCTACTTCTTCACCGCCAGTTTTCAGTGTCAGAATATAAAAGCTATTTACAATTAGTTATGGGTCACAGAATATGGCAAGTACCAATGTATTTCATAGATATTTTGGAACTGGTCCTTTCAAACGCCTTTTTTTTTTTTTTTTCCCCACTGGAAATGTACACAAGCTTTTATTCAGAAGACACACTTACAAATATAAGTGATGGAAAGGTGATAAGATGACTTAAATGTTTTCATTCATAAAGTGAAAATAACTCCTAAGCTGCAACAGTTGTGTTGCAGAATCTAGTCCTCATTTGTTCTCAGAGAAAAAGAATAAATCTCAGTCATCTGTGAAGAATTAGGTTACAGAAATGTTGGTAAAACCAAATGATGCAGAATAGACAAAGTCAAGTCAGGAGGATAGCAGAGGCTTCAGAAAAAATGTGGTCATTAACCAAAGATGCATGAAGAAGATCTGGGAAGTGATCTGAGCCTGAATTGACTGAGCTCAAAGGGCTCAAAAGGAGAAAATGAATTGGAAAAAGGAAACAACCAGAATGCACATAATACTGAGAATAAAAGTTCAAAAAGCAGTGCACAGAGCAAAGAAGTAATATTGGACTGACAAGGTGTGTTTACATGAGTATCATTTTGTGGGTATATGCTCAAAGACATTATCTAGAAATGGACCTCATATTTCCAAGAAAACCACTGAGATTTGTGGGTGCAAACCATTATCTACAATAGCCCTGGCACTAGTCCTTTTCCTTATTGCAATTTTGCAATATGGCTGGTAGGTATAAAATTGTAGGCTTTTCACATTTCATCAAAGCTAATTAATCCTCTTGTCTTTAGTTTGTGACACAATACCTTTGATTTCAGTCCCAAAATGCATCCTAAACTGCTAAGTTTTGAAACCATTTACAAAATACTGATTTTTAAATTCTGCTCAACACTATAAAAAAGGGAAAGTGTAGGTCCTAATCGTTGACTTTTTACAGCATATTATACTGACAAAAGGATATTTCTTCCTTTTTTTCCTTTATACAAAGGAGACATACATTTAATACTACATTCTGTTCCTGGCAGATTAAGAATGCAGCAATGCACTGAAATTTACTTGTTGTCCACTTTAGAATCTGAAACCTTTTGTTAAATACTTTAGTGGGAAAATATAGGCTCTTTGTATTTTATCTTCCTATATCTTCCTAAATCACTCTCTATCTTCCTAATACTGACCTAAAATGTCAACCACCTGCAGATGTTGGGAGTAGACATATGCAACAAAATTAAAAAAAAGAAAAGTAATCAAAACTTTTACAACTCTAGAGGAATTTTATTTTTCTCTAATTCCTCATTTTGTTTTAATCCTTATGTATTATGAAACCTAAAACCTGCCTAGCATAAGCTTTTAATAAGCATTATTTGTCTTACTTTGGTAATTGTTTTCATTATAAGATTGATGTAGGGATCAAATTATGAATTTCAGTGTTAGATTGCATGGCTCTGTCAAACTTAAAACTTCTAAGTAAATATTACATCCAAAAGGAATAGATAAATATGTTTTTTGGTTTCTTTTCTATACCAGACATAGTGAGAATTTTCATGTCAAAACTGGACTTTGTGTTATTTTAGAGTTTGATATTCCACTTGCAATACTATGTGTTATTTAAGAAAAGAACACAGAACAACACATTTTCCATACCACCATGGCAATTCTGATATCAGATCAAATGAGAGAAAAAGGAATTTTAAACTTAAGTAACAAAGCTGCACTGAGGTTTTAAAGCAGTTGTGAATGAGTTGGAATGTCAGATTATCTTGATTAAGCAAATGTAAATCTTCATGCAAAATGTTAGGCTTTGATGGGGTAAAAGTGCAATTTGCATAAAGTAATTTCAAATCAAGCAACAAAATTACACAGGAATATACTCCAACCTGAGGAAAACATTTTCCATATTGAACTGCTGAATTATATCAGCTTGATCATTATTTTGTTCTGAATATCTGCATCCTCCCATACATACATAATTTACTTTATTGCAGATTTCTAATCAGAGTAATTTTCTCAAAAATATGTTTTAGGTATATTCAATATGATAATTACATTAAATGTATTCAATAAAATAATTATAAATTATAGTAAAAAGGAAATTAAAATAAGAACTGAGCAAAGTGTCTACCACTAGTAAGAAATTTGTGAAAAGTATTGTAATCATGAAAGTTATTATATAGTGGCAAAGAAAATTTGACCCTCAAACAATTTCTGCTGTAAAGGTACTTTATTTTCTGATGTTCTTTAAACATTTCTGGTTGTTTGGGGAGGTTTTGTAGCCTGTGAACATATTAGCCATAGTAGAACAAGAAATAGAAATATTTATATGTTATAAAAAATACAACCCAAGAAAATCAGAACTTCTGTATCTGGATGTCAACATACTTGTTAGGCCTGCTTTTCATAACTCAGTATCTTACCATGATACGATAATCTGAAATGATTAAAGCTCCTTATCTTTTAATTATTATGAAGGAGAAGCAGATAATGTTGTTTTAAAGAAGGCAGTGAAAACAGTCCTTGTAAACTGAAAGTGGAGTTTGCAAACATGAAATGCAAAAGCATTCTCAACAGATGTTCAGAAATGCATGTTTGCATAAAGAAAATGCTTTTATTTTTTGTTGACACACTAGTGAAATAGCAATTCTTTAATTCTCTCTATATATTAATAGCTTTTTTATTGGCACTTTAAATCAACAAATCAGATGATCTGAAGACTCAAATAGTGGATACTTAAGTACTTCTGAGCATAGTGATATGCAAATTCAGGAAATACAGATATTACTATGACAGTCTTAAAGGTTTAGGAAATTGCCTCTCACTGGCAGTTTTCTTGTTCTGTAAATGAACAGGATTATTGAACTGTGTGAGTGGTATTCCTTCATCCTGTTCAGCTGCTCAGGCTGGGAATAAGGAGGAAGATTACAAAGCATACAGTAGCTCATGTCTGCTCCATTCCAGTTAAACTGCAACATTCCTTCAATGTATCCACACCTTGAGATTAAAAAAAACAAACAAACCAGATTTCCAATTTCTTCTGTATGTACCCTACTAATACCTAGCCTAAAAATAAAGACTAATGGAATGGAGAGTGTCACTGCAGTTATGTCACTAGACATTGAGGTACCATGAAGAAAAGGTACAATGGCAGGAAGTAAAAGGAGAATGAATCTCATGGATAAGAGGCATCTGCGCAGGAGGTAGGAGCAGAACAGATACAGTGCTGTGTGGAGAAAGAGATGCTGGAGCAGAAAAAGAATTAATAGTTGAAATCAGAGCTTCTATTTACAGAGGTGTGATAATGGCCATGCATAACAAATCAGAATTCTGAACTGTAATGCATGAGAAAGTCCATGAGTGAGGTAACTATTAAAAAATATTATATACAACAAGACAAGAAAAGAAGACTAGAAATAAAGAAAATAGCTTCCAATAAACAACGAGGCTGAAAAAAGTTCTTGTATTTAGGTACTTGTTATAGAAAAATTATGCAGAGGTTTATAATCTCTATGTTATAAATCTGCATAATGTGGACATAAGAGCAGAAATTCTTTCTTTTTACCTCTTCTGGTAACATGGGCTGTAGTGGCATACAGATAAAGCTAGTGAGTCCACAACTTTACAGTCTCAGTTTCCCTTAGTAAAGGTGAGAAACTGAAACCAGGAGAAGAAAATCTAACATTGATCATTTTGGAAAATAAGGTATTGTGTTTTGTTCAGAGTTTTTCCTCTAAACATACAGATGAATGCCTTAATTTATCTTCATCCTCACAATCCATTATTTTCTCAAGCTACAGAAAATTTTAATATCTCCTAAATCATCATCTACTGAAAGCCAGCTATTCCAGCACACACTTTGCAAATAATAGAATTGTCATTCCCATTTCAAATATCTATTTTTTTCCATTTCTAATACCTAATATTGGAACACTTGGGTGAAAGAGAAAATACCCAAGTCATGATTGCAATATTGTATTTTGGTTTGTCACACTTCTGAGATCAGAAAAACCCTAAGATACTTGCAAAGGGTTTTACCCACTAAGCTAACTAGTATTTAACTATCCTACCCTTTTCACTTCTCCTCTGTACACACTCCTGGAGGTACATGGTTTAGCCTGAGCCTCGGGGGAACTGGATAGAGCATGAATCTAGATTTCACAATATATCCAGAGGCAGTTTGGACATGATGTATATGACCCAATTTGTCTAGCACACTCTATTCCCACCACTTCAAGGGACCTACTAGATGGGTTCTCAGATACTCCTTGTCCCAGTGCTGGTCCATGACCTCTGAGGAGCAAAAGCAACCTTTTCATCTTTTCATCTCTTGACCATTTCTGGGACAAGAATTAACTGGCTTGTGCACTGGCAATCACATCTCTCATTTCAGCTACCTGGACCATCATTCTGAAGCAGCAGAAGGTCTATCAGGTGGTGAAATAACAAAACACTATACCAGAGAGGAAGGACTAAATGAAGAAAACCAGCCTCAGGTGTGAAGAGGCACCTTATGCTATGAAAACATATCAATAACACTGAGATGGTCTGTCAAGGGGAGTTTTGTCCACAGTGTGTAGTTGAGAAAATTTTCCTCTAGCTCCCTAAGAGGATAAAAGATATAATTCCTTAAATTAGACTACTTAGAAAATACCTTATTTTCCTCCTCCTCTCCTCTTCTTTTTATATTACATTTAAATATATGTTCCAGAATTAATTATTATGAAAAGACTACAAGCATTCACATAAAAAAGCCACTCCTGAAGACAATTAAGTGTTGCTGAAAGCACATCCCTTTGTTCACTACAAACTACAATAACAGATTTTTTCATACAAAGTCAAATGAGCAAATAACTTTAGGACATAAAGCCTACAAGAATTAAGTGCCTATTTGTGACTTTGGAAAGCACTATGCATTCCTCTTCAAAGCTTTAGTTTTCCTAGTTCTTTAATCACAGATGTGCATATTGATATCTTCACTCTAAATAAACTCAATAGCAACATTTCCAAAGAATTCAACAGTGCCGAACCAAGAACAATAATCCTGCTTTCTTAAAAATAAGACAAATTCATAACAGTTTCTTTATCATTTGTCATCTAAGGTCTTTTCTCTGTTTCTCCTTTGCATTAGAAGCTGAAAAAGAAAATTGCTGGTTCTATATTCTTAATAAATTAAAAATTTAGCTTATCCATACAAGAAATTTACAGTTAAGAGAATATTTTGTTATATATTTGCAGGATTTAGTTTCATGAGTTTAAAAACATTCAGTAGTCAAGTCCTTTATTAAGTAATATCACTAGAAGTGTTACATACCACTGGTTTTAAGTTATGTAATTAGTTTGGGTCACAATTTGTCAATGAAGATTGAGAAAAATGTTGGTCATTACAAAACACTCGGTTCTGTAAGCCAATTGCTAGATAGACTACTATAGAAATACCATATTCAGAGAAGAAAATGAAGCCTCAGGAAAAACTTTATTTCTCAAAGAGACATTCAGATTACTTCACTGACATCAAAGAATAATTTAATCCTGTGTTAACAAAATTTATTGCTTTGGTTATTTCACAACCTATATCCTATATGTAAATGAAAGACTTCTTATTTATACATGAAAGACTTCCTGTTTATACAGGTAATTTCTTAATTGGATACATATTCATAATTCTGACTTCTATCATTAGTAGAAAATGAGATCATGAACATGAGGGAGAAAACAGAAATCATGAGATGAGACAAAATAGAAATTAAATGTAATTTTTTATTTTAATACATGCTGTTCTTGTTAGTGTGTGTATTTCACTATTTAGATTCAGTTCATATGACAACATATAATTGCCTATAAGAATTTCCTACTCTATTAAAAAAAAAAATAATGACAGAATTGGGAATAAAATGATTGCATTTTTATTATACTATAAATTTTTTCACTGAATTGTATTTATTGACATTTTCAGTATATTTTCCAGAAATAAAATAATAAAACTTGTTTATCTTTGAAAAATATTACATCAGAGTGACTTTTATTATTTTATATACTTTGTAAATTCAGGTTTCTATTTTTTAACAGCATAAGACATAAAGAAGGGTAAGATAAATCAACTAGCAATTTACTCAAATTACCCCAGGTAAACTATGTTCATTTGGCCCAAAGAATTAAGCAACATAAAAGAGTAAAAGTTGTACCAATGAAACACAATCACACTCGTATTAATAAGGACGTACTGTACCATGGCTTACACACAGTTCATTCTTAAAAGCTTTAATGCAAGCCCCTCCACTCCCACCCCAAAATAAAAAGGCAAAAGGCATGCAGTAGTTGCAGTATCTCATCAAACTGTAGTTGAAAAATAAATGAATTCAAGCCTCAAAATGGACAAAGGAAAACATCACATATGACATGATATTAATGAGTCTTGTATGTTTGCATCCAAGTGAGCAAGGTGAGAATTTTTTTAGTGTTTAAATCTGCAATAAGCAAATAATTATCAATGAAATGAGGATTTGAGAGTTTCCCGTGTGACACCAATTACATGTCTAGAACAATAATTGTCTTAATTAATTAGAGTCCATTTTAACTCTATGTTCCTTATTTTATGGAAGAGATTGAAAGGTTAGTGTGATTTGATGTGGACATTTATTCTGCTATAGCACTTAATACAGAAGTAGAACAAAAAGAACAAAGTAAAACCAGTCTGGGCAAGAAAATCACATTATCTTTTCTAGTGATACTGAAATCTTTAATTTAGAGATAATTTGGGATTTTCAGTTTTAGATAAGTGGCTTTTCAAGAAATGTACAGCGCATTGATGCATAGTAATCTATAAAAGCAAAACAAAACTTGAATGAATACTTTCATTGCTTCCAACAAGGATTTTTTTTCTTTTGTTTGTCATGCACTCAGCCTGACCAGACATGGGGACCATTTTTTTTTTTTTTGAGTCTTTTTGCTGTTACTCGGCTATTCCTCACTACTGTAATCAGGATCATACATGATAAAATATTGTTCTGTGGGGGTTTTATTTGTTTAGCTGTAGTTTTGGTGACTGTTTTGGTCACTGTTTGCTGGGGGGGGAGGTTTTGTCTGTTTTGTTTGTTTGTTTTCTTGAGGGAATTGTTTCCCATTTTGCAATTTTAGTGCTATTGCAGCAAGTTTTCAGTGAATTTTCACTCTTTAAAGTAAGTTTCTGTCAGGAGTTAAACACTTATTTTTTTTCTTGAGCTCTTCAGTTGCTTTAGTGTTTGCCTTTAAATTAAGTTGCCAACAAAATATAAAATCACATCAGGAAATAAACAAGAATGATCATGACTTTTATCATATAAAGCTATGGGAAAATTGGGAAATACTGCTAAATAACCATCCATTCTCAGTGACCTGGTTTGAGGGTAGAAGGGGATTAAATATTTGTATGCAGGTGGAAATAATTGCTCAGGTTGTTCTCCAGTCCTCCACATGTAAATTTCAGGTCTTGAACCTACTGTTACTGATAATCCTCACAGCAAAGAACTGTTCCCTATTCTGGGTGTTATTTTTTTTTGGGGGGGGGGGGGGGGGGGGGGGGGGGGAAGAGTATACTACTCTGTTCAATATCTTTATTGGTGATCTGGATAAGGGTATTGAGTCCATCATCAGTAAATTTGCAGATGACACTAAGCTGGGAGCAGGTGTTGATCTGTTAGAGGATAAAAGAACTCTCCAGAGGGACCTTGGCAGGCTGGACAGTTGGGCAGAGCCTAATGGCATGAGATTTAACACATCTAAGTGCGGGGTTCTACACATTGGCCACAACAACCCCATGCAGCGCTGCAGGCTGGGGTCAGAGTGGCTGGAGAGCAGCCAGGCAGAAAGGGACCTGGGGTTACTGATTGACAGGAGGATGAACATGAGCCAGCAGTGTGCCCACGTGGCCAAGAAGGCCAATGGCATCCAGGCCTTGTATCAGGAATAGTGTGGCCAGCAGGAGCAGGGAAGTCACTCTGCCCCTGAACTCAGCACTGGTTAGGCAACATCTTGAGTCCTGTGTCCAGTTCTGGGCCCCTCAGTTTAGGAAAGATGTTGAGTTGTTGGAATGTGTCCAGAGAAGGGCAACAAATCTGGGGAGGGGTTTGGAGCACAAGCCCTATGAGGAGAGGCTGAGGGGCTGGGGTTGCTTAGCCTGGAGAAGAGGAGGCTCAGGGGAGACCTTATTGCTGTCTACATGTACCTGAGGGGAGGCTGCAGCTGGGTGGGAGTTGGTCTCTTCTCCCAGGCAGCCACCAACAGAACAAGAGGACAGAGTCTCAAGCTGTGCCAGGGGAGGTTTAGGCTGGATTTTGGGAAGAAATTCTTCACAGAAAGAGTGATTTGCCATTGGAATGGGCTGCCCAGGGAGGTGGTGGAGTCGCCATCACTGGAGGTGTTTAAGAAGAGACTGGATGAGCCACTTGGTGCCATGGTTTAGTTGATAAGATGGTGTTGGGTGATAGGTTGGACTTGATGATCTCGAAGGTCTTTTCCAACCTGTTTAATTCTAGTCTAGTCTAGTCTATTTTATTCTAGTCTATTCTGTTCTATACTCTTTGCTACAGACTGTTGCTATGGCCTTCACAGAATTGCAACATCATAGAATGGTTGAAGTTCACTTGACTTGGTTAAATTGGAGCCTTTAATTTTTATATTTTTTTAGAAAAGCCAACGCTTCACAAGAACATTTCTCCTTTCCCATCTCTACTGAGTGAAGTTTTTCTTTAAATTTCCATATGGGACCTACAAGTTGTTTTGGAAGTATCAGCTGTCTTAGATTTCTTGATTCTTTTGAATAGAGAAAGAAGACTGCCTGGCTTGCTGTCAGGGTCTTTATGCTTTGTAATAAAATACAGATAAAGTGCATGAATGAACATCAGGTCATCACCTAGTGTTCTGTTTTACTTTTTCCAGAGGGAATGAGACCGAACTACTTTACTTCCTACTGCTGTATAACTACATTCCTACTCTGTATTTTGACACAGACACTACCCTATGGCTGATCAAATAGAACAGCAAAAATAGTGAAAAAAATGCATAAGGATGAGCATGAATTTCACTGTATGCTCTTTGGTTAGTACCCATCACCTTTCTCAATTCAGTCTACTACTTGTGAAGTATCTATCCCTTTCTTCTCCTGAGCTTGTTTTGCAGTCTCTGAAGAAAATTGTTAACCTTTCTCTCGCTGAGCTTTTCAAGAACATGAACCTGCTGCTAATTTTTACTAAGGCCAGGTTCATTGGAGGAATTTGCAAAATCAGTGCCTCCACTCATAGTTCTCAAGTTTTGTCCTCTGATTTTTTCCTTCAGAATTTGCAGTGACTTTTACATTGTTACTAGAGTCTATTACAAATTAGTGACCAACTAACACTGATTGCTAGGAGTAAATTAGGTTTTCTTGGTCCATTAAAACCTGTAACTTAAGGCTGTGAATCAAGCAAAGGTATTCAATCTATCCTAAGCATTATGATATTAAACTGCATAATTTCTTGATTTCCCAAAACTCCATTACTAGTTCCTTATTAAAGGACAAACATTAAATTAGGAAAATTGGGAAAGAAGCAAATAAAAGTGTTACTGTATCTACTGCATTCTTTTAAACTGTTGTTCTTTTTCCTCAAATGATTCAAATTAGCATTACCACCATCTACATGCTTCTGGCCTCACATGCCAGGTTACATTAATGAAATTTGCTAGATTGATGCAATGCCCTGACAATAACAGCTTCACAGATCAGTTGTGATGTTAAGAACAGCTGAAACATCTTCCTGACTTCAACTGACTAATGCTATTAATCCTGTGACTCATCATTTCTCATATTCAAACAGGACAAAAGTCTTCACAGCCTTAATATTTTCATTTATCCACAGGGGAAAACAGTTATTCTAAATAAGGGGAAACTGTTATTTTGATTTTGTTCCTTATCAACATGGCCCCTCAGATCCTTAAATTTCTCTAAAGCAGATCCTAAGTCATTGTTATTATATTAGAGTTCCACATCTAAAAGTGATGTTGGATTACTTCAATTAAAATAATGCCTGAGAAGCTTCAGTCAAATCTAAAGTAATCTGTCACTTGTCACTATTGCTGAGAGTAATACTGATGTTATAGCTCTGTAATTGAAGCATTTGACAAATGTTAAAGGTTTTATAAACTCATCTATACATTTATCCTTATTTTTTCTCTTGATATTTGTTGTTCTCTAAAACAATGTCAGAGGTTAAAACAAACAGCTTTCATACTTTGAGACGGCATACCATATCTTTGCTTTACAGTAAACAAATATTCCATATAATCTGAATTGAGGTTTTTGAATTCAAATAAATTTGACATACAACTTTACTTCTGTGGGACTAGCTAGTGATGACCATGGAATCTGAAAATTTATTCACAGGATGTCCTTCAACTATACAACCACACAATCATTCATTGTATTCTTCAAATAAATAAATAAATAAATATGGAAGCATTACCATTGCTTAGTTTTTAATCTTCTGCAGAAAGGAAAACTTTTCTGGTTGTTTTTGCTTCTGATATTACCTGTTTTAATGATAACCAATAACAACTCAAAGATAAGGAAGTGTCTCATTAATATTAACAATGTGTGTATTTCTGTTGGGTTCGGGGGTTGGGGTTGTTTTTCTTTGTTTACTTGTTGCCTCTTTTTATTTTTTTGCTTTATTTTGTTTGGGATTTTTTTTTGTTTATTTGGTGATTTTTGTAGGGAGGTTTGCAGATTTTTTTGTTTGGTTGTGATTGTGTTGTTTGTTTTGCTTTGTTTTGTAATTTTGTTGTGTTGGGGTTTTGGTTTGGTTTGGTTTGGTTTTGCATGATGAAGAAGAATTGGAAGGGAGAGGAACATTCATAGATTCTAAAAAGGAAATATTCTTCCATCATTCCGCTATCCAAATAATTTATAATTCTCTCATGTTCAAAACATGTACAAGCTAAAACATCATCTTAATAGATCCTCTGAGGACTCCATCCTGCATCATTATTCATAGAGAATTTCGTAGCATGTTGTCAAATTGAGCATCTTGTGGTTTGATCATTGAGATTTTAGTCCCTTTTCTTGGGAATTCAAAGTTTAACAATAGATCTTATCAGTAGGATGTCTTTCTTCATCATTTTCCTTGAAAATAATTACATTTAATCTTTTTACTTGTCTATGCAGTTTCTCATAATTTGTCCTTGTTCGGTGATGAATACCTATGTTCAATGTCTATGTTCAAGTATTTAATATGCTTCTGTAAAAGCAATCAAAAGTGTGTTGAGTTTCTGATGCTGAATTGTTATACTTCATGTTGCAACCAATGAGCATTATATAATATAAGGTCCAATACTATTGCTTGAGCTCAAGAATCAGAAAGAATTTTACTGAAACAAATAAATCAGGTAACTTCCACTAAGTAAAAATACAAATGACTCAACCTTTTGCTTTCTGTGAAAAGTTACCTTTGGGAATAATTCTGTAATTTTTTTTTTATTATTTTTTATTTTTTTTTTAGTGCTGTGACTGAAATGGATTAACATCTTCCTCTTCAATTTCCTCATCTCTTTCCTGACTAGTGTTTCAATGGAAAAATAAGAAGTAGGAAAGAATACTGTCAAAATACATGATTTTTGTTGGTTTATTTTTTGGTTTGCTAGTTTGAAATCAGTATGTAACAATAATTGTTAACATAATATAATTCTGGTTAAAAAATACCTTGCAAATAAAAAAAAAAATCTTGTAACATACAGCATTTCTGTTTCAGAAATGTTTTAATATATTTTTGTTCAACAGAAGAACAAAAGAAATGCTAATTGCTCATACAGCATTAATTCAGTGCTATGCAGCATACTTATACAGCATCCCCAAAACATACCTTTTTACTTTTTTTCTTCTTAACACTTAATCATGCTGTATATCTGTATCATCCTTGTTACTACATTTTGTGTAATTTCTAGGATATCAGATATCAACTTCTAATAAAGTACTAATCTTAAATTGTATTTACCTAATATTTTTTATTATTATTTTAATCTTTTGTATTGTCACGTGTCCTCAAAATATATCCAAAACCAGGTCTCCTATTTTTTCATAATATATGTGTGCTGTTGTTTTCATAATACAAACGTGATCAAGCATTGGATGAGCAATACAAGGAAAGGACTACTGGTCTTTCCAAGGTGCTTCCAGTCAAGTGTACCCTTCCTACTGCAAATGGCTAGTCATCTCTGCAGGAACATAAATTTCAGTGCAACATTCTTTATCCCATATCAGACAGGTAGTAAGATGACGCTATCATCTGAGAGTCAACAGCACCATAGCTGTTAACATTAAGAGAAGAGCACAGGAAAAATCTGTTTTCATTTAAAAATCATAAATAATATGCAGAAAACTGCTCTGTATGGATGAGATGAGCATTTGGATGTATTGTAGGCAAGCATGACAACAAACAGTTTTAAAGCGCTTCTTTTTATAAATTCAGGAAATGTAGCCCTGGGATACAGCTGTGACTTTTTCATTGTATTTTTACCAAAGTGAAACTATCTCAAAACAGATTTTTCCTGGCAAAATTTTCCTTGTGCTTTTCTTTCTTCTCCTTCATCTTTCTTGTCCCACAAATGTTTCTCCTTTAAACTGTATTTTGCATTTCACAGAGAAGCCAGTCTTTGCTTCCATATTACTTTGTGACCATTGTAGGTCCTCTAGCTATAGTTGGAAGAGGGACAAAATGCAAAATTTAAAAAAAATAAATTAAAAAATGGGAGGGAATGTTGACAATGGAATATGGAATCAATATGGATGACCAGTATGATGTAAGTATTGTTCAGTTTAATTAAAGAACCTCTACAGATTATATAGACTCACAGAGCATCGTTGGCATAGCTTCATTGGTTCCCCACAACTGACCCCACTTCGTACTGTTACACATTATTGGTTAAACTACTAATATCACACAAGGTTGTTGACTGACCTCTGCATCCTGTTATTCCAAGATAGCTCTTTGTGTTTATAGCTATCAGTACCTTGCTTTAGTTACACACTGCAAGTACAGCACTGTTTTGCTATACTGCTAGCTACTTCTACACTTATGCTAAGCATGGCCTACCACATTGTCAAGCTCTAAGCTTATAATGCCAGATTGCTCACACCACTTATTGCTACGATTGCCAGAAATCCCCCTTTTCGTTTTTGTGAGCAATCTGGTCATGGGAATTGTTCCCATCCCCTATAGCATACTCTTTGCATACACAGAAGCAAGCAAGTTAAAACTAACTATATAGCACAAGTAAAAGTTCTGTAGCACAGCATGTGTAACAGACTGATGTAACCCATACAATGCACAACACATAGGTTGAGCTAATTAAAACATTCTAACAGAACTGGCATAATACATGGTCAAAGATAACAAACCTAATCTTCAGCACTGTCTTTTACAATCTGTTCTAATGGTCTGTTGCATCTTTATTTTTCTAGGATGGTCAATAATCATAAATTGTTTAATGTTAGCAAGATTTTCCTTAATCTGTAAAGGTAGAGCTGGCCAGGCTCTAGCTCCACAGCTAAAGAAAAATTCTTGCAGGCAAACAGAAAGACCAAAAAGGCTTCATTGCTTTGCCCAATATAAAATGGAACATAGTAATGCACTTTTACTCATCCTAATACTACTGATCTTTTGATGCTTTGTTTTTGCTAAGGAAAGGTACATATACAATGACAATTTGAGAACATAATATGCTTTAACCATTTTTTTCTTTGTGATATACCTAAATTCCCTCCTTTTTTTAACATAAAATGAAAATGTGTCTTGTGTTATAATTAATTTTGACTTTTCCTGTCATATTTAAAATTTCCCCCCCATATTTAAAATTATGACAAACTAGTGAGTTAACATATAAATCCATATGAATGCTTTCTCCAATCACAGAACAATTAAACAATCATAATATTCAGTCCTAATTCATATGTTTTTTGGTACATTCTTCTGATTGATGCTTTTGATCTCAGATTATCATAACAGTTGTTGTGATTGCTGTTCAACTTCATGGGAAATGCTGTTTTTTCATCGTCTTGATTCTTGTGCTGTTGTTTATTGTGATGATTGCAGTTGACTTGGGTTAGTTATTTCTTGCTGGTATCACTAAAACCCTTAGCTATAAAATGTATATCCTCTTTTTTCTTTTGTATATACATATAAACCTTATCTTAAAGATATTATGAATACAAAGAGGGCACTTAAAAAGAATTTCACTCTATGATATCCCTATATCAAACTCTTAACTTTACGCTAATAGAAAAATCCTTAAAAGCTTAAAGAACTATGTTAAAATTAAATTATCAAATCAATGTCTGCAAAGGAAATAAAAGGTGTTACATTAACTAAGGAATACTTTCAGAAGTGAAAACCTGTTTCCTACAATCCTTAACTATATTACATGGAGCTCCTTTGAAATGCCTAGGCACACACAGAAAACAAAGAAGGTTCGAACCAAAGAAAAGCTTAAAATTTGAACTCATTACTAAATACTTATACCTTACTATCATTATTATATACTAAGTACCTATAAATACCAAATACTTACTATTCATTATGCTTAATAGTAAAACTTAACAAAACTCTAAATAACAAATCTCTAAAACACTTTACAATCAGAAATAATGAAATTAGTACTGATGCTTTAAATCAGAACAGAGATTTCATAGACTAGAGTGTTATCAAAAAAAGGAGGAGGGGGCAGAGGTGGCTGGCTAGCGAGGTATGCCCTACTTGCAATTGTTCTTGCAGTAGGGTCTTAACAATTTGCAGCCTATCTTGTCTCAGCGGCCACTGCTCCACCCATACTACTTTATCTATATTCCATTTTAATTTGAGGGTTGGTTGCTGACCAGGAGCTGCTACAAAAAAAGATCAGTAACAAGTTTTGCTCCTAGATGACTTAAGGCATCTCTGCCCCATAGTGCAACTGGAAGGGTTAACATGTACGGTTCTACAGTGATTGATTTGCCATCCTGAAAAGTTAATTGCACTGGCTCTTTACTGACCCAGGTTGTTTGTATACCTCCTACACCTATGACTCCAGAATTTGCCCTCCGCAATGGCCACTGACTATTCCACCTATGGCAAAGTATAATAGTAACATCAGCCCCAGTATCCACAATCATTGAAAGTTGTACAGGTTGTCCACAAGGGTGTCTGACAGTTACAGTCTCTTCTGGTTTTCCCTTTTGGATTTCTAAGGCAAATAAGATATTAGGCATACCAGTGAAACCAAAGCCTCCTTCTCCTTGAATCCTGTCAGAAGCCTTAGGCACTCGAGACTCAAATGGTATCAGCTGAGCAATTTTTGTCCCAGCAGGAATGCTAATGAGAGGGGTAATGGTATAGAGCATAATTTTTATAACCCCTTCATAATCAGAATCTATTAAGCCGGGAACTATAAGGATGCCCTGTCTAGAGGTAGATGATCTTCCAATTAACAGAACACAAAGTCCGTGACCCAGAGGACCGTGCTGATCAGACTCGACAACAACAACATTTGTGGAGTCAAGAGTGACGTCCACTGCTGTTGCCAGGTCTACTCCACCACTGCCAGAGGTGGCTGCAGGGTGGCGGTCCAAGCACCCTGATTTGATGTCATTGCATGGGGTGTGATCGCACTGTGAGAGCAGTTTCCCTACCTAGGACAATCTTGAGTAAAATGATCGGAGTCTTGACAGTGAGCACACCACTTTCGGGTCTGGTCAGCAGTCAGACAATTTGATTTAAGGTGCCCAAATTTCCCAAAATTATGACATTTTCCACCCAGGTTCTCTCCCATTTTTGGTGGTCATACTAATGGTTTCATGACTGCTTCTATGGGAGTGGCTAGATACACTGCCTTTTGTCATTGCGTCATTTGTTCTGACACACCCAGCATTTGTGCGTTAGTGGCCCCTCTCAGTAAAATGCTCGGAACCTGTTTAGTTTTTTCATTAGCATTATCAAATATCAGAACATCCAGCATTTTTACCTTCATATTGTGATTCAAATCTGGATCAGTATCGAGTACCGTGTGCAGCCTACCCACAAAGGAACCAAATGGCTCTGTAGGGCCCTGGCGAATGGTAATAAACGTAGGGACAGATTTAGTGTCCTGGATTCTTGACCATGCTTTGATCACTAAATCCTGATTTAATTGTAAGACCTCATCAGGAAGTTGTATTTGCTGATCTGATCTAGCAAAAGGTCCTGACCCAATGAGCTGGTTAGCAGTGACACCATGTAAAGGGTCTCCTGGCTGCCGGGGCATGGCTTCCATGGCATTGCAAGTGATTTGCCATCTATCAAGAAATTGCAACTGCTGATGTGGTGTTAACAGAGTATTTGCTACCATATCTGTGTCATATGGGGATAACAAGTGTGCTGAAAACAAATGATCAATTACAGCAGTTGTGTGTCCTGACTTTAACCCATAGGTAGTCATGGCTTCTTTAGCTTCTTTTAATATTTTCCATTCCAGAGACTGCCTTATTCTTTGTTGACCTTGTAATACCACAGGAAATGCATGTACAGGAAAATCTAGAAATTCTCCATCCATTACTGCCTCTCTCACAATACCTCTCCACCTACGTACCGGGTCATTTCCCTGTCCCTCCCCTCCTGATCCCTTACACTATCATGCCTGGAGAAGGATGTTTTTAAGGTCATATGTTTACTGGACAAGGGGCAATGTCTTGAAACTAGAGCAGGGTAGATTTACATTAGACATTAAGAAGAGGTTCTTTACTATGAAGGTGGTGAGACACTGGAACAGGCTGTCCAGGGATGTTGTGGACACCTCGTCCCTGGAAGTGTTTGAGACAAGGATAGATGAGGCTTTGAGCAACTTGATATAGTGGGAGGTGTCTATGGTTGAAGGGTTCATATTTGGTGATCTTTAAGGACCTTTCCAACTGAAGCCATTCTATGATTCTATCTGGAATCATGCTCCAAGCATCTC
Source organism: Dryobates pubescens (assembly GCF_014839835.1). Lineage (NCBI taxonomy): Eukaryota > Metazoa > Chordata > Aves > Piciformes > Picidae > Dryobates > Dryobates pubescens. Next base: position 2,370,000 of record NC_071621.1, read on the forward strand.
AGAACATCCCAAGTACTTCCAGTGTTAATAGTAAATCAGAAATTGTGGCACTGTTTCAGGAACATACCTTAAAATCTTATCTTAAGATCTTATATTCTTCTGTATCATGGGAGCAATTAGTTTATATATTGTTATTGTGTCTCTATTATTCTTTTCTTTTTAATTTCCAACTGAAATATTTATTTATTCTTATTTAATCCCTATTTGCACTGCTTCCACTTTTAGTTCTGTTTCTTCATCTAATTAACACTTTACATCTCTTAATTTCTTTCCTGGATTTGAGCAATTTAGCATTATTAGCACTTCAAAAATCAGAGTGAGAACTTCAAGCAGATTGCTTAATTATATGACTAGTTATTTGCCATTACATAGAAATCCATATATAGTAAGCAGTCTTAAGCCTTTTAAAATTTCATATGAAAATACAGTGTGAAAGATTTTTTGTTGTTGTTGTTAATTGTTCTTACAGCAGTTTGAAACAAGTCACATGAAAGAGTTAAATAATGTATTTTAGTATTTGTTTTTATTGAAGCTTTGTGGAAGCCAGTAGCATGCACAGGTCCTTTAATACTTTCTCTCTTCATCTAATACACTCTGAAATCATAGCTATCTGTCAGTTTTAGCTTGAAAGGAGAGAATCTCTATAAGCATATTTCAAGCCAATTCATAAGCTTGCTAGTATCTTTTTTATATTGCAGGAAAATCCTATCTAACCTAAATTTGTAAAACCTATTAAAGACAGTATTTTGTCATCTTCTTTTAGAGTTTTCACTTCACACCTTACTGATTTGAATTTTAAAAAGAGTTTGTGACAAATTTGTGGTCATTCAGATACAAGATCTTTCCTCTTTCAAAAGAGTGATATATGAGTGCATCTAGCGAACAAAAAGTGGCTAGAAGTGAATTTAAGACATAGAAAGGCTTTACTCCTGTAGATTAACCCATAGAGTATGGATAAGAGTTGAAATACCTGTTGTTTTGTTGTTTTTTTTTCCTACAGGAGAAATTTGGAGAGGGAGAAGAAGATCTACAACAAACTACTTAGTCCCACTAGAGTCCAAAACATTGAAAGTCTTTAAATTACAGGGCTACATAAACATGTGTTGTCTGAAAACTGGACTGTGGATGGATGTAAATCAGCTGGGGTTGCTTAGCCTGGAGAAGAGGAGACTCAGGGGTGACCTTACTGCTCTCTACAACTACCTGAAGGGAGGTTTTAGTCAGGCAGAGGTTGGTCTCTCCTCCCAGGCAACCAGTACCAGAACAAGAGGACACAGTCTCAGGCTGTGTCAGGGGAGGTTTAGGCTGGAGGTTAGGAGGAAGTTTTACACAGAGAGAGTGATTGCCCATTGGAATGGGCTGCCCGAGGAGGTGGTGGGGTTGCCTTCGCTGGGGGTGTTCAGGACGAGGCTTGACAGGATGCTTGGTTGCATGGTTTAGTTGATTGGGTGGTGTTGGATGATACATAGAATATACATAGAATACATAGAATAAACCAGGTTGGAAGAGACCTTCAAGATCATCGCGTCCAACCCATCAACCAATCCAACACCACCCAAACAACTAACCCATGGCACCAAGCACCCCATCAAGTCTTCTCCTGAAAACCTCCAGTGATGGCAACTCCACCACCTCCCCAGGCAGCCCATATGATAGGTTGGACATGACGATCTTGAAGGTCTCTTCCAACTTGGTTTATTCTATTCTATTCTAATCAGTGGGAATATTAATTAAATATCTTTGAAGTGCCTATCCAATGGCTCTGACACACACAAAAAGTTGCTGTTCAAAACCCAGCTGTAGTACAACTCACTGCGTCTCGAACTCATCCTCTCTTCTTGTGGGTTGTTCTATCTCATTTGCTCTATAACCTCTTCAGTTTTATCTGAGACAGATCCCAAATGAGCAGTCTAAAGGCTGATATATTAAGAAAAAAAATTGTACACATTTATTTTTAAAAAGGCAGGATTATTCAGCAACATCCTCAGGAATCAGCCATATGTCAAGGATAGGAAACTCTGGTACTGGAAGAAGAACAATCCCCTTCCTCAAAGCAAGTTAACTTCACTAAGGAAAGAAAACTATGCATCTGCCCTAGTTTTGCTGGAGCAGAATTACAGGCCAGCCATGGGCTAACCATTCATGAGTCAGGAGGGACAGCTGACTTGAGCTGGCAGCAGGTATATCCTAGACCATAAATGTTATGCTCAGAATAAAGAGAGGAGTCTAATGGGGGTGGGAAGGTCCTTTCTGTTTGGCATTTCTTGCTGCTCCTTCCCCTCCATCTGCTTCCCTTCTTTCTGTTCTTGAGGACTACCTTTCCATTTATTGTAACTGGTGTACCTTTGCTGGCCTAAGTATAACTTTCTAAACTTTATACCAGCATTAGTATTAGTTTTGTTGTTTCATTAAATCTGTTTTTTTTTGTTTCAACTGTCAGGTCTTCTCTCCTTTTTCTGTTTTACAAGACAAAATCTGGAAACACTGAAGCAATTTGTGGACACATTCAGTGAAAAAAAAAATTAATTGAAGGTTTTGTATTGATTTAATTTTATATCAAATTGATACACTGGAAATATGATAAAATATTAAAATTATTTATTAAATATAAAAAAGATTTTTCTGAGCCACTTTGATCCAAGTTCATTTGCCCGGTTGATGATAGATTAATTACAGTATCACAGTATCACAGTATCTCTAAGGTTGGAAGAGACCTCGAGGATCACCAAGTCCAACCTGTCCCAACAGACCTCATGACTACACCATGGCACCAAGTGCCACATCCAATCCCCTCTTGAACACCTCCAGGGATGGTGACTCCACCACCTCCCTGGGCAGCCCATTCCAATGACGAACGACTCGCTCAGTGAAGAACTTTCTCCTCACTTCGAGTCTAAACCTCCCCTGGTGCAGCCTGAGACTGTGTCCCCTTGTTCTGGTGCTGGTTGCCTGGGAGAAGAGACCAACCCCTTCCTGGCTACAACCACCTTTCAGGTAGTTGTAGAGGGCAATGAGGTCACCCCTGATCCTTCTCTTCTCCAGGCTAAACAATCCCAGCTCCCACAGCCTCTCCTCATAGGGCTTGTGCTCAAGGCCTCTCACCAGCCTTGTTGCCCTTCTCTGGACATGTTCAAGTGTCTCAATGTCCTTCTTAAACTGAGGGGCCCAGAACTGGACACAGTACTCAAGGTGTGGCCTAACCAATGCAGAGTACAGGGGCATAATGACTTCCCTGCTCCTGCTGGCCACACTATTCCTAATGCAGGCCAGGATGCCATTGGCCTTCTTGGCCACCTGGGCACACTGCTGGATCATGTTTAGGCGGCTGTCAATCAGCACCCCCAGGTTCCCTCTCTGTTTGGCAGCTCTCCAGCCACTCTGACCCTAGCCTGTAGCTCTGCATGGGGTTGCCTTGGCCAAAGTGAAGCACCTGACACTTGGACTTGTTAAATGCCATGCCATTGGACTCTGCCCATCTGTCCAATCGGTCAAGGTCCCTCTGAAATTACATATAACAGGATGTTAATAAGCAGTAGAATAACAGTCTAGAAAATCAGAATACAGAAGAACAAACTGGAAGCTTCTTATATATGCAAAACAAACAGCAATGCTGCTTCGGGTGGTGAGGTCGACTACCTTGAATTCACAACAGAGCTAACCAACAGGTAAACAAGCTATAAACCCTAGAAATAACCAGGTAAATTAGCGTAAGTTACTCACAAACCACAGAGCTGTTAACTACCAAAACCTTTGTGGGATGAAGCAATATTCCGAGTTTGTATTTATAATCCTAAGGGCAGAAATAATCCAAAGGTAGTATCCAAAATTCGAGAAAGTGAGAGAGAGGGAGACACATTGCTGTGGTGAAGGTCTAGGCACTATGCTGCTAGGACAAAAGAAGTTAATTGCCCTGAAGACAGGAGCAAGTATGTGTCACCACCTTGAATCCCATTAACGAACTGGGTGTGTGGGGGGAGAAGATGAGAGAGAGAGAAAAAGAACAACGAACAATGAACATATGGGCTCTTGAAATCTTCCCCTATGTATCTTCCCCCTTTTTGCAAACTGAACGGCCCAATGGCACATTAACTATTCAAATCCCACCAATCACTTCAAAATGTTGTCTGGTCAGCAAAACTGCACACACCTTCTCAAATAGCCTCTGACACATGCAGTTGCCTTTCTGAAACGTGAGGCTCGGGGTCTAGCTTCTACCCCCTCCAGGCAGCCTTAATAGCACCTGCCTATTGGCTCCTTGACCTCACACTGGACCCTGCAACAGAGAGGGAGGAGAAAGGGCAGTGGCTCAAACAGGTTTACTTAGCTTGTTAATGCCTCTTCCAGGACACATATCAATGTGGTCAAAGTGAAATATTTATATTGGGATTTATTGAGATTTTTTTAACATCTTTTTCCACTTTGAAAATTTTAAAACAAATGGGGAAAAAAAAAGTTGTCCTTTCCCACTATACAAGGAGAAATTTTTCTAGGGCAAATGCAATGTTTTGTTTGACCCTTGGTAGTTGTGAGAAAATTAACATGGATATGTTTCTAACCATCCCACATTTTTCTCTTTGAAACCTAGATTAAAAATTCAGTGCACAACCAAAGAATCAGTTTCTTGTACAGCTCTGCTTAGGATTCTGACTCCCATTGAGTTTCAATGAGTCTTTGTGTTTGATATCGTCCCACTGAAGTCAATGGGTGCAGGATGAATCCCTTTATCCCTCACACACTTTCTAAATGCATGAGTCACCACGAAGCCAGGGAAGTGAGGCTATCAGCCAGAATTGTCAGGACTGAAGCCAACATTGCTTTGTTGATCTGCTCATAGGAAGAGCCATAGAAGAATGCAAATTAGTCCTTGCCCTTTGCTGAAATGAAAATAACTACTTGATGTTTCTAGATGCCTCAGTTCCAGACAAACATCCCCAAAATTCTGCTACATTCAATTTTCCCTGACTATTTTATAATGGCTGTAAAATTATTTGAGTGAGAGTTCTGCTTTGTTTTTATTAGCATATTTAACAGCTAAAAAAAAATGTTTCTCATTATATATATATATTTATGGCAGCTTTGATACACTTAATTTTATAATGCCTTTATTGTTTCCCCACTAGTATAGAGGTGATATCTAATAATTCTTGATAAATTAAAACACATGAACAAACAATTGCATATCAATGAATTAGAATCCAATAAATTCTGACGGGGCTATTACAGTGTGGGTTTTTTGAGTATTACTGAAAACAAGTGGAATCACATCACAGCTGTTCACCTATTTCAAGATATATTAATCCTCTCCTTGTGCAGATAGAATATATAGAGGACCATACAGGACTGTAAAAATTATCTTGCTGATTGTGCTATTGTACATGTATTGATAAAAAACATGCAACAATTAAAAAAATTAAACAATTAAAGAAATTAAACAATTAAAGAAATTAACAAGAACGTGGTGTGTTTGTACAAGGTTCAGTTTCTGTGTACCACATTTTAGCAAACCAACAAGGGAGGAACACTTCCCTATAATGAGCATCTCTATTGCCATGGAGCATTTCATATGACTCTGTTGGATCAAAAATTGAGCCTTTTAGTGGCAAAGGAGTATTATGTTCAGCATTTAGAATTAATCCAGCTCTGAGCTGGATTAACTGGTCCGCAGATTCTTTGGGCAGAACACCAGAGTCTAGAAGACAATGTATATAATGGAACTTTCTGAAATTATCTCCAGTCCAGATATATTCTCTGTCTCTTCACACTTATGAAGTACAAAAGGGGAGGCAGGGAGGGGTTGAAGACTCATGGCAAGTTAGCAAGTTCTGTGCCAAGAGCCATGCATGTCAAATAATGACTAAATTACATGGACATCTTGCTTTACATTTAGAATTACCTGTTTCTCAAAGGTAATTATTTATCCCTTCCAGCTCCATAAAGCTGCCAGATCACAAAGTGCTGTACATAAATACTTCATTAATCACTTTAAGCCAATTAAAGACAGAAAATTAAATAATAAAATAAAGAGGTTAGAGGAAACTTTTTCCCTTCTGCATTTTCTTTTGATAGTCAGTGAAGGAAACCTCTTAAACACATAAATCATCTGACAATCGTGATGATTACAATAAGAACTGAGAAGTGTCTCAACAAAGATGAGATCATCCTGAATGATCCACCTGGTGTATCATCTCTGCCCACCAAGACAGCAGCTGCCCAGGTGGGACAGTGGATGGCAAAGAGGGGTGGAGACTGATCGGCACTGACTGCTGAAAGTGCATCGGAAGCCCCCGTGGAAGTCCACATATGCATTGTTAATGTAAGCCAGATGGCACTATGATAAATGAACAGTATAAAATCCCTGAGTTCTGCCTGCTTACAAAGAGAAAAAAACATCACTAGAAACACTGCAAGCAGAAGCAAGGCCACCCAGGACATCACAAGCTGAAGGGACATCAGCTGGAGTGACAGCAGAACACCCTCTTCAGCAGCTCACCCAGGAACATCTCTCCCCTCCTCCCCACCAAAGAAAGAATCCTGGGGTGGTAACTATCTCTCTACATCTCTCCTGCTCTCTCTCTTTCTCCATTCTCCCTCTCCCTTTTATTTTCCTTCTTTCTCTGTTTTGTCTGCAAGAATTTAATAGTCTCACGTTGATACATGACCTTGTTTGTGTCTTAATTTCACACACGGGAATGTTCAAAAGAATTGCGCCTTCTTCCCAACTTTCAGATCGAGACAGTGGCATATACTGGAAGATGTGATCAGCATTTTACAGGTAGACAAGAGGACGATGAATTCAGGACTTTACCTCCTTAGTGACAGCATTCTGCCCTGCCATGACAGACTAAGGAAAGCAAGATTAAATGAACTCTGATTTGCAAATTGGCAAAGACAATACTTCATTCTTTACTGTGTACTTCTCTTGGACCACCTAAGGGGCTTCTTGAGTAAGACACATGTAGTAAAACAGTTTTAAAGGTGCTTCTGACATCCTGGTTTCCACTAAAGTGACACAGAAACAAGAGACATATGCAGGCCCTGAAATAGTCAACCCTGTTTTATTGTGAACTTCTGTTGCAGAATGGGTGATTCTTTGCATGGGGCCATTTTGACATCTGGTGAAGTGCCAAAATTAGAGGGTTTGTATGTTGATGTAGAAGTCAACTGGAAGAAAACAGGGCAACTATAATCTATTATTGAATTTAAAAAATGCACTGGTAGTTTTGCACAGAGCCCTTGCTTGTTAATTGTTTGTCTTCAACAGAAGATAGAAATAAAGGAAATATTTATTTTCCTCTTATTTACTGTTCTAGGCTTCACGCAAGTATGATTAAGACTTAAAATAATGTTCAATAAACAGGGTTCAATATGGGATATCTGAAGAAAAGCAACGCTTACTAAATTGTAGCAACAATTTCTGTTTGTTAAATTGGTTGTTGGGGAAGGTTCTATTAAATCTAATAAAAGATGTGTAATTGAAAAAGGAAATAATGGAAAGAGTCCCCAGCCATTTTGATTTCTTTAGCATTCCATGACACCATAGTACTAAATAACTGTTCAAACAGGGAGATTGCATATATTGTGTGGTCTGTGCTCCAAATTCACATTGTGGTGTTTTAGGCTGGGTGCCGGCCCAGATGCCACTGCACAGGCTACACCTGAGCCTTTTGTCTGTGGTGGGAGAATTGGTGTCTCAACCCACGACAATTAATGGTGTAGCCAGGCCAGGAGTTGGTTGCTGTGGAGAACTGCAGATTGGATTGCAAAAGATGGGGAGTTTAAAGTCAGATCTGGGGCGTTGCTGTTTTGGAAGTTGGGGCTCAAGTTTTCTTGCCAGGGTGACTGTGTGAACTCCTATGGACTGCAGGAGGATACCTGGTGTGTGGCTGATGGCATGGAAGTCCCTCCTGTTGCTTGAGAGAAGTGAGAGGTGGCTCTTTCTGTGACTTTCTGCTCAGGGCAGCTTAAGAATGATTGGGGTAGCTTAAGAAGGCAAGACCTGTGTGGTTGTTTGAGGCTGTGCCTTTAAGAACAAATACTGCTGGAACACACTGGCTAATGTTTTCAGTACTAGAACCAAAACATTCTGATATTCTAAACGAATTTCATTGGTTGATAAACAAAAATGCAGCTTTAGATTGTGAAGCAGTTGGAATTTGTTTTTTCCTCAGTTCAGTTCGGTTTGGGAGTTGGGGGAGTTTGGTGTTTCAGCCTGTTCTCCCTGCCTGCTTCTTCTGCAAACTGCTGGAGTTGGCCTTCAGATAAGCAAACACTAATCCTGCGTGGGCTTTTGAAGCTTGCTAACAACTCTTCTCCTTAGTAACTTGCCTTTCTCTCTCTCTAACCCCTTTTTGGGGAAAAAAAGAGGTAGGGGGGGGAGAGAGGGGGTTCCAAGGAGGGGATCCCTCCCTCGGGGAGGGATTTTTGTTGTGTTATTTGTCTTTGCTGTGTATTTCTGTGTATATATTGTAAATACCTGTATATATTGTGTTATATATAACCTGCTTTCCATATATGCTTGTAAATATATAGCTTGCTCTTCGACGGAGTTAGCTGTGGTTTCTTACTCTGTGGAGGAGGGAGAGCTAAGCCCTCTCTCAACCTACTACATTATTGGCTGCCCAACTCGGGGCTTGGTGATAAATTAGTTTGATTTATTGCTTGCTTGAGTTGGACGAGCAAACATGAAGGTGTTTTGGATTTTTAAGCAATTGCTCTTCTCGGTCTTCAGTGTATTGATCTACAAGTATTGCCTGGGTATGATTATCGATAAGATAGGTAAATATATAATGCAAAAATTATATTTGTGGTTTAAGTACAAGATGCGGCTCCTGTATGATCAGTGCCTGGAATTCTTTTGGGTGAAAAGATACAGAAATGTTACATCTAGCACACTCCCTATTGAGATAAAGGAGTTTAAGATTCCGGTCGGTGAAAGGGTAATATTAAGTGATGGCTGGGATCCAAAGCTGATTTTCTTGATGTGTGTAGTCCTGCTATCGGTGATGATTAATGTGTATTTGTTGGTAGCACTGTACCAGGAGAAAAAAGTGTCTAAGGCATGTTTTGTTATAAAACGGAGGGTTAAGAGACGAAAACACCACCCTGGCTCTGTTTCAGGAACATCCAGTGAGGATGATAATGGAGAATCTGTGTCAGTTAAAGATAAAGGTAAAAAGTCAATCGGCAAGGCAGCTCTGAATAGCAATGGTGATGATTCTGGCAAGCAGCCAGGGGCTGCAGTTGCCCCAAACATGGTGGCTCCTGTGTCCCTGGCAGCCACCATTAACGAGGCAAAGTCATTTCCTCCTTCTTCCATGGCAGGAGCGGAAGCGTCCTCCAAAGCAGCTAATCTGTCTCAAAGCTTATCAGCTTCTGATAAAAAGGCAGCTGGAAACCCAAACACAGCTCCAGTAAAGCAAGTAGCAGTTTTAACAACAAGGAGGGGTAAGACTAAAGCTGATTCAGGAGCTGACGGGGATGCACAGCAGGGTTCTTCTGCTGGGGAGGAAGAGAAAATTTGTCTTAAAAATATAGCTGAGTTATTGAGATCATCAGAGGATCGAGATGCATCTCTTAGTAGGACAGCAGCTAGTGGTGGTGCTTCTCAGCTTAAAGGGATCCTTGAGAGAGTGACAGAAAGGTTGTTTGGACAACAAGTTGAGGAAGAGGAGGCAAAGGAAGAAGAGCAACAAGATGACATAACGACTGCTCTTTACCGCGTGAGGAATTACGAAATGTGAGAAAAGACTATCTCAGAGCAGATAAGGAGCCAGTTCTCGCTTGGCTTGGTAGATGCTATGATACAGGTGCTCCAGCTCTAATGGTTGGAGACAAGTCAGCAGCCCAGCTAGGAACTCTCTCGAAGGATAATGGAATAGATAGACATCTAGGCAAGGCTCTCGGCAAGGTTAATCTGTGGATACGCCTTCTAATGGCGGTTCTCATGAGATACCCTTCCCGAGATGATCTTCCATGGAATCCTAAGCCCTGGACTACCATAGATGAGGGAATTAAGCGTCTGAGAGAATTTGCTGTTAGAGAGATAATCTATGGTGAACATGAATCTCTGAATCCTGATGATGTTCCTGTAGGAAATGGTCTTGCTAAAAAGCTCATCAAGCTTGCTCCTTCTAATTATGCAAACATTCTGGCAAGCAGAATTGTAGCAAGAAAGTATGGTGGAGCTCCTCCTACGGTTGGCCAATTCACTGATCAATTGAGACAATTGGATGATAGCATGACACGTGTTTCCTTGGTTTCAGCCATTGAAACTCTGTCTGGAGAAATAAAGAATTGCATGAAAGAGCTGAAGGATGAATTTAAAAACACCATATCCCAATTGGCACAAAGAGATAATTCCAATTCTTCCTCCAGGTGGGTGCAGGTTTCATCTGTGAGGAACAGACGTCCTCCAAGGAGGTCATTCCAAAACAGATCAAACCAAAACAGACCACCAAGGCAGTCACGTAGGACTATTTGGATTACCCTGCGTGATCAGTTTGGTGAGAACATGAACAGATGGGATGGTCAACCAACTTCTAATCTTTTCAGGAGACTGAGAGAACTGCAAAGTGGCAGAACCCGAGGTAGCAATACCAGAAGGGTAGCTGTTAGTTCTACAGATCCCCAGAACAACTCTAGTAGCTCCAACAGTGGCTCCAGTTCTAACACTGCACAGTGTGCTCGTTACACCTGTGGACATGTTCCCCATAACTAGGGGTGCCCTGCCTCCCGCCAGTGGGAGGAGAGGGGTAATAGAGATAACAGAATCTATTGGGATGTGTACATCCAGTGGCCTGGCACTTCACACTTTCAGAAGTACAGGGCCTTGGTTGACACAGGAGCTCAGTGCACCATATTGCCATCAAATTATCAGGGATCGGAGTCCATAACTATTCTGGGAGTCACTGGTGGATCTCAAGAGTTAAGTAAAGTGGAGGTTAATATAAGTCTAACTGATAAACAGTGGAAGAAACATACAGTTGTGACCGGACCGGATGCACCTTGTATTTTGGGAATTGATTTTCTGAGAGAAGGGCGTTTCAAGGACCCTAAAGGTTACAAATGGGCTTTTGGAGTAGCTTCTGTAGAAATTGATGAACAAAAGCTGAAGCTGTCTGCTAGACCTGAACTCTCTGATGAATCTGCAGTTGTGGGACAACACAATATTCAGGACATTAAATTGCCGGTTGCTTCTCGGACTGTGCATCACAGACAATACAGAACCAACCGTGACTCTTTGTTGCCCATTCAGAATCTGATTCGTCAGCTGGAGAGTCAGAAAGTCATCAGCAAAACTCATTCACCTTTCAACAGTCCATTGTGGCCTGTGCAAAAGCCGAATGGAGACTGGCATCTGACAGTGGATTACCGAGCCCTGAATGAAGTAACTCCGCCTATGAGTGCAGCAGTACCAGACATGATGGAACTCCAGTATGAGCTGGAATCCAAAGAGACCAAATGGTATGCTACCATAGACATTGCTAATGCATTCTTCTCTATTCCCATAGCAGAGGAATGCAGGCCTCAGTTTGCTTTCACCTGGAGAGGAATCCAGTACACTTTCAACAGACTGCCAATGGGCTGGATCCACAGCTCCAGCATCTGTCATGCAGTGATCCATGATGCTCTAGAGGAAGGTGGTGCTCCAGAACACATCCAGTTCATCGATGATCTCATCGTCTGGGGTAAAACTGCTGAGGAAGTCTTCGAGAAAGGTAACAAAGTCATGGACATTCTTCTGAATGCAGGTTTTGCCATCAAGAGAGACAAGGTGAAAGGTCCTACCACAGAAATCCAGTATCTGGGAGTGCAGTGGCAGGATGGACGCAGACACATTCCAGTGGATGTGGTAAATAGAGTCTCTACCATGGCAAATCCCACAAACAAGCAAGAAACTCTACGTTTCTTGGGGATAGTGGGATTTTGGAGACTACACATTCCTGGATACAGTCAGATTGTGAAACCTCTGTATGATGTGACTCGAAAGAGAAACAATTTCCACTGGGGACCTGAACAACAAGCAGCCTTTCACCAGATAAAGCAAGAAGTGGTACAAGCAGTGGGCCTGGGACCTGTCCGAGATGGTCCAGACATTAAGAACATTTTGTACACGGCTGCAGGTGACAATGGTCCAACCTGGTGCTTGTGGCAAAAAGCTCCAGGTGAGACACGTGGACGACCTCTTGGCTTCTGGAGTCGAGGTTACAGAGGTTCAGAGGCTAATTACACTACAACAGAAAAAGAGATTCTAGCTGCCTATGAATGAATAAAAGCAGCTTCTGAAGTAATTGGAACTGAATCACAACTTCTCTTAGCTCCCAGATTGCCAGTTTTGAATTGGATGTTCAAAGGCAAAGGTTCCACACCACATCATGCCACAGATTCCACCTGGTCTAAGTGGATGGCTCTGATAACACAGAGAGCTCGAATGGGAAATCTTGAAAGACGTGGTCTGGTGGAGGTGATCTCAAGTTGGCCTGAAGATACCAACTGTGCTAACCCTCCAGAGGAGAGAGTAATTCGTGCTGAGGAAGCTCCTCCTTACAATGACCTTTCTGCTGATGAAAAGAAATATGCTTTGCTCACAGACGGTTCCTGTCGTCTCGTCGGGAACAAGCGAAGGTGGAAGTCTGCAGTGTGGAGTCCAACACGCCGAGTTGCAGAGGCGAAGGATGGAGAAGGAGAATCCAGTCAGTTTGCAGAGGTAAAAGCTGTCCAGCTAGCTCTCGACGTAGCTGAATATGAGAGATGGCCAAAGCTTTATCTCTACACCGACTCATGGATAGTAGCCAATGCTCTATGGGGTTGGCTAAAAAACTGGAAGAAGAGTGGCTGGCAGGTCATCTGGGCAGCTGACCTGTGGCAAGACATTGCTGATCGAATCGAGAGAATTCCAGTGAAAGTGAGACACATTGATGCTCACATTCCTAAGAGCAAAGCTACTGAGGAACAGCAGCACAACCATCAGGCAGATCTAGCTGCAAGAGTTTCTCAAGTAGACAAGGACTCTGATCTTGATCTCTACTGGAAACACCGAGGTGAGATATTCTTAGCTCGGTGGGCTCACGATTCGTCAGGACATCAAGGCAGAGATGCAACCTACCAGTGGGCTCGTGACAGATCCATAGACATTTCCATGGATGCTATCACACAAGTCATCCATGACTGTGACATTTGTGCTGCTATTAAGCAGGCAAAGTGAATTAAGCCATTGTGGTATGGTGACAGATGGTCCAAGTACAGGTATGGTGAAGCCTGGCAGATTGACTACATCACTCTACCACGTTCTCATTCTGGTAAGAAATACGTGCTTACTATGGTAGAGGCGAACACTGGATGGCTGGAAACTTATGCAGTTCCACATGCAACTGCCCACAACAACATTCTCGGTCTGGAGTGACAGATCCTGTGGAGACACGGAACTCCAGAGAGGATTGAGTCAGACAACGGAACTCATTTCAAGAACAACCTTGTAAAGAGCTGGGCAAAAGAGCACGGTATTGAGGGGATTTTCCATATTCCTTACTATGCACCAGCTGCAGGGAAGATTGAATGCTACAACGGTTTGTTGAAGACCACTCTCAAAGCCATGGGAGGTGGATCTTTGAAAAACTGGGAAAAGCATTTAGCACAAGCAACCTGGCTGGTGAATAGTAGAGGTTCAGTGAACCGAGCTGGACCGGCACATTCAGATCTGCTACGGAGAGTAGAAGGTGATAGAGTTCCTGTTGTTAGAGAAAAGAATCTGTTAGGTAAAACTGTTTGGGTATTTTCGCCCTCAGGAGAGGCTAAACCTGTCCGAGGGGTGGTTTCAGCAGAAGGTCCGGGTCACACTTATTGGGTAATGCAAGAGAATGGTGAAATTCAGTGTATTCCACAAAGAGATTTAACTTTAGCTGAAAGAGTTTAATTTCAGACTGTTGTACAGCTACAACGCGTCCAAAGGAAGAATCCCTGAGGAATCTACAGTGCACGAACCCTGAGAGCCCTGAGAGCCCTGAGTCAACTGAGAGTCCCTGAGTCCCTATTTCCCTTTTCTTCGCTTCGTCTGCGGAGAGACAAACTGTTTTCCATTTTCTTGATTTTGGATTTTCTTGGACTTCTGAGTCATCTACCTCTGAGGATAGCCGGAATGGACTATGAACTTGACTTACAAACTGTAAATATTGTTCTGGATTGGATGGACAGTACGAACAGCCAATGAAATTGTTTAGAAAGGGGTGGACTGTGGTCGTTTGAGGCTGTGCCTTTAAGAACAAATACTGCTGGAACACACTGGCTAATGTTTTCAGTACTAGAACCAAAACATTCTGATATTCTAAACGAATTTCATTGGTTGATAAACAAAAATGCAGCTTTAGATTGTGAAGCAGTTGGAATTTGTTTTTTCCTCAGTTCAGTTCGGTTTGGGAGTTGGGGGAGTTTGGTGTTTCAGCCTGTTCTCCCTGCCTGCTTCTTCTGCAAACTGCTGGAGTTGGCCTTCAGATAAGCAAACACTAATCCTGCATGGGCTTTTGAAGCTTGCTAACAACTCTTCTCCTTAGTAACTTGCCTTTCTCTCTCTCTAACCCCTTTTTGGGGAGAAAGGGAGGTACGGGGGGGAGAGAGGGGGTTCCAAGGAGGGGATCCCTCCCTCGGGGAGGGATTTTTGTTGTGTTATTTGTCTTTGCTGTGTATTTCTGTGTATATATTGTAAATACCTGTATATATTGTGTTATATATAACCTGCTTTCCATATATGCTTGTAAATATATAGCTTGCTCTTCGACGGAGTTAGCTGTGGTTTCTTACTCCGTGGAGGAGGGAGAGCTAAGCCCTCTCTCAACCTACCATAACCTGCCTTTTCCTCCTTGTTCTCTGCAGAGCAGCAGGGAGCGGAGTGAAAGAGGGGCAGCGGCAAGCAGAGTGAAGTCGGCCCGCTGTTGCTGCAGGGGAGGGCCACCCGCGGCGAGCAGACAAGCAATGGTTCCCAAAACTTGAGAAGGCGAGCGGGGACTTCAGCTGGAAAGCTGTTCTCAAAGGCTCTGGGAATGCGTTCATAGCTTTGGCTGAAGAAAAAACATTTGGGTGTCCAAAGGGGTGGAGGTGACTTTGATTCTGCATCGCAGCAACAGAGACGGTGGGGGCCAGGCCATGCTGCTTTCAAGCAGAGGTGGGGGCGCCACCCGTGCTGTGCTGCATTCAGGTAGCGGCAGCAGCTGTAAATATTTTCCCTGTTTTTTTGGATATGTTCCAAAAATGGCATGTAGCACCTGGCTCTGCCTCCTCTCCTCTCAGTGAGTTGTGGTGTAGCTGCTCCCTCTTCCGGGGGAGGGCTGTGTGACCTGATGCTGTCATGCTGTGGTACGTGAACGCCCAGTGGGGGGGCGGTGTACCTGCGATGTGCATTTGTATAGCCTTGGACTGCGACTGGAGGCAGTCGGCTGCGAACTCCCTGGATGGATGGAAAAAAATGGTTGTGGAGCCTGATTGCTCCGACCAGCTTGCCCCAGGGGTGGAAAAAAAAGCGTTGAGTAAATGCAAATAAAGACTTAGCTGAGAAGTTGTGTGGTTCTTCTAGGTGACCAGGATGTCCCAACGAGTCCACAAGGAATTCACACTGTAGAAGAATGACTCTGTGTCGCTAGGAGGTTCCATCATATGAGGAAGAAGAACTGGAATGGACTAATACTTGAGCATGAATGAGAGACTGTGTGGAAGGATGCCCAGATGGAGACATGGACTTTCGCTAGACATGTCATCAGAAGACTTCTAATTTGATGATATGTTTTGGGTGCAGAGATTATGGTATGAAATAAGGGGTGGTGTGTGGTGGTTTAGGCTGGGTGCCAGCCCAGATGCCACTGCACAGGCCACACCTGGGACATCCCAAAAGGGAGCCCAGCCCAGTGGCTGGTCACAGGAAGCCAGGTATTTCACCCAAAATTCCCTGCTCCCTTATAAAACATCAAGTGCAGGGTCCTCACTCTCTTTCCTCCCTCTACGCTGCTGAGGTAAAATGGCATGAGCTGCCTCCCTTTGGCCTGTCCAGGCCCAAGGCTGGGTTGCAGGGGGGTGGGGGGGGAAGAGCCCTAGGCGGGGGTTTGGGTGTACCCCTAGGTGGGGATGGGACATTCTTGGGTATGTTCTGGGATCTCTCTCTTTGTCATGGTGCTTGTGGTTTTCTGTAAAACTCGTATTGTTTTTCCATTTAAACTTTCCACCATTTTTTACAATCCATTTTGTCTGAGTCTTTCTTTTGCCTGATGTGGGAGAATTGGTCTCTCAACCCATGACACACATGCACAGATTAATTTTTTTTTTTTACTGCTTTTTCATTGAGATTTCCTAGCAACAGAGAAAAACAAATCTTGAACTAGAAGCTGACTTATGATAGCACCTGAATTGTTTGCTTGCAGCAACATAATGTGTAAAGTATGCATTATTTATTCTAACACATTGCTTATCCAGTTTAGCCTGGTATTTTTAGATGTGTAAGTAGAACCATATCAGTCAGGCTTATTCAGAAAGATATTAAACAGAATTTATCTGAGTGAGGGGGGGAACCAACACAAAAACAAACATCAAAACACAACCCCAACAAAACAAACAAATAAATAACTGAACAAACAAAATCTTAAATTATTAATTTTTTTATGAAGTTATTTCCAGCTTCATCAAAGCCTGTAAGTGAAAACAATATGTAATTCTAAAGTCTGTTCCTTTGTACAAAGACTCTGACTGAAGCAGTTGCTTCTCAATTTTCTACTGAAATTCCTTTGTTTTTAAGACATATTATTTATACCTAGAGAACAAGTACAACTATAAAATATACTTGTTACATATATCAGATATTTCCTTTTTTTAAGTGAAATATATTTTTTTTAAAAAGGTATTTTATCCATGCCAGTGTTTATGAATAAAAAGTGGGTATGCAGCAGGAAGGAGCACGGTCATAGAATTCCAGTACTTTCATTACCAAGTCCTAATGCATTTCTGAGGTAAGTATAAGCTCAAGAGCTTCATATAGCTCAGATCATTTAATAAATAGTATTCAGAAGGAAGCTATTTTCATAACAAGAACTTGATGAACTTTCCTGCTTTTGCAAAAGAGAACTTTAGAAGATGGTTTCCAGTAATCAAATCAAAATCAACCAATCAAATAAAAAAAAAAGAACAACCCTGAAAAGTATTAGTACATACAGCAGTCAGTGTATACATATATAGCATAACCACATTATCCACAGACCAGAAAAAAAAAAAAAAAAAAGGCAACTTCTGCACCAACAAAACAGAAAATATTTAATCTGTTTGTTGGGACTCAACTCCATCTACAAGCCCCACTATATACATTCATGTTGCTAAATAAAATGTCTGGAGGACACACAGCTCTGAGGCCAGTGGCTCAAGTGAATTTATGCTGACACTGCTTCAGGCTTTACTTCCAATAGTACACTTATTTTGAAGAAACTGTTTCACAGCAAAGCTGTGGGGTGCAATTATTATTATTATTATTATTATTATTATTATTATTATTATTATTATTATTATTATTTCCATCTTCATGTATTTAGTAGCACACATATTCCTACTTACAGTACTAAGGTACACCTGAGGACAGATTTCAGCACATTAAGTAAAGCACAGTCCTTCATACAGCTAAATGACTTTTTTCTTATGGATAAAATCCTACTGATATCAAGGCATTGGAGTCCTTAATAATTAGAAAGCACTCTTCACGGTTGAAAGCTACTATTTAAGAGAAGCAATTGGCATAAAGATGTTTAAATATGAGTTTACAATATATCACTTTGAACTAATTAATTCAACTATGAACCAGAAGATGAACAGTAGTAGAGAAAGACTCTTTAGTTAAAATCCACATGCCTGTAAGTAAACCATAGTATTTCTCAATAAACTCATTGTTCACATTTTAGTAATACAACAGAATAAAAATTGCCATAAATATTTAAGAATTTATCTGACACATTAGTCAATCCATATTATTTTAAACAGATTGAAAAGGCATCCTCTTTTCTTGAAGTACTTAAGGAATTTGTGGTGTTATGTGATCGTACTCCCTCTCAGTGTCTCAGCTCTGAAGAACTGAATGGGTGAATTTGTGCTCCAAGGGGAAAAGCACATAATAAACCCCTTTGAAACAACTTGAGGATTGAATAAATTCTAGTTTTAGTTATGTTAATGAGACTTTGAGGGGACAGTACAGCTAGGAATCACAAAGAATCTGTAACAATGCTGGTCTGCAGTAGCTAGTTGGAAATCCCTTTCATAACTCTCAAATGCATGGCATAATTTTCTTATGATCAACAGACTGCCAAGGCCTTTCTTTTTTTTTTTTTTCAAAGGCAGGGTATTGTTTGTTTCATGGTAACAAGGGACATGACTTAATCTGGGACAGAAAAAAGAAGACACAAAGCAATTTACAGCAAACTACTGGAAAAAAACCCAACCAAACAACAAAAAAACCCCCAACCTAACACCAAAACCAC
Organism: Dryobates pubescens; assembly: GCF_014839835.1. Taxonomy (NCBI): domain Eukaryota; kingdom Metazoa; phylum Chordata; class Aves; order Piciformes; family Picidae; genus Dryobates; species Dryobates pubescens. The sequence continues at coordinate 2,388,491 of NC_071621.1, forward strand.
AAACCAGGTTAGTAACACTCTAACAATCTTGAATACTAGATTTTATTCAGGTCATGTGGCAAAACTGAATATTCTGCCATGAAAGCCTATTATCTCTACTAGCCTGTCTAAGTAAAGCCCATAAAAGATGATGATGATAATAATAGTAATAGTAATAGTGGTAATAATAATAATAATAATAATAATAATAATAATAATAATAATAATAATAATAATAATAATAATATAAAAAAACAACCAGGTTGGAAGAGACCTTCAAGATCATTGCATCCAACCCCTCAACCAATCCAACCCACCTAAACAACTAAATCATGGCACCAAGCACCCCATTAAGTCACCTTCTGAACACCTCCAATGATGATGACTCCACCACCTCCTCGGGCAGCCCATTCCAATGGGCAATCACTCTCTCTGTATAGAACTTCTTCCTAACATCTAACCTAAACCTCCCCTGGTGCAGCCTGAGACTGTGTCCTCTTGTTCTGGTGCTGGTTGCCTGAGAGAAGAGACCAACCTCCGCCTGTCTACAACCTCCATTCAGGTAGTTGTAGAGAGCAATAAGGTCCCCCCTGAGTCTCCTCTCCAGGCTAAGCAACCCCAGTTCCTTCAGCCTCGACTCATAGGGCTTGTGTTCCAAACCCCTCACCAACTAAAGCCTCTTCATTTGCCATTTGTTTCAATAACTCTTCCTTGTGTTTATTCAGTCATGAGCTTTACTTTCTTTAATATGTCTTCTTGGAATTGGGTGCAAAATGCTGTTAACAGATGAATTCCTCATGCTGGCAGTTACATTTCAACCTCCCATTCACTACTGCATGATATGTCCTGAGTTTCATAAGATTTCTATATCTGCTGTGTTCAGTAATCTGTAATTCTGTCTTCTTTTCCATCATGCCTTATATTTTAGGAGTACTTTCACTGTAACTCTCACCGCCATTAGTTGAAAAAAAACCACAAAACTTAGTATCCAGATAAGCACAAAAGTGACAATATAACACCAGGAAAAGAAGTAGAAACTAAGCATGTGACAGCTAGAAACTAAGCATGTGTATAACAATTTTAACTGCATGACTTTTTATTTTAAAAACAGTTATATATAGACTAATAAGGATTCTTAAATTAGACTATTTCAATTACAGTAATAATAAATTATTGGTTTTACACAGATACAGGATATGTTTCTTTGCCCATAAACAAGATTTTTGGCTCAGCCTACACACCTATAGGGATCCCAGCTATGAATCACATTCCAGTGAAATATATGGTTGCAAGAATTTGGAATAGATCTAACTTGGCTGTTCTTGCATACTACAACAAAATATGGTAGAAGTATTTTTTAACTGTCCTAAACTATGAAACCTGATTATCATCATCTGTGAAAAAAAGTGAACAACCCCACAATCCACATCAACCCCATCCCCCCAACATGAAAAGAAGGAAGATAACCCTCCTCCAGCTTCCTTCTTGAGAGAAAATCTCTTGCCTCTAGAAAGCTGATGGATATTTAGTCCCTCATGACTGGACTCAATCTTAAAGGTCTTTTCTATCTTAAACAATTCTATGATTCTATGTTTACAAAGATGATGGATGTTTTATTTCTTTTCATTTGGTGCCAAGTTAATCCCTAAATTTCATCTAAGAGCAGGCAGTGTTCTAGAAATAGCAACTAGATTCTTTCCCCATTGTAAATGGTGCTGTCTTCTCAAACATATAGGGTATTCTTTAAGACACTGCTCAATGCATTTTAATCTTTGTCTTCATAAACCTTACAGCTTTGCAGTTTACTTTAGTCTTTGCTCAGAAAAAGTTCTAGCTCTATAGTAATTTTTGGCATGAAATAATCACTTCCTGTCAAAAAAGCTCATATTATAATACTTTTTGTTCTCTTCAGTTTGGCTTGTATGAATACAGTTTTTACTGTATAATCCTTGTACTGGAGTATGTGATATCTTTAATACTATTTAGTTCTTTTTAAAATTACCTTTCTCTGAGGAGATGTATCCTTAGTAACTAGATAGTATCTAGTGAAGTCAGGTACCTTACTGATTTATTTTTCCTCACATATAAGAAACTGTTTTTCTTACAAGATATAATTGGTTAGGTGTTCTAGTAGGAAAAACCATTTTTATTCACTCTGCTCCTGTAATCTCACAGGTTTTCAACAGCAAATCATAATCATGTCACAAATAGGACTGTGTGTTTGTTATTGGTGTTTGCATTTATTTTCATCTTCTCAGCTGTTATAACAATACCTGAAACTTTAATACTTTGATGTCTGCCTGGTATTATGTAACTCCCTGATACACATTTGGATTTTAGTTTTAAAATCTCAGCTCATTCCTCCTCCAGTTTAACTGTCTCATTCCTCAAAAGACATTTCAGGTGCTAAAAATGTAAAACCAATTTCAATAACCAGGTACTTCTCTAGCATTTTTTTTCGTATGGACATGCACTCTTTACAGGAAAAGGGTATAAAATAATTCAGAGAAAAGCATATGATAGTCATTAATTGAAAAAAAGGGGAAAAAAGAATAAAATAAAAGCAAATGTATTTTTGCAAGTGCTGAAACCCTTTAGAAATCTAGAAGAAGGGGGGAAAAATCACACAAAGACCTACCTTACAAATCCCATAACTCAACCATTTTGTAAAAATTTTCTACTCCTTATAAATAATGCAAACATTTGCACTCTACATAACTGAAAATATTCATGACCAAATGTTGCAATCATAGCAATAAGTAGTGTGAGCAATCTGGTAATATAAGCTTAGAGCCTTATATAGTGGTAGGCCATGCTTAGCATAAGTGTAGAAGTAACTAGTAGTTTACCAAAACAGTGCTGTGTGCTAGCAGTGTGTAACTGAAACAAAGTTCTGGTAGCTGTAAACACAGGGAATTATCTTGGAATAACAGGATGTATAAGTCAATCAACAACTTCATGTGATATTAGTGGTTTAACCAATAATGTATAACAGTAAGGTGCGTGGACAATTGTGGGGAACCAATGAAGTTATGCTAACCATACTTTGTGAGTCTGTGTGTCTATATAAGCTGTAGAGGTTCCTTAATTAAACTGAACAATACTTAGATCATATTGGTCATCTGTATTGATTCTGATCTCTGTTGTCAAAAGACCAAAGATATCTTTCTAGTGTTAGTACTCAAAATCAGAATAATTAAACCTCATCAGTCATTCTAGTAATCAGTGCAGCATGCCTAGCTGTCGGCTGGATACTGTTGCAGAGGTGGGGGTTGATGGTAGTGTATTTCAGGGCAGCTGATCCCTAGAGTTCCTGTTTTGCTGTTTTGCTTGAATGACATTTGTGCTATGTATAGCCAAGAAAAAAAAAGCAGTAACTTCAAGTAGGTTTAAGCCAGAAATGTTTTGTTGTTGTTGCTATTGCAGGTGTTATGGTTATGTTTAAAGCTGGCATTTGTACAGTTAAAATAAATTAAATGTTCGTTTCTAAACCAACCTGTCAAAAGATATTACAAATCCTTGTGCAGCAGCTCTTGAAATAAGAATAGTTCTGAATAAAATCTTACTTATAACAACAGGTTGTAGATCTAAGCTTAAAATGGAGTTGAAAGAATAATATTAGTACAGTTTAAGTTGAATTTGGGAGATAAGTTCTTCATTAAAGTACTGGGGGATCTCACTAAAGAGGCTAAATTTAATTATATGGATCAATATAAATGCATGTGGCAGTTTGGGCTGGGTACATCCTGCTGCTGCCATACGGGGTGCACCTCTGGTGTCTTGGGTGTCCAGCCCAGTGGGTGGACACAGGAAGCTGTGTATCTCATACCCATAATGTCCTGCTTCCTATAAATCCATCTGCAAGGTCTTACACTTCCTCTTTCTTCCCTCATCTGCTCCCGTGGGAGATGCTCCTTATCTGCTAATGGAAGGGGACTTATCTCAAGGCCTCTTGGGCCTGGCTAGGCCTAATGCCAAGAGGAGAAGGGTGGCCAGCTGAGATTAGTCTAACAGGGGGTGGGGGAGAAAGAGCCCTGGGGGTTTTGGGTATACCCTCAGGTAGGGAGAAGGGAAATGCTGGGAGGCTTCTGGGTATGCTTTGGGATCTCTTTTGTCACTGCGCTTATAGCTGTCTGTAAAATACTTACTGCTTTTCCATTTAAACTTTCCATCACTTCTGCAATCCATTTGTCTGAGTCTCTTTTTTCTGCCCTGGTGGGAGGCAAGGGAGGATATGCCTCAAACTCGGACAATGCAGTAAAGCTAGAAAATCAAGAAGTAAAATAAAATGTAAACAATTCACAAAGCTGAAGAATTGAAAGGTTGACATAATGTCCATTTTGTGCGTACATAATAGAAAAAAAATAATTTGATGACATCAAACAAGAATACAATCCTACTCTTCAAAGAAACAAAAGAAAAAAAAAAAAAGAGTAGTGCAAAAGAACACTAGTCCTGCTCCCTGCCTGCCACTGGAGTGACCCTGCTTGCCGTGAAACTGCGGCTTCCCTTACACTGTGCAGACAATGCTACTGCGCAAGTTTTCCCTACGGTCTATGGTCCCTTGTCCTTTGGGTTTGTGCCACATTTTCCACAAATCGGATTATAAAACTTGCAGTTCTGGAGCCTGCCACCAAAGAAAGACCTAGGGACTATCTCCAAATTCCTGCTCCATCCTCGTGAGTAAAACTGGTATTCTCATACTTTCCCTAAGGTTCTGGCTTGCCTCTGATTTTATAAGTAGGGTGAAGCTAATTTGTGGCTTAGCGTGGTGGGTTGAAATTTCCCCCAGCATTATCTTTCAGCCTGACCAGCTCAGTTAGAAGCAAATGAAGCTGTATTTACAAGTAAAGACTACACTCCGCAATATGCAATATGCAATGAACATGTACAAAATATACAATATTTACAATATTATACAGATATTTACAAGTAGCAAACAACATGAAAACCCTTGCCCTCACCTCTCCCTCTCCCCCAAACCTCCCAAACCCCACTGTACTGAGAGAGAGAAAGAAGCTGAGAGAAAAGCAGTGGGTTAGGCTTATCTCAATGTCAGCCAGAAGCGTTATCTTCTCCCGAGCAAAGCAGGACAGCCAAGACAAGAGGAGAAGAGAAAAGGAATTGTTTTCCTTTTTACATCCAATAGTGATTTATTTACATTTTTCTACTTTTCTGCTCAAAATCTGCAGCTAAATTTTAAAGGCATAGCCTAAAACTACCACACTAAGCCTTTTTCATTTTCTGAATTCCCTAAATTGTACTAAAGTTGCCCATAAGCATCCTGGTAGAATTCACAACTGAATAGAACCTGTAAATAACTTAATCAGTTTTGTACATAATTTTGGGGCAGGGTTTTCATGAAAAATAAAGATAACTCTATTTTTATAATTCATGACATGTTATTTTCACCCCAATCAAAACAAGAATATGCAATTACTTTTGTACGTCTTTGAGCTAAATTGTGCTCCACACTCAAGAGCTTTGCTTCAACTAACATATATGCTTTAAAAAAAAATTAAAACTGTCACATATTTAATATTTATTTAATGTTAGTCCAGCCATGGAGAACCTAGCACATTTTTAATGATCTACCCTAATATTTAGCTACTTTTTTTTATGCTAAAAGTTTTAGTGAATTTGCACAGTAATTGGTTTTAATTCTAGCCAATGGTTCTGTGGGAACACCAGCAATGAACGGTGTGAGCAATCTGGCAGTGCAGGCCTAGAGCCTGACATGGTGGTAGGCCATGCTCAGCATAAGTGCAGAGCCAGCTACCAGTATGCCAAAACAGTGCTGTGCCTGCAGCACTGTAACTAAAACAAGACGCTGGTAGCTAGAAACATAGTAAGTTATCTCGGGACAACAGGACATGCACCTGCATCAACAAACCTCACGTGTCATCCATAGTTGGACCAATAATCTACAATAGTGTGATGTGTGGTCACTCATAGGGGACCAATGAGTCCATGCCAACAAGGCATACCAAGGTTATATAAATTGTAGCAGTTTCCTTGCTACGCACTTCTTCTTCTTCTTTTCCTGCCTGTCCTATCTCCTTTCCTTCCATGCTTTACTGTGCCATGCTTTCACCATAGGCCTGAACCATAGGCCTGCAATACTGGAACAATAAAGGAGCAATACCCGATCATATTGGTCAGCCGTATTGATTCCAAGAATCTCCGTCGTTGCCAAATCTGGCTAAATGGTTTTATTTAAATCATGTGACAGCTTGAGAAAAACTGTCTAATGTTCTTGTTAAGAAGTTATGATCAAATTACACTATTACATTATATTAATAAATTGGATAGAACAAGTTAATTAAGAATTATATGTATCAACATAATTCTGTAACCTTTTCCAAATACTTGATGCTTTGTGGATAGCAGTGGCTTGATCCCTTAACAAGGGACTATGCTAGGTAAGTGGCTGGAACATTCCTTTTATAAGGAAAGACTGATAAAGCTGGGGCATTTCAGCTTGAATAAAAGAAGCCTCAGGAGTAATCCTATCAATGTATGGAGATGCCCAGAGGGAGCATTCAAAGAGGGGTGAGTCAGGTTTTTTTTCAGTGGTATCCAGTGACAGGACATGAAACAATAGGCAGAAACTGAAAGAAGGGAATTTCCCTTCCGTATCTGGGAACAATTCCCCCCCACCCCACCCCGCCATGAGGGTGACTGAGCATTGACACCAGCTACCCAGACAGATTGTGCATGCTCACTCCTTAGAGATATTAAAAAATGTATGGACATCCTCCTGTTTCTAGGAGGCCTTGCTTGACCACACGTACTCCAAAGATCTCATCCAACCTCAATCATTATGCGATTCTGTGATTTAGTTGGCTATGAATAGGCACCTAGTGCAGGTCGAGGTCTCCCATAGTATCCCGATGTAAAGATTTGTGGAACAAATCTTAGGATTGATAGAATTACCTATGAATTATCATTTGTATGTTAACATTATATGTATGATTTTGATGAATGATTGTTTAATATAAGACTGATAAAATGGTCTCAGAAAGACAAATTCTTATGCTGATACTGTCTACCTTAAACCTTCTGCACAAATATGCCCCTTAACTTTTGAAAATATATAATGAATTTAAAGGTAGCTGTATCTTTAAGAAAAAGCAAGAAAGAAACTAACAAATATCATGATTTTGTATGTTGATTGACTTTTGCACACTGGGTAAAGAATCCAGATTTGATACAACAGTTTCATTCAAATGGAGAAAAGGAGCAAATGACATAAAAATGAGGTATCAAGATTATGAAGAACAGATATGAACATCAGATATGGCACAGGATTTGGACTAGATTGTCCTTAATGTCACCTTCTGACCCCAAACATTATGCAATTCTATGATTCTATGAAAAAATTAAAAATTATGAAGCTCAGTTTTGCATGAAATCTAGGAACAATGAAATAAACTAATGGTATAAAAGATCCCAAGCATCATTCACTCAAACTAGATTGAAGAGATTTGTTGTCATCAGTGAAGATGGACTCCAGAGATGTAGCGAGGCCTTAACCCATAGCTTTCCTCATTTGGTGTTAAGCACAAACAAAAGGGTACACAAAGCATCTTCCATTTTGATTCTGGCCACACTGCTTTCACATACATATCTTGATGATTTCCATATGAAGAGGCAAAGTTAAATGAGTGAGATGGTTTAACCCACCCACATCAAGAAAAACTCAGCTGAACTCAGTTGGAGAAGCAAAATGGAAAAGCTGTATTTACAAAGACACAATGAAATACAGTGAATAGGTACAAAATATACAGTATTTACAATATTATACAGATATTTACAAAGAGAAAACAACACAGAAATACTCTTTGGGCAGGAGGATGCTGTCTCACTTGTCCCCCTCAACCTCCCCTCCCTTTTTTATCTCTGATTAATTAGAAGAAAAGAGAAAAGGAGAGATGTTAGGAAAAAAGCCAGCTAGTTCAAAAGCATTGTTAAAAAGAGTCAGTAATGCTTATCTCAAGGCTAGATAAATCCTTATTTATGAAGCAGACATGCCAGCATCCAGAAGGAAAAAAGGAATGAAGCGGAATGTGAGATATTGCTAGAGGTACCTCTCACATCTGGCCAATGAAATTTGTTTAGACTAATCTCTTGATTTCCTTTTTACACTCAGCTGTGGATTTGCTTGAAAACTTGCGGCTACCTTTTTTAAAGGCACAGCCTGAAACAGTCACAATCCACCCCTTTAAAAAAAATTTCTTGGCTGTTAGTACTGTCCATCTAATCTAAAACAATGTCTACAATTCATAAATAAAGTTTACAGTCCATTCTGGCTGTTCTCAAATGTAGATGATTCAGAAGTCCAAGAGAACCAGGAAACAAGAAAACAAAAGCCAGAGAACAGTTTGTTTCTTTGCAGACGAAGTGAAGAAAAAGGAACAGGGACTTGCATTTGACTCAGGGCTCTCAGGGGTTTCAGGGTTCATGCACTGTAGATTCTTCATGGATTCTTCTCTTGGGTGCGATGTTGTATCTGTACAACACTGAATTTAAACTCTCTCAGCTAAAGTTAGGTTTCTTTGTGGAATACACTGCATTTCACCATTCTCTTGCATCACCCAATAAGTGTGACCAGGACCTTCAGCTGAAACCACCCCTCAGACAGGTTTGGCCTCTCCAGAAGGACAAAATACCTGAACAGTTCTGCCTAATAGATTCAATTCACTAACAACAGGAACTCTATCACCTTCTACATTCTGTAGCAAATCTGCGCATACAGGTCCAGCTCGATTCACTGAAACTCTACTATTTACCAGCCAGGTTGCTTGTGCTAGATGTTTGTCCCAGTTTTTCAAAGATCCACCTCCCATGGCTTTGAGAGTGGTCTTCAGCAAACCATTGTAACATTCAATCTTCGCCGCAGCTGGTGCATAGTAGGGGATGTGGAATATCCACTCAATGCTATGCTCTTTGGCCCAGTTCTTTACAAGATTGTTTTTGAAATGAGTTCTGTGGTCTGATTCAATCCTCTCTGGAGTTCCATGTTTCCATGGGATTTGTCTTTCCACACCAAGAATGGTGTTATGTGCAGTTGCATGTGGAACTGGATATGTTTCCAACCATCCAGTGTTTGCTTCTACCATAGTAAGCACATATTGCTTACCAGAATGAGAACATGATAGCATGATATAGGCAATCTGCAAGGCTTCACCATACTTGTACTTGGACCATCTGTCACCGTACCACAAAGGCTTAACTCGCTTTGCCTGCTTAATAGCAGCACAAATGTCACAGTCATGGATGACTTGTGTGATAGCATCCATGGAAATGTCTATGGATCTGTCACGAACCCACTGGTAGGTTGCTTCTCTGCCTTGATGTCCTGACGAATCGTGAGCCCACCGAGCTAAGAACATCTTACCTTGGTGTTGCCAGTTGAGATCAAGATCAGAGTTTCTGTCTACTTGAAAAACTCTTGCAGCAAGGTCCGCCTGATGGTTGTGTTGCTCCTCAGTAGCTTTTCTCTTAGGAATATGAGCATCAATGTGTCTCACCGTCACTGGAATTCTCTCGATTTGATCAGCAATGTCCTGCCACAGGTCAGCTGCCCAAATAGGCTTTCCTTTCCTCTGCCAGCCATTCTTTTTCCAGTTCTTTAGCCAACCCCACAGAGCATTGGCTACCATCCATGAGTCAGTGTAGAGATAAAGCTTTGGCCATCTCTCACGTTCAGCTGTGTCAAGAGCTATCTGGACAGCTTTTACCTTTGCAAATTGACTGGATTCTCCTTCTCCATTCTTTGCTTCTGCAACTCGGCGTGTTGGTCTCCACATCACAGACTTCCACCTTTGCTTGTTTCTGACAAGGCGACAGGAACCGTCTGTGAACAAAGCATATTTCTTTTCATCATCAGAAAGGTCATTGTAAGGAGAAGCTTCCTCAGCATGAGTTACTCTCTAATCTGGAGGTTTAGTACAGCTTGTGCCTTCAGGCCAACTTGTTATCACCTCCACCAGACCAGGTCTTTCAAGATTTCCCATTCGAGCTCTCTGTGTTATCAGAGCCATCCACTTGGACCAGGTGGCATCTGTGGCATGATGTGGTGTAGAACCTTTACCTTTGAACATCCAATTCAAAACTGGTAATCTAGGAACTAAGAGAAGTTGTGACTCGGTTCCAATTATTTCTGAAGCAGCTTGCAGCGATTAAGAGATGGGGCTCAGCATGATTCAGGCCAGGTGTCCACTTTACTATGCAAAATCTTTTCTTTATAAAAGCTAACACAACACAGAAGCAGTTTGTGATTGGTTACAGAAAATGCATCATACGGATACCTATCTTATCAGGGTTTTAGCAAACATCAAAGAAAAATGAAGAGACCAGGGACTCTGTTATAACAATCTATGATATGTGTGAAGTCTTACACTTTCAGGTCATAATAACCATTCATAATCAGGTATCTGTGCTACTCCAACTACACTGCTGCACCGTGTTCCCATAGTTCACAAGCCATCAAGGCTAACACTGTCTCCTCTTATCAGTCTAGCAGTGCTTGGAGCTTGGCTCTCCAAGTTTTAACCCTTCAGCAGCTTTTACTCCTTCATAGGCAGCTAGAATCTCTTTCTCTGTTGGAGTATAATTAGCCTCTGAAACTCTGTTGCCTCAACTCCAGAAACCAAGAGAACATCCTCTTGTCTCACCTGGAGCTCATTGCCATAATGGTTGGACTATTGTCACTTTCAGCCATGTACAAAATGTTCTTAATATCTGGACCATCTCAAACAGGTCCCAGACCCATAGCTTGAACTACTTCTTGCTTTACCTCGTCAAAGGCTGCTTGTTGTTCAGGTCCCCAGTGAAAACTGTTTCTCTTTCGAGTCACATCATACAGAGGTTTCACAATCTGACTATATCCAGGAAAGTCCAGTCTCCACTATCCCCAAGATACAGAGTTTCTTGCTTGTTCATGGGATTTGCCATAGTAGAGACTCTATTTACCACATCCACTGGAATGTGTCGGTGACCATCCTGCCACTGCACTCCCAGAAACTGAATCTCTCTGACAGGTCCTTTGATCTTGTCTTGCTTGATGGCGAAACCCGCTTTCAGGAGAATGTCAATAATTTTGTTACCTTTCTTGAAGATTCTTCAGCAGGTTTACCCCAGAAAATTATATCATTGATGAACTGGATGTGTCCTGGAGCACCACCTTTCTCCAGAGCATCATGGATCACTGCATGACAGATATTTTAGCTGTGGATCCAGCCCACTGGCAATCTGTTGAAAGTGTACTGGATTCCTCTCCAGGTGAAAGTAAATTGAGGCCTGCATTCCTCTACTCTGGGAATGGAGAAGAAGGCATTAGCAATGTCTATGGTAGCACACCATTTGGCCTCTTTGCATTCCAGCCCATACTGGCATTCCATCATGTCTGGTACTGCTGCATTCATAGGCAGAGTTACTTCATTCAAGGGCATGGACTGTCAGATGCCAGTCTCCATTCTGCTTTCACACAAGCCACACTGGACTGTTGAAAGGTGAATGAGTTTTGCTGACAACATTCTGACTTTCCAACTGATGAATCAGATTCTGAATGAGCAACAAAGGGTCACGGTTGGTTCTGTATTGTCTGTGATGCACAGTCTGAGAAGCAACTGGCAACTTTATGTCCTCTATCTCATGTTGTCCCACAGCTGCAGATTCATCAGAAAGCTCAGGTCTAGCATACAACTTCAATTTTTATCCATCAATTTCTACAGAAGCTACTCCAAAAGCCCATTTGTAACCTTTAGGGTCTTTGAAACGCCCTTCTTTCAGAAAAATCAATTCGCAAAGTGCAAGGTGTGCCAGGTCCTGTCACAACTGTATGCTTCTTCCACTGTTTACCAGTTAAACTTATATCAACCTCTACCTTAGTTAACTTTTGAGATCCTGTCCTGAATGGCTCTTGAGTCAGACAATGAGTCAGGTGGGTGTGCCTTTGGCCACGTTTGAAAAGGTGGTTTTCTATAGGTTGCAATACCAGGGTTTTACCCCTAGATCTGTGTTGCTACTGGCCATTATTGCCTTGGGAAAATCTATAAGTATCAGCCCAAAGAGCCAGAGGGTCATCTTGCAGTTGTCCACCCTCTGGAAGGAAGCACGAGCTTCGCCTGGAAGCTAAATTGTGTTTCAGTTTTGCCCAGACAGGATAACAGAGACCCCTCGCTGCCTCAGTGCTGTAAAGCCCAGAGGACAAACACACGTCTTGCCAGGCCGAGAGGCGAAACCCCAGAGCTGAATCCCCGGGACAGTTTCGTTTGACTGGAGCAAGGAGCGAGCACTGCTACAAAGGATTACAGCCGAGAAACCTCCTCTTTACAAAGCTTTCAGCTACAAATCTTTTGGGAATAAAGCCTGCCTCAGCAATAACCTGCAGACACCAACAGAATGTGAAACGGTGATCCTGTAGCTTCCATGTGGTCGACGCCATCTTGGTTTGTCTAGATCTTAACGTGTGCCACGAGGTATCAGAATCAGTGAGTAATTACAATATCTGATTTTTATAAGCATCTATTGAAGGTCTGTTGCCCTAGGGAATTCTGGAGATCCCCCCCCATTGTGGGCAATCGCCGGCTTCATTGCCGAGATTCCTTTTCTTTACAGTTTAAAGTGCTGTTTGTAGTTTCTGGATTTTTGTACATATTGTTTAAATTGTTACTTGTTCCTGCTGGTGAGGTATCTGTTCCACAGCCGAACACCTCGAACCTGTAAATAGGTTTGAATTAGTTGTTTCTTTTTTCTTTTTTGTGGTATTTTTATGATTAATAAATTATTAATATTTTAAGTAATTGCCCTGCTTATTGAACATTAAAATATCCTTTTATAGACCCCCTCCACAACAGATCCATCAGTGACTCCCAGAACAGTTAAAGGCTCTGATCTCTGACAGTTTGATGGCATTATGGTGCACTGAGCTCCTGTGTCAACCAAGGCCCTGTACTTCTGAAAGTGTGAAGTGCCAGGCCACTGGATGTACACATCCCAATAGATTCTGTTATCTCTATTATCCCTCTCCTCCCTCTGGCAGGAGTCAGGGCACCCCTAATTATGGGAAATATGTCCACATGTGCAGTTAGCCCTGTGTCCAGTGTTAGAATTGGAATCACTGTTGGAGCTATTAGAGTTGTTCCGGGAAGCTGTGGAAGTAACAACTACCCGTCTGGTATTGCTACCTCGGCTTCTGCCAATCTGCAGTTCCCTTAGTCCCCTGAAGAGTGTAGAAGTTGGTTGACCATCCCATCTGTTTGTGTTGTCATCAAACTGATCATGCAGCATTATCCAAATATTCCCATGTGATTGCCTCTGTTGTCTGCTTTGGTTTGACTTGTTTTGGAATGGCCTCCTTGGAGACATCTTTTTCTAACAGCTGAAACTTGTATCCATCTGGAGAAAGAACTAGAATTATCTTCTTGTGTCAATTTGGGTATGGAATTTTAAAATTCCTCTTTCAGCTCTTTCATGCAATTCTCAATTTTTCCAGACTGAGTCTCAATGGCTGAAACCAAAGAAACACATCAAAGACTATTCTCCAGTTGTCTCATTTGATCAGTGAAATGGCCAACCATAGGAGGAGCTCCACCATAATGTCTTGCTACAATTCTGCTTGTCAAAATAGTAGCATAATTAGGAGGAGCAAGTTTGATGAGCTTCTTAGCAAGCCCTGTTCCCACAAGAATTTCATCAGGATTCAGAGTACCATGATCACCATACATGACTTCTCCAGCAGCAAATTCTCTCAAATGCTTAACTCCCTTATACATGGTGTTCCAGGGTTTAGGATTCTATGGAAGGTCATCTCTAGATGGGTATCTCATCAGAGCCGCCAATAAAAGGCATGTCCACAGAGAAACCTTACCAAGACACCTGCCTAGATGTCTATCTATTCCATTATCCTTTGAGAGAGTTCCTAGCTGAGATGTTGACTTGTCTCCCACTATTTGAGCTGGTGCACCTGTATCAAAACAGCTGCCAATCCAGGTTAGAATTGGTTTATTCTCTGCTCTGATATATTCCTTCCTCACATGCCTAATCTCTTGCCTGGTTGCATTTGCTCCCTGAATCTCATCTAAATATTCCTCGTCTGTCTCATCTTCCTGTAGTTTCTGTCCCCATGCTTCTGCTGCTACTCTCTTAAGGATTTCTTTACGTTCTGAAGCACCTCTATTAGCTGCTGTCTAACCACAACCTGTAACCTGTCCTGCATCTCCACTATCCAGTAATGGTCTCAATAATTCTGCTATGTCTTCAAGACATACCTTTTCTTCATCCACAGCAGGATCTTTTTTAACAGAAGTTCTCTCACCAGCAGAGGAATCTTGCTGCTCCCCTCCAGCAGCTCCTGCATCAGCCTTTCACATACCTCTCCTATCTAAAGCTGCTACTTTCTTAATTGGAGCTGCATTTGAATTTACAGCATGCTTAAGAGAAGCTGACAAGTTTTGAGGCAAAGCAGCTGCTGCAGAGGCCACTTCCAGTCCTGCCAATGAAGAAGGAAATGATTTTGCCTCTCTAAGGGCTGCCAAGGACATTGTGGCTGCCATCTTAGGTGCTGCCACTGCTCCTGGCTGATTGCCAGAATTACTGATAGCCCCATTCAGAGATGCTTTACCAATTGCTTCTCCCTTTCCATTGTTCACTGATTCTGATCCTCCTATCTCTTCATCATTAGAAATCTCTGGATTTGAGTTAGAACTGCTTCTTCTACCTTTAGGTCTGCATTTAAAAATGAAATAAGTCTTAGACTCTCACTTCTGATGGAGCAGAGCCCACTAACAAGAACACATAAATTATTATCAAGAGCAGGATTACACACATGAAATAAATTACTTTTGGATCCCAGCCATCACTAAGAATGACCCTTTCACCTACTGGAATTTTGAACTCATGAATTTTCATAGGTAATGCTGTGGCAGTCATATTTCTGTAACTCTTAAGCCAAAAGAACCCCAAAAGTCAATCACAGAGAAGTTGAGTTTTATACTTAAACCAAAGGTACAATTTATACATCTCCCTAATTTATTGAACAAAAATCCTACAATATATTTGTAAACAGCCACAGTTAGAGCAGAAAAGATCAGATGTGGAAGATTCCAAAATAGCTTCATGTTGCTCCCCTAATCTGAGCAGAAATAAACCAAGCACTGGAAGCTAATTATTTTGTGTAATGTGATGGGTTGTGTGTAATGGGTTTAACCCACCTGCATCAACAAAAACTCAGCTGAACTCAGTTGGGGAAGCAAAATGGAAAAGCTGTATTTACAAAGCCACAATGGAATACAATGAATAGGTACAAAATATACAGTATTTACAATATTATACAGGCATTTACAAAGAGAAAGCAACACAGAAATACTTCTTGGGCAGGAGGATGCTGACTCACTCCTCCCCTCAACCTCCCCTCTCTTTTTTATCTCTGATTCGTTAGAAGAAAAGAGAAAAGGAGATATGTTAGGAAAATTTCAGTTAGTTCAAAAGCATCATTAAAAAAAGAATCAGTAATGCTTATTTCAAGGTTGTTAGATAATTCCTTATTTGTGAAGCAGACATGCCAGCATCCAGAAGGAAAAAAAGGAATGAAGTGGAATGTGAGAAATTGCTAGAGGAACCTCTCACATCTGGCCAATGAAATTCATCTAGAATAATCTCTCATTTTTCTTTTTACACCCAACTGTGTATTTGCTCAAAAATTTGCAGCTATTTTTCTTAGAGGTGCAGCCTGAAACTGTCACAATGAGAGATTAAAAAAAAAAAATAAATTAAAATTGTCTTTCCTTCCATAGAATGTCTTACTGATTTTTAAAATACTATTTTCAAATGCCTTCCCTAATTCAGAATAAAATTTCTCTTGTGTAGGATCTCTCTATAACCAAGTCTTTGCAAAATGGCCTGGATAACAACAGCTGTTAAATAGAAATGAAATCACAACCAGTATGTGAATGAAATATCCAAAGATATCAGAAAGTAGGACAGTGCTAGATAGGAAGATGACAATTTTTATTGAAAAAGAACCAGGTAATTAAAAAATAGACTTTTGAAATAAAGGAAACAGTTTGCAAAAAAAAAAAAAAAATCAAAAAACATCTTGAGAAGTCAGACATTGGAGCTGCAGGAGGGTAATAGCAAAGCAGTTCAGCACTGTGGGAAGTCCAGCCTAGACAGACCACCTCCCCATGCATCGAGCCAGGGTCCACTCTCACAGGGCAGAATGTAGGGACAACTGCAGGGTGTGTGGGACCTTGTGGGATGTTTCCTCTCTATGCAGGTTAGAGGACACTTGGGTGTGGTGGGGACTTACCTGACACTGAAGCGGCCACCTTTCCCACATGTTGAATGGGGGAACCCCCTGGAGAAATGATAGTGGGGACCTACATACCTGGAGATGGCAGTGCACACCTACCTCTGTGTGAGCACCTGTATGTGATTAAAACTTCTGGGGAGTCATCACAGAAGGATGATTTGAAATTTGTAGCTAGTTTTTGCATAGAATAGAATAGAATAGATCAGGTTGTAAAATAATAAAAGGGGGTTTGTGGCATTAAAACCTTCCTGTGCTTGCCCAGAAGGAGGTGGATGACCCTGGCTCCCAAAATGTCCTTGTGCTACCCAGCTGGTCCAGATCATGGAAAGAATTAGCTATGGATTTTCATAGTCTTCTTAAGATGAAGGCATCATTGTGGAATATGTCTTCTAAAATAAAGGAATAGTATGAGGAAGAGAGGTGATCAGGGTATCTGTGATACTGAATACTGAATACTGAATACTGTGTTGATAATGAATGATTGAACTTCAGGAAGGACAGGAAACTGACCTTCAAAAGTCGAACAAAATTTTAGATGTTTACAAATGAAGAATGCCTATTTGCTGATGAGGTTGCTGCCTTGGGGCATGCTCAGCAGGGTCCAGGCTTTAGAGAGATGGCAGCAATGATGTCTCTGCAAAGGACTAAGCATGTTGAGAGTGGGGGGGACCTGGTTCCTCATTTTTGTCTCGAGCTGCTGCACAGACCACTGGCTGATACTAGCACTATGAACTCAGAGATAATTTCAACTAGGCTGCCAGACAGAAGGTTTCCTGTTCTCCAACTGCAGGACTAGATGCTTCCTGTTTTCCGAACTTGGAACCAATTAAGAGAAATCAGGTCTAGCTCCTGGAGGGAGGAGGGGCTTGGAGACCCTTGGAGACCCTTGAAGACCCTGAGGACTCCCCAGTGATGGTACTGAGCATTTGCGCCACCACTGGGTGGTGAGTGTGGCTAAGCAAAACTGGTCTCATAATATGATAAGTGGTCATATGAATATTCACCAAGGCAGCCTGATAAAAAGGGAGCGACCACTAACTTTGGAATTAATGTTCCCCCCCACCGAGTTTGACAAGGAATTGGACTTTGTTGTTGTACCTAAACTTTGCTTTTCTTCCTTTCTCTCTTTCCCCCTCTCTCTTTCCCCTTTGCATTTGCATACTTGTTGGTGGGCAAATTCTTAATTCTGTTTATGAGAACACCCATAGAACCATCACCCTGGCCAGCCAGAGCATGACAAGAGGTGAAAGCAGAAAAGGCACAAAGAACTCCACAAGGGACTGAGAAGCTTTAATGGAAGTCCCGATTGAAGACTGAGATCCAGAAACAGGAGATAAAAGTAACTGAGGATCAAGTGGACAGGAAGAGGAAGAGTCAAGACCAAAATGAGCACAATGCCCATTGCTATGCTCCAGAGTGGCATGCATGTACTATCAGAGCATCTTCTGCTTCAGAAAGTTATCCTTCATTTAATTCAGTTGTTGTTGTAGCATTCCAATTGGGTGGTACCAGTATGAGACTTTCATGGGAATATTTTCATATCCTCAGATTATCATGTCCTTTTTTTCTGTCCTTAGCCCTGGTTTTGTTTGTTGGTTGTTTTTTTTCTTTTCATCCCCCGCTACTATTTTGGAATTTCAGTGGCTTTTTTTTTTTTTCCCCCCTCCACATTACAGCCCTGTTATTTTTGAGTGTGTGCTTAGAAAATAGATGTTCTTCCATCTGCACATGCTTTTTCCAAAAAAACAACAGATTGGTTGATGGCTATTTTCAGGGGGAAAAAATCAGCTGCTAATGGCATAATTTCTCTTTGCAGGCTCTCCAATATGATTTTCTTCTATTTGTTCATACATGCTAAACAACCCTTTCATGATAATATTTCATATTTTTTGCACTTTTAAAAATATTGAGAAGCTCATTTTGTTAAACAAAGGAATTTTTATAACAACCTTTTCATGGTTTTCCCTTCAAATGGTTAAATACTAATGCAGTTGATTTGTTGATGATAGTTAAGTATTTACATGTTTTCATTGAGTGAATTATTAGGAAAAAATATCATTAGAGAAACTCAAAGTACTCTGAAGAATCTGAACAATCAACTAATTGGCTTTCAATGGTCCATGAACTAGATGAATTTTTCAGTCTTCACAGCAAATCTAAACTCTTCAGATTTAGATAAGATAAATGTTCTTCAAAATACAGGTTCAAATCTTTTTGAATTAAAAGTACATTCTTCTTCAGATGAGGGGGGCTCATGCAATGTATTTCACAATTTCATTGGACGATGAGTTTCAAACACAAACGCTGAAACATACAGAAAAATCCCCAATTTCTTCCCTTTTTGTCTTTCAGGTCCAGAAACTGATAAATGATTTTTGGTCCTGTTGAGGATCTCGAAAATTGGCTGTGTAAAAATGGAATGAATACTTACACATCTGTATTACCTAATCCAAAGCTTTCTTTCACAGAACATTAGTGAAGAAAATGAAAATATTTTAATTTTAACATTTGGTTATTTAGTATGAATGAGCTTGTTAGCAAAGTGAGAACGCATTGAATGAGTTCAGTGTTGAACTATAAATGCCTGATCCCACTAAGAGAAATACCTTAAACTGAATACAAAGGCTTCCTATCTAGTAAGAGAGAGTCAGCTTAGACAAGGAACCTCAACTCTGAGCAGAAAAAAAACCTCTATCTTATAGGGACTTTTTGAGCCTTGTGGGATTTTCACGGCTTGTACACCTTGAATGAGACATGATCAAAAAATAGGCAGTAAAATCTCATAGAAGATCAGTCACAGCAATATGCCTGTCTTCAATATGGAGTTATCTTCTGGAAGTGTATACCTAACAAAGGACAATAATTATTTTGGATAAAAACTTACTGATTACAGAACTCATGGAAAAAGTACTTGATTTGCCTATAATTTTCAGTGAGAATTTAAGCAAAATATTTCCACTTCTTGGGCTCTGCATACCTTAGGACACAAGAACAGTATGTGCAAAGAAAGTAATGGGAGATGCAACTTTTATGAATGACTATGGCTTATAAATATCTTCACATTGAAATGCCTCACAAAACTTTTACAGCCACAGTTGGAGGATTTCATCTCACACTTAAATTCAGATCACTGCAGGGAAACAGTGTCATTGTTTCTAGACTCTCAGAAGAAAGGCATTTTAAAAGCAGTTTCTCTTATCTTAGGTGTTTACATTACAGTAGATCAATCTTTGGGATCCTCTCCAAATGTAGCTTTACTGCATCTAAACAAGCATTACTGCAGTTGAGAGATGGAGACAAAGCTTGATGCAAGCAAAGTGTCTACTTTATTGTACAAAGTCATTTCTTTATATAGGCTAACATAATCAAAAGCAACTCGTGATTGGTAATTAGATGTGTCCGTGCGACAGTTACAGATTCATGACTGGCTGCCGAGGAAATGCCAGGGAACGCACATCGCTGGGCAAGGCCCAGACAGGTGTTAGACAAAAGGCAAATGATCACGGGTCTCTTATCTAAGTACAGAGAGAAGACAAAAGACTCTCCTGCAATGTTTACCAGCTCTTATTCTCAGGTCATTGTGTGGCTTCCTGAGTCACAATGGCCGTTGGTAATCAGCTAAATGCTTTTTTCTCTCTACATAGCTGCAGTTTGTTCACAGGGTTTGTGGCCCACAAGAGCTAAAACATTTCTATCAGCTGAGCATTGCTTGAGGTTCTACCCCCTAAATTCAGTGTGTCATTTCCCTCTTTCTGTTGCACGACAAGAACCTTCTTAAAAGAACGATCAAGCAAGCGTTGTAAGCATTGCAATATACAAGGTAACAGAAGTAATACAAAGAGTAAAGCAACAAAAGCATAAATGATTGTTTTAAGAAAGCTACATAATAACATAAAAAAGATGATGGGACTGGCCAGTTATCCAAAGGCTATCCCATAAGGCAAGTAGAACAAGGATTATCAGGAGAGGCAGTAGCCAGACATAAAGCAAAACACAACAAACCTAATCTTCAGCACTGTCTTTTACAATCTTCTCTAAAGGTATGTTGCATCTTTACTTTTCTAAGATGGTCAAAAATCATAACTTGTTTGGTAGCAAGATTTCTTTAATCTGTAAAGGTAGATTGGCCAGGCTCTAGACAGAAAACTTGCAGGCAAACAGCAAGAGCAAAAGAGCTTCATTGCTTTGCCCAATATAAAATTACACATTTTTTTGTTTGGTTTTTTTTTGATCATCCTAGTAATACTAATCTCTTCTTGGTACCATTAAAACTTCTTTTTTTGCTATGGGGTATTCTCCCTTCTCCCCTTTTTGTTGTTTTCAACCTAAAATGAAAATACATGTTGTGTTATAATGAATTTTGATTTTTTCCTCTAGGTGTATAGAATTATAGCAAACTGGTGGGATAACATAAGTCCATATAAACATTTTCTCTGATCATACAATCATTAAGCAATTATGATATATAGCCCTAAGTTTTAAACAATCCTTTAAACTAACCTTTATTATCAATCTGCAAATGTGTTACTCTCTATTCCAGTTCTTGAATATGCTTATGCATTGAGACTAAATGATCTAACAGATTCATACAACACAATTAAAACAATCCTATAGAACATAAACCCTTTTGCTAGTTATGGCCTTGATTTCAACATGCGTCACAGCATCGTGGCTGAACCATAGAGGGTTATGGCGCATGCGCAGGGTTGGAGTTGCGCATTCTCATACCCAAATCATGAGGTGACACTACTTGAGGTGGAAGAGATGGCCACCACCAGAGAGGATGAGACCACCCTGGATCCATTTCCAGAGCTTTCTGAGGTGCCAGCCAGTCCACCAATGGTAATGTTTCTCTACAGTATTTTAATAAAAACCCAGACAATATTTCCTAACTTGGCTGTAACCCTGCAATGTTTTCTCACCATTAGGCTGTTAGGCCACTGTCACCCACCAGGGAGGAGAGGCCCAGATGAGCAGGTGTTCGCCCTCCACAACAGCCAAAGAGGTTAGTTCTGCTAAGGCTCTGGTTGATTCAAAAGAAATCAAGGATATTCCCTTTTTTATGATTGATATCTTCTTTTCTCAGGAGGAGAGCTGGCACCATCTATCGCACCACGCTGCATCCAGATGTTGAGGTAGTTGGTCGAAGGCGGCTTAGAGTGTTAGTTTATTCACTGTTCAGTGTCTCAGTCTGTGCTGTTATCCTCATTTTTGTTACTGCCATTCCCACAATTGTTGACACACATTATAATGAAGTTTATCTTTTTCTACAAAGTTTAACTCTATAACAAATAAAATCAAAAGGCAACAAAACTGTATCATTCTAACCTAACATCCTTTGCACACATAAAAACAAGCAAGGTAAAATTAACAATATATCAAAAGCAATCAATAAAATCAAAAACCCAATATTGATAAGAGACTGCATCCACCCTGGTAACAACACATCCCATCAAAGTCTTTAATTTACTTTGACTTTCCCTTTAACTATTTGACATTATTACCTAACTATAACAGACTGTTAACATATAAATCCATGTGAACATTTTCTCAAATCACACAGTAAATAAGCAATCAGAATACTCAGTCTTAATTCAGATATTTTTTGGTACATTGTTCGCATTGTTGCTTTTGGTCTCAGATTGTTGCAACAGCCATTGTGGTTGGTGTTAGGGAGTTCTGGTGATTTCCAGCTTCATGGGAAATGCTGCTTTTTCATCTTCTTGATTCTTGTGCTGTTGTTGAGATGGTTGCAGTACTGCATTGCTGGTATCACTAAACCCCTAGTTATAAAATATGCCTCTTTTTTCTTTTATTTTTGTTTTTTTTGGTTTTTTTTTGATATTTATAATCCTTAAAGCTATTATGAATACAAAGTAAGACCCAAAAAACCTCCATTCTATAATATACCTATAACAAAGCCTTAACTTATGCTAATACCAAAAATCCTTAAAAACTTAAAGAACTATGTTAAAATTAATCCATCAAATCAACATCTAAAAAGAATTAAGAAAGTTGTTACATTAACTAAAGAACACTTTCTAAAATTAAAACCTGTTTACTACAATCCTTAACTAACTATATTACATGGAGCTCCTTTGAAATGCCTAGGCACACACAAAAAACAAAGACAAGAAGGTTCGAACCAAAAGGAAGACTTAAAATTTGAACTCATTACTAAATACCTATACTTTACTATAATTGCTAAATACTTAAAATTACTAAATACTTACTATTCATTATGCTTACTGGTAAAACTTAACATCAAAATAACAAATCTATAAAACACATTACAATCAGTAATAATGAAATAAATAATGAAAGCATCTCAAGGAAAACAGTAACACCAAATACAATTACATCTGATATTGTAATTTCAATGTATTGTCACTGAAGTTACTGCTTGACTATTTTTCTTCTTATATTTTAATGTATTTTCAAATATTGTAACTTTGTCAATGTCTGGAGAACACTTGTCTAATCTTAAAGCTAAGAAATGAAACTGATCTGTTACCCCTTTTAGATTGTTTCTCTGCCATGCCAAATTGTTTCCTACTGTCTTCAGTCTACTGTACTTTTAAAAATCTTAGACAACTAGGTATCATATCGCTATCTTCAGAAACAGATTTGATGCCTGGCATAACTGATCTATTTTGCCATCAACAATTATTTCTAATTAAGTTATTTATAGTAAACAAAAGGTAAAAATAAAATAAATACTTTCATTCTTGAATCTTTATGTCCTTTAATAACTGCATGTTAATACTGAGTGATCTTTGCCCATCCACAGTAATCTTTAATATTTTTGCTATTAAAATATGGGCATTTTCTATGAGTTGCTTAAAAGATCCAATTGAGACAAGGCCATTTTGAGGGAGAATAACTTATAACAAAATCATTCCTAGTTGCTTTGAAAACATAGCAGTCCTATTCATGGCAAATATATCAGATCTGCTAATATGGATTGGAAGCATAGCAGTAAAATCTGGACATTTCTGCTACTTTAGCACTGTGCTGTCTCTAAGAAAGAGTCTCACAAAGAGCTGCAAATGTTATTGATGGTTCTGTATAATTGTCAATACTCCTCCAAAGAGGACTCACCTAGTTTGAAACAAAATTATATATGCAAGAACAGTCTTCATCACTGTTCATGCTTTGATATTCTTCAAGTTTAAACAAAACACCTGTATCCAAAACCTATAGTCAGCCCTATATACACTCTCTCTCCTCTCTGCTCCCAGTGACTCTAAGAGCACAAACCAGACTGGGAATTCACAGCACAGATGGTGCAGAAGACTGAAGACTGTTCTGGAACTGCAACAAACCATACACGTAGTTTAGGGATTATGTAAAAATGAAAAGAATTTATCTGGAAAGTTGTAATAACCTGTGACTCTCATGTGTGGCATTGCTGGGAATTGCTAGCATCATTGGCATCCTGGAGTGACCTAAGAGGCTGAAGCATGATTAATCGGATGGAACAAATTTGAATATACCTCTAAGTATTTAAGTAGATTCTCTGTAGACAATGACCAGATACTGGTCACATTCAGGATGAGTAGTTTTTAGTTTTGTTTTCTTTTTTTAAGAGAATGAACAATGAAGGAAAAAAATGTGTCTTTGAATAGGATTCTGAGACACTTGTGTTGGTCAGGCAAAGATATCATTGCTTAGAAACTTGGATTTATATTCTCATTTAAAGAGAAAAAT
This sequence comes from Dryobates pubescens, assembly GCF_014839835.1. Classification (NCBI taxonomy): domain Eukaryota; kingdom Metazoa; phylum Chordata; class Aves; order Piciformes; family Picidae; genus Dryobates; species Dryobates pubescens. The sequence continues at coordinate 2,412,498 of NC_071621.1, forward strand.
GGAAATATAACATAGGCTTAGAGGTGTGTCACTGATTAACAAGAGAAAAGAAGTTGTGGAGGCATGTTTAGGAAAACATTCATTTTCATCAGCAAGAGAATGGAAGGAGGCATTGCAAGACAAATTCTCTTCTATATTCCACATGCTGATGTGGTTACAAAAAGGTGAAGATTTAAGACTACTAGACACAGTAGCTTTTTACTATAGAATGAAGAATACGACAGATTCAACCATAACTTCAAATAGTCTTTTAAAATTTGGAACTTACTGTGGTGGGTTTAGAGGCAGACCCCCTCCCCACAACAACCATCCTCTGCTACCAAGAATGTGCTGGGTTGAGGCAGCCCCCTCTCCCCACCACAGGCAGGAATAAAACACTCAGACAAATGGATTGCAAAAGTGATGAAAGTTTAAATAGAAAGCAGTGAATGTTACAGAAAACCCAAAGTGCAGTGGCAAAGAAAGATCCCAAAACAAACCCAGAGGCATCCCATTCCCACCTGAGGGTACACGCAAGACCCCCAGGGCTCCTTCTTCCCCCTCCCTCTGCTGGGCTAGTCTTAGCTGGCCAGGCCTGAGACTGCCCATCCCCCCGTGGCCTTGGGCCTAGCAGGCCCAAAGCCAGCAGACATCTCCCCCAGTTACTGGCTGACGGAGGAGGAAGAAAAGAGACAGTGCTAGACCCCGCACTGGATCTTATAGTGGTGCAAAGAATTATGGTAGGAAATACACACAATTTCCTGTGTCCATCCCTCTGGGCTGGACTTCTGGACACAGGAAGTGAATACATCAGGGGGGCACCCAGCTCAAACCGCAACACTTACTTTACACAAAAAAATTCTAAATAATTATATATATAGACAGGAATTCTTCCTGATATAAACCCAAATAGTAACTTTAACCTATTTAACTCACTTATTTAGGCTATAGCATTATCTTTGTCTGCATAAGGCTTTCTATATTCATACCTGCAGCTGTTAAAAACAAAAAATTGGCTAGTTTTATATTTAAAATACTATGTAACTGGCTGAGGTTTACTAACTGAATCAGAGCAATCATACTGTTACCAGCAAATGAAAAGTACAGAATACAGAATTAGTCAGGTTGGAAAAGACCTTTAAGATTCTCAAGGCCAAGCTATCACGCAACACCATCTAATCAACTAAACCATGGCACTAAGTGCCTCATCCAGTCTCTTTTTAAACACCTCCAGTGATGGTGATGCCACCACCTCCCTGGGCAGCCCATTCCAATGGCAAATCACTCTTTCTGTGAAGAACTACTTCCTAATATCCAGCCTAAACCTCCCCTGGTGCAGCTTGAGACTGTGTCCTCTTGTTCTGTTCCAGGTTGCCTGGGAAAAAAGACCAACCCCCACCTGGCTACAACCTCCCTTCAGGTAGTTGTAGACAGAAATAAGGTCTGCCCTGAGCCTTCTCTTCTCCAGTCTAAATAATCCCAGCTCCCTCAGCCTCTCCTCATAGGGCTTGTGCTCTAAACCCCTCCCCAGATTTGTTGCCCTTCTCTGGACACATTCCAGCAAGTCAACATATTTTCTTAAATGAGGGGCCCAGAACTGGACACAGGACTCAAGATGTGGCCTAACCAGTGCTGAGTACAGGGGCAGAATGACTTCCCTGTTCCTGCTGGCCACACTATACCTAATAGTGGTCGAGATGCCATTGGCCTTCTTGGGCACACTGCTGGCTCATGTTCAGCCTACTATCAACCGGTACTCCCAGGTTGCTTTCTGCCTGGCTGCTCTCCAGCCACTATGTCCCCAGCCTGTAGTGCTGCCCCAGCCTGCAACGCTGCATGGGGTTGTTGTGGCCAATGTGTAGAACTCGGCACTTGGATGTGTTAAATCTCATGCCATTGGACTCTGCCCATCTGACCAGCCTGTCAAGGTCCCTCTGCAGAGCCCTCCTACCCTAACCTGCTCCCAACTTGGTGTCATCTGCAAACTTACTGATGATGGACTCAATACCCTCATTCAGATCATTAATAAAGATATTGAACAGGATGGAACCCGGTACTGATCCCTGGGGGACACTACTAGTGACTGGCTGCCAGCTGGATGTGGCACCATTCACCAGCACCCTCTGGGCTCAGCCCTCCAGCCAGTTCCTAACCCAGCACAGAGTGCTGCTGTCTAACCCACAGGCAGACAGCTTGGCCGGGAGTTTGCTGTGGGGCACAGTGTCAAAGGCCTTGCTAAAGTCCAGGTAGACTACATCCACAGCCTTCCCCACATCCATCAGGTGGGTCACCTGATCATAGAAGGAGATCTGGTTGGTGAGGCAGGACCTGCCCTTCCTAAATCCATGCTTGCTGAGCCTGAACCCTTGGCCATCCTGTAAGTGCTGTGTGATTGCACTCAAGATGACCTCTTCCATAATCTTGCCTGGATCTGAGGTCAGCCTGACAGGCCTATAATTCCCCGTCTCCCCCTTCAGGCTCTTCTTGTGGATGGGTATCACATTGACCAGCTTCCAGTCCTCTGGGACCTCTCCAGTGAGCCAGGACTGTTGAAAAATGATGGAGAACTGCTTGGCCAGTTCATCTGCCAGCTCTCTCAGCATCCTAGGATGGATCCCATCTGGTCCATAGACTTGTGGGCATCCAAGTGGCTGAGCAGGTTTCTAACTGCTTCCTCCTGGATTACAGGGGAACTATAGTGCTCCCTGACTCCATCAGTGTGTTGTCTTAATCAAAATTTTAACCTCTTTTCTTAAGTTAATATATCAGAACAATACTCTGTTTTATGCCCTGGCTGAAATTTAGAAAGGTTTGTTAAAAGTATAAATGTGATTTTTGTAATCTAGAGAAATGACAAAATATTTTGCATTCCATCAATGGTGAGGGAAGACATTCAAAAGAAATTTGCGCTTTCCATGTTAGTGCCTTAATGTGACAGTTTTAGACTACGCCTTTAAGAAGAGACAGTTACTGGAGGACTGTGGCTGAATGTTTGGGTGGAACAAGGAAAACAAAGATAATTCTAAATGAATTTCATTGGTAGATTGGTAGAATGCAACTTTAAATTTTAGTTTTAGTTCAGTTTGAGTCTCAGTCAGTCCATTGCTTTCAATCTGTCTGAACAGCTGTCTTCTGTCTGTGCTGATGGGTGCTGACCTTCAACTAATGAGATAAGAAACTAATTCTTTTTTCCTTTCCTTATCATATGCTTTTAAATAACAGAATTTGTGAAAGCAGAACAGATATTGGCATCTGACAGTTGACTTCCATGCCCTGAATGAAGTAACTCTGCCTATGAGTGCAGCAGTACCAGACATGATGGAACTCGACTATGAGCTGGAATAGCATAGCATAGCATAGCATTGTTTGAGTTGGAAAAGACCTCCAAGATCATCGAGTCCAACAATCAACCTAACACCACAATGGGCATTAAACCATGTGGCAAAGGGCCATGTCTACACATTTTTTTCCAGACTAAATGATTCTATAATTCTACAAACCTTTCCCCAAATCACCTGAAGTATTATTCTGCCATACAGAAGCCAAATGAAGTGTCCATTTCTGCACTCATTAGCTGCCACAAGATGAGAGAAGAAGAATGCCGCAGAGATGTCAGGAGTCTTTTGTTGTGCAATCAGAGAAGGCAAAGGATATTCCATCCTACTGAATATGTGTGGAAGTGGCAGGCAGGGTTAGTTTCTTCCAGTTTTCCCACCCCAGACATCGAAGATCTCTCTAGGATGCTCCTCTCACCTCCCCATGAGCACAGAGCACTGACAGCCATGTTCTCAGGCTGCTTTTCCACTGATGTGCCTGTGCTTCAGCTTCCCTCCCAGATTCAATGTTAACCTTAATAAGAGTCTGAATAAGAGACATGTAAATCTTCTCTTCTGTCTTCCTTTAATTTATGAATCCTCATCTACCAAAGATAAACATAATGAGATTCAGCATTTTTGCACTGAGAAAAACAATCCCATGCTGACTAATTGCCCAGGTTCTTAATGTGTGGTATTCAGTAATTGCCTACACAGGGAGGTGATGGCCTGCTGATTGTTAAAAAATGGAAGGATTGACCCATACATGTCAACTCCCTTCCAAGCACTTGTACAACAGATACCAATGTGAACAAGGAGAGACCTTCACCCACTGACTTAAGACAGAGCCAGGTGTCTATTAGACCCTTCTAAAGCTGTTTGCACTTGTGACCTCTGCAGCTGCTAGTATCCCTACACAATCTCCTTGCCAAGCTGCTTCCATGCACATCTGTGTTTGACAGTCTCCTGAGTACTTGCAAAACCAGACAAGAGGCAGACACACCATCAATAGGTGTTCAGCTGGCAAGGCTGATGTTTTCTTTCTTGGTCACAGTCGAGTATTTCCCAGGGAAAATGATATTTTCTTGCTGATAGATTCTATGCACAGAAGCAAAATAGGGAAGCAGGTGAAAACTAGTGAAAACAAACAGGAAAGGAGACTGATAGTGGGTCTCATATCAGGTTAATCTGCTAGATTATATGTTCACAGATTGCATTGGGTTGGAAGGGACCCTCAAAGGTCCCTTGCAGTCAAAACTCCCCTGCAGTCAGCAGGGACACCTCCAACTAGCTTAGGCTGCCCACGGCTACATTGAATCTGATCTTGAATGTCTCCAGGGATGAGGCCTTATCCTCATCCCTGGGCAGCCTATTCCAGTATTTCACCACTCTCATTGTAAAGAACTTCCCCCTGATGTCCAACTTAAATCTCCAGATTTAAAACATTGCTCCTTGTCCTATCATTACAAACCCTTCTAAACAGTCCTTCCCCAGCCTTCTTGTAGGCCCCCCTCAGGTACTGGACGGCTGCTCTAAGGTCTCCCCGGAGTCTTCTCCAGGCTGAACAGCCCAAATTCTTTCAACCTGTCTTCATAAGAGGCATGTTCCAACCCTCTGAATATCTTTGTGACCATCCTCTGGACCCACTCCAGCAGGTCCATGTCTCTGTTTGTTGGGGGTCCCATAGCTGGACACAGTGTTCCAGGTGAGGTCTCACAAGAGACCTCATATGTTCATAGAAATCCTTCTGGAGTAAGACTATGAAAAAATATTGCACAGAAGTCAGATCTATTAGGGAGAAATGGACCACAATTTATACCTCTTTTGCTCTATTAAAACACATTAGAGCTATTTCTGCTGTTTCCTGGTTGTTTTGAGGATGAGGCCACTCACATCAATGAATCTCTCCCTGATGCATTGATTTAATTTTTACTTTTTTTCTTTTACTGGCAACCAGGTTAAAACACATACTTACACATTAATTTCTAAGATCTTTGGCTAAGGCAAACTAACCGTCATCTACAGAGAAACAAACAGCCAACAAATGGGTTATAGAGCAATTGCCAAAGATTCTGACTTGTGGCTGAATAACTTTTCCCTTTCAGTTTGGATACCAGCCCACGGGCCTGAGAATTTACACAGCAACTATAAGCAATGACCTCTGCTTTGTCTATTTTACTGTAAGCACAACAACGAAAACAACAAAATAATTTGCTCACAACTAGATTTCTGTTTTGCTTAAAATCCTCACATTGATTTTCATAGAACCACAGAACAACCTGAGTGAGCAGGGACTTCTTCTTACAGCTAGTAAGAACCTAGAGCTGGTATTGCAGGGAAGAACATGGAAGCATTTTCACAGTATCACAGTAACTAAGGTTGGAAGAGACCCCAAGGATCATCAAGTCCAACCTGTTCCAACAGACCTCACAACTAGACCATGGCACCAAGTGCCACGTCCAATCTCCCCTTGAACATCTCCAGGGACGGCGACTACACCACCTCCCTGGGCAGCCCATTCCAATGACGAATGACTCGCTCAGTGAAGAACTTTTTCCTCACCTCGAGTCTAAACCTCCCCTGGCACAGCTTGAGACTGTGTCCCCTTGTTCTGGTGCTGGTTGCCTGGGAGAAGAGACCAACCCCCTCCTGTCTACAACCACCTTTCAGGTAGTTGTAGAGGGCAATGAGGGCAATACAAAGAGGCCAAATGGTGTGCTAGAATAGACATTGCTAATGCCTTCTCTATTCCCATAGCAGAGGAATGCAGGCCTCAGTTTGCTTTCACCTGGAGAGGAGTCCGGTACACTTTCAACAGATTGCCAATGGGCTGGATCCACAGCTTCAGCATCTGTCATGCAGTGATCCACGATGCTCTGGGGAAAGGTGGTGCTCCAGAACACATCCAGTTCATCGATGATATCATCGTCTGGGGTAAAACTGCTGAGTAATTCTTCAAGAAAGGTAACAAAATCATTGACATTCTTCTGAATGCAGGTTTCACCATCAAGAGAGACAAGGTGAAAGGACCTACCAGAGAGATCCAGTTTCTGGGAGTGCGGTGGCAGGATGGACGCCAACACATTCCAGTGGATGTGGTAAATAGAGTCTCTACCATGGCAAATCCCACAAACAAGCAAGAAACCCTATGTTTCCTGGGGATAGTGGGATTTTGGAGACTGCACATCCCTGGATACAGTCAGATTGTGAAACCTCTGTATCATGTGCTTCGAAAGAGAAACTGTTTCCACTGGGGACCTGAACAACAAGCAGCCTTTGACCAGATAAAGGAAGCGATAATTCAAGCAGTGGGTCTGGGACCTGTCTGAGATGGTCCAGACATTAAGAACATATTGTACATGGCTGCAAGTGACAATGGTCCAACCTAATGCTTATGGCAAAGAGCTCCAGGTGAGACACAGGAATGACCTCTTGGCTTCTGGAGTTGAGGTTACAGAGGTTCAGAGGCTAATTATACTCCAACAGAGAAAGAGATTCTAGCTGCCTATGAAGGAGTGAAAGCAGCTTCTGAAGTAATTGGAACTGAATCACAACTTCTCTTAGCTCCCAGATTACCAGTTTTGAATTGGATGTTCAAAGGTAAAGGTTCCACACCACGTCATGCCACAGATTCCGCATGGTCCAAGTGGATGGTGCTGTTAACACAGAGAGCTTGAATGGCAAATCTTGAAAGACCTAGTCTAGTGGAGGTGATCACAAGTTGGCCTGAAGGTATGAACTGTGCTAAACCTCCAGAGGAGAGAGTAACTCATGCTGAGGAAGCTCCTCCTTACTGATGATGAAAAGAAATATGCTTTGTTCACAGACAGTTCCTGTCATCTTGTTGGAAACAAGCAAAGGTGGAAGTCTGCAGTGTGGAGTCCAACACGCCAAGTTGCAGAATCAAAGGAAGGAGAAGGAGAATCCAGTCAATTTGCAAAAGTAAAAGCTGTCCAGCTGGCTCTCTATGTAGCTGAACCTGAGAGATGGCCAAAGCACTGTCTTGTGGATAGTAGCCAATGCTCTGTGGGGTTGGCTAAAGAACTGGAAAAAGAATGGCTGGCAGAGAAAAAGAAAGCCAATTTGGGCAGCTGACCTGTGGCAGGATATTGCTGATCAAATCGAGAGAATTCCAGTGAAGGTGAGACACATTGATGCTCACATTCCTAAGAGCAAAGCTACTGAGGAACAGCAACACAACCACCAGGCAGATTTAGCTGCAAGAGTTTCTCAAGTTGACGTGGACTCTGATCTTGATCTCGACTGGAAACATCGAGGTGAGATATTCTTAGCTTGGTGGGCTCACGATTCATCAGGACATCAAGGCAGAGTGGGCTCATGACAGATCTATAGACATTTCCATTGATGCTATCACACAAGTCATCCATGACTGTGACATGTGTGCTGCTATTAAGCAGGAAAAGCGAATTAAACCCTTGTGGTATGGTGACAGATAGTCCAAGTACATGCATGGTGAAACTTGGCAGATTGACTATATCACTCTATCACATTCTCATTCTGGTAAGCAATATGTGCTTACTGTGGTAGAAGCAAACACTGGATGGTTGGAAACTTATCCAGTTCCACATGCAACTGCCCGCAACACCATTCTTGACCTGGAGAGACAAATCCTGTGGAGACACGGAACTCCAGAGAGGAAAGAGTCAGGCAACAGAACTGATTTAAAAAACAACTTTGTAAAGAACTGGGCCAAAGAGCACGGTATTGAGTGGATTTTCCACATCCCCTACTATGCACCAGCTGTAGGGAAGATTGAACGCTACAACAGTTTGTTGAAGACCATTCTTAAAGCCATGGGGGGTTGGATCTTTGAAAAACTGGGAAAAGCATTTAGCACAAGCAACCTGGCTGGCATATTGTGGAGGTTCAGTGAACCAAGCTGGACCTGCACATTCAAATATGCTACAGAATGTAGAAGGTGATAGAGTTCCTGCTGTTAGAGAAAAGAATGTTAGGTAAAACTGTTTGGGTATTTTCTCCCTTAGGAGAGGCTTAGCCTGTCCAAGGGTGGTTTCAGCTGAAGGTCCAGGTCACACTTATTGGGTAATGCAAGAGAATGGTGAAATTCAGTGTGTTCCACAAAGAAATGTAACTTTAGCAGAGAGAGTTTAATTTTAGAGTGTTATACAGATACATCATGCCCAAAGGAATCCATGAGGAATCTATGGTGCACGAACCCTGAGAACCCTGAGTCAACTGAGAGTCCCTGATCTCTTTCTTCGCTTCATCTGTGAAGAGGCAAACTGTTTTCTATTTTCTTGTTTCCTGAGTTTCTTGGACTTCTGAATCATCTACATGTGGGGATAGCTGGAATGGACTATGAACCTTACTTACAAATTGTAGATTTTGTTTTAGATTGCATGGACACTACAAACAGCCAATTGTTTAGAAGGGGTGGATTGTGACAGTTTTAGGCTACACCTTTAAGAGAGTTACTGGAGCACTCTGGCTGAATGTTTGGGTGTAATAAGGAAAACAAAGATAATTCTAAACAAATTTCATCTTTAGATTGGTAGAATGCAACTTTAAATTTTAGTTTTAGTTCAGTTTGAGTCTCAGTCAGTCCATTGTTTTCAATCTGTCTGAACAGCTGTCTTCTGTCTGTGCTGGTGGGTGCTGACCTTCAACTAACGAGATAAGAAACTAATTCTTTTTTCCTTTCCTTATCATACACTTTTAACTAACAGAATTTGCTCCTTAAAAATTATTTCTCTCTCTCTAACCCTTTTTGGGAGATAAGGGAGAAGGGGGAAGAAGGGGTTTTGAGGGGACCCTCCTTGCTGGAGGAGGGCAGGTTTTCTGTGTTAAATTCTTTGCTGTGTATTTTTGTAGATACTGTAAATACTGTATATTGCATCTATATTCATTGCATTTCATCCTGCTTGTAAAATATAGCTCTTGTCCATTTTTGCTTCTCCGACTGAGTTAGCTGTGTTTTGGGGGGGGGGAGTGTGGGGGGAGAACTGAGACCTTCTCTCACCACCACACTTAATCAACAGCTTATCTATTGCTTTCGGTTGAATATACACATATTAATGGGTTACAATACATGATCTAGAATTATGTATTTTTATATTTATTTATATTCACAACAGTATTAAAAGATGTTTTTTCTTATATAGAATTTTGTGTTCTTGTATTTAATTTAATCAGTAGTTTTTTGGGTCAGTTTTGCCTCTTGGCCTATTGAGAAAATTGTGGTGTAGTGAAGTGAAATTATATCTCTAGCCTATAATCCTACATGATAGAGAATTTCTGTATCAATTAATATGAATTGTAAAGATTTTTTGCAATTCTAAATTGAAGTGTTGGAACCACTAGGCCTTAATGTTGTGTTTTTGGGTGCATAAACCATTGCTGAAAAAACATGCTAAGATTGAATGAAGTATACTTTACAGATAAATTCATTGCTCTGCACAGAAAGAGGTCATTTACAACAACATGAGACAGCAGTCTATGCACATTGACACTAAAGAGTTAAATCATTCAGACATAATAGTGGTATTGTATCCCTCATAGAGAAAATGAAGGCACCACAATAGTCTACTGAAGAACTCTATTCAATGAGCAAGACTCATTGAAAGCATGAACAGGATGTTGAATCTGTTAAGAAACACAGAAAAGTCATACAGCAATATGGAAAATGTTAGTTTCATTATTACGCCAGCTATTCACCCACACGTTAAATGCTGCATCTAACATTTTAAAGTGGTATTTTGGAACTCAGCAAAATTTAGATAATATATCAAATTTTCACTGGTGAGGGGGCTGGGGTAAAGGGCTTTATTCAGTGAAAGGATGGAAAAGCTTATATTATTTGGTTTGAAGAAGGAAGGATAGAGAATAAATGTGATAGTATAACATTAAAGTAAGGCTAATAGAACTGCAGAATCAATTTTGTCAAATCTCTGTATCTGATGTCAACATTATGCTTTATTTCATTTCAGTAGAGGTTCATAGAATATTTATGGAACTGCATGGTTGGAAAGAAAAGAAAATCTGTATCTGACATTCTGTAGATAAAAAAGGAAGCGTATGAATAAAGCAGAATGAGGATAAACATATTTTGCCTAGATTTTTTGTCTGCACAGAAGAAATGGTGATCAACATAGTTTATGTTTATTTTATTTTGTAAGAAATGTATATTAATAAATTGACCCAACAGACACTGTCTGCAAAAACATGCCTTTAAATTCAGAAAGTGCAATTACTTGGGAAAAACTGAGTTGAAATATAAATGGAATTAATTATATTATAACTCAAACCAGGAAAAAGAAAAAATGCACTGAAATGTAAAAATGAATTGATCATCTCCTATAGGAAGTTTTTTATGTCTCATACAATGTATTTCTCTTAGAACACAAATATTTGACAGGCAAAAAAAAATGCAAAGCACAAAATCTCAATACTTGGATAACTTTTAATCTGGTTTCATTAGAAAAGAAAATACTGCATTTGTTTCCTTGAAGGTGATAGATTTTTATTCACAGAATCAGTTAAGGAGACAAGCTTTATATTAAGCCTTCAAATCTGGGCCAATATGGACCATCAAAAGGGGCCAGTACTTGAGCTGGCTTTCCACATTACTAGTAACTGCTCCTTCTTAAATTGAATTGAAGACCAACCTGCAAATAAATCCTGAAATGGAGAGCCAGCAAATTTGTTTTAGACAATCTTGGGATTTATATGTCTTTTGTTGCTGACCTATATAATGCAGCTTATGCTGTCTCTCTAAAAGATACTGAGTGATTCATAAATTTGCTTCAGGGAATCTTTGCCCTCATCTTCTTCAAAAACATATCTATCTGTGCAGAATCATAAATCCCCTTAGTGGAATGAATTGTTCAGTTTAATGCTGTGGCAAAAAGCAACAAAAATAACTAATTCTAATTACCCACTCAACTTATGTAAAGATGTCATCCATAATGAGAAGGTTATATTAATCCATTTCTCAATAAACAGGTACACAAAACCGCTTTTTCTTAGATCATTTAAAAGGCACAACAAAACAAACAAACAGATGCGCTTCAGAGCTGTGTTTCTTAGAATGTAACTCTGGATAATATAGGATTAATTTCAGTCCCCATTTTTAACTAGTGATACATTCACATTGTCCAATTATTAATCGACTTTTTAAATTTTTCCTCACATTCCAGAAAAGAGTTTCTTTCTATCTTCTTATTGTAGATACTACATTTAAAATTTACAGAAAAAATATTCATGCTTAGGAAATAACAATTAAAGAACTATCCGTGCTGGAAATTAGTGTCTAGGGTTCTAGGGTTACGTTCATGGAGAGTTTTCTTTTGACAGAACTGCTACAATCAGTTCTCTCCAATATATATAAAAATTGTTTCTACGATGCTTAAGGAAAAGAGACTTTTTTTTTTTTCCAACTTGTGAGAAGATATTAAACAGACTTCTTTATTTTTAAAAATGACATTTTGAGGACTGAATTTATTTCTAAAACTGCTCCAACTAAGCTCATCTGATTGTATCCTATCAAGGACAATATGTTCCTTCCAGAGGATGTTAAACAAGTTGATAGATTTGTTGTGGAGGAAAAGGATTAGAGTTGCTGGAGTCAGGACTGACCACATGGTGAGAACACTTCTCTCTATCTAGCTAAACATATGGTTTTCTCTGATCAGACTAGGCATTTGGGTAGCCCACCCGACTCACTCCAAGTACTGACAGTGTGTTACAGCTCATCCCACTACTGTAAGACTGCATTTAGAAGCATTTTGGGAGGCTGTATTTTTTTTAACTGGAATATCAATTCTTAATATATTTTGCTTAGTTTAATGTTCCAGAATGATTAACCTTTTCCCAGTACCAAACCAAAGTTGTTGCTAACTACATCTATTCTAAAGTCACTTCCTTCCCTTTTAAAAGAAAGGGGTTTTTCGCCAATCTCTTAAATTTCCTTTGTAGTAACAATCATTTATTCTTATTGTTGAAATCATTCATCGTGCTATTAGCCAAACTCTGTGTCTTGCTGTGATCCAGAAAAGGAGATAGGCAGATCCTCAATGGTATGGAGCGATGTTCTTGTGGCTCTTGCACTCAGTGCTTCCTAGTAAAAAGAAAGAAGAATCATAGAAGTAAAGCAGTAATGTTACTCAGTCATTCTCTTATGAAATAAAACTATGTAGCTATATGGTGCAATATCATGCAGGCATGCTAGCCTTTCATACAAAAAGTACCTTGAAAATAAATTTTCACATATGAGCAATGAACTAAATAAACCAAATATCTTTGGCAACTTTTTATCCATTAGAAAACCCATTCTCTTTATTAATTTTAATCTACTCAAAAGCAGCATGTTTATTGATGCCTACAATTTCGTTTAGAGGGCACCTTGCAAAGCTAGAACATAATGGGCATTTCTGATGGCAAGCCCATTATTTCACTCTGAGGATCACTTAGTGAAAACAAGTAAAAATATCTGCAAAATCTATAGGAAGAGAAACCAATTAAGAAACATGTCACCAACTATCTATTCTGCAGTGATAAATGCCACTCAGATGAAACCAATTTCAAACAAAGACAACAGTATTTCTATGATCATACAAGTATTTACCTCATTTGTGTACAGTGGAAATAGAATAGAATAGAATAGACCAGGTTGGAAGAGATCTTCAAGATCATCGCGTCCAACCCATCACCTGCTAAATCTTGTGTACTAAGTTGGGGGTGCAGAAAGTGAAAGGCTGTAGCTGCAGGGAGAAGTGGACAGTTCAACTGATCCTAAACTGACCATGCATGTCCATATATGTCATATTTGGTCTAAAGTTCAGGAATCATGATAGTCAACTCTCAATTTCTTCTTCAATGTCTGGCATCTGAGGAGGACTCTGTCCATTATGCCTTTGATCTTAACCCATGAGTTCCTGAATTCATTTCCATAACTCAGCTCCTGAATCTGATCCCCACCTGCTGCTGAGTCAGGTCTGGGACTTCTGCCACAGTATCAGTGGAGATGGTGACCAACTGCCATTAGGCATTTTGATTCTATATTGACTTCATTATTATTTCTATATATTTTATAATTTTAATTAAAGTAGTTTCAGTTTTCTTTTCCCATTCCTAAGTATCTCTCCTTTATTCCTTTTCTCCTCCACTTTAGGAATGGAGAGGGCTTAATAAAGAATGTGTGTAAGTCATTTAGAGGCTGACCCAGCCCTAATCCTCTACAACCTTCTACAATTAGTCCTGTGTGCTCCTTTATTTCTGTTTTTCTGTTCTTAGCTATGAATTTATGTTTAACAACATGGAGATAGCTTTCAGGACTGGGAAGAAACAGCAATCTTATGGAATGATCTAACCCACTTCACTAAGGCAATGCAAAAATACTAGCATTTTGTGAATATCTTCAGCTTAATGCAAAGTCTGATAATATAAGTGAAAATCCTTTTCCTTTGTTTGAGTTCCATGCTAAGTGTAAGTCAGACTGTACATTAAAGAGGAAGACCAAACCTAATTTTATTCAATATACTAACATAATGATAATTTCTCAAGGTACAAAATTTATCAGAAAAAATCAGTTGAAAATGTGTGTATGATCACAAAGTCTAAATACAACAAAATGTGAAATTGAAATAAACGTAAGTTATTTGCTTCCCTCATCTGAGTGTGCAGTCCATATTACAGTAGTGCTGATTTTTTTCCTATTCACAACCTGAGCTATATTCAGCTCCTACTCATGGATACATTTATAAAGATCATTGGAAACAGTCTTAGCCCTGCATTACAGCATGTGTATAGTCCATTGAAATATTCTTCTGAGAATCTTTTTATTCTGAAACATGATCTGCATTCATATTTCTCATTTTCTCTAGAGTGTACAACCCATGCACATGCCATGCTACTGGTGGATTTTGTGAGTTCACTGCAGCTGAATTCTTCTGAGCTATTTGGTAGGAAGCACTCTTTCATTGAGAGCACCACATTCCCATGGATCTGATAGGGACACCAGTCCAACTTCTGCCTTCCATTGCACAAAACTGCTTTTCATGCCTCTTATGTAGAATCATTTCTTCATACTAGAACTGCTTTCATCACTTCATATTAACAAACTCTGCACTTCCTGCTGCAACGTCCATAGGAATGTAGTGAGCTTCTGGCATTGTACAGGGCCATCATGCACTCTGTTAAGGGAGCTACAACTCTAGAATACAACATTAAGATGCCTGAGATTTTGTTTGCATATTAAATAATCCTATTAGGCTTATGAAGGAAACATGACTGCTGTGCAATAGAACACTGGTTAAATGAATGTCTGAACCAAGACATATCCTTCATAAATACAGTTTAGCTATTATTAAATAAGCCCTTGACCAATCTGCTCTGACTGTAACATCTTATTTTCAAGTAATGCATATGCAGAAATCATTAGTGTTTTGTGAATTTATAATACTATAATATACATAACAAAATCACAAATTTCTAAAAATTCAACATTAGTTCCTCCACTTATCTTACAAGAATAAAATATAAGCCAATTTCATAGAAAACGGCTTATTGTTGTAAAAAATTTGATAAATTATCTTTTTTTTTCTTTCTTTAAGTTTAGACAATTTTTACAAAAGGATATGAACAAATTTAAGATTTACAGGATGGTTTTAAGGTAATTGCTTGCAGAAGATGAGGCTCAGACAGATTTGATCATTGGTGTTAAAATGATTAAATTGTGAAAATACTAAGCACCGTAACAGTCTAGGTATTTCCGAGACAACATACAAAAATGTGATCTTTATACAGCTCTGGAGATACAGGAAAAAATGTAGAAAGAAAGAGGAATTTGATATTTCTAATACTCTACTTGCCATCATTCTATTCTAAATTTGTTCTTATTTTTTTTCCCCATATTTTCCAACAGCTCCCTTTCAGATACCTATATTTTTTCTAAGTCCTAACTATTTTACAGAAATCCTCTCAGCCTTGAAATTCACTGAGGGTTAAACTTGTCATCTTATAATTCATACAGAGGGTGACAGAAATTACATTCTTTGAAACTTAGGTCTGAAGTAAATATATATGAAGCAGATATTCTTCCTCAGCAGGGGAATGAAAAAATATATTTAAAATATTGGAGAATTTATTCAATCTCTAACATCAGAGAATGTACCCCATTAATACTTGACATTATTTTGTGGGGTATCTCATTAGGGAAAACTTATATCATGTACAAATATACATGAATCACCACAATGCTAATCAGTCAGGATCAGATTCACTAATTAGATAAGTTCTTCAGAAATTTCTCTGAAGTACAGAAGAATAAGAAACAGCGTGAGAGTATTTCACAAGTGGCAGATCCACCTGCTGTTTAAGAAACATTTCAAGAAAACATACAAGGTGGTAATTTTGTTTATTAATTTCTTGCCTTTAAAAAAACCCAACAAAAATAAAAACAAAACCAAAACTACAGTTTGCTCTCCTTTGCATTTCCACAGCTAAGGAAAACATTTGACCACTGGTAAAGTGGGTTCTTCTGTGAGGGCTTTCTGTATCCATTGTACTCTCAGTGACCATTTCAAACAGAGAACAACAAATGTACTCCATTTTTGCCTGTTGCTTGCTAAAAAGGGAACTGCCTTCAAGACAAGAACATTTTTAAGGATTATGCACTATCTCTCTGTAGTTGCCAATAAGAATTATAATACATATCGTTAAGAGAGAAATAAAAACCCACAACAATTCCACGCACATTTTAAAAATTAAGCAACACTTCAAGTTTGAATATTAATGTTAAATACTTTTATTTTTATATATACAGTATGCTATTAGAAAAAGAAATAAAAACATCTCAGACAGAGAAAATTAACTGTCACCACTCTGAACATAGTTGATGAAAAATGGAAAAATAATGTAGATTATTTCCTGATTTTGTAGTGCTTGATTTGGGGATTATACGATAACATTCTCTTCAAAGATCTGCTATAAAATTAGTAATGCACACTCAGCTTTAAAGAAAGCTTTGGCTAGGAACTACTAATGAGCCAGTTAATAAGATATTAATAAAATATTTGCTTTTCTGCCATATTTTTCTTTTCTTCAGCTCTTCTATGTAAGTTTTAATAGTTGTTTAGGAGACAGAAGATGAATTCTCTTATCCCTTTCATTTCGATCTTTCAATCACCTTCCAACTTTCCTCTCTTTTTAAATTCTAATTCTTGTATTCAGCACAAACACTGTTAAAGATATAGTTTTATGATATAGAAATTAATCTATTTTTTATATTGCTTTTTATTTTTTAATTTAAAGGTGGTAGACATTTCTATAAACATGAAATAGTAAATGTTTTTCTACTATTTATCTGTAGATGAACAATGCTGACTACTGATTTTAAGAGCTGGAGATCAGGGATGATCGGGTTGAGTGCTTGTGGGTGAAAATTAGAGGGAAGACCAACAGGGCAGACGTCCTGGTTGGAATCTGTTATAGACCACCAAACCAGGATGAAGATGTTGATGAGTCATTCTATAGGCAGCTTAAGGCTGTCTCAAGATCACCTGACCTTGTTCTCATGGGTGACTTCAACTTGCCTGATATCTGCTGGGATCCCCACACAGCAGAGAGGAGGCAGTCTAGGAGGTTCTTAGAGTTCATGGAGGACAGCTTCTGATCCCAGGTGCTGCGTGAGCCTACCAGGGATAAGGCTATGCTTGACCTCCACTTCACCAATAGGGAAGGGCTGGTGGGTGATGTGGTTGTCAGAGGGTGTTTAGGGGCCAGTGACCATGAAATAGTTGAATTTTCAATACTCGGTCAATCTAAGAGGGGCAGCAAGAAGACCTCCACTCTGGACTTCTGGAGGGCAGACTTCAGGTTACACAAGGAACTAACTCAGAAGTTTCCTTGGGAAACAGTCCTTAAAAACAAAGGGGTCCCAGAGAGCGGGACCTACTTCAAGAAAGAACACTTGAAGGAGCAGGAACAGGCTGTGCCAATGTGCCGGAAGATGAGCCGCCGGGGCAGACGGCCAGCCTGGACGAGCAATGAAGTTCTAAAATAACTGAGGAGGAAAAAGATGGTGTATCATCTTTGGAAGAGAGGGGAGGCAACCCATAGAATGTTTAAGGATGTTGCTAGGTCATGTAGGAAGAAAATTAGGGAGGCAAAAGCCCATTTAGAGCTTAGACTGGCCTCTGCTGTGAAGGACAACAAAAAGTCCTTCTATAAATTTATTAATAGCAAGAGGAGGGGCAAGGACAACCTCCACTCAGTGGACATGGAGGGGAACGTTATAACAAAAGATGAGGAAAAGGCAGAGGTACTTAACACCTTCTTTGCCTCAATTTTTACTAGCAGGACAGAACGACTTCCAGACAGCTGGCCTGCAGAGCTGGCAGATGGAGCCAGGGAGCTGCATAGTTTTCCTCTGTTCCAGGAGAAGGTAGTTAGAGATCTCTTCCACCCACTTGGATCCCCACAAGTTCATGGGACCAGATGGGATCCATCCTAGGGTGCTGAGAGAACTGGCAGATGAGCTGGCCAAGCCACTCTCCATCATTTTTCAGCAGTCCTGGCTCACTGGAGACATGCCAGAAGACTGGAAGCTGGCCAACGTGGTGCCCATCCACAAGAAAGGCCGGTTGGATGAGCCAGGGAATTATAGGCCTGTCAGCCTGACCTCAGTGCCAGGCAAGAATATGGAACAGGTCCTCTTGAGAGCAAGCACACAGTACTTACAAGATGGCCAAGAGTTCAGGCCCAGCCAGCATGGATTTAGGAAGGGCAGGTCCTGCCTGACCAACCTGATCTCTTTCTAGGATCAGGTGACCCACCTGGTGCATGTGGGGAGGCCTGTGGATGTAGTCTACCTGGACTTCAGCAAGGCCTTTGACACTGCACCACAGCAAACTCCTGGTCACGTTATCAGCCCATGGCTTGAATGGGAGCATACTGCATTGAGTTGGGAACTGGCTGGAGGGCCAAGCCCAGAGAATGGTGGTGAATGGTGCCTCATCCAGCTGGCAGCCAGTCAGTAGTGATGTGCCCCAAGGATCAGTGCTGGGCCCCATGCTCTTTAACATCTTTATTGATGATCTGGATGAGGGCATTGAGTCTATCATCAGGAAATTTGCAAACACCAAGCTGGGGGCAGGAGTTGATCTGTGGGAGGGTAAAGGGGCTTAACAGAGGGACCTCGACAGGCTAGACAGATGGGCAGAATCCAATGGCTTCTGCACATTGGCCACAGCAACCCCATGCAGTGCTACAGGCTGGGGTCAGAGTGTCTGGAAAGCAGCCAGGCAGAGAGGGACCTGGGGGTACTGGTCAATGGTAGGCTGAACATGAGCCTGCAGTGTGCCCAGGCAGCCAAGAGGGCCAGTGGCATCCTAGCCTGCATCAAGAACAGTATGGCCAGCAGGAGCAGGGAGGTCATTCTGCCCCTGTACACTGCACTGGTTAGGCCACACCTCGAGTCCTGTGTTCAGTTCTGGGCACCTCAGTTTAGGAAGGATGTTGACTTGCTGGAGCATGTACAGAGAAGGGCAATGAGGTTGGTGAGGGGTTTGGAACACAAGCGCTATGAGGAGAGACTGAGGGAATTGGGGTTGCTTAGCCTGGAGAAGAGGTGACTCAGGGCTGACCTTCTTGCTCTCTACACCTACCTGAAGGGAGGTTGTAGACAGACAGAGGTTGGTCTCTTCTCCCAGGCAACCAGCACCAGAACAAGAGGGCACAGTCTCAGGCGCTGCCAGGGGAGGTTTAGGCTGAATGTTAGGCAGTTCTACACAGAGAGAGTTGTTGCCCATTGGAATGGGCTGCCTGGGGAGGTGGTGGAGTCACCATCATTGGAGGTGTTCAGGAGGAGACTTGATAGGGTGCTTGGTTGCATGGTTTAGTTGGTTAGGTGGGTTGGATGATAGGTTGGACACGATCTTGAAGGTCTCTTCCAACCTGGTGTATTGTATTGTATTGTATTGTATTGTATTGTATTGTATTGTATTGTATTCTGTTCTATTCTATTCTATTCTATTCTATTCTATTCTATTCTATTCTATTCTATTGATGGGGTGCTTGGTGCCATGGGTTAGTTGTTTAGGTGGTGTTGGATT
Organism: Dryobates pubescens; assembly: GCF_014839835.1. Taxonomy (NCBI): domain Eukaryota; kingdom Metazoa; phylum Chordata; class Aves; order Piciformes; family Picidae; genus Dryobates; species Dryobates pubescens. The sequence goes on from NC_071621.1 coordinate 2,431,882, forward strand.
GGTTGATGGGTTGGACGTGATGATCTTGAAGGTCTCTTCCAACCTGGTTTATTCTATTCTATTCTATTCTATTCTATTCTATTCTATGATAAAATAGGATTCTTTTGTTGTGTTGGTTTTTTTTTTTTTACTTAGTACTGTGAAGTACTTATAATACATGGAATGACTACACTGAGTAGCAATTCAAGACATTCAAAAAGGTCTTGTTTCCTTCCTGCAGTTGCTTTTGTGCTTGCTTACACTTGTCTGTGGTTTCTTTGTTAAGCTCATTGTGACCTGCCTCTGAGACAAAGACATGTAAAGAAATGACAGCGTATACTGCACTTCTCTTTCTGTTTTTGCCTTTTTTGCTTCCTTAGAACTGTCTTCTTTATTCATCTTAGGCTGAGGAAAATTCATTTATTTCAGGATGTGTATCTCAAGTAAAATTTTATTTCTATCCATCATACTTTTTTACTGCCAGCCTTGAAAAGACATCTTCCAATTGTCTGAAATAACTCCTTCTGTAATTATTTTATTTTCCCTGTCTTCACAATATAGGAAATACACGTGAAATTATTGCTTCAAAAGCAGTAATTCTACCCTCTCTTCTTTTTCTGAGCATTTTGGTGAAACAAAGCAAATAACTGGTGAGATTTTAGCATTAAGAGTAACATTCAGGCTGAATTTCCCAATCGGACCCTTACAATGTCAGAAAAATTAAGCTTTTTATCCTTTCCTGAGCTATTTATGTTGTTTTAGAAGATCCTAACTGATAGGTTTCATCCATGCTTTATTCAGAACCAGTTTTATTTTCAAATGCTTCAAGTATTTTTCTCTTTGTGATGGTTTGGGCTGGGTGCCGGCCTGGATGCCACTGCACAGGCCACACCTGTGATGTTCCAAAAGGGTACCCAGCCCAGTGGGTGGTCACAGGAAGCCAGGTATTTCACCCATAATGCCCTAATCCCCTATAAAACATCAGCATGGGGGTCCTTTCGCTCTCTTTCCTCCCTCTCCACTTCCTAGGTAAAATGGCATGAGCTGCCTCCCTTGGGCCTGCCCAGGCCGAAGGCTGGGTTGGGGGGGGAAGAAAGAGCCCTGGGGGGGGATTGGGTGTACCCCCAGGTGGGGATGGGATGTTCTTGGGTATGATCTGGGATCTCTCTCTCTTTGTCACGGTGCTTGTGGTTTTCTGTAAAACTTTCATTGTTTTTCAATTTAAACTTTCCACCATTTTTGCAATCCGTTTGTCTGAGTCTTTCTTTTGCCTTTGATGCGAGAATTGGTCTCCCAACCCATGACACGCTTTCTGCTGAAATGGTTGAGATATTCTTTTGAATATCCTTTTATTTCTTACTTCACATCTTGACCTATTATGAAGGGTGTTCTAGGACAATAATACTGATCTGAGAGAAGAGCAAGTTTCTAGGAGTTCATTCAGTTTTCTGTAACGGTAAAAGTGAATCTAATGCACAACTCAATTACAAGTGCATGTAGCATATATGCCCAGATATACATTTAAGTGCCTCTGTGTATACTGGTATACACCTGTATATATGCATGTGTATATATATTAATTTATATGATCTGTATTTCAGTCATATTTAAAAATAAAACTGCATTCAATTTTTTTATAGATTGCTTATATCCTCCTAGAGACAGACACAAACATGCATGTATGAATGAACATTTATGAATAGAAATCCTAGGTTGAAAATACTGTGTATGATCTGAAGTAAAATAACATCTCCTCATGCATTTTCTTCAGCCACGTGAGATTTAGATAACTTCTTCTTAGCGTATAATTATTTTACTTCTCTTTCATAGAAAAATAAAATTGATTAGTCTAATGTCCTGTTGAAGCCAACATCAACTTTCAGTTAAGCTGCCTGATGTAATATGAAATACAATTTGAACAATTAAGGACAGAGTTCAGAAAATCGTATTTGGGTAAATTGTGTAAATTTGTGTCCAGTTCTGGGCCACGCAGTTCAAGAAAGACAGTGAGTTACTTGAAAGAGTCCAGCGTAGATCCACAAGGATTATTAAGGGAATGGACCATCTTCCATATGAGGAGAGACTGAGGGAGCTAAGGGCTCTTTAGCTTAGAGGAGACTGAGAGGTGACCTCATCAATGTTTATAAATATGTAAAGGGTGAATCCCAAGAGGATGGAGCTAGGCTCTCCTAGGTGGTGGCCAATGACAGGACAAGGGGCAATGGGTGGAAGTTGAGGCATAGGAAGTTTCACATAAATATGAGGAAAAAAAATTTCACTGTGAGGGTGACAGAGCACTAAAGCAGGCTGCCCAGGGAGGTTGTGGAGTCTCCCTCTCTGTAGATATTCAAAACTTGCCTGGATGCATTCCTGTGTAATCTGGTGTAGGTGATCCTACTCTGGCAGGGCAGTTGGGCTGGATTATCTTTTGAGGTCCCTTCTAGCCCTTGAAATTCTGTGATTCTGTGAAATTGCACACTCATCAAAGAAGCTATTAAAATAAAATGTGGTCTATCATGTGCAGTTAATATTTGAGATATGTGCTAAAGTTCAGTGTAGTAACAATGGAATTCTTTATCCATTACACAAATAAAAAGAAAAAGGTCAAGCACAGCTTGGAGGAAGACTTAGGACACATCTGGCTCCAAATTATTGCTTTTTATCTTCTTGATCCAAATCAAATTGCAAATAATAGTTCTTATAGGTAAATATATAACAATTTATAGTATTGCTCAATATAGGAAAATTCCTGCCCCTCTAAAAAAGAAATAAATTTAATTAAACCTAAGGAAAAAAAAAACATATTTTTCTATGTGTATTCTATATAGTCTGAAATCCACTTCCAAATACAAAACATGTAATGGTGAGACATTGATATTTGGAGTATATGCTCATTCAAAATCAGTCCTTGAATGACTTGTGTATTGTGCCCACCCTGGAGGAGCAGACTCATTTGAACCTCATGAAGTTCTACAAGGCCAAGAGCAACGCTCTGCACATCAACTAAGGAAAGCCCCCTAATCAGTACATTCTGGAGAATAAACTGATTGAAAGTAGCCATACACAGAAGGACTTGGGCATATTGGTGGATGAAAAGCTGGACATGAGACAGTAATGTGTACTTGCAGCCCAGAAAACCAACCACAATCTAGACTACATCAAAAAAAGTGTGGCCAGAAAGTCAAGGGATATTCTTCTCTGCTTCTACTCCACTCTTGCAAGACCTCTTCTGAAGTGTTGTGTTCAGCTATGGAATTGCCAGTGCAAGAAAGACATTGACTTTTGGAGTGAGTGCAGAGGAAGGACAGAAAAATGATTGAAGGGCTGGACTACCTCACCTCTGAAGAAAGACTGTTGGTGTTGTTTAGCTGGGAGAAGAGAAAGTTCCAGGGAGACCTTATTGGGGGTCTAACAACTTAAAAGTCTTTCTTATAAAAGCCTGTGTTAATAGGATGAGGGGTAACAGTTTGAAACAAAAAGAAGGTACATTTAGAATGGATATTAGGAAGGCATTCTTTACTGTGAGAGGGGTGAGACACAGAAAGAGGCTGTCCAGAGAAATTATGCAAGTCCCATAACTGGAAGTGTCCAAGGCTGGGTTGGATGGAGCTTTGAGCAACCTCTTCTTGTGAAAGATGTCTCTGCCTATGGTGGAGATTTGGACTTTGATCTTTGTAGTTCACTACAAAATCTGTATCATTCTGTAATTATATGATTCTGTGATTTTGTAAAAAACTAGTTGTCTGATAATGGAAAACCTGCTTCAGTAAATATTCCTTCAATCACTTCAAAAATCTTCTACCCTTCATTGCGATTCATAATCTTTGTACTAGGACTATTATTTTATTAAGTTCGGGGTATTTTAGAAGTAAGTAATCAAATTCAATAATTGAAGGGATATTTGTCACACAATAATAAGGTAGTGAATACTGCCAACTGTATTACAGCTGAGCATCTTGTTTTTTTAAATTATAGAAAAGAATAGAATAGAATAGAATAGAATAGAATAGAATAGAATAGAATAGAATAGAATAGAATAGACCAGGTTGGAAGAGACCTTCAAGATCATCATGTCCAACCTATCAACCAATCCAACCCACCTAAACAACTAAATCATGGCACCAAGCACCCCATCAAGTCTCCTCCTGAACACCTTCAATGATAGTGACTCCACCACCTCCCCAGGCAGCCCATTCCAATGGGCAACAACTCTCTCTGTATAGAACTTCTTCCTAACATCCAACCTAAACCTCCCCTGGCACCACCTGAGACTGTGTCCTCTTGTTCTGGTGCTGGCTGCCTGGGAGAAGAGACCAACCTCTGCCTGTCTACAGCCTCCCTTCAGGTAGTTGTAGACAGCAATAAGGTCACCCCTGAGTCACCTCTTCTCCAGGCTAAGCAAACCCAATTCCCTCAGTCTCTCCTCATAGCGCTTGTGTTCCAAACCCCTCACCAACCTCGTTGCCCTTCTCTGGACACGTTCCAGCAAGTCAACATCCTTCCTAAACTGAGGGGCCCAGACCTGGACACAGGACTCAAGGTGTGGCCTAACCAGTGCAGTGTACAGGGGCAGAATGACCTCCCTGCTCCTGCTGGTCACATTGTTCCTGATGCAGGCCAGGATGCCATTGGCCCTCTGTCTCGGTCCGGAGAGGGGAAGAGACTCAGTTCTTTTGAATATTCCTGTGTTGTGAAATTAGAGGCACAAACGAGGCCAAAATATCAACAGCTAGACTATTTATTACATAAATAAAACGGAAATAAGAAGGGGAGAGGGAGAAAATAGAGAGGGAGAGAGAGAAGAGGAAAGGAATTATATTACCACACCCCTCACCCCCCCCAAGACAGTTTGAGTCTGTGGAGGAAAGGTGCTGCAGGAGAGGCTGGGTTTGTAGAGAAATGGTGCTGAGGCTTTGGCTGGAGACGAGATGTGGTCCTCTGGGCAGCCTCTTCAGCTCCATGAGTTGCCGCAGGCGGGACTTAGGACACAGAGAGAGGGTTCAGTCTGCTTCTTCCAGGCTCCACGGACTCTTTTTCTTCCAGGCTCCACGGCCTCTTTTCTCTGGAGCAGCATTGTCCTGGGCTTTTCCTTCCTCCTCAGTGGCATGGTCCTTCTTCTGCATTTTGCTGCTTCTTACAAGCAAGTAGTGGCTCAAGTCTTTCATGCAGATTTCAGTCCTTAGGTATGTGTCCAAGCATTGTCCCTCAGGAATTCAGGGACCAGGAAATCCTCCTTAGGTAAATATCCAGGTATCGTTCCCCAGGAAATCTTTTTGTGCATTGCAAGGTGATTTGCATCTAGGATTGGTAGACAGGATTCCTACATGATCTTTGCACCTTCCAGTGGCTCTGCCCAACAACATATTGTCTGGGCAAGCAGCAAGTGATTTTATCTTTGTTGAGTCACACAAGGAGGGACAAGCTTTAGTCTCTCACACCCTCTTGGCTTCCTGGGCACACTGCAGGCTCATGTTCAGCCTACCATTGACCAGTACCCCCAGGTCCCTCTCTGCCTGGCTGCTTTCCAGCCACTCTGACCCCAGCCTGTAGCACTGCATGGGGTTCCTGTGGCCAATGTGCAGAACCCGGCACTTGGATGTGTTAAATCTCATGCCGTTGGACTCTGCCCATCTGTCCAGCCTGTCGAGGTCCCTCTGCAAAGCCTCTCTACCCTCCAGCAAATCAACTCCTGCCCCCAGCTTGGTGTTGTCCACAAATTTACTGATGATTGACTCAATCACCTCATCCAGATCATCAATAAAGATGTTAAAGAGCAAAATATAAAATATTGGATGATAAAACCAGCTACCAGATTCCAGAAGAGGTTGGATTTTTAACTCTATGAAAACTCAAATATTTGATTGGCATAAATTAAACTGTAAAGACATAACCTTACACTTAAGTAAAAATAATGATAGAGAAAATTCATGCTACTGTTACAGGAAAAAAAATCTTCATATCATGTTAAACTTGTCATATTTACTTTTGCTGCACTGAGAAATGGAAAAGTTCTGCTGTTTTCCTATTTCATGTGCTTTAATTGCATAGTTGATGAAAACTACCTCAACAGAAATTTATTTCTGGATGTTAGATTGCAGTGATCATTCCATAGACACACTTATAAAATATTTTTTTGTTTTGCTTTGTTTTGTTTTGTTTTGGTGGACAGACAACTGATGTATGCATAAAGAAAATTTGTAGTAATATTCCAGAAGTAGTAAAAAATGTCCCTGTGTCAAGTACACTCTCAAGCTAAGCTATATGGAGAAGTGCTTCAACATTTTTTGACACATTCTCTTCTTTAAAAAATATTCTTCCCCAGAGTCACAGCCTGAAAAATAATTAAATTCCTTGAACAGAATTAACTGAAATGTACTAATAACATACTTAGTGAAGATTAGGTGAATATAAGTTGCCTGTATAAACCAGCGCTCTTCAAATATGGTTTAAAGACTTACTCAGATAAAGTACACCTGGGAACCTTCAGATGTTCACTGTTCAGATGTTCATTATCTTGCACAGTATGGTCACCTGAATTCAAAGTCAGAATCTATTGTAATGTTTGTAATTAAAACAGTGCTACCATATAACACCATCAAAGGGAGTGGTATTGAAAATTATAGCTAAGATGACCTGCACAATTGGAAAGAATTAGTGAAAAGGCAATGTTTGTATTTTAAAAGGTTATGTTCACTCATTCATCAACAAATATTTACAGAACTACATACACACTGAATTTCACTTTGTTGATCTAATTGGTATGTCCCAGCTTTTGTTCTGGGTTAACAACTGGCTACTTCTTCTTTATCAAGACATTGTCTAAGAAGATACTTCAATACTTTCCAGCCAAATTAAGATATGGTCACTGTAACAATATTAACCCTGAGAAAATCTTATGTTGAGTATGATTATTTATGCAACTTGTGTGTATATGCCTAAATACATATACACAAATATATATGCACATGAATAAAAAGAAGTAGGTGGGGAGGGTGTGTGTGTTTGCTTTTGGTTGTTGGTTGGTTTTTTTTGTTTTTACCATTGTCAAGCTGTTGTGTCTCAATATGCATAGGTTTTGTTTTCCAGGATGATATCAATTCTTTGCAGAATAACAAAAGTAGCCTCAGGTGAATCACATCAAGATATGTAAAAAGTGAAAATATTTTCTACATCTTTAGGTACATATTCATGTGTTTCTCTGAAAAATATGGAGACAGTATCTGTAATGTCAACCTGCTATGCCTTGTTAACCTTGTTGTCTTCCTTTGTGAAATAGAAATATTTAAAGCAATTAAAAATGGATGTTAATGTTTTGCATCTGCTTAATTATGGGGAAAAAACACATCAGAATCATGGACTTTTTTGAGAAGTACACTATTCATAAACATATGTAGTTTTTATTTCTACTAAGTGGAAAAAAATATTAACTCCTCACTATGTAAGGATGTTTGGATGAAAATACTAAGGATGGTCTGGAAACAGCATGTCCCAAAGGGACAAAAAGCCTCAAAAATGCTCTGAACAAGACAATGGGGTAGAAGCCACCAGGTCTAGTTTTTCAGGAAAATGCCCATATTGCCCAGGCTTGTCTGAACATGTTCTGGAGCCCAAGTGGGGCAGGTGTGTGTGCCTTTGGCCACATTTGGAGAAAACCCTTTCTATAGGTTACAGTGTCAGGGTTTTATCTCTCCATCTGTGTTGTCACTGGCCATTATTGTCTTGGGAAATCTATAAGTACCAGCCCAAAGAGCCAGAGCCTTGCCTTGCAATTGTCCAAGCTCTGGGAGAAAGCACAAGCCTCACTTGGATGCTGAGCTGTGTTTCAGTTTACCCAGAAAGGACTGCTAAGACCCCTCGCTGTATTAGTGTTGTAAAGCCCAGGAGCAGACAGATGCATCTTGCCGGGCCCAGAGGTGAACCCCTGGAGGAGCTGAGTCCCCGGGACAGTTTCGTTTTATTGGAAGAAGGAACGAGTGCTGCTGCGAAGGATTGCAGCAGAAGAACCTCTTTTCTACAAAGCTTTCAGCTACAAAACCTTCAGGAGTAAATCCTGTGTCTCAGCAACAAGCTTCAGACACCAGCAGAAAGTGAAACTGTGCTTCTGCAGCTTCCACTTGGTTGACGCCATTTTGGTTTTGTTTAAATTCCCACATGTGCTGCAGGGTGCCAGGATCAGTGAGTAATTAGAAGATCTGATTTTATAAGCATCTATTGAAGGTCTGTTGCCCTAGGGAATTCTGGAGTTGCACCCCTTGTGGGTAATCACCAGCTTCATTACTGATGTTCCTTTTTTATTTTCTTCACAGTTTAAAGTGCTGTTTGTTGTTTCTGGATTTTTGTACATATTGTTTAAATTGTTATTTGTTCCTGCTGGTGAGGTATCTGTTCCACAACTGAATATTTCAAACCAGTAAATAGGTTTTATTAATATTTTTGTGGTATTTTTATGATTAATACAGTTATTAATATTTTTATTAATCGCTCCACCAAATGAATATTAATAGCCTTTTTACAATCATAACACAGCATCTGTAAGCAATCCATCAGACTCTCAAAGCAGATTGAGGATAACTTCCTAATGCCTGTGAAAGACCTAGAGAAGAAACATCACTAGACCCATTGTTTATCAACACAGATGAACTAACTAGAAAGGTTGTCCGTCATGGGCTCAGTTGAATCTGCTGGTGAGTATTCAATACCATGCTGACATCATGCCACCTTTGAAATGAAAGCACAGACTGGAGCAAAGTACTTGGGCTTGTACATCAGATTGTAACATGAGAGGCTTCCTGTTTCTGGTTGCTGCTTCTGGATTATGGTTTTGGGTTGTTGGTCTTTTCTGCTGGGCTGGCTGCAGCTCATTTTATTGCTGGCTTCTGCTGCTGCTTCTGCTTTTACTTTTCTGTGAAATAGCTAAGGAAATTGTGTGTTGCATTATCATTCAGTTAAACTCTCCTTATTTCAACCACAGGACTTTTTTTTTTTTTTTGTGTGTGTTGCTTTTCCTTCTGTCTCTGTGTGTGGGGCTTGTTCATGAGAGCTGGCTGTTTAAAACCAGGACAAAGGTCAAAAGCAGGGGACAAATGGGCTGCCCTGGTTGAGTTCACAACCTTGAGGGGAGCAAGGTGAAGAGTCAGGACTCTGAATTTTAGAAAAAGGGGCTTTCAGATTTTTAAGGAATTAGTGGTTGGTACCACTGGAAAACTCCCTTCAGGAATAATGGAGCAGAACAGTGCTGATATCTCCTTAAGGGCATCTTTTTTTAGAGCCTTGGTACTCTTGATACCCTCATGTAAGCAGGCAGGCATAGAAGGCAGGAGATCAACAAGGCTGAGTAAGGACCTCCTGGTCAAACTAGCATAAGAAGGAAATGCATACACAGTGGAACCAGAGATATGTATCTTAGGAAGAAAACTGTGACTTTGTCCTGGTGTGTAGGGATGGCATAAGGAAAGCTAAGTCACATGACACAATTGGAGCTGAATTTGGCAAGGAATTTGAAGAATGATAAGATGGGTTTCCAGAGGTGTGTTACTCAGAAAGGCAAGATGAATCTTCCAGTTAAAAAGACAGATGAAGAAATAGAATGGAATAGAATAGAATAGAATAGAATAGAATAGAATTAACCAGGTTGGAAAAGAACTTCGAGATCATACAGTCCAACTCATCACCCAACATCATCTAATCAACTAAATCATGGCATCAAGTGCCTCATCCAGTCTCTTACCTAGCATGGAGAAAGCTGAGATAACATTTTTTTGCCTCAGTTTTCTCTGGTAATCACTCTTCACACATCTCTCAAATATCTGAACCTCTAGGCAAGGGCTGGGGGAACAAAGACCCTCATAATATAGGAGAGGTTCAGATATGAGACCACCTGAGGAACTCAAACATACACAGGAAATTGGCAGATATATTCACTAATATACTTTCCATTGTATTTTTTAAAACCATGACAATCAGGGGAAATCCCCAGTGACTAAAGAAAAGAGAATCTTACATCTCCCTTTTTAAAAGCAGTGAGGAGGAATCTGGGAATTATCAACCTGTCACGCTTGCCTCCATGTCTGGTAAGATCATGGAATAGACCCTCTTGGAAGACATGTCAAAACATATAGAAAACAAGTCATGTCACTAATGGCAAGCCATGCCTAACTAATAAAATTATCTATACTGGAGTGATTGCATCAGTAGACAAGAGAAGAACAACCAGTATCATCTATCTAGACTTCTGTAAGGACTTTGATATGGTTCCCCCATTTTTGCCTCTAAATTGGAGAGATATGGGTTTAATGGCTGTATCCAAAGAGTTACTGTCAACAGCTCAATGTCCAAGTGGAAACCAGTAATAAGCGGTGGTATCCCTCACAGCTTAGTCATTCTGATTCTATGAATACTGCCTTGTGTCTTTTTGGGATCATTATCTATTACTATAGCATCTGATAATGGGAATGGTAAACAGATACTGAGAAGGCAGAGAACTGTGCTATAGATCTTGTTAGTAACACCAAAGAATATAAACACTGAAATATTATGGGACAAAAGTATAGAAATATATGCAGACAGTTTTATACAGGGAAGCAACCATATGTATTTCAGCAGAAGTTAACAAATTGTGTTTATCTCCCAACTAAGTGCAGCCATCTGGGTAACATTTTAATTTAGATTTTAAATCTTTCTCTGTTCTTTCTAGCCAGCAGGTGTAATAGTATAGATGTTTTATAGATGTTGGATTTGCCTCGTGCAGTGCTTTCAGGACAAGATGTAAGCAGGCTAAGACCTTTATTACGTTATACAACAAAGTTATATAGTCTATCAGAAGGCGTGTGTCACATCTCAATTGGTCATTTTCTACTGGCATACGTGTAATTAAGGCATACAATAGGTCAAAATAACAAAACAATATTTTAACACATCCAACCAGATTCTGCCCAGTTTCTCTCCTTCAGTTCCAAGATGTTTACATTACTCTCAGAGTCAAAGACAAAACATAGCTTTCTCTAACTCGAGCAAAGGCAAATATTCCCTATGGCTTTTCAAAGCTATCCGAAAACAACCCTTCTCCTACAAGTGGGGACCACTTGTCTTTTTTAAAATAGGTGTCCAGTGTAAACTGAATGAATAACTCTTTCCTTGAACTGAAGAGAATGCCTAGATGATAATAGTATTCACCCTAATATTTATGCACAAGATAAAATGAGATCAAATGAGTCCTATGTAATAGAGAAATATATTAATGAAGTGTGGATCAAGATCAAGTACGATTTATTACTATCTCATAAAGCTGTTAAAGAAACTAAATAAATAATTTATTTTATTCAGAGAATGATAAAGCACATTAAGTTAACTAATAGAAAAGTGAGTGTTTGTGGCAACAAATATATTTTTTTTCAAGGTACTGTGAAGGGAAAGAGAAAGGCAAAGCCTTCATCATATGCATTTTCTTAATTCCTCCAGATATAAAAGCCAAAGGCTTATAGAATATATGTTCTTCTTAGGCCTCCATCAGACTAAGTAAGATGAAATATATAAAGCAGACAGTGTCTCTAAACTGATTATTCAGATAATTTACTGATAATTATTTCTGCATTATTTCAGTGGTAGAAGTTAGCTTCTGGCACATTCAGAAGTCTTCGCATAATAGAATAGATCATACTAGCCTGTAGTTCCCTAGGAATTTTGCTGAATACCTCTTTAAAAGCACCAGGGAAATAACCCAAAGTAAAATGAAAAGTCATGAATCACTCACAAATCAACCATATTTCAGCTCCTACTAATTGTAAAAGCCTATCTAAGGGAATACATAGAATACACAGAATAAACCAGGTTCGAAGAGACCTTCAAGATCATCGCGTCCAAGCCGTCAACCAATCCAACCCACCTAAACAACTAACCCATGGCACCAAGCACCCCATCAAGTCTCCTCCTGAACACCTTCAATGATAGTGACTCCACCACTTCCCCAAGCAGCCCATTCCAATGGGCAATCACTCTCTCTGTATAGAACTTCTTCCTCACATCCAACCTAAACCTCCCCTGGTGCAGCCTGAGACTGTGACCTCTTGTTCTGCTACTGATTGCCTGGGAGAAGAGACCAACCTCTGCCTGTCTACAACCTCCCTTCAGGTAGTTGTAGAGAGTAATAAGGTCACCCCGGAGTCTCCTCTTCTCCAGGCTAAGCAACCCCAGCTCCCTCAGCCTTTCCTCATAGGGCTTGTGTTCCAAACCCCTCACCAACTTCCTTGCTCTTCTCTGGACTCGTTCCAGCAAGTCAACATCCTTCCTAAACTGAGGGGCCCAGAACCAGACACAGTAATTGAGGTGTGGCCTAACCAGTGCAGTGTACAGGGGCAGAATGACCTCCCTGCTCCTGCTGGCCACACTGTTCCTGATGCAGGCCAGGATGCCATTGGCCCTCTTAGCTGCCTGGGCACACTGCAGGCTCATGTTCAGCCTAGCATCAACCAGCACCCCCAGGTCCCTCTCTACCTGGCCGCTCTCCATACACTCGGACCTCAGCCTGTAGCTCTGCATGGGGTTGCTGTGGCCAATGTGCAGAACCTGCACTTGGATGTGTTAAATCTCATGCCGTTGGACTCTGCCCATCTGTCCAGCCTGTCGAGGTCCCTCTGCAGAGCCTCTCTACCCTCCCGCAGATCAACACCTGCCCCCAGCTTGGTGTCGTCAGCAAATTTCCTGATGATGGACTCAATGCCCTCATCCAGATCATCAATAAAGATGTTAAAGAGCATGGGGCCCAGCACTGATCCCTGGGGCACACCACTAGTGCCTAGATGTCACTATAGGAAGTACCTATATACATATATAAAACAACTTGGCAATAATTTTGCCATAAAACTAAGTAATGATAATATCCCAGGATGATTGTCATTCCTTAGAATCCTGCTTCAGGACAGATTTCCTCAACTTCCATGGTTTTAATATCTTTCTGATCTCTTCAGAAGCTAGCATTATCATATAAATCACACAACTTTTCTTTGAATTAAGATTTCCTATTTCAAAACCTACTGTCTCTTTTTCTACTCAGATTGCCAGGACCAGGGAGTTCATGCTTGAAAATTTTGGTGTAAGCAATATCACTGGAATAAACAAGGCAAAGCACATTGCTTTTATGCTCCAGCTTGTCACTTTTTTTCTGAAATGCATTTTCTCTGTGACTTCAACTTTCATTTCTTCTGTAGTGACATACCAAATTGCTTATTTTCTTCTAGCTTTCCTAGGGCATTTGCTAGTAGCTCTGTATTAGCTGAGCCTTTGATGTCTATTTTATTATTATCAAGAAGTCCTTATAGCAAAGAAATGCTCTTGAAGTTTGCTTTCTCCATCCTTCCTTATTATAGTGCCACTTGTATTTATGCCCATACTCTAGAGCACTTAAAATTAATAAGTATAGAGAAGCCATAGCATAATTAATTTTGTAGATTAACTAGAATATTTTCTGACACTATTTTCTCTTCAGGATCATATAATACAGAACAAGAAGAACTCAGAACACAAACATTTATCTTCTAGAAGGTTCTGTGGTTTTGTTTGTTTTTCATTGTGTTTTTCAATGTTCACAGTTTTTATGTTATTCATTTTTTAACCAATATCAGATTTAGCAATATAAATATGTACAATGTAAAATTCATTATTTCCCTAAATTTACATTAGAATTCACTGACATTAGATATAATCTGTATAATATAAGCTTTAATTACTTAAATTTCCATGAATATTTGATCTATTTTCTCAGTATCCACAGCAAATATAAGGACTTGTCATAGATTTTGCTTGCTGAATATTTTTATAAGGTTATCAGGTAATCATAATTTATTTTCTTTAAAAGAAAATACATTAAGAGAATCAATCCATTGCATTAGTACTACAAAAGAGGTAACATTCCAGAAAAATATGCATAGTAATTGAACTTTTGGAGCACCTGGTGCTATCACAATGCACAAAATAACAGTGAATATCAAGCATTTTGTAATTTCCACAACATCATCATAGTTACAACTGTTATCTTCAAATTAACCTGTACTTTAGTATTTCAAAGGCATATAAATGAGTAGTAGACAGAAGTTGATTCAAACTGTTTATAGACTGGTTTATGATCAGTGGTATCATTAATCACGAACAAAATGTGATTCTTTTATTTGCAACAATAGGGTTATTTGGGAACAGGGTGGGACATAATTTTAAAATAAATACAGAAAGGGTTATATAACAAGTTCATTTTAAAGGATGTTCATCCATGATAAACATTGCATTTACCCTCCCTAAATATTTGTTCATATAAAAATCAAGTAATTCAGGCTAAGAAATAGTAGTACAATAACATTTTTAGTGGGTGACACGAACACACCTTTGTAGCGCACTTAGGAAGGGAAATGAGAATGCAGACAGCCTGGTGACAACTGCTGTTTGACTTCAGACACAGAGAAAATAAAAGAAATTGGCCTGTAACTACATGATTAGGAAAGTCATTGGAAGCTTTGTCTGTCAGTCGAGTATAGAAAGCGAAAAATCATTTAAAACCCAACCCTTTGCTGGGGTCAGAAATACATCCTCGTATTTTGGACACAGTGCAACAGGCTCAGTCTGAGATGGAGTCATTACACAAAGATGCTGGACCTACAGCTGGGCCTGGCACACCAAGCTGTCAGAGAGAGAGCCCAATTCCCCAAGACCCATGTGGTGACAGAGGAGCAGGATCCATCATTAGTGTATGTGCAAGTGAACATTTGTTTGTCATAAAATAGAAATCCTGATTTGTGGATATGGATCTCTATAGAAAAGAATTTCATGATGAAACACAAAATCGGTGAATAACAAAAGAAATAACCAGTAAACATGATGAAAATATGTGCCAGATTTTATTTGGCATCCACCATTATGTACAATCACTTACCTAAAATTCAAAATTAATGTTTCTTTTCTTCCTTTAGTATCTTTTCTCTCCACCATTTCACCTTAACCAGTAACATCTTGAGTATAATATTTGTGTTCCTAGTTCATTGACTTCATGCAGTTTCTTCTGATTTATATCAGGGTGAGGAAGATGAAAATCAAACTTTGTTTTCCATTTTATCAGAAAGATGAAAAACACATTATAGCCTTCTGACATAGTATATTCTGTTATAACTTCAGGAAATGAATGCTGTAAAAAAAAATCCTTTCCACACCATTTTTTAGTGTCCGGTTTAACCTTTCCAACCACATTAACCTTTGTATTACTGTTAGTGGTTCAATTATTAATAAACTCCATATTTCTAAAATGTTTGATACTAGGCATATTTTACAGCTAAGAACAAAAACGGTATTTGTATGGCACTGTGTTAACACCTAAGAATGAGGAAATGCTTGCACAGAAGTGAATTTTATCTGTTGTAAATCATATGACAAATATCTTACATGATTATTTATTTGCTACTCTTTTAGTCATAAAAGATAAGATTTAGTTTTCTTTGGGATTTTGTTAATTGATGTCGTGTTAATACCGTATCAGAATTCTATCTCATTATACCAATTTGTGGGTTTACAAACAAATCTCAAGGCAGATGTAGAAGCAGCTCATGTTTTAACTAGAAATAATAATGATTTCTATGCAAAATAAAAAGTAAAGCAGGTCTTGACTTCCTGCAGTATAATATATATGTATATGTATTTAGCAGTTTTAATAAGATGAAAATCAACAGTTTTTCAGTTAATTTAGCTGTTGTCCTATAGGGCCAATATCTATTTTACAGGCTTATAAAATTAATATTTAAATGCTTGACTGTTTGTTCACATCTGACATTTCTAAACAGAGATATTAAAATGCAAGAGGTTCAAGCTACTTTATAGTTTTCATGTAGCTTAACATTGTTAGGCATGTGTAAGAATAAATACAGTACCTTTCAGAAATACGAGATTTAAATATATGGCACACAAAAAAGTCCTATTTATTTGTTTATAAAACTAGTTCTTATATTTTCAATCATTTTTCCCAGTCTCCCTGACAGCATTAATCTATTCTAACTTATCCATGAGGAACGTGTTAAAAGAACCACTTCAGATATGAACAGCTCTTGTGATAGTTCACACTGCACTTTAAAACTAAAGACATGTTTTCTACCTATGAACCAGTAACCTTTTAATATAACCAAGAAACTACTGAATTTTCTGCACCATATGTATTGCGACTTAATTTGAATCTTACAAAATACTCTGAATCTGACCTTTTCATGCAAGATAAGTCAAATATGGTGACATTATCAAAACCTGCATTTTATTATTTTTATATTCATCACTTGTTAACAGTGCATGAAAAATTGTCATCTTTTTCCTTCAATTACAATAAAATATTGTTTTGTAAGACTCTTCAAAAATTTACTAAGACTCTAAAAGCAATGTCAGTGCATAAAGGAATGTTCAAAGTATTTTTTTCAACTGCTCTAAGTTTCTACTTAGCTAACAGAAACCCAGTTGCCAAATACCTGATATTACTGCAGATTTTTATCTGAATTTCTTGTACTGAATGACAGAGCTACTAAAATTGGGCAAATATTACTAATTTACAATTTCCCTATATAAATATTGTGTTACATATGCATTTTAGAAAATTAAATCAAAGTTGAATGTTTGTATTTTTCTTACTGATAACATGTTCAGATGCAGTGATTTGTTAGAAGACTGGCAAAAAATAATATGCAAATTTGAAAGCCTGAAACAATTTAGAACAGAAGTAATTAGATACAAGTACATGTAACAGCAACTTCCAAGAGATTTCCAAGATCATCTACAATGCTGTAAAAAGAGAAATATATTCACAAAATTCCTTTGCTTTCAGCTAGGCTATGAGGTTTTTTCCTTTCACATCACAGTATCACAGTATCACAGTAACTAAGGTTGGAAGAGACCCCAAGGATCATCAAGTCCAACCTGTTCCAACAGACCTCACAACTAGACCATGGCACCAAGTGCCACGTCCAATCTCCCCTTGAACACCTCCAAGGACGGCGACTCCACCACCTCCCTGAGCAGCCCATTCCAATGACGAATGACGTGCTCAGTGAAGAACTTTTTCCTCACCTCGAGTCTAAACCTCCCCTGGCACAGCCTGAGACTGTGTCCCCTTGTTCTGGTGCTGGTTGCCTGGGAGAAGAGACCAACCCCCTCCTGTCTACAACCACCTTTCAGGTAGTTGTAGAGGGCAATGAGGTCACCTCTGATCCTTCTCTTCTCCAGGCTAAACAATCCCAGCTCCCTCAGCCTCTCCTCATAGGGCTTGTGCTCAAGGCCTCTCACCAGCCTTGTTGCCCTTCTCTGGACACGTTCAAGTGTCTCGATGTCCTTCCTAAATTGAGGGGCCCAGAACTGGACACAGTACTCAAGGTGTGGCCTAACCAATGCAGAGTACAGGGGCACAATGACCTCCCTGCTCCTGCTGGCCACACTATTCCTAATACAGCCCAGGATGCCATTGGCCCTCTTGGCCACCTGGGCACACTGCTGGCTCATGTTTAGGCGGGTGTCAATCAGCACCCCCAGGTCCCTGTCTGTTTGGCAGCTCTCCAGCCACTCTGACCCCAGCCTGTAGCTCTGCATGGGGTTGCTGTGGCCAAAGTGCAGCACCTGGCACTTGGACTTATTAAATGCCATGCCATTGGACTCTGCCCATCTGTCCAGTCGGTCAAGGTCCCTCTGCAGAGGCTTTCTACCCTCTAACTGACTAACATCTGTTCCCAACTTGGTGTCATCTGCAAACTTGCTGATGACTGACTCAACCCCCTCATCCATATCATCAAAGAAGATGTTAAAGAGGATGGGGCCCAGCACTGATCCCTGGGGGACACCACTGGTGACTGGCCGCCAGCCGGATGTGGCACCATTCACCACCACTCTCTGGGCTCGGCCCTCCAGCCAGTTCCTAACTCAGCACAGAGTGTTGCGGTCCAAACCACGAGCTGACAGCTTAGCCAGCAGTTTACTGTGGGGGACAGTGTCAAAGGCCTTGCTGAAGTCCAGATAGACTACATCCACAGGCCTCCCCATGTCCACCAGATGGGGCACGTGATCATAGAAGGAGATCAGGTTGGAGAGGCAGGACCTGCCCTTCCTAAATCCATGTTGGCTGGACCTGAGCCCTTGGCCATCCTTCAGGTGCGCAGTTATTGCCTCCAGGATAATCTGTTACATCACTTTCCCTGGCATTGAGGCCAGGCTGACTGGCCTGTAGTTTCCAGGTTCCTCCATCCATCCCTTCTTGTGGATGGGGACCACATTGGCCAGTTTCCAGTCATCTGGGACCTCTCCAGTGAGCCAGGACTGGAGGAAAATGATGGAGAGCGGCTTGGCCAGCTCATCTGCCAGGTCTCTCAGCACCCTAGCATGGATCCCATCTGGTCCCATGGACTTGTGAGTGTCCAAGTGGCTCAGCAGGTCCCGAACTAATTCCTCACGGATTTCTGGGGCATCACACTGCTCCCTGACCCCATCGCCCAGCTCAGGAGGCCTCTCATCCTGGACTCCTACCTTGCTGTTAAACATCGTGGCAAAGAAGGCGTTCAGGACCTCAGCCTTTTCCTCATCTTCGGTCACCATGTTCCCCTCCAGGTCCAATAAGGAGTGGAGGTTCTTCTTGCCCTTCTTTTTAGCGGTGATATATTTGTAAAATTGCTTTTTATTTTCTTTCACAGAGGTGGCCAGTTTCAGTTCCAACTGGGCCTTTGCCTCTCTAATTTTATTTCTACATAATCTCCACTTCCTTAAACATACCTGGAGAAGCCTTCCCCTCCTTCCAAAGGTGATACAGCCTCTTTTTTTCCCTTATATCCTCCAGGAGCTGCTTGTCCATCCAGGCTGGTCGCCTTCCCCGCCGGCTCATCTTTCGGCACATGGGGACCGCCAGTTCCTGTGCCTTCAAGAGCTCCTGTTAGAAGTAGGTCCAACCCTCCTGGGCCTCTCGGTTCATGAGGGTTGGTACCCAGGGAACTTTACAAATAAGTTTCTTAAAGAGGCTGAAGTTTGCCCTCTGGAAGTCCAAGGTGAAGGTTCTGTTGGTGCTCCTCCCTATCTCCCTGCATATTGGAAACTTCACTATCTCATGGTCACTGCACCCTAGGCAGCCTCCCATGGTCACATCTCCCACTAACCCTTCCCTATTGGAGAGCAGCAAGTCAAGCAGAGCCTGTCCCCTGGTAGGCTTACTTAACAGCTGCGTCAGGAAGCAATCCTCTATCCGCTCCAGGAATCTTCTGGACTGCCTTCTCTCTGCTGAATTAATTTCCCAGCAGATATCCGGCAGGTTGAAGTCCCCCACGAGGACAAGATCTGATGATCTTGAAACAACCTCCAGTTGTTTGTAGAATAATTCATCAACCTCCTCATCCTGGTTGGGTGGTCTATATCAGACTCCAACCAGGATGTCAGATTTGTTGGGCTGCCCTCTGATTTTAACCCACAGGCTCTCAATTCCCTCATCTTCCACCTCAAGTTCTGAAGCAGAAAGTGTCTCCCTAATATATAAAGCCACCCCTCCTCCTCTCCTCCCTCGCCTATCCCTCCTAAAGAGCCTGTAACCCCCCAATGTAACACTCCAATCGTGCCTGTTGTCCCACCATGTTTCTGAGATGGCAACTATATCATAGTTGCCCTGGTGGATTAGGACCTCCAGCTCATCTTGCTTATTGCCCAGGCTGCGTGCATTGGTGTACATGCACTGCAGCTGGGCTCCCAACCTCTCAATTGACCCTACCTTGTGCCCTACTCTTACCTCTGCAGAGGGACTGATGTCTTCACCCACCCCCTTCAGACCTAGTTTAAAGCCCTCACCTAGTTTAAAGCCCTCAACCTAGTTTAAAGCCCTCAACTACCCTACTCCCTATGTATAAAGGTCACAGAGTAGAAATATATGCCATATTTGTATTTCAAAGAAGCAGTGAAAATATAATCCTCTTAACTGAATTATAAATCAATATATTTGTACTGTGATTTTACTTTCACATCTGATCTGGTCCTGGTTTAATATCAAGATTAGACACTCTATGTATCATAATCTAGGTTTATTTGCAATGTTGACCATGAAAATTTCTATGAAAGAACATGAATGAGTGAGATCATTGAAATATTTTGGTAAAGTTAAACAGAACATGAACACTATTTTACTATATTGTTGTTCTTAGTAATTTATTTACCTTTTTTCTCACTCTCAATCATATTTAGTCATATTTTATTTTTTCTTCAATTGTGCATGGTATTCATCATAGATTAAAGAAAATACACATTTTTTTTCCCTATATTTATAAGGTACTTTTTTGCAAATCCCATTTCAGTCATTAAAATAAAAAAAAAAAAATCAAAGCAACTAGCTTTTGCTTCTTATAGTTGCTACATTTCTTTTTCAATTCTGTATAGTTTTTAGGGTCATAGATCATTAATTTGCTCAATTACAGTGTCAACTGATACTTTTACATTCATTTTAGAGGTCTGACCCAGTGGTGGCAACTACATCAGTCTTTTTAATATTTTTTGTGATAACTGTATCTACATAATACTTAGGTTTCTTTATTCATCTTATTGTATTCTATATAGAAATCTCAATGTTTAGTACAGGGAATTCATTAATTAAATTGTTCTCAAACAGTGCAAAAAAATCTTGCCATCCATCTAAAGTATTGTGAAGATACATATTGAGAGTGTGCATAGAGGAAATTAAAATCTCAATGATTAATTTTTCTATCCAGTCTGTAAAACATTTAAAGGACTAGGTTTGTCTTCACTTGCTATAAAACACTTATTATGTTCCTATCAATCACTTCGCCATTAAGCTTCTGTAGAAGCTTTTATTCTAATGGTGACTCATCAAACTTTTGTTTTACTTTTGTGTATGCCTATTTCTAAAATCAATATTTTTTCCAAAGAATGTGCAGAATTAAAATTCTCATTAAATCTTGATTTTGATCATGTAAACTTTGGGGTTTTTTTCATGCTACCATCCCCCAAATCCCACTACTTTCAAATATTTACCCATAATTCTGTTTGTGATAAAGACAAGGTTATTATGTAAATTTGTCTTCAGAAACAGCTGGATCAGTAGTCATGATTGTGAGAGGGTATTAACCCACATCTAAGCCCAAAACATCAGGGAGATTCAAATCAGAAAAAGGGCAAGTAATTTTTACACTTCTTTAAGAAGTATATTGTGAAAAGAGAGATGGTCTTTAATGTAGCTTAACTTGGTGCAATAACATGTGAAAATACAGAGCTCAAGGTACACCTTTTCTGGGTTGATACCACATTTCTCACAATGTGTTTGACAACCATCCCATCATGAAGCAGAGTTATAGGCATTTTCCACTGGCAATCTTCCTCTTCAGGCTGATCTCCTACAATCATCTGCTTTTGTTGTACTGTAAGGTTTTGTTGCTAAGAAATAATCACAGCACAGAGGCCCAAGTGGACTGAATGAGCAAGTGATAGGCAGAGGAAACCCTGCCATCTGTTGAAGGAAAATAGAGAGAAAAGTGGATAAAAGTAGCCTCTATAGCTAAAAGTAGACTCTATGGAAAATGGGGGATTCAGGAGGTTTTAATTAACTGTCCCTGGTTGGGGCTGGATTTGCAGAAGTAGTTTCAGAAATTGATCCCATCTCTTGTACCCATCTTAATTATTAGTCCCCTGAAGTGTGGGGAAAAAAAAACCAACAAAAAAACCCAAAACAAACAAACAAAAAACCCCACCCAAACAAAAAACAACCCCAAAAAACCCCAGCCAAACAAACCTTCATTTGGAGGAGATAGTCTTTGCTTGCTTGATGTCCTGGTTTCAGTTAGAACTAATTCTGTTCAGTGATTTTTCTTCTCAGTTCAGTCTCCAAGCAGCTGCACTTTTTGAAATTAACAGCATCTTTTTGCAGACAGCAGCTGCTTCTAGCAGCAATAGCATTCAGTGTGTCTAGTTAGTATCAAGGTCACTCTTAAATCTTGTGTACAGAGTTGGGGCTGCAGAAAGTAAAAGGCTGTGCCTGAAGGGAGACATGGACAGTTCAGGTGACTCTAAACTGACCAGTAATATGTTCCATTTAATATACATCATACTTGATCTAAAGCGGGGGGATCATGAGGATCAAGCTCTCTTCTTCAGTGCCTGGCATCTGAGGAGGATTCTGCCCGTTGTGCCTTCAATTCAGATCCATGATTTCTTGAACCCAGCTCCAGAATTTTGCTCCTGAATCTGGCTCCCAGCTGCTGCTGAGTCCAGTTTGGGACTTCTGCCACAGTATCAGTGTGGATGGTAACTAATTGCCATGAGGGGGCCTGGGTTCAATATTAATTTTGTATTTTTTTTGTACATATTTCATTTTATTATTATTTTTATCAAAGCAGGTTTTGTTTTGTTTTCCAAACTATGTCTCCCTTCCCTTCCCTTCCCTTCCCTTCCCTTCCCTTCCCTTCCCTTCCCTTCCCTTCCCTTCCCTTCCCTTCCCTTCCCTTCCCTTCCCTTCCCTTCCCT
This sequence comes from Dryobates pubescens, assembly GCF_014839835.1. Classification (NCBI taxonomy): domain Eukaryota; kingdom Metazoa; phylum Chordata; class Aves; order Piciformes; family Picidae; genus Dryobates; species Dryobates pubescens. The sequence goes on from NC_071621.1 coordinate 2,454,358, forward strand.
TCCCTTCCCTTCCCTTCCCTTCCCTTCCCTTCCCTTCCCTTCCCTTCCCTTCCCTTCCCTTCCCTTCCCTTCCCTTCCCTTCCCTTCCCTTCCCTTCCCTTCCCTTCCCTTCCCTTCCCTTCCCTTCCCATTTTGGGAAAGGAGAAGAATTAATAGAGAGCATCTGTCAGTTGTTTAGTGGACATCCCAGCCCTAGCACTTGACACCTGTCTAATTTGGATCTGTATGGCCCCTATGTATTTTCCTGAACACTGACTCCTTTTCTTTCCTTTCACTGCCTTCTAGTGCTAAGTGGTATCTACATGAAGATTATTTACATCATGTTCTGTCATTCAGAAACATACTAAAGATGGGAAGTATTATTGTAGATAATAAGAATTATTATAATTTTAAGAGCTTTATACTTTATTGCTAGTACCATCAACCTTCTGGCCTTCAGTGCTTTATCCATACAGAATATTGTTTGAATCTGTGAAATACTTTGCTAAAGAAACCTTCTGACTAGCTCCAAATTCCCTAATCCCCTATTCAAGCTTTGAGCAACCAAGGGAAATCTGTGAAATACTTCAGGATCATTTTGCTTGTCTGTTTTTCCATTAGTCCATTGCCCACAAAAAAGAAAAGCTGCATTCTGCAGTGCTTTTTCATTCAATATTGAACCACAGAGAGACCATATACCCTAGTTCCTAGTTTACATATGTCTTCATTTAGCATAGTTATACCTAACAGTTTAATGGTTGGCCCTTTCACCTAAATATCTCCGTCTCATCTCCCGAAGTAACTGACGGTAGAATTGTGAATTTTGAATTGCATCAGTCCTTATAATACAAATATAACAAAATAAGTTCATGTGATTTTAAAGAATTTTAGGAGTCCTACTAGAGCTAATGGCTTAGTGGAAAATGTTGAACACTACTATGAAAAAATGCATTAAGTTTGGTGCTTTTGAGGTTTTATTCTCACTAGAAACACAGGTTACAGAATTTTACCATATAAATTACTTCAGTAGCTTTATTTTTCTTTCCAGGTGTATGAAACCCTTAGGACTCATGCCAAGACTAATATTAACAAAGTACAAGTAGTGTGCTAAATTACTGATGCAGCTGACTCCATCAATTGTACACTCAAAAACTGTGTAAAGGCTCAATAAACAAGATTTCACATTTTGAGAGTGAAAGCTATAAATTAAATATGATACTTCCAGGAAAGAAAAGACACTGTATAAATTTTTCCCACTGAGGGGATCTTTTTAGCTGATAAAACAACCTTTTAAATTAATTTTTTTTTTTAGTAGTAGCTGTGTGTGGCAGTTTGGGCTGGGTGCCTGTTGTTGCTGCCACATAAGAAACACCTCCAGTGTCCCAAGGGTCCAGCCCAGTGGGTGGACACAGGAAGCTGTGTTTTTCATACCCATAATGTCCTGCTCCCTATAAATCTATCAGCAAGGTCTCACACTTCCTCTTTCTTCCCTCGCTGCTCCCGTGGGAAATGCTCCCTATCGGGTAATGGAAGGGGAGTTATCTCCAGGCCTCTTGGGCCTGGCTAGGCCTAATGCCAGGAGGAAAAGGGGGAAGGGCAATCTCACATCTGGCCAGCTGAGATTAGCCTAACAGTGGAAGGGGGGGGGGGGGGGGGAAGAAAGACCCCTGGGGGTTTTGGGTGTACCCTCATGTAAGGAGAAGGAGAGTGCTGGGAGGCTTTTTGGTATGCTGTGAGGGACTCTGCATGCTTTGGGATCTCTTTCATCACTGTGCTTGTAGCTTCTGTAAAACACTCACTGCTTTTCCATTAAAACTTTTCAATGCTTCTGCAATCTGTTTGTCCGAGTCTCATTTTCCTGCCCTGGTGGGAGGCTAGGGAGGATCTGCCTCAACCTGGGACATTGTGAAAATCAGATACTTCATCATTATTTATATTTTGTAATGAAAAGGTAAATAAGTCTCTATAGGAAATTAATAAGGATTTTTCTGTGGTTGTTATTGTTTGTTTGGTGTGTTAGTTTTTTTTAAATGTTTACCCTATTGGACTTTAAATTTAATCTTCATTCATGTAGATATTTATTACAACATCAATGAGTATACTTCATTTACAAGGAAGATTATGTTAATGTGTCAGACATTAGCAGTATTTACTGTCTATGGAATTAAATAAATCTGCTGCAACTGTTCTGAGAGGGCTGGTCAGAGTGATGCCCAGCTGGAGTTTGATTACTCCAAGGATGTGGATTCTACCACCTCTCTGGGCAGCCTATGCCAGGACTCAGTCATGCTTACAGTAAAAAAGTGTTTCCTGATGTTCACAGAGAATCTTCTGTGTTTAAGTCTGTGCCTGTTGCCTCTGGTCCTATCACTGGACACCACAATGAAAAAAAAAAAGTCTGACTTCATATTTTTCATCCTCACCACCCATACTACAGCTTTTTAAATGTTGATATGACCCTTCCCCATTGAGTCTTCTGCTCTTCAGACTGAACAGTATCAGCCCTCTCAGCCTCTTCTCACAAAAAATGCTCCAGTACTTAACTATCTTTGTGGCCCTAATTTCACTGATTTACTACTGATGCATTCTAGGAAAACACTATAATAGGGTTTTTATCCATTCCTTCTGTTTCTTTAGTGGGTCTTCAAATATTTTTGTCAGTGCTAGTATCTTCAGGCTTTTTTTCAATGGTAGGTCATGTATTCTGTTATCTGGTCTTGTTTTGTCAATGAACCCAGATTGAAATACAAAGATATACCTGTCAGTTAATAGTTTCTGAAATCTGACCAACCTCAACATGCTTATATTTTTTTAAATAGGTTTAAAAAAATATAATAAGTGATTAATGTGAAATAACCTAGAAGATGACTAAATAAATAAAAACAGTTAATCTTTAATGTTTTAAATTATGTTTTTGTTATTAACTATGGAGAAGTATCATCAATTCTTTCCAAAAGCATGGTTTCGTTATTAATATTTCTCAAGGCCAGAATGTGTTTCAAAGACAATTCTTAAAATTCCTGAGCACTTGAACCCTTCAAGCAGTATATTTTCTATAGACTAGCTAAACTATTCTAAATTGCACTAATTTAAAGCATAAATTAAAAGTCTCTGTTGTCAATCTGAATTCATATGAGAAAGTCTATCTACCACCAAAAGAAAGAAATGTTTTTCTTGCAGTGTGTCACAATAAAATATTTCATGAAGCATGAACATAAAAGTGAGTGGGTTTTTTCATGGAAAATTCAGGAACTAACTCCTAAAAAGATAAATCAAAATATTTACTTTATACACTTGGGTAGTCTTCTTGGATAGTCATTTGGATAGTCACTTCAGGATGTTTCAGTCCTCCAGTTTCACTAAGTTTAAAATTCTCATTTTATCTTTGCCTTCTTATTGGTGTAACAGCATACATCAGCTTAAAGTTTCCTTTGCATTGACTTATTCAAAATCAAGTGCAAAGCTATTCAGCACTATATATAATGGCACTTTCATACAGAGAAGACTATGATAATTCAGAAAATGGTAAAGCCTGTTGAACATAAGTTTCCTTTGATTTTTTCCTCTCTTTTCCTAGTAGGAATATGGTCTATGTTTTTATTTCTATGCCTTCAGCAATATTTCTGGCAGTCCCATGTTGTCTAAAAGTCTTTATAAACTTCATGCAAATATCTATGTGGGCAGTCCTTGAAAGCCAAACTACTCAACAAAGTGAGCTTTTATCAAAGCATTAAGCTGCTAATAAATGAAGAATGTTTACCCTCAGAAGAGCTTCAAAGAGTGTTTTGATGAAGATGAGCTTTCTTTCTCTCTTGCAGCTGGCCTTGCTTGCAGAGGGGTGCTGGCAGGACAGATCAGGCTTGCTGCCAGAGAAGAATAAGGAGGAAGAGGTGGGCAAGGTTTCAGTGCAGGTGTTCCTTTAGAACTTGCTGTTTGATTGCATCCGAGACTGTATCTCTGAAAGTGAGGCTGCTTTGTTCTTTTATGCAAGCCCTGTGCTATTTTTAAACACAATAAAATCCCCAGAAAACATTTGCACTTTTTTAGATCACTAATTAGAAAACAAAAATCAAAATGAACAAAGACTCTGACCAGCAATAACCTAAACCAGAATCATATCATTTGAGTCATGCTGCTGAGGTCTTCTATAATTCATAATACTGCTGAATAAGAAATTCAACCATAATCATAAATCATAAATTATAAAAAATAATTTCTTACAGAAGTTCAGCTTAGCAGCTATATGTTTGTAGATGGAGCTTTTTGACACTTTGAGATTTCCACTTTCAAACTTAACTTGAATCACTACACTGCTTCTGGTTGCTCTTTCAGATTTTGTTATGGATATACCCCCTGAATTGAAAGAGAACTTCTCTTTTCCTTTTTTTAATTTTTTTTTTTTAATTTTAATATTTTGCAGATGTGGTGTTATGTTTTTTGCCCTTTCTTCCACATACTATATATATCTATTTCAGTCTGGCTCACCATCCTCTGCCTTGGGGAAAGGGAGATAAAGGTAAAGAGGTTGAGATTAAAGAAATAAAATAATTGAAAGAAAAAAAGAATTATAATAATAATAATTATAATAATAGAATGTACAAATGAGTGATGTACCATCTGGCTCTATCATAGATAAAACCAGGACAAGGTGCAATTTTTTTACCTATTTTTCCTCACTGCAGTGCCAAGCTAGCTGAAGGAAGCAGTATCTGGTCAGGCCCCTCTAGCTGTATATTTTTCTGCTGTAATGAGATATCTAGGATGCATAAAACAGGCATTGAACTCTCTTCTAGCAACTTACATTCTGAGTAGTGGCATAAAAAACACTCTGGTAATACAGAAAAGTGGTTGAAGTATTGATGCTACTTGAAAATAACTACTTTGAAGTTTATTGCAAAGTCCTAATTACAAGAAGTTCATATGCCTTTTTTTTTTTTTTTTATTTGAAAAAAAGTTTTTGTCCCACAAGGTTCATCCCATTCTTCCTGGCTGAAATTATTGAACTTAAGATACTTGAAATAAAACCAAAAGGCATGAAAAATAAGACCCACAGAGTTGAAACCAAAAGTTCTTACTTTTTAGACAGTGGATGGATATAAAGGGAAAAACTTCAGTAACTTGGTATCAAGAGACTTTACACTTCATTTCCTAGTGAATAAGAGTATATCCTAGCCTTAGGCTGTCTGGAAGGTTTTACTCTTCTACTTTGTATAGATGTGGCCATTTAGGCTGAGTGCCTCCAAAAAAGAAGCCAGAGAGTTGAGACCTGCAGTGTCTAGAATGTACAGCCCAGTGGGTGGACACAGGAAATAGTGTATTTCTATCCATAAATTCTACACCCTTATAAATATGGCAGCAAAGAACAAAGATGAGACTGAGACAAGAATGTAAAATCATAAAACTACATCCCACTCCTCGACCAATGAAATTTGTTTAGAATTATCTTGCCTTTGTTTTCCTTTTTACATCCAAACATTCAGCTAGAAAACTTTGCAGCTATCCTTTCTTAAAGGCACAGCCTAAATTGTCACAACCCACCCCTTCTAAACAATTTCATTGGCTGTTAGCACTGTCCATCCAATCTAAAACAATATATACAATTGGTAAGTGAAGTTCACAGTCCATCCTGGCTGTGCTCAGATGTAGATGATTCAGAAGTCCAAGAAAAATCAGGAAACAAGAAATCAGAAAACAGTTTGTCTCTTCACAGATGAAGCAAAGAAAGAGAATCAGGGACTCTCAGTAGACTCAGGGCTCTCATGGTTCTCAGGGTTTGTGCACCTTAGATTTCTCATGGATTATTCCTTGGGTGCAATGTATCTGTACAACACTCTGAAAAAAAAAATCTCTCAGCTAGAGATACATTTCTTTGTGGAACACATTGCATTTCACCATTCTCTTGCATTACCCAATAAGTGCGATCAGGGCCTTCAGCAAAACCCACCCCTTGGGCAGGTTTGGCCTCTCCTGAAGGAGAAAATACAAAACCAGTTTTGCCTAACAGATTCTTTTCTCTAACAACAGGAACTATATCACCTTCTGCTTTCTGCAACAAATCTGAATGTGCAGGTCCAGTTTGATTCACTGAACTTCTACTATTTACCAGTCAGGTTGGTTGTGCCAGATGTTTCTCCCAGTTTTTCAAAGATCCACCCCCCATGGCTTTGAGAGTGGTCTTCAACAAACCATTGTAACGTTCAGTCTTCCCTGCAGCTGGTGCATAGTAGGGGATGTGGAATATCCACTCAATGCCAAGCTCTTTGGCCCAGTTCTTTACAAGATTGTTTTTGAAATGAGTCCCATTTTCTGATTCAATCCTCTCTGGAGTTCCATGTTTCCACGGGATTTGTCTTTCCACCCAAGAATGGTGTTATGTGCAGTTGCATGTGGAACTGGATAAGTTTCCAACCATCCAGTGTTTGCCTCTACCATAGTAAGCACATATTGCTTACCAGAATGAGAACATGGTAGAGTGATGTAGTCAATCTGCCAGGCCTCACCATACTTGTACTTGAACCATCTGTCACCATACCACAAGGGCTCCATTCGCTTTACCTGCTTAATAGCAGCACAAATGTCACAGTCATGGATGACTTGTGTGATGGCATCCATGGAAATGTCTATGGATCTGTCACGAGCCCATCTCTGCCTTGATGTCCTGACGAATCGTGAGCCCACCGAGCTAAGAATATCTCACCTTGGTGTTTCCAGTCAAGATCAAGATCAGAGTTCTTGTCTACTTGAGAAACTCTTGCAGCTAAATCTGCCTGATGGTTGTGTTGCTGTTCCTCAGTAGCTTCCCTCTTAGCAATCAATGTGTCTCACCTTCACCGGAATTCTCACGATTTGCTCAGCAATGTCCTGTGACAGGTCAGCTGCCCAAACAGGCTTTCTTTTTCTCTGCCAACCATTCATTTTCCAGTCCTTTAGCCAACCCCACAGAGCATTGGCTACCATCCATGAGTCAGTGTAGAGATAAAGCTTTGGCCATCTCTCACGTTCAGCTACGTCGAGAGCTAGCTGGACAGCTTTTACCTCTGCAAACTGACTGGATTCTCCTTCTCCATCCTTCACCTCTGCAACTCAGCATGTTGGACTCCACACTGCAGACTTCCACCTTTGCTTGTTCCCGACGAGACGACAGGAACCGTCTGTGAACAAAGCGTATTTCTTTTCATCAGCAGAAAGGTCATTGTAAGGAGGAGCTTCCTCAGCACGAGTTACTCTCTCCTCTGGAGGTTTAGTACAATTGGTATCTTCAGGCCAACTTGAGATCACCTCCACCAGGCCAGGTCTTTCAAGATTTCCCATTCGAGCTCTCTGTGTTATCAGAGCCATTCACTTAGACTAGGTGGAATCTGTAGTATGATGTGGTGTGGAACCTTTGCCTTTGAACATCCAATTCAAAACTGGTAATCTGGGAGTTAAGAGAAGTTGTGATTCAGTTCCAATTACTTCAGAAGCAGCTTTTACTCCTTCATAGGCAGCTAGAATCTCTTTCTCTGTTGGAGTATAATTTGCCTCTGAGCCTCTGTAACCTCAATTCCAGAAACCAAGTAAACATCCAAGCTCACCTGGAGCTCTTTGCCACAAGCACCAGGTTGGACCATTGTCACTTGCAGGCATGTACAAAATGTTCTTAATGTCTGGACCATCTCAGACAGGTCCCAGACCCACTGCTTGAACTACTTCTTGCTTTATCTGGCTGAAGGCTGCTTGTTGTTTAGGTCCCCAGTGGAAACAGTTTCTCTTTCGAGTCACATCATACAAAGGTTTCACAATCTGACTATCCAGGAACTTGCTTTCTTCAAAATCCCACTATCCCTAAGAAACGTAGTGTTTCTTGCTTGTTCATGGGTTTTGCCATGGTAGAGACTCTGTTTGCTGCATCCACTGGAACGTGTTGCCATCCATCCTGCCACTGGACTCCCAGAAACTGAATCTCTCTGACAGGTTCCTTCACCTTGTCTTCTTTAATGACAAAACCTGCATTCAAGAGAATGTCAATGATTTAGTTACCTTTCTAAAAGATTTCTTCAGCAGTTTTACCCCAGATGATGATATCATCAATGAACTGGATGTGTTCTGGAGCACCACCTTTCTCCAGAGCATCATGGATCACTGCATGACAGATGCTTGAGCTGTGGATCCAGCCCATTTGCAATCTGTTGAAGGTGTACTGGATTCCTCTTCAGGTGAGAGCAAACTGAGGTCTGCATTCCTCTGCTATGGGAATAGAGAAGAAATCATTAGCAATGTCTATGGTAGTATACCATTTGGCCTCCTTGGATTCCAGCTCATATTGGAGTTACATCATGTCTGGTACTGCTGCACTCATAGGTGGAGTTACTTCATCAAGGGCACAGAAGTTGACTGTCAGATGCCGTTCTCCATTCTGCTTTCGCACAGGCCACACTGGACTGTTGAAAGGTGAAAGAGTTTTGCTGATGACTTTCTGACTTTCCAATTGATGAATCAGATTATGAATGGGCACCAAAGAGTCACAGTTGGTTCTGTACACATCCCAAAAGATTCTGTTATCTCCATTATTCCTCTCTCCCCCTGACAACAGCCAGGGCACCCCCAATTATGGGGAATATGTCCACATGTGCAGTTAGCCCTGTGTCCAGTGTTAGAATTGGAATCACTCTTGGAGCCATTAGCATTGTTCTGGGAAGCTGTGGAAATAACAGCTACCCTTCTGGTATTGCTACCCCAGGTTCTGCCACTTTGTAGTTCCCTCAGTCTCCTGAAAAGATTAGAAGTTGGTTGACCATCCCATCTGTTCATGTTCTCACCAAAGTGATCACACAGAATTATCCAAATACTCCCACAGGATTGCCTGTGTGACCTGTTTTGGTTTGGCCTGTTTTGGAATGACCTCCTTGGAGGTTGTCTGTTCCTAACAGATGAAACTTGTATCCATCCTGAGGAAGAATTGGAACTATTTCCTTGTGTCAGTTAGGATAATGAATCTTTCTGCTCTTTCATGCAATTCTTAGTCTCACCAGACAGAGTTTCAATGGCTGAAACCAAAGGAACATGTGTGAGACTATCATCCAATTGTCTCATTTGATCAGTGAAATGGCCAACCATAGGAGGAGCTCCACCATAATTTCTTGACATAATTCTGCTTGAAAAAATAGTTGCATAATTAGGAAGAGCAAGTTTGATGAGTTTTTTGGCAAGACCTGTTCCCACAGGAATTTCATCGGGATTCAGAGTGCCATGGTTACCATAGAGTATTCTCTAATGGCTAATTCTCTCAGATGCTTGATTCGCTCATCCATGGTATTCCAGGGTTTAGGATTCCATGGAAGGTCATCTCGGGAGGGGTATCTCATGAGAGCTGCCAATAAAAGGCGTATCCACAGAGAAACCTTACCGATATACCTACCTAGATGTCTATGTATTCTACTACCCTTTGAGAGAGTGCCTAGCTGAGATGCTGACTTCCACTCACTAACATTCAGTTCAAAGCACCCATGCGTAACAGTGTTATATTTCTAGTTCAAGCCCCTGACACATTGTAAATATCTCTGTACCTAGTTAAGCAGCTGCCAGCATCTCATTGAGTCACCACCTGGTGAACAGGCAGTGGAATTGAACCCTTCATTATATTAATAAAAATTAATTCTGTAAATATTCTAATTAGGTCCAAATTACAAATACTAAACCACTTATGGGATGTATTTAACAATTGTGCACTAGAATATGTATATGAAATAGTGCTTAATCAGTAATTGATAATTTTAATAATTAATAAAAATTAATATTTATGTAACTCATATTCATAAATTAATAACCTCTTCATCACAGTCACTGTTCTTTATTTAGACTAGACTACAGTAGAATAAGATAGAATAGAATAGAATTAACTAAGTTGGAAAAGGGGGATGGTATCAAAAGTCTTCCTGAAGTCCAGATAGACTACATCCACAGCCTTCCCCACATCCCCCAGGTGGGTCACCTGATCATAGGAGGAGATCAGGTTGGTCAGGCAGGTCCTGCCCTTCCAAAATTATGCTGGCTGGGCCCTATCCCTTGACCATCCTGTAAGTGTTGTGTGACTGTGCTCAAGATGACCTGTTCCATAATCTTGCCTGGCACTGAGGTCAGGCTGACAGGTCTGTAATTCCCTGGCTCATCCAACCAGCCCTTCTTGTGGATGGGCACCACATTGGCCAGCTTCCAGTCCTCTGGGATGTCTCCAGTGAGCCAGGACTGCTGAAAAATGATGGAGAGCAGCTTGGCCAGCACATCTGCCATCTCTCTCAGCACCCTAGGATGGATCCCATCTGGTCCCATGGACTTTGCACATTGCGCTATTGATCACAACTCTCTGAGCACAGCCATCCAACCAATTTCTTATGCAGTGAGTGGTCCACCCCTCAAGTCCCTACTTTTCCACTTTGGTGTCCAGAATGTCATGCAGACAGTATTAAATGAATTGCACAAGTCCAGGTAGACGACATCAGTTGCTCTTTCCTTATCCACTGATGCTGTAACTCCATCATAGAAAGCCACCAATTTTTTGAGTCCTGATTTGCCCTTGGTGAAGTCATGTTTATTACCATCAATAACCTCTTTGTTTTCTTTATGCCTTCACAAGACCTTCAGGAGAATCTGTTCATAATCCTGCCAGTCACAGAGGTGAGACTGACTGGCCTATACTTTCCAGGGCTTTGCTTTTTTCTCTTTTTTGAAGATGGGGTTTACGCTTCTCCAGAGACTTCACCAAATTGCCATGACTTTTCAAATATCATGGACAGTGGTTTGTCAACTTCATCTATCAGTTCCCTCAGGACCCGTGGGTGGATCTCAGCAGGACCCATGGACTTGTGTTCCTTCAGATTCTTTAGATGGTCTTGAAACGGCTCTTCACTTACATGGGCAGATCTTCCTTTTCCCACTCCCCACCTGTGTTTTCTGGAGGTTGGCCAGCACAGGTAGAACCATTGCCAGTGAATACTGAGGCAAAGTAGATGTTGAGCACCTCAACCTTCTCCCTATCTGTCATGACCCTGTCTCCATTCTCCATTTGGAAAGGCCCCACATCTTCCCTAGACGTCTCTGTGTCCCTGATGCACCTAAAGAAATTCCTCTTGCTCTCTTTAATGTCCCTAGCCAATTTCATTTTATATACACTTTTGCTTTCCTAACCTGATCCCTGGCTGCTTGGGCAATGTCTTTGTAGTACTCCCACGTGACCCATTGTTGTTTCTGTTGCTTATAGGATTTCTTTTATTTCCCAGGTAAGTCCAGGAGCACCTTGTTCATCCACAGTGGTCTCTTGGCACTCTTGCCTGCCTTCTTCCTTCCAGGAATGCACTGCTCCTGGTCTTGGAGGAGATGCTTCTTGAATATTGAATAGAGAGAACTGAGAAGAATCCTTTGGTCATATGACCCATGCATTACACTAACAACAGTTGTCTCTCTTAATAATCACTTAAATACTCAAAAGAAGGTAAAGTTTCTGTGACAGAAGGGAGTGAAAGATTTTCCTTGAAATATGGTATGTTGTCTGTCCTGGTTTAAGACAGCCTGCTCTCACAAGACTCATTCCTGAGAGTAAGAGCAAGTGCAAGTGAAACACACAAACAGCCCTCTGGGCTGAGATAAGGAGAGCTTAATGGAGTAATATGGCGTACAATACCATAGCATATTTTGCAGAAAAACATGGGAAAAAGCAGAAGCACAGTAGCAGGAGCAAACCAACCATAAAACCAGCCCACTCAGCTCTCCCATGCAGAAGTTTACATCCAGCCATGCAGAAGGGACCCACACCCAAAGTATGAAGAAACCCCTAGAAACAGGAAGAATGTCAGGTTACATCCTGAACTCCAAGCCCCATCATCCTTTCCTCCTGCTGACACTTTTGTTATAAAACTGGCATAACATCAGTGTGGTTATTCATCAGCTGATTTGGCAGGCTGTCCAAAACCAGGACATTTTCCTAGAAAGGTCATACAAGGCAATTTCACTTGTGGTGTTTTTCCAATGAATCTTCACAGAAAAATGTCAATAAGAATAATTTCATCAATTCAGATCATTTCAGCTGAATTCAAGCCTCTTGATTACTTGTAAATATCCTCTTTCAGTTTCAGGCAATCCTTTTAAGCCTGAGTTCCTCTCCTCACAACCAATTTCCACTCACACTGGGTTTTTTACCCCCCTTTCTTTTTTTGGGGCACTTTTAATTATTTTTTCCTTTTTTTGGTGGTTTTTTTTTTTGGGCCAAAACAAATTCTCTCATTATATCATGAGATTTTAAGGATAGATTGAATCTAATGTCTCTAATAGATGCAACTAAAACCAGTAAAGGCAAAAAGAACCTTCACTTGGGTAACATTTCTATACCATATTTTGGTGTTTTCAAAAGAAAATGTGATCTCTAAATATGAAAAAAAGACAGCTCCCCTTAAAAGATGCTGGTGGCTTGTCTAGTGATTGGAGAAAAGGACAATAATGCACATAAATAGAAGGGCATAGGAGAATATTGTAACAAGAATAATATTCTGTCTTTTTCAACAGAACAATTAAGCACATAAGACCAAAAAAAATCTGAGATTTTCTTGTTTGTCATAAAGGATATAGTTCAGACATATTTTAATATATGCTATATCTTTTACTAAACATGTTGACATACTTTTTAGAAGCTGTCAAAACTGCATCTCAACTGCAGACCAAGTTTACGATGCCATGGTCATAGATTACAACTGATTGGATTTAAAGTAATAGAAGGATCTTTAATGTAGCAAACAAATTTCACTGGCTGCAAATTTAAGCTAGACAATTTCACGTGAAAACACATTAATTAACAAGGAAAAAAAATTGTTAGACAAGCCTATGAGTCTCTTGCAATGAATACTGCAGTACATTAAAGTTTTGAATTGCGACCTGACACAGAAATTAGAGGCAATTGCTTTCCATAATCAGAATTGCATGAATGATATTTTTGATGTGTTAAAAAATTCACCTAATATGAATTTTTTCCATTTAGTTGCCTAAAGAGAAAGCTAAAGCTGACAAGTTTGGGGTTTTTTTATTTTCCCCATTTGTTTCTCTTTTCAGAAAAAGTATAGCAAAAGGTGAAACAAGTCGCTAGATTTAACTACTTGTTGTGTATTTGACAAGGAATAGTTGCTTCTGGTTTAAGCTAGAAAACCAGGATGTGCAATCATTGTCTTGAAATAGGAAGATGTAACTAGGTAGGAAGTGGCTTTGAGAAAGCCTTTTCAGTGAGAATTGCTCTGCTGAGCATTCTGAGGTGGGTTTCTCATTGTCAGATTGAATTGAGCAACAGAAAATTTTCATCTGAAATCACGTAAGAGAAAGTGTTAGACCAGATGCTGTCTTGGGTTTACAGAATTCAAGAGCCCCACTGTGATTTATTCCCTTAATAACAAACAAACAAACAAACAAACACAAAACAACAAACCAAACTAATCAACCAAAACTAAAATTCACACACACACAAAAAAAGAGACACTCCCCTCCCAAAACCCCCTGTGGTAGGTTGAGAGAGGGCTTAGCTCTCCCTCCTCCACAGAGTAAGAAACCACAACTAGCCCAGTCGAAAGAGCAAAGCTATATATTTACAAGCATATATGGAAAGCAGGTTATATATATAGCACAATATATACAGGTATTTACAATATATACACAGAAATATACAGCAAAGAGAAATAACACAACAAAAATCCCTCCCCAAGGGAGGGATCCCCTCCTTGGAACCCCCTCTCTCCCCCCCCCTACCTCCCTTTTTTCCCCAAAAAAGGGTTAGAGAGAGAGAAAGGCAAGTTACTAAGGAAAAGAGTTGTTAGTAAGCTTCAAAAGCCCATGCAGGATTAGTTTTTGCTTATCTGAAGGCCAACTCCAGCAGTTCGCAGAGAAGTAGGCAGGGAGAACAGGCTGAAAACTCCAACTCCCCCAACTCCCCAAACCAAACTGAACTGAGGAAAAAAAAAACTTCCAACTGCTACACAATTTTGTCTATACACCAATGAAATTCGTTTAGAATATCAGAATGTTTTGGTTCTAGTACCGAAAACATTTAGCCAGTGTCTCAGCACTGCTTGTCCTTAAAGGCACAGTGTCAAACGGTCATACCCCCAAACAAACAAACAAACAAAACCCCCAAATAAACAAAAAAAAACCCAAAAACCCCCACATGACTCTGTGGGAAAAGATAAGGTGGAAAACAAACCCTTCTGTGACCGTTTGACGCTGTGCCTTTAAGAAAGGGGCACACTGGCTAAATGTTTATAAAATATTTTGGTATTCTAAACGAATTTCATTGGCCAAGTATAGGTGGGAGGTGAGATTGGACCCAGGGGAGCTGGGAACTTTCTCTCAGTCTTCCTTCCTTCACTGTCCATTTCGGCTGGATCTGCTTCTGTGCTTCTTGCCAAGAGATAAGAACTAACAAACACCCTGTGCCAGGCCTTTCTTCCTTTCCTGTCCTGTTAACCGTCCACATCTCTTTCTTCTACCTCTTTGGGGGAGAAGGGAGGTAGGGGGGTGAAGGGGGCACAGGGGGAAGACCCCTGTGTGGGGGGTCTGGTTTCTGGTTGAGTTCATTTGCTGTATATTCCTGTATATATTGTAAAATACCTGTATTTGTTGTGTTACATATAATCTGTTTCCTTGTAAAATACACTCTCATTTCTCCGACTGGGTTTAGCCGTGGTCTCTTTCTCAGTGGGGGAGAGAAAGCAGAGCCTTCCATTTCAAACCACCACACCTTCCATGATGGTTTAAATTTACTTGGGAGGCTAGGTAGTAATGCATTGAAATGAGAGAAGGCAGTTGATAGTACAATAGTCCCACTTCCGACTACCAGGTTGGCAAACAGAAGGAGAAATGGGAAACTTTATTAAGATCCCTTAAATCCATGGGCTTGTTTACAGTTCATGATCACCAGGAAGAAAGAAACAGATTTAAAAACGCATCTACCCAAGAATGTATATGATACCAAATTATCTTCACACTCATAAAATGTAAAAATTTCTGTTTGTATTTTATTGACTCTTTGGGATATAAAATGCACATATGAAATGTTTACTATGTTATCTTTAAATATTACATCAGCTTGAGTTACAAGCTGAGTTACTCTTCACCTAAACATGGCCAATTAGAGAGCCCAGTGAGTAGCATTTTAGGGACTCTTCCAGCATGAAATTAATATGTCTTAGGAAAAAGTCAACAGGAGATGAGCAAGGTTCAGAAGTGGGGGACCAGAGCTGCTGTAAGGATAGGATGGTGGATTGATCCTTTAATAATAGGTCTTATCTAAATCTTTTGAATCAGATTTTATATATTAGAAGTCATGGTTTTTTTTGACAGAGTAACTATCTAGGTTCGGTTTTTTGTTTGTTTGCTTGGTTTTTTTCCCCAAATAGTGTAGTAAGCATGAAAGGAAATATAAAAAATATGCAATTCTAATTCCAGACACTATAATCACAGCAGGATCACTAGGTTATTTCTTCTCATCTCAACTCTCTCAATGTCTTTGAACACACAAATCTTCATGGTCTCAAAAAATTTATGTACAGATAAAATGAATTATTTATGTATATCTGTTAATGTCCTAGGGAAGAAGATATGACTTCCTCTCTCTATCCCTTATAACCTGGATGACAGTTAGTCGTGTCCATTTTGATTCTGTGTACCACAGTGTGTGGTTTTGAGGTGTCCAGATCTGTAAGGTATTAAGGCAGTAAGGTATTAATGTACTGAGATAAAATACTCTGCTTTTGGGAAGTTCGGAAGGGTTTCTATCCAATCAATTGCTCTAGATTATTATTATTAATAATATTAATATTAATATTGTGAAAAAAGTGACATCATAGATACAAATGCTGATCTCTTATAGAACACAACACTGATCTGAGTTACAACTAACAAACCAAGCTGAAAAAAAGACACAGTTCTAAAGAAAGATCATTTGTATGTTCATGTTGGGCTGATATGCTGAATAATTTATCATTCCTATCATTCTCTTGTCCATTGCACAATTTTCAATTGCCAGTATAAAACCTTTGAATACAATAGAAGACTGCATAGGATCTACATAAGGTATATATGCTATAGGAATTGCATTGATACGTTTTAAATTATTAATTCAGACAACTAGGTTTGTACAAACATAACCAAAGAGAAAAAAATGCCATAGAGGCAAGATGCACAGCTTGATGGTTAGTGGCCAGCAGTAAAAGTCTGTTAATCTTGAAAGAATTAATTAGCAGGATAAATCTCTAAGCTCACTGAATAAAATTGTCTCCACTTTCCCTCCTTTTGTTCAGAGGGACTGCATAAGAGCTGGAAATTAGTGTCATTTAAACTGCAATTTATACAGTGTAGATAGAACCTCAGTGGTGGTTAGACTTTAAATTAGTTTTGTGTTGGGAGGTAGGATGATTTATATAATAGAATTAAAGAAGATAAAAAAATGATTAAAAATATATTATTAGGTGGAAAGAAATAACATTAATTCAAAAAATTCTTGTGTATTTTCAATGAAGATCTTATATCACCATCCAAAACAAAGGAAAGTAGCAACTAAATTTCAGTTAGCAGAACTGTTCTCCTAATGTAATAAAATAATGAGTTTCTTGTTTCATCATCTCTAGCCATGGAAAGAATTGCACACAGTCCATTCTAAATTAACAACATGTTCAATAACATTCTTTTGCTTATTTTCTATTAATAAGCAGATTATTTTTATTATTATTAATATTGTGATAGTTTTAGGCTGTGCCTTTAAGGAAAAGACAGCTACAGAATACTCTAGCTGAATGTTTTGGTGTAAAAAAAAAAACCAACAAAGATAACTCTAAATGAATTTCATTGGTAGATTAGTAGGAATGTAACTTTAAGGATTTTAGTCTCAGTTCAGTCTGTTCAGCTTTTTCTGTGCTGTGCAGCTGCCTCCTTTCTTCTGTTCTTGGCGGTGCTGACCTTGGACTAATGAGATAAGAAACTAACTTTTTTTCCCCTTAACATCTGTTTTGAACCAACAGAATTTCCCTTAATATCCATTTTTCTCTCTTTAATCCTTTTTGTGAAAAAGGGAGGAAGGGGGAAAAGGGGTTTTGAGGGGAACCCTCTACTGGAGGGAGTTTTCTGTGTTACGTTCTTTCCTGTATTTTTTGTATATACTGTAAATACTGCATATTTTGTATATATTCATTGCATTTCATTCTGCTTGTAAAAATATAGCCTTTTCCATCTGTTTCTCTGACTGAGTTAGCTGTGGTTTGTGCATGTGGGGGAGAATTGAACTTCTCTCACTACCAGAAATATTAACTAAAAATAAGCAACTTTATTTTTATATTAATGTATGTTCCTGATAGCCTTTGCATCTGAGACTATCCTAACAGAAATGGAGAGCTTAATTCTCCTCAAAAGAATGTAGGAAATCAAGACAGAAATAGATATTCTTTTCTCTTGGTGAGTTTGAATGCAACCCTCAGCAACACAATCTGATGAAGAAATAATACAAAGGAAGGCATAATGTATCAGTGACTTATTCAGAACATTACCAATATTTTAAGTAGACATGATGGATGTACTTTCTTATATAAAGACCACAATAAGCTCAAAATCTTTTATTTATGTGTTTTGATACGTGTCTAAGTGTCCTAAGTAGCAACAAGCATATACAATCCTTTTTCCCTATTGAAAAGAAGACTCTTGTCTTTCCATTATTAAACCAAAATTATCTTCTGCACTTAGCTTCTTAATTATCTGAATACATGTACTTGGACCAAGGGCTTGGTCCCCTTAAATGCAATATTAGTTGCTTCCTTTAAATTTTTCACACCTGAAACTTCTAAAACAAAATTTTGTTGAAATACATATTTGGTTGTTCTATCTAGGTCAGCTGTGTTAGTGTATAGACTGATATTCCTTGCTCCTGACTCAGGAACTAATGCAATGGGACAGAATTAATGGTTTCTTTTCTGATGATTTCAGTGTTGCTTGCATGTTGCCCACATCCTATATGCAAGGGGGCACAGATAACTGTGGAACTTGCAGAGAACCAGTGCTGAGAGGCCTTACCTGATTTCACCTGGCTTCTGTAAGTCTTCATCCACAGATCACCAATAGCCAGCAGTGATTTCTGTGTTGGATACCTTCTTTCAAATGCTTCAGGGATAAGTTGGAAGGCAGTTTTCACTTGTCCTGAGCCTTCCCTGACTTCTGGCAGTGAATAGCTTGTAACTTCCTGGTATTATATTTATTCTGGGGACAAGTTCTTTGATCACCACTTTATATAGATGAAGAGAGAAAAATGTTACATCCTAGACAAAGATTTTTTTGAAAGTGAATGCCATTTGATATCAGTATCCCATTCAGTGACCTGAAGAAACATCTTCATACAGACATTGTCCTCTCCCTGTTACTCCTGACATGGAAATATATTCAGAAGTTTACTTCCTTCCTATTTGTATTACACCTCTGAGCATAGGTATTGCAGAGGTCAGACTCTAGTCAGCACCTCTAAGTGTCTGCTGAGGAGTAGTCGATGATCTGGGAGATGATCCCAGGAACTGATAGAGAAAATCAGTGAATCCTGAAAGAGAAAACTGAAGGGGCCTTCCTCTTCCTATTGATATTCTGGGGGATGGAGCCAGTCACAGAAGGCATTAAGGAGGTGTGTGTCTTATCTCTTATCTGTCCTTGCAGAATAAAGTGAACTCTTGTTAGCAATAGAAAAGAATGTGAGCCTAGGAGTTTCACCTTTCATTTAGCTATATTATTCTTGCTGTGAGTTGATATTGAAAAACAGAGGCTATGGAATAATTTACAAGCATCTGTCCCTGAGGTCTGTGGGCAAGGACAGGTGAATTACTTTTGTAACTTTAAGATCTGACCTAACAGCACAGCATATATTTCACTCAAAAATACAGAGAAAACAAATGCAGAATGCTTGTGTGCAACATTTATCTTAAAAGTTGCTACTGTATAAATAGCTAGGCAAGCAAACTAGATTTGGTTAAGTCTTCACAGGCTCCAGTGTCACTTGGGAGAGTGCCCATATGGAATGAAAAGGCATATCACCCATGGAAGACTCAGGTTCTTATAGAATGAAAGTGAATGTCTGTGTGAAAAATAACTGAATTCTGCTCTATATTCTGAACTGAAAACTGTCCAGGACAAAACAGAAGTCAAATCACTTTGTTAGATAATTCAGAATTGAATTTACCTAAACCCAGTTTGTTATAATGACATAAACATTAGTTGGGGTGTGTGTGTTTGGTTTGGTTTGGGTGTTTTGGTGATTTCTTTCTTTCCTTCTCTAAACTCCTTCCAGAAAGCCCACAAAACCAAACAGAAAAATAATTCCAGTGCTGGTCTATAAATGGTTGTTCAGGTTCTGGCAAGGTTCATAGGCACCCAACCACTCTCCTTGGCAGAAGAAAGGGCAGCCTGCACATCCTTTGAAATAGTCTTACACTAGCACAGAAAAGGACACCTTATTTGTATTGCCTAGGGCAAGTAAACTCTGGTATGTGCTGTCCCTCAGCCTGCACTCACCTTCATTGTGTGGGAGTTAGCTGCAGAGCACAATCAGGGAGACATCAAGAAGCTTTCTGACAAATAGGATCTAGGGCTATTTGGGTGCCAGTGCCTAAGGCTGTGGCCCAGTCTGCTTCAGTGTGCAAGCTCAGGTGTAGATTCAAAGCTAAATACTGTAGCATTAGTTCAGGTTTTCTCCACTTCCACTCCTGCTGATTTTAGTCGTGAAGCATTTTGTTTTAAAATCTATCCTGGAGTGAAAGTAAATTTGTGAGATTATCCACATATATGCCTTAACTTTTTCTGATATATTTTTTTCCCGCCTAAGTTCAGCACCTGTAGGTGTGCAACCTGGTTAGGTCACTTTCTTATATGTTGAACCATCAAGTTACTTCTAAAATAAACAAACTAGCCTTGCTTTCCCAAGCAGATTTCACAAGGACCAAAAAAAGAGCAAAGTATCTAATTCAGTAGTTAATCTCTAGATGTTCCTGAATTTCTTCTCTGTGGTTGCTGCCGTTACTACAGCATATGTCACAGCACTGTCACAGCCTGGTATTGATCAAGAGGTGAGTGAGTACCATGAAGCTGTGGCCAGCAGCAATATAGAATCACAGAATACATCTGGTTGAAAGAGACTGAAGATCATCCAGTCTAACCTTCGACCCAGCACTGAAGCATCAACACTAAACCATAACCCTAAGCACCAGGTTTGCACACAATTTGAATACCTCCAGGGATGGTGACTCCACCAGTCCTGGGCAGACCATTCCAATGTTTGAAAGCCCTTTCAGTGAAGAAGTACTTCCTAATATCCATCCTGAACCTCTCCCAGCACAGATTGTAACTGTTACCTCTAGTACTTTTGCTTGTCATCAAGGAAGAGAGGCTGAGACTCTCCTTGCACCAATCTCCCTTCAGGTAGTTGCAGAGAGTGATGAGGTCTCCCCTAAGCATCCTCTTTTCTAGACTAAAAAACCCTAGCTCCCTCAGATGATTTTTGTAGGTCATGTTCTCCATGCCGTTCATGAGCCCCATTGGCCTTCTCTAGACACTTGAGAGAATCCTCTCATGAACATGTAAATCACCTAGTGATGTGATGATTACATTAAGAACTGAGTAATGTCTCAACAGTGATAAGATCATCATGAACAACCTGCCTGATGTGTCAACTATGCCCACCTAGATAGCACATCTGGCAGTCACATATGCATTGTAATGTGACCAGGGTGTGGGCCAGGTGGAGCTACAATGAATCAACCAGGAATATACCTGTTTTCAGGGAAGCATCACCATGGACATTGCAGGTTGGAGACAGAAGCCCAAGATGTCGCACCTCCCCTCCCACCCCCCACCAAAGAAGGACCATGGGGTGGTAACTACTTCTCCTGCTCTCTCTTTTTCTCTATTCTATCTCTCCCTTTTCTTTCTTTCTCTGGTATGTTTGCTCCATTCTCTCTCTTTAATAAATAGTCTCAGCTTGATATATGACCTCATTTGTGTCTTAATTTCACTCATGGGAATGTTCAAAAAAGAACCATCTCCTTCCCAACCATCACATGGAGACAACACTTTCCAGCTCCTCAATGTATGTCTTATAGTGAGGGGCTCCAAACTGAACACAATATTTACGGTGTGGCTTCAACAATGCTGAGTAGAGGAGGATGATCACCTCCCTGTTCCTGCTGGCCACAGTGTTTCTAAAGCAAGCCAGGGTGCCACTGGCTTTCTTGGCCACCTGAACACTGATGGCCCACATTCAGATGACTATCAACCAATACCCCCAGGTCTCTCTCCAAGTTGCCTCTTTCCAAGCACATATCCCCAAGAGTGTAGCTTACCATGGGGTTGTTGTGACCCACCTGCAGGACCTGGCATTTGGTCTTGCTGAATTAGTCTTGGCCCATTGGTCTAACCTGTCCAGGCCCAACTGTAAATCTTCCCTATCTTCAAGCTTTTCCTGACACAGCCTGTTCCTCTCTCACCCGGTTTGTAAAACAACCTTAGTAGTGTTCTGTGTTCTGTCTCCTGTTCTGTGTTCTGCCTCCCCATGGCATTGTAGCTCATATACAATTTCTTGAACAGCTATATTAAAAGAAGACCAGAGCTTTCACAAGTTGTTCTTGTGTGCTGACTCAAGAATGATATTGGTCAAATGAATGATATATAGCTTCTACAGTCTTCACTGCAAGGGTGTCTAGCCACACTCCTGGAGTCATGGAAGGTAATGGCAGGGACCAGGAGGAAAAGCTGCACATCATAAGTGAAGAACAGGTTTGAGATTACCTGAAGAACCTGAAAGTGTTCAAGTCCATGGGACCCGATGGGATACACCCATGGGTACTGAGAGAACTGGCAGATGAGGTTGCTAAACCCCTCTCTATTATATTCCAAAAGTCATGGCAGTCTGGGGAAGTCCCCACAGACTGGGAAAGGGGAACCATCATTCCCATTTTCAAAAAGGGTAAGAAGGAAGAACCAGGGAACTACAGGCCAGTCAGTCTCACCTCTGTGCCCAGAAAGATCATGGAGCAGATCCTCCTGGAGGCACTACTGACTCAGAAGAATAGTGAAGAGGTGATTTGGAACAGTCAGCATGGTGTTGCCAAGGGCAAATCCTGCCTGACAAACCTGGTGGCCTTCTATGAACAGGTGACAACATAAACAGATGAAGGGCAAGCAACTGATGTTGTTTACCTGGACCTGAGCAAAGCCTTCCACACTGTCCCGCACCATATCCTGGTCTCCAAACTGGTGACACATGGGTTGGATGGGTGGACCATTAGATGGATAAAGAGCTGGCTTGATGGCCACACCCAAAGAGTGGCTGTCAATGGGTCCATGTCCCAGTGGAGGCCAGTGACAAGCAGAGTCCCTCGGGGATCAGTCCTGGGACCAGGCTTGTTCAACATCTTTGTCGGTGCCACGGACATTGGCATTGAGTGCACCCTCAGCAAGTTTGTTGATGACACCAAGCTGTGTGGTGCAGCAGACACGCTGGAGGGAAGGGATGCCATCCAGAGGGACCTTGACAGGCTGGAGAGGTGGGCACAAGCCAACCTCATGAGGTTCAACCAGACCAAGTGCAGGGTCCTGCATCTGGCTTGAGGCAATCCCAGGCACAAATACAGGCTGGGCAGGGACTGGCTGAAAAGCAGCCCAGAGGAGATAGACTTGGAGGTGCTGGTGGACGAGAAGCTCAACATGAGCGCTCAATGTGCACTTTCCGCCCAGAAAGCCGATCAGATCCTGGGCTGCATCAAGAGAAGTGTGGCCTGCAGGTCACAGGAGGTGATTCTCCCCCTCTACTTAGCTCTGGTGAGACCCCACCTGGAGTACTGCATCCAGTTCTGGAGCTCCTATTACAAGAGGGATATGGAGGTGCTGGAAGGTGTCCAGAGAAGGGCCACGAGGATGAGCAGAGGGCTGGAGCACCTCTCTTATGAGGACAGACTGAAGGAGTTGGGGCTGTTCAGTCTGGAGAAGAGAAGGCTCCAAGGTGACCTGATTGTGGCCTTCCAGTATCTGAAGGGGGCCTACAAGAAGGCTGGGGAGGGACTTCTCAGGATATCAGGTAGTGATAGGACTAGGGGGAATGGAATGAAGCTGGAGGTGGGGAGATTCAGGCTGGATGTGAGGAGGAAGTTCTTCACCGTGAGAGTGATGAAGCCCTGGAATGGGTTGTCCAGGGAGCTGGTTGAGGCCCTGTCCCTGGAGGTGTTTAAGCCCAGGCTGGACAAGGTTCTGGCCAGCCTTATGTAGTGTGGGGTGTCCCTGCCCATGGCAGAGGGCTCAGAAGTAGATGATCCTTGTGGTGTCTTCCAACCCTGACTGATACTATGATACTATGATACAGTGGTTTCTGGAACTGCTGGCACCTGTATATATTATTGTTGCTTTTCAATAGTAATTGTTAGACAATTAGTTGCCCAGGTAACTTCTGTCCATATTTTTCATCAGCATGTATATGATTTCCCATTTTCACATTTTATATAATAAAAAAAAGTTACCTATTTCTAAAGAGAGGTTAATCATCTTCCCTCAACCGTAGATGAGAAAAAACTCCGTAATTTTAATATCTTTTACTTATGAGAAATTTTGTCATATTCACATTTTTATTATTACACTGTTTTCAAGATACAAAATTAAATTCTTCTAAATACAATGAACTTTTTCTCTAGATGTGTGGTGGTTTGAGCCTTAACTGGGATTTAAGAGCTCAGATGGGGGCCAAGGCTGAGAATTCCTCCCCTGCTCCCCCCATGCCCCCCTTTCCTAATCAAGAGGAAAAGAAAAGAAAGGGAAGGAACAAATCTACCAAGAAATAATTTGGAGTCGGTTTGGAAGTAGAGAGGTAAAAACTTTCTTTAAACAGTATATATAGATATATATATAACAATAACAGGAAGGGTTCACAAGGGTAAGGAACAAGGAAGGATGGAGAAAAATATGTACACAACACCAGTCCTTTGAAGAGGCGTGGATGTAGCAGGGAGGAGGACCAGGTCTGACCATGTGGCAGAGAAGCAGGAAGCCAGCATCAACTCTCTTTTGTCCCCATGAGGCAGAAAGAAAAAAGAAAGAAGTGGCTGCAGCGTCTTCTATTTTATAGGCTTGCTGGACAGGGAGGGGGAGTGGAATAGACTAACTGAATTCCCCAGGGGGAAGACACCCTCCAGGAAGAGCAAGGCTCTCACAAGCACTACCCACCCTGCTTTCAGGATGGGCATAACCCATCACAAGGTGTAATAGCAATAGACGGAAATAAAGCATAATACAAAAATACTCATATATTTGAAAAATCCCAGGCAGTGTTAATTTGTGTGGTTCAAAATTCAAAGGAAGCAAACTTTCTAGTTCACTGTTGTGATTGTTTTAGGCTGTGCCTTTGAGAAAGGGACAGTTGCTGGAACATTCTGGCTGAATGTTTTGGTGAAGATAATGAAAACAAGATATTCTAAATTAATTTAATTGGTAGATTGGTAGAATGCAACTTTAAGTTTTAGTTCAGTTTGAGTCTCAGTTTGTCTGCCTGTTCTTCAGCCTGTCTGTTTCAGTCTCTCTGAGCAACAGCTGCTGGAGGGAGTTAACCTTGAACTAACAGATAAGAAACTAATTTCTTGCATACGCTTTGAGCTGACAGAATTTCTTCCTTAATAATTAGCTTTTCTCTCTCTCTAACCCTTTTTGGGGAAAAAAGGAGGTAGGGGGAGAGAGGAGGGTATGGGGGGTAGGGGGGACCTGGACCATAGATGAGGGAATTAAGCATCTGAGAGAATTTGCTGTCAGAGAGGTACTCTATGGTGGCCATAAAACTCTGAATCCTGATGAAATTCCTGTAGGAACTGGTCTTGCTAAAAAGCTCATCAAACTTGCTCCTCATAATTATGCAAACATTCTGGGAAGCAGAATTGTGGCAAGGAATTATGGCGGAGTTCCTCCTATGGTTGCCCAATTCACTGATCAAATGAGACAATTGGAGGATAACTTGACATGTGTTTCTTTGGTTTCAGCCACTGAAACTCTGCCTGAAAAAACTGAGAATTGCATGAGAGTGCTGAAGGATGAATTTAAAAATACCATATCCCAATTGGCACAGAGATAATTCCAATTCTTCCTTCACATGGATATAAGTTTCAGCTGTGAGGAACAGACATCCTCCAAGGAGGTCATTCCAAAACAGATCAAACCAAAACAGACCACCAAAACAATCATGTGGGAGTATTTGGATAGGTCTGCGTGATCAGTTTGGTGAGAACATGAACAGATGGGATGGTCAACCAACTTCTAATCTTTTCAGGAGACTGAGGGAACTGCAAAGTGGCAGAACCTGAGGCAGCAATACCAGAAGGGTAGCTGTTACTTCCACAGTTTCCCAGGACAATTCTAATAGCTCCAACAGTGGCTCCAATTCTAACACTGCACAGTGTGTTAATTGCACCTGTGGGCACATTCCCCATAACTAGGGGTGCCCTGCCACCCGCCAGGGGGAGGAAAGGGATAATAGAGATAACAGAATCTATTGGGATGTGTACATCCAGTGGCCTGGCACTTCACAATTTCAGAAGTACAGGGCCTTGGTTGACACAGGAGCTCAGTGCACCATATTGCCATCAAATTACCAGGGATCAGAGCCTATAACTATTTTGGGAGTCACTGGTGGATCTCAAGAGTTGACTAAGGTGGAGGTTGATACAAGTTTAACTGGTAAACAGTGGAAGAAGCTTACAACTGTGACCGGATCTGACACACCTTATATTTTGGGAATTGATTTTCTGAGAGAAGGACGTTTCACAGACCCTAAATGTTGAAAAAGGGCTTTTGGAGTAGCATCTGTAGAAATTGATGGACAAAAATTGAAGCTGCCTGTTAGACCTGAGCTTTCTGATGAATCTGCAGTTTTGGGACAACACAAGAGTTGCCGGTTGCTTCTCAGACTGTGCATCACAGACAATACAGAACCAACCGTGACTCTTTGTTGCCCATTCAGAATCTGATTTGTCAGTTGGAGAGTCAGAAAGTCATCAGCAAAACTCATTCACCTTTCAACAGTCCAGTGTGGCCTGTGCGAAAGCTGAATGGAGACTGGCGTCTGACAGTGGACTTCCAAGCCCTGAATGAAATAAGTCTACCTATGAGTGCAGCAGTACCAGACATGATGGAACTCCAGTATGAGCTGGAATCCAAAGAGGCCAGATGGTATGCTACCATAGACATTGCTAATACTTTCCTCTCTATTCCCATATCAGAGGAATGCAGGCCTCAGTTTGCTTTCACCTGGAGAGGAATCCAGTACACCTTCAACAGATTGCCAATGGGCTGCATCCACAGCTCAAGCATCTGTCATGCAGTAATCCACGATGCTCTGGAGAAAGGTGGTGCTCCAGAAAACATTCAGTTCATTGATGATATCATCATCTGGGGTAAAACTGCTGAAGAAGTCTTCAAGAAAGGTAACAAAATCATTGACATTCTTCTGAACGCAGGTTTCGCCATCAAGCGAGACAAGGTGAAAGGACCTGCCAGAGAGATCCAGTTTCTGGGAGTGTGATGGCAGGATGGATGCTGACAATTTGTAGTGCATGTGGTAAATAGAGTCTCTACCATGGCAAATCCCATGAACAAGCAAGAAACTCTACGTTTCTTGGGGATAGTGGGATTTTGGAGACTGCACATTCCTGGATACAGTCAGATTGTGAAACCTCTGTATGATGTGCCTCGAAAGAGAAACAGTTTCCACTGGGGACCTGAACAACAAGCAGCCTTTGACCAGGTAAAGGAAGCGGTAATTCAAGCAGTGGGTCTCAGACCTGTCTGAGATGGTCCAGACATTAAGAACATTTTGTACAGGGCTGCAAGTGACAGTGGTCCAACCTGGTGCTTGTGGCAAAGAGCTCCAGGTGAGATATGTGGACGAGCCAGTTTGGCTCGATAGCCGGTCAGAACCGCTGTGTCAGGACAGCACTGCTCGCTTTGTGAGTTTCTGCTTGGCTTTTCGCCTTGCTTTTGGGGTTTAGCAGGTCCGGAGGACTCCTGGGGGACAGGGATTGAGGCGGGCTCGTGCTCTCACGAGCGTGCACGGGAGCGAGTGCCTGATGTCAGCCGCGGAAGATTTAAATCCCGGCCGGGCTGTGTGCACAGTGCCAGTTTGGCTCAAGAGCCTTTCGGCTGCTTGCTTTCGGCTTGCTTGTTTGTTTTTGTTTTTGTTTTCACTCATACGTTGCACCATGGGCATTACTTGGACCAAGGGTAGAAAAACAGCATCTACCCAGACAGAGTTGTTTCTCCAGCATGCTGGAGTCCAGGCTGCCAGCTGCAGAGAGTGCTTCAGCCTGACAGTTGGAGGAGAGGGAGAGGGAGAGGGAGAGGGAGAGGGAGAGGGAGAGGGAGAGGGAGAGGGAGAGGGAGAGGGAGAGGGAGAGGGAGAGGGAGAGGGAGAGGGAGAGGGAGAGGGAGAGGGAGAGGGAGAGGGAGAGGGAGAGGGAGAGGGAGAGGGAGAGGGAGAGGGAGAGGGAGAGGGAGAGGGAGAGGGAGAGGGAGAGGGAGAGGGAGAGGGAGAGGGAGAGGGAGAGGGAGAGGGAGAGGGAGAGGGAGAGGACACCTGTGTCATGTGTGAGCAGGTGAACTTTCTCCTCAGCCTAGTGGCTGAGCTGAAGGATGAAGTGGCTGAGCTGAAGGAGGAGGTGTCTAGGTTGAGGTCAATAAGGGAAAGCGAAAGGGAGTTAGATTTGTGGGAGAAGGCTCTGCAGATCTCCCCTGCTGAGGGACGTGCCCCTGAAAACGGAGAGGGATGGACACAGGTCCCTGCCAAGGGTGGCAAGAGAAATCCACCCCAGCCCTTTTCTCCTCCTCCGCTGCCATTGCATAATAAGTATGAGGCCCTGCAGGGCGAGGGCGTTGGGGATGAGAGGGCTGAGGAGCAGCCATCCAGAGGGGAGATCAAGGCCAAGCGGTCCCCACCGGCTCTAACGACCAGCTCCGGTGAGCAGCCTAAGGCCAAGCCTAAGGCCAAGCGGTCCCCACCAGCTATAACGACCAGCTCCACAAAGAAAAGGAGAAGGGTTATAGTTGTTTGGGACTCTCTCCTGGGGGGTACTGAGGGACCCATATGTCGTCCCGACCCATCTCACAGGGAGCACTGTTCCCTACCCGGGGCACGAGTGAGGGACATTGCAAGGGGAATCCCCAAGCTCATCAGTCCCTCTGACTATTACCCTCTACTGGTAATACAGGCTGGGAGTGATGAGATCGACAGGAAGGGCACCAGGGCAATTAAGAAGGAGTTCAGGGCCCTTGGACAATTGATTGATGGAGCAGGCACGCAAGTGGTGTTCTGCTGGGTTCCCTCAGTGGCGGGGGAGTACACTGAGAGGAACAGGAGAACCCACACCATCAACAAGTGGCTCAGGGGATGCTGCCAGTGGAGGAACTTTGGTTTCTTTGATCATGGGGCAACTTTTACGGCACCCGACCAGCTGGGTCCTGATGGGGTGCATTTATCTAGAAGGGGCAAGAGAGTCCTAGCACTAGAGTTGGCAGGGCTCATTAAGAGGGCTTTAAACTAGGTCTGAAGGGGGTGGGTGAAGATATCGGTCCCACTGCAGAGGAAAGAATGGGGCACAAGGTAGGGTCAATTGAGAGGTCAGGAGCCCAGCTGCAGTGCATGTACACCAATGCACGCAGCATGGACAAAAAGCAAGAGGAGCTGGAGGTCTATGATATAGTCGCCATCTCAGAAACATGGTGGGACAACAGGCACGATTGGAGTGCTACACTGGCGTGTTACAGGCTCTTTAGGAGTGATAGGCAAGGCAGAAGAGGAGGAGGGGTGACTTTGTATATTAGGGAGACACTTTCTGCCACAGAACTTGAGGTGGAAGATGAGGGAATTGAGAGCCTGTGGGTTAAAATCAGAGGGCAGCCCAACAAATCTGACATCCTGGTTGGAGTCTGTTATAGACCACCCAACCAGGATGAGGAGGTTGATGAATTATTCTACAAACAACTGGAGGCTGTCTCAAGATCATCAGATCTTGTCCTTGTGGGAGACTTCAAGCTGCCAGATATCTGCTGGGAACTTAATTCAGCAGAGAGAAGGCAGTCCAGAAGATTCCTAGAGTGAATAGAGGACTGCTTCCTAATGCAGCTGTTAAGCGAGCCTATCAGGGGACAGGCTCTGCTTGACCTGCTGTTCTCCAATAGGGAAGGGCTGGTGGGAGATGTAATTGTGGGAGGCTGCCTAGGGTGCAGTGACCACGAAATAGTGAAGTTTTCAATATGCAGGGAGATAGGGAGGAGCACCAACAGAACCTTCACCTTGGACTTCCGGAGGGCAAACTTCAGCCTGTTTAAGAAACTTATTTGTAAAATTCTCTGGGTGCCAACCCTCATGAACCGAGAGGCCCAGGATGGTTGGACCTACTTCAAACAGGAGCTCTTGAAGGCACAGGAACTGGCGGTTCCCATGTGCCGAAAGATGAGCCGGCAGGGAAGGCGACCGGCCTGGATGAGCAAGCAGCTCCTGGAGGATTTAAGGGAAAAAAAGAGGCTGTATCACCTTTGGAAGGAGGGGAAGGCTTCTCGAGGTATGTTCAAGGAAGTGGTTAGATTATGTAGGAATAAAATTAGTGAGGCAAAGGCCCAGTTGGAACTGAAACTGGCCACCTCTGTGAAAGAAAATAAAAAGCAATTTTACAAATATATCACTGCTAAAAAGAAGGGCAAGAAGAACCTCCACTCCTTATTGGACCTGGAGGAGAACATGGTGACCGAAGATGAGGAAAAGGCTGAGGACCTGAACACCTTCTTTGCCACGATGTTTAACAGCAAGGTAGGAGTCCAGGATGAGAGGCCTCCTGAGCTGGGCGATGGGGTCAGGGAGCAGTGTGATGCCCCAGAAATCCGTGAGGAATTAGTTCGGGACCTGCTGAGCCACTTGGACACTCACAAGTCCATGGGACCAGATGGGATCCATGCTAGGGTGCTGAGAGACCTGGCAGATGAGCTGGCCAAGCCGCTCTCCATCATTTTCCTCCAGTCCTGGCTCACTGGAGAGGTCCCAGATGACTGGAAACTGGCCAATGTGGTCCCCATCCACAAGAAGGGATGGATGGAGGAACCTGGAAACTACAGGCCAGTCAGCCTGACCTCAATGCCAGGGAAAGTGATGGAACAGATTATCCTGGAGGCAATAACTGCGCACCTGAAGGATGGCCAAGGGCTCAGGTCCAGCCAACATGGATTTAGGAAGGGCAGGTCCTGCCTCTCCAACCTGATCTCCTTCTATGATCAGGTGACCCATCTGGTAGACGTGGGGAGGCCTGTGGATGTAGTCTACCGGGACTTCAGCAAGACCTTTGACACTGTCCCCCACAGCAAACTCCTGGCTAAGCTGTCAGCTCGTGGTTTGGACCGCAACACTCTGTGCTGGGGTAGGAACTGGCTGGAGGGCCGAGCCCAGAGAGTGGTGGTGAGTGGTGCCACATCCAGCTGGTGGCCAGTCACCAGTGGTGTCCCCCAGGGATCAGTACTGGGCCCCATCCTCTTTAATATCTTCTTTGATGATATGGATGAGGGGGTTGAGACAGTCATCAGCAAGTTTGCAGATGACACCAAGTTGGAAACAGATATTAGTCAGTTAGAGGGTAGAAAGCCTCTGCAGAGGGACCTCGACTGACTGGACAGATTGGCAGAGTCTAATGGGATGGCATTTAACAAGTCCAATTGCCAGGTGCTGCACTTCGGCCACGGCAACCCCATGCAGAGCTACAGGCTGGGGTCAGAGTGGCTGGAGAGCTGCCAAACAGACAGGGACCTGGGGGTGCTGATTGACACCCGCCTAAACATGAGCCAGCAGTGTGCCCAGGTGGCCAAGAGGGCCAATGGCATCCTGGGCTGTATTAGGAATAGTGTGGCCAGCAGGAGCAGGGAGGTCATTGTGCCCCTGTACTCTGCATTGGTTAGGCCACACCTTGAGTACTGTGTCCACTTCTGGGCCCCTCAGTTTAAGAAGGACATTGAGACAATTGAACATATCCAGAGAAGGGCAACAAGGCTGGTGAGAGGCCTTGAGCACAAGCCCTATGAGGAGAGGCTGAGGGAGCTGGGATTGTTTAGCCTGGAGAAGAGAAGGCTCAGGGGTGACCTCATTGCGAGTCGTTCGTCATTGGCATGGGCTGCCCAGGGAGGTGGTGGAGTCGCCGTCCCTGGAGGTGTTCAAGGGGAGATTGGATGTGGCACTTGGTGCCATGGTCTAGTCGTGATGTCTGTTGAGACAAGTTGGACTTGATGATCCTTGGGGTCTCTTCCAACCTTAGTTATACTGTGATACTGTGATACAGTGACCTCTTGGTTTTTGGAGTCGAGGTTACAGAGGTTCAGAGGCTAACTATACTCCAACAGAGAAAGAGATTCTAGCTGCCTATGAAGGAGTGAAAGCAGCTTCTGAAGTAATTCGAACTGAATCACAACTTCTCTTAGCTCCCAGATTGCCAGTTTTGAATTGGATGTTCAAAGCCAGAGGTTCCACACCACATCATGCCACTGATTCTACCTGGGCCAAGTGGATGGCTCTGATAACACAGAGAGCTCGAATGGGAAATCCTGAAAGACCTGGTCTGGTGGAGGTGATCACAAGTTGGCCTGAATGTACGAACTGTGCTAAACCTCCAGAGGAGAGAGTAACTCACGCTAAGAAAGCTCCTCCTTAAAATGACCTTTCTGATGATGATAAGAAGTGTGCTTTGTTCACAGATGGTTCCTGTCGTCTTGTTGGAAACAAGCGAAGGTGGAAGTCTGCAGTGTGGAGTCCAACATGCTGACACGCGGGAGGACATTGCTGATCAAATCATGAGAATTCCAGTGAAGGTGAGACACATTGATGCTCACATTCCTAAGAGCAAAGCTACTGAGGAACAGCAACACAACCATCAGGCAGATTTAGCTGCAAGAGTTTCTCAAGTAGACAAGGACTCTGATCTTGATCTCTACTGGAAACACCGAGGTTAGATATTCTTAGCTTGGTGGGCTCATGATTCGTCAGGACATCAAGGCAGAGATGCAACCTACCAATGGGCTCGTGACAGATCCATAGACATTTCCATGGATTCTATCACACAAGTCATCCATGACTGTGACATTTGTGCTGCTATTAAGCAGGCAAAGTGAATTAAGCCCTTGTGGTATGGTGACAGATGGTCCAAGTACAGGTATGGTGAAGCTTGGCAGATTGACTATATCACTCTACCATGTTCTCATTCTGGTAAGCAATACATGCTTACTATGGTAGAGGCAAACACTGGATGGTTGGAAACTCATCCAGTTCCACATGCAACTACACGCAACACCGTTCTCGGTCTGGAGAGACAGATCATGTGGAGACATGGAACTCCAGAGAGGAGATCCGTCAGACAACTGAACTCATTTGAAAAATAATCTTGTAAAGAACTGGGCCAAAGAGCTTGGCATTGAGTGGATATTCCACATCTCCTACTATGCACCAGCTGCAGGGAAGATTGAATGTTACAATGGTTTGTTGAAGACCACTCTCAAAGCCATGGAGGGTGGATCTTTGAAAAACTGGGAAAGACATTTAACACAAGCAACCTGCCTGGTAAATAGTGGCGGTTCAGTGAATTGAGCTGGACCTGCACATTCAGATTTGTTGCAGAAAGTAGAAGGTGATAGAGTTCCTGTTGTTAGAGAAAAGAATCTGTTAGGTAAAACTGTTTTTTAATTTTCTTCTTCAGGAGAGGCCAAACCTGTCCAAGGGTGGGGGGGTTGCTTCAGGTCCGGGTCACACTTATTGGGTAATGCAAGATAATGGTGAAATTCAGTGTATTCCACAAAGAATATTAACTTTAGCTGAAAGAGTTTAATTTCAGAGTGTTGTCCAGCTACATCATGCTCAAAGGAAGAATCCATGAGGAATCTATGGTGCACGAACCCTGAGAACCCTGAGACAACTGAGAGTCCCTGTGTCCCTGTTTCCCTTTTCTTCGCTTCATCTGCGAAGAGACAAACCATTTTCTGATTTCTTGTTTCCTGATTTTCTTGGACTTCTGAATCAATCTACATCTGAGGATAGCCAGAATGGACTATGAACTTTATTTACAAATTGTAGATACTGTTTTAGATTGAATGGTCAGTACAAACAGCCAACAAAATTGTTTAGAAGGGGTGGATTTTGACCATTTTAGGCTGTGCCTTTAAGAAAGGGACAGTTGCTGGAACATTCTGGCTGAATGTTTTTGTGAGGATAATGAATACAAGATATTCTAAACGAATTTCATTGGTAGATTGGTAGAATGCAACTTTAAGTTTTAATTCAGTTTGAGTCTCAGTTTGTCTGTCTCCTTTTCAGCCTGTCTGTTTCAGTCTCTCTCTGAGCAACAGCTGCTGGACAGTGTTAACCTTGAACTAACAGATAAGAAATTAATTTCTTGCATATGCTTTGAGCTAACAGAATTTCCTCCTTAATAATTAACTTTTCTCTCTCTCTAACCCTTTTTGGGAAGAAAGGGAGGTAGGGGGAAAGAGGCGGGTACAGGGGTGGAGCCTCCTGGCTGGAGGAGGGAAAGCTTTGTTCTGTATTACATTCTTTACTGTATATTTCTGTTTATATTGTAAATACTGTATATTGTGTATATATTCACTGCATTTCATCCTGCTTGTGAATACAGCTTATTCATCTCTGCTTCTCTGAGTTAGCTGTGGTTTCTTTGGGTGGGGGGGAGAACTGAACTTTCTCTTTTTTTTTAGGTATTCTCATGATAAAAACAGTAATACTCAAACTTGCTCATACTACTCTTCAATGCTGAAACAATGTAGTTTATAATTTTCAGTTTAAATTAAAATTTCTGCTCAAAATTAATCATTAAACACATGATATTTTTATTTAAAAAATACAAATCTACCAAACTAACCTGCTGACTCACATGCTGTGTTCAATAGAATCTTTCAAATTCTCATGAAACTCAAAAATGCATTGTTTCTCAAAATAAAAATACAGGAGACCATTAAAACTTCCTAGTGCATCCACACAATCACACATAACTCTTGGATTCTTATTGTATTGTTGTTAGCAGGTCACTTGAAGTACATAAAAAATGTAAAAGAAAAAGTAAAATTAAATGTTTTACACTTCATTGTTTTGTATAGAGTGTGCACTGTTTATTTACATGCAGTATTTGCTTACATATTTTTTAATGACATGCTGTGTATTCTGAGTCTTACCTATAAGAGACCCTTGTGGTTTTTTTGTTTATAGAATTAATAGAAGAGATGAGCTGTAATGCTACATTTGTTGTATTTCAAGTTCCTTAATTTCCAGTTAAATCCAATCTGAGTGTTTAAACATGTTTACAAAAAATGAGGTCATAACTCAAGACAGAAAGAGGTCATAGAACAACAAAAGGCCAAACCATGTCAGAAGTACTTCCACCCTAGGCAGGCTTCTGTCCCTCCTTAACACAACCAACCTCAGTTATTTTAAAAAGGGCAGTAATCATCCAGTCCCTGCAAAACATTCAGTTCTTATTACTGTGCTGATGGGAAAGTTGAATGTAGGTTATTTCTCAACTAATGCATCCTTGAAGTCTGCATAGATATTGTGGCTCTGAGGTAAAGGATTAGGATACCTAACTGAAAGATTTCCTATTTTCAGCTAGGCATACAAAGTTGAGTGCTAAACTACATTCTTACATTTAATATCTATCTTGAGACGTTCATTAATGGTATTCTGAAGACCTCCATTTTAGTTTTCTCATTCTTATTAAGAGGCTGTGGTGGTTTATGCTGGTTGCTGGCCTGGATGCCTCTGCACAGACCACACCTGGGAGGTCCCAAAAGGGTCCAGCCCAGTGGGTGGTAACAGCAAACAAGGTATTTCACCCATAATCCTCTGCTCCTCTATAAAACATCCACATGGGGTCTCTACTTCCTCTTTCCTCCCTCGATGGTGCCTAGGTAAAATGGCGTGAGCTGCCTCCCTTGGGCCTGCCCAGGCCCAAGGCTGGGGGGGGGACAGAGCCCTGGGGGAGGTTTTTGGGTGTACCCCCAGGTGGGGATGGGACGTTCTTGGGTATGTTTTTTGGGATCTCTCTCTCTTTGTCACGGTGCTTGTGGTTTTCTGTAAAACTTCCATTGTTTTTCCATTTAAACTTTCCAACATTTTTTGCAATCCATTTGTTTGAGTCATTACTTTTGCCTGTGGTGGCAGAATTGGCCTCCCAAACCATGACAGAGGCATGGAGAAATGCCTGAAAGTTAAAAAGCATGCCTATTACCTTATCTAATAAAAGTTCTCATCACAAGCTGGTGTCTTCAGACATCACAGCTGAATTATACATCATATCTCTGTTAATTTTCAAGTAAGACTGTATACCTGACTTACCAGTTCAGGTTCTCTTGAACCAATGAAATCCTTATTTCTGTGGGGAGGCAGACACATCTCTCCAACCATTCTTGAAGAGTGAATGCTACTGTCCTTGCCTGGCTGCTTGACTTCCATGATTACTACAGTGACAAGTCCTATCAAATTCACTTTAGACATACAAGGACACCACCTCTCAAACATGGAAAATCACTCTGGAAACCTTCTGAATGTCACTGTCACTAACACGACTTATTGACCAGACTAATTTTGTCCTTGCAATTAATCCTCAGAACTAGACAGAGTAAACTGCTGCTGGCTGTCATTTTTGGGGTGGATTCTCAGTCCTTTTCTACATTTCAGGTAAGGCTGCATACAAGCAAAATGTAAGCAGAATACTTGATAATAAAATCAAGTAAAGAAATTCCCTGGGAGGAAAACATTATTTTTTTCAGGCTGCAGACATCCTCAGGGTTACTGTCTTGGTACCTCTACACTAGGTATTAAAGGCTCAGATCTGAATCTTGTGGTATCCAAGTATTTTAAAGAATTTAGTTCCAAGCAGTTATTTAAGGCCATATAACACATTTCTTAAAGAACATGACTTCCAATCCTCCCCATCTTTTCCCATGTCCAAAACATTGCCTCCCACCCCTCTTGATATTTCCCACCCAAAGATAGTGATGTGTTCTAGAAAAAGGATTAGACTCAGCATCAAAAACAATGCATTGTATTTTAGCTGTAACTAAAAAGATTCATATAGCATGGTCTTGGTATGTTTTCTGCTTTGCCTTTTAATTAGTATTCCTTTTGCCACCACTTTCTGCATTTAAGTTGACTTATTGCCCAAGTGGGAGTATTTTGCAGTATCTAAATGCAGTACTAAATGGTTACATCCCTTTCTTACTGGGACTGTCCAACATACCAAGCATCCCTTGGAAAGCCATTGGACTGAAAGAGATTAAAACCAGAACCTTGGAGGGTTGTACTTATATTCTGGCTTTCTTCTGAACAAAGATATTAGGAATTTAGTACTATTTTTTTTGACCTTTCAAGACCCACCCAATTGCTACATCTGCTTAGTAATGTAGCAATTTCAAAACAACCCACATACAGACTGTCCCAAATTACATAAAATTTACAGCTGTAGAGCTGAGCTATGTCTCACATCAACAGAGTATATTTCCACTTACTGCTCAAAGAGCAGCTAAATATCACAGTCTGGTTTTAAATAGATTTTCCTGACAGATTAGTCAATTATTTCCACTTTCAAGATAAAGTACATTCATACAATGTTTAAGTAACAAATCCATCTAAATCACCACTGTTCCAATATTTTGTGGTAAGGATTAAATTTAAAAGTACTAGTTACGTTTGATTCAAAATTTCAGTTAACATGCCCATAGTACATTCTCAGTGTGTCATTTCCAGCAGAATCATTAATGCTTGTTTCCTCAGGCCTCCTGTTCTCACAGTTATCATCTCATCCAACCTCATTCAGGTTGGAGTATCTACCTACATTCATCTTTGTAACAATCAATTAAGGTTTAATTTATCCTTCATTCTTTTTGCTGCTGAAATCCCTAATATTCGAATTTTGAGGTCTTGCTCTCATCTTGGCAGCTCAGCTTTTTTAAAAACATTTTATGAACCAAATGATCTTCACCGTTCCTATGATTTTGTTCTTGTAGCTCAGAGCATCTTTCTTATAATGCTTTATGAATTCTCCAGTGAAGATACAGGAATAGAATAACAAAACTCAGACTCTTACACAATGTAGATGTATGATAAAACTGATTTATTCTATAAAGGTCAAAAAATCAAGGTTAAGTTTCCAAGAAAAACCTACTGCCATTTTCTTAGTAATGTGTCTTAAGACACATTGTAGTGGTTTGAGCCTTAACTGGGAGTTAAAAGCCCAGATGGGGGAAAAGGCTGAGAATCTCTCCCCTACTCCCCCCTCCTCCCTCCAAACAGAGAGGGAAAAAAAAAGGTAAGGAGCAAATCCACTAAACAATAATCTGGAGTCAGCTTGAAAGTAGAGAGGTGAAGAATTTTTCTTTAAACAACATATATGTAAAACAATAACAGGAAAGGTTCACAAGGGCAAGGAACAAGGATGGATGGGAGGAGGACAGGAAAGAATAATACAAACCCAGTCTTTCTCTGAGGAGGCACAGAGGCAGCAGGGAGAAGGATCAGGTCCAGCCATGTGGCTGAGGAGCAGGAGGGCAGCTGCAGTAGCTCTCATCCAGCAGAGGCAGGAACCAAAAGGGAGAGCCAACAGCTACGATGTCCTGCTTTTTATACCCTAGCTGGGCAGGGAGCGGGCAGTGGAACAGACTCAGCTTCCCAGGGGGAAACGCCCTGCAGGGAAGATACAGTACCCGCAAGCCCTCCACCCTGCTTTGTTTGTTTGTTTTGTTTTGTTTTGTTTTGTTTTCAGAAAAGGGCATTAACCCACCACACACATATTCTGAGGTACCTGCATCTATGTAATGTTAATATTCCAAAAATAAATATACAATGAATCTCTTTACAGGAAGCTTTTGAGAAAGTAAGGTCATTAATAATGAACATTTTCTATTTTGCTTCTTTCCCTGTTACTATTTGGAGTAGGGAGAGCAACATAAAATTCTCCTTTGCATTTTCTTTTTCCTACTGATTCTTCTTAACTAAATACGCACACCAACTCTTCATCTTTGAGCACAATAAAGAGCTACCTGATTACATAATACATAAGTTTTCAGCCACACTTCTCAGATCTTTCACAAGATGAGGTCTAAAGGTAAGCTCCTCAACAAAATGAGACATACACAAAGACATTCCTTTTCTAACATCAGAAATAATATTTTGGTAGTGAATAATAAGAATAGAGGGTTATAAGTTATGAAGAAAATATTTTTTGCATGCATACAAGCTGCGTATTTTGAAGGAACTAAAAGGATGCACAGGAACCTTGGTGGTCTGTTTCTAAGAGCTGTGATGTTTAATGTTCTTTTTTTATTTTACTGAGACTTCCTAGTGATTGATTTGGAGAATCAGTCCATAAACACTACAGGTTTGTGAGGCTATCACTATTTTATTACAAATTTTATTATCATTCTATTTTCTCTGGATGTTGTTCTAATATCACAAAAAGAGGAATTTTACAGAAAGAATTGTCAGAAAAAGAGCACAGAAAAAAATCTGTTTTCCTGTAAATTTTTCAGGCAAGAAAGTCTGAAAAGGAAAAAAAAAAAAGAAATTTGCTGAAGTTATATTGCAAACTATTAGAAATATGGCTTTTTATTATTATTTTTAATTTCATCTCAAAACCCAGTCAGTTTTAGTTGGGTAAAAGATGTTCTATGGAGAGTCATTTGCTGAGCTGACTAAATTAATTAAAAAAACCAAACAAACCCAACAGTCTCACAGAAGGGTGGAAAAACACCTTCGCCACCACTAAAATATTTAGGAATAACTGTATATTTCACAGAACAGGGTTTTTTTTCAATTAAAATAAATATGTACAAGAACACAGTTATGTAGTGAAGGATGCTTATGGTCAGGATTGTGCCCCAAACATTTCTGGAACATAATCTTCTGAGTGTTAAACCTTTTTGTTTCCCGCTTCTTTCTGGGGGCAACAGGGGGGATCCTGGCGCCACTGAGTCCAGGTAAACAGCCTGGGCATAGCATATACTTACACCATATTTGGTAGGTGTTAGTCCATTGGTTAACCTTGCGTTAGCAACAGAATGCTCATTGGGCCAGTATTCACTGGGGCAAATGGTAAATAGGGGTCGTTTGGAAAATGAGCCCCCCCACACCACGTTGGAGCCTGTGAGTGTGTGTGTGCCAGTGCTGCCGTAGTCCACCTTGCCCGAGACTCAAGCCAGTGCCCCAAGAGACCTCACGCTCCTTTGCCACCGTCACCAAGCTGCGTGCGGTGCCGTGGACAGTATCCCGTGGGATCAACCACGACGCAATCCATTGCTGGAGGAGGAGCGCCAGTAGCCCGTGTGAGCCAGCATCGCTGACCTGCCACAGCCCCCCTCGAGCGGGAGACCTTTGTGTCCTGGGAGGAGCAGCAGCCATGCGGTGCAGCCACGCGGCCAGCGCCATTTCCTGTCTCCATCTTACGGCACATCCATGCCACGTTTCTGGACTATAAATATTATTAAGGAGAGATCTCACGAAGTCCTCAGCTTGTAAGTTGAGGTAGCGTTTGGATTTCTCCGAGTGGAGGGTTGCCGGTCACCGACCAACCCCTCCCCCCGCTGCTTTCTGAATTAGTTTCGATTCTAGGTTCTGTGAATTGTTTGATTCAATTGCCCATATTTAAACATTCTGTAAACATTGTTTCACTAACCGGATATTGACACCTGTGAAGGGTGACTGTAAATACCCCGTTACAGAGTTTATAAATAAATTTAACATATATTTTCATTGGTGTATCTGCCGCTCATTTTCTGAGGGCATATTCACAACAAGTTACTAGTGATACTAAACTGTTTAGTCTGATAAAGAAAAGAAACTAGTTACAGTCTCATCAAATTACTGTATTTAGGTTTTGTTTGCTTAGGTATTTTTGTTATTTTCCTGGTTTCAGTTATCAAAAACTAATTCTGTTCAGTGATTTTTACTTCTCAGCTCAGTCTCTTCTATGTAACTGCACTTTCTGGAATTAACAACACCTTTCTGCAGACAGCAGCTCCTTCTAGCAGCAATAGCACTCAGTGTGTCTAGTTAGTACCAAGATCACTGCTAAATCCTTTGTGCTGAGCTGGGGGTGCAGAAAGTAAAAGGCTGCACCTGCAGGAAGAAGTGGACAGTTCAGGTGACTCTAAACTGACCAGTAAGGTATTCCATTTCATATACATCATACTTGGCATAAAGCTAGGGGTCATGAGTGAGGGTCAAGCTTTCTTCTTCAGAGCATGGCATCTGAGGAGGATTCAGCCCATTGTGCCTGGCTTGCACAGGAGCACTCTGAACTGGGTTAGGAACTGGATGGAGGGCTGTGCCCAGAGAGTGGTGGTGAATGGTGCCACATCCAGATGGAGGCCAGTCACTAGTGGTGTCCCCCAGGGATCAGTTCTGGGCCCCATCCCGATCAATAACTTTATTGATGATCTGGATGAGGCAATTGAGTCTGTCATCAGTAAATTTGCAAATGACACCAAATTGGGAGCAGTTGTTGCTCGGTTAGAGCATAGAAGCGCTCTGCAGAGGGACCTTGACCGACTGGACAGATGGGCAGAGTCCAATATGATGGCATTTAACAAGTCCAAGTGCTGGGTGCTGCACTTTGGCCACAATGACTCCATGCAGTGCTACAGGCTGGGGTCAGAATGGCTGGAGAGCAGCCAAATAGAAAGGCATCTGTAGGTACTGATTGACAGTAGGCTGAATATGAGCCAGCAGTGTGCCCAGGTGGCCAAGAAGGCTGATGGCATCCTGGCCTGCATCAGGAATAGTGTGGCCAGCAGGAGCAGGGAAGTCATTGTGCCTCTGTACTCAGCACAGGTTAGGCCACACCTTGAGTCTTGCGTCCAGTTCTGGGCCCCTCAGTTTAAGAAGGACATTGAGACTCTTGAATGTGTCCAGAGAAGGGCAATGAGGCTAGTGATAGGTCCTGAACACAAGCCCTACGAGGATAGGCTGAGGGAGCTGGAATTGTTTACCCTGGAGAGGAGGAGGCTCAGGGGAGAACTTATTGCTGTCAACCCCAGTTATCAAGGTCACTGCTAAATCCTTTGTACTGAATTTGAGGAACATGAGCAAAAACATTAGATAAACCATAATCTTTGTTTTACAACTACAAATAGTTATCACTGAGCCCAAGAAAAAAGATTCTGTGTCTCTGCTGGGCACTTGCAGCACCATCTTCTACTACTACGTTTTGTTGTTCCGTGCATGTGCTGCTGTCAAGGCCATTTGTGACAATATGGGATGGTCAAATCCACAGACAGGATCTACACCAATTGTTGGGTTAGAATAATGAAGTTCTTAAATTATGAACACATTGAAGACTAAAATCTTGACATTTTCTACTTACTAATGACTGGGAAATAAGGTGTTTGTGCCTTATACACAGATGCAGGAAGAGATGTTACAAAGAATATGGCAGTCTGTCATTTTGGAATATAAGGCCACTTCTTCTCACTGCAGTTTGATTAGAAGCTGTAAAAGGTGGTGCATTTTGCGTGAATCTTTGCTTGCATTTTTAAATGTGTTTTGCAAAACACTTTATTATTTGAAACTGCTAGCTTGTCTTAGCATGGCTGGTGGCAATCTTGTCACATTACATTACCACAAATCAAAGGTAGAGAGTTCACAAATGTGTAGAAAACTGGAAGGGAGATACAGGTCAGCTAAAATTCAGAACAATTCCTTTTATCTCTCATTAAATAACATTTCAATGATTTTCAGGCAAATCCTTCAATGTGAAAATATGCTAGATGTTTTTGTTGTTTTTGCATTTTTTGCTTCACAGATGTATTTTTGGTGAGATGTGGATAAAGTAAGGCATAACATCATTTAAAATATAATCATTTGTCTCAGAATGAAATCCATGTCAGCTCAGATAAATGCCTAGGTTTGTCTGTGGTAAAAGAATAGAAGCCCAAATCCTAGGTAATATAAAATGTTATATATGCATGTTTGTCTGAGTGCCTCTTTCCTCTCTGTATTTTGTGTCTGGCTTGGAGAGAAAATTAGATTTTCCCATCTATTGTGTAAGGAAGCTTAGTATATTTAAATATAAAATACATAAATATATTTAAATTAGAATAAAATCATTCCATCCCTCAACACCCAGGTGAGATTTAGAATCTTATAAACCCACACTCTCTTGGTCCTGCATTCCTGATTGTATGTGGACTGAACAGCAGGAATGAAAGAGAGTGTAGCCCAATGGTATGGAATAAAATTTAACCCCAAATGTAGCTATCTGATAAAAATTATTTTGAAGAAAGAGCTGGGAGACATGTCAGTGGAGGCTACCCTTGAGGAACTTTAATTAGAAACCTTAATGGGTCTCCCTTATTTTGATTTGAAACAGCTTCTAAATCAAGTCTGTTGTGCTTAGTCTCCATCTGAGCTGTTATACCACCATACCTAGTTCTGGTCAGGCATCTGGATGATCCTGGTTCCATTCCATGTTTATGACTTGCCTTAACTTTGCAACTGTTCTGTCACTATGGTATTGCCAAGCAGTCACTGGACTCTGGACTGGCCCTGGTCAACAGTTTCACCCCAGTCCAGCCCTGCTTCCTTGTTACATGTTTTGGATAGGACCCTGGACAGGGATAACCTACCATGGCTCCCCTTGGTATATTACCCTTGAGGGCAGCAGGCTCTCAAATGCCCTAACATAGATGTCCCTAGGTGTGTGTGCATTAGATGGTAGTCTGCATGTCAGTCTACATTCCCAGCCCAGGGAATTCAGAGAGTTTTTCAGTTCAGGTGTTTAGGGATTTTTTTTAGTCATAGAACAGTTTGAGTTGGAAGGGACCTCTAAAGGTCATCTAGTTCAAGCCCCTCTGCAGTAAGCAGGGACATCCACAATTAGATCAGGTTGCCCAGAGCTCTGTCCAGCCTCACCTTGAATATCTCCAGGGATGGGGCCCCAACCACCTCTCCGGGTATCCTATTCCAGTGTTCCACTACCCTCATGGTAAAGAACTTGTTCCCAACAACCAATCTAAATGTACTGTTGTCTCTTGCTCCTTGTCCTATCACTACAGACCTTTGTAAACAGTATCTCTCCATCCTTCTCATAGGTCCCCTTCAGGTACTGGAACATTGCTATTAGGTAAAAAAATATAAATATATTAAACACTACAGGTAAAAATATTAAACAGTACAGGTCCCAGTATGGGCCCCTGAAGGACACCACTTGCCACTGCTCTGCATCTGGACTTCGAGCCATTGAGCCATTGAGCAACCATCCAGCCAATTCCTTATTCACTGAACATTCCACCCATCAAATTTTCAGCAGTAACCCACCTCAGGAACACACTGCTGCCAGAACCCCCCAGATAAGCCACTAACTGCCTCTTTTGCAGCTCACAGGTCCCGCGGCTGTTTTGGCACTGGGACTGCCTCCTGCCTATTCTCCACGTGCTCGGGATCATCTCGGTCCCCTGCATTGCCACGCTGTTTTAAAAGCCGCCGGCACCGCGCGGCCGGTCCATTTCAGCCACCCTCTTGCTCAGACGCGCACGCCGCTGCGCTTCTTCTAAACCTTTGCCCAGCACGTGCCGTGGGCAGGGCTGGCCATGGTGGTAACTTGCTGCAATAACGCCTTTAAAAAATCAGTCTCGACTCAAACTGAGAGGGAATATAAGCAGGTAGGTAGGTGTCATAAGCAAGAGGTAGGTGTCCAGGCATCTGGCTGCAGACAGTGCTGGAGCCTGGCGCTTGAGATGCAGGGTAGTGGGGACAACTGCTGCATAACATGTGAGCAGATTGACTATTTGCTTAATCTAGTGGCCAGACTGAAGGACCAGGTTGCTAGACTTAGAGATGTAAGAGATTGTAGAAGGGTGACGGACCTGAGTAACCAGGTTCTGCAGGCCCCCCGAGGCAGAGGCTGGTTATTCAAAAAGCAGAGGGGAATGGA
The DNA here is from genome assembly GCF_014839835.1 of Dryobates pubescens. Lineage (NCBI taxonomy): Eukaryota > Metazoa > Chordata > Aves > Piciformes > Picidae > Dryobates > Dryobates pubescens. Next base: position 2,498,346 of record NC_071621.1, read on the forward strand.
CACAAGTTCCTCTCAAAATATGCAAGGTTAAACCTCCTTGCCTCCCATCACCTTCCCCACTGCCCTTGGAAAAAGAGTACAGGGCATTGGAGGTCGAGGGTGAGGTGATTCTGATGGAGGACACAACATCTGGGGTTTTCCCTGAGGCAAAACAGCCTAAGGCAAATCAGCCTAAGGTTAAACAGCCTTCCCCTGGCATCAGGACCTGCTCCCTTAAAAAAAAGAGGAGGGTAATTGTCATTGGTGATTCCCTCCTGAGTGGAACAGAAGGCCCCATATGTCGGCCAGACCCTACTCACAAGGAATTTTGTTGCCTCCCGGGAGCCAGGGTCAAGGATGCTACCAGAAGGATGCCCAGTTTGGTGCAGCCCTCTTGACTACTACCCATTACTAGTTATGCAGTTAGGGAATGATGATGTTGCAACCAGAACTCCCAGGGCTATCAAGAATGACTTTAGGGCCCTGGGGGATTTGGTTGAGGGGTCAGGTGCACAAATAATTTTCTCATCTATACCCTTAGTTACAGGAGGGAATACCATAAGGAAGAGGACAGCAGCCATATTCAACAAGTGGCTTAGAGGCTGGTGTAGTCAAAAGAATTTTGGGTTTTTCGATATTGAAAAACTTTCTACTGCACCAGGTCAGCTGGCAACAGATGGAGTACATCTATCCCAGAGGAGGGGAAAGATCAGAGTGTAGGAAAATGGCCTATCCCTCAAAGGGAAAAAGATTCTAGAAAGGCAATTGGCAGGTCTCATAGATAGGGCTTTAAACTAGATTCGAAGGGGGAAGGGGCTGAAACCAGTCCCCCCAGGCAGGAGTCTGGGGGTGATAAGCTTGAGCCAGAGGTGAAACCAGCAGCCCAGCTGAGGTGCATGTACACTAATGCACAAAGCATGGGTGACAAACAAGAGGAGCTGGAAGCCTTGCTGCAGCAGGAAAGTTATGATGTACTTGCCATCACAGAGATGTGCTGAAACAACTCACATGACTGGAGCGCTGCAATTGACAGCTACAGGCTTTTCAGAAGAGACAGGCAAGGAAGAAGGGGTGGAGGGGTGGCCTTGTACATCAGAGAGGCATTAGATGCCATTGAGCTGGAGATCAGGGATCATCAGGTTGAGTGCCTATGGGTGAGAATTAGAGGGAAGGCCAACAAGGCTGACATCCTGGTTGGAGTCTGTTATAGACCACCCAACCAGGAGGAAAATGTTGATGAAGCATTCTATAGGCAGATTAAGGCTGTCTCAAGATTGCCTGACCTTGTTCTCACGGGTGACTTCAACCTGCCTGACATCTGCTGGGATCTCAACACAGCAGAGAGGAAGCAGTCTAGGAGGTTCTTAGAGTGCATGGAGGACAGCTTCTTATCCCAGGTGCTGAGTGAGCCTACCAGGGGTAAGGCTATGCTTGACCTCCTCTTCACCAACAGGGAAGGGCTGGTGGGTGATGTGGTGGTCGGAGGCAGTTTAGGGGCCAGCGACCATGAGATAATTGAATTTTCAGTATTTGGTCAAGTTAAGAGGGGCAGCAAGGAGACCTCCACTCTGGACTTCTGGAGGGCAGACTTCAGGTTGCTCAAGGAACTAACTCAGAAGGTTCCTTGGGAGACAGCCCTTAGAAACAAAGGGGTCCAGGAGAGCTGGGACTGCTTCAAGGAGGAACTCTTGAAGGCACAGGATCAGGCTGTGCCAATGCACCGGAAGAGGAGCCGCTGGGCAGACGGCCAGCCTGGATGGGTGATGAGCTTCTAAAAGAACTAAGGGAAAAAAAGAGGGTGTATCATCTTTGGAAGAAAGGTGAGGCAACCCATGAAAAGTTTAAGGATGTTGCTAGGTCTTGCAGGAAGAAAATTAGGGAGGCAAAAGCACATTTGGAGGTTAGACTGGCCTCTGCTGTGAAGGACAACAAAAAGTCCTTCTATAAATACATTAATAGCAAGAGGAAGGGCAAGGACAACCTCCACCCCTTGATGGACACGAAGGAGAACATTGCAACAAAGGATGAGGAGAAGGCAGAGTTACTCAACAACTTCTTTGCCTCAAATTTTTCTAGCAGGACAGAATGTCTTCCAGACAGCTGGCCTGCAGAGCTGGCAGAAGGAGTCAGGGAGCAGCATAGTCTTCCTCTGTTCCAGAATGGGGTAGTGGGTGATCTGCTTAGCCACTTGGATCCCCACAAGTCCATAGGACCAGATGGGATCCATCCTAGGGTGCTGAGAGAGCTGGCAGATGTGCTGACCAAGCCGCTCTCCATCATTTTTCAGCAGTCCTGGCTCACTGGAGAGGCCCCAGAGGACTGGAAGCTGGCCAACATGGTGCCCATCCACAAGAAGGGCCGGTTGGATGAGCCAGGGAATTAGAGGCCTGTCAGCCTGTCCGCAGTGCCAGGCAAGATTATGTAACAGGTCATCTTGAGTGCAGTCACACAGCACTTAGAGGATGGCCAAGTGATCAGGCCCAGTCAGCATGGATTTAGGAAGGGCAGGTCGTGCCTGACCAACCTGATCTCCTTCTATGATCAAGTGACCCACCTGGTGGATGTGGGGCAGGCTGTGGATGTAGTGTACCTGGACCTCAGCAAGGCCTTTGACACTGTCCCCCATGGCAGACTCCTGGCCAAGCTGTCAGCCCATGGCTTGGATGGGAGAACACTGAGATGGGTTAGGAAGTGGCTGGAGGGCCAAGCCCAGAGAGTGGTGGTGAATGGTGCCACATCCAGCTGGCAGCCAGTCACTAGTGGTGTGCCCCAAGGATCAGTGCTGGGCCCCATGCTCTTTAACATCTTTATTGATGATCTGGATGAGGGCATTGAGTCCATCATCAGTAAACTTGCTGACACCAAGCTGGGGGCAGGAGTTGATCTGCTGGAGGGTAGAGAGGCTCTGCAGAGGGACCTCAACAGGCTGGACAGATGGGCAGAATCCAACGGCATGAGATTGAACACATCCAAGTGCCGGGTTCTGCACATTGGCCACAACAACCCCATGCAGAGCTACAGGCTGGGGTCAGAGTGGCTAGAGAGCAGTCAGGTGGAAAGGGACCTGGGGGTGCTGGTTGATGGTAGGCTGAAGATGAGCCTGCAGTGTGCCCAGGCAGCTAAGAGGGCCAATGGCATCCTGGCCTGCATCAGGAACAGTGTGGCCAGCAGGAGCAGGGAGGTCATTCTGCCCCTGTACACTGCACTGGTTAGGCCGCACCTGGAGTACTGCATCCAGTTTTGGGCCCCTCAGTTTAGGAAGGATGTTGCCTTGCTGGAGCGTGTCCAGAGAAGGGCGACAAGGCTGGTGAAGGATCTGGAGCACAGCCCTGTGTGGAGAGACTGAGGGAGCTGGGGTTGCTTCGCCTGGAGAGGAGGAGACTCAGGGCTGACCTTCTTGCTCTCTACAACTACATTAAGGGAGGTTGTAGACAGGCAGAGGTTGGTCTCTTCTCCCAGGCAACCAGCACCAGAACAAGAGGACACAGTCTCAGGCTGTGTCAGGGGAGGTTTAGGCTGGAGGTTAGGAGGAAGTTTTACACAGAGAGAGTGATTGCCCATTGGTATGGGCTGCCTGAGGAGGTGGTGGAGTCGCCGTCACTGGGGGTGTTCAGGATGAGGCTTGACAGGATGCTTGGTTGCAGGGTTTAGTTGATTAGGTGGTGTTGGATGATAGGTTGGACTTGATGATCTCGAAGGTCTCTTCCAACTTGGTCTATTCTATTCTATTCTATTCTATTCTATTCTATTCTATTCAAATCCATATGTCTCCAACTTGGCAAGTAGGATGTTGTTTGGGACTGTGTCAAAGGCCTTGGAGAAGTGCAGGTAGATCACATCCATAGGTCATCCCTTGTCCACTGATGTACTCACTTTATCATAGGGTGGTCAGGCAGACCTGCATCTAGTAAAGCCATGCTGGCTGTCTTGAGTCACCTCCCTGTCCTCCATGTGCCTTAGTATGGTATCTAGGAGGATCTGTCCTATGATATTCCCAGGCACAGAGGTGATGCTGATAGGTCTCTGACTAGCTCTGCTAACTTCTCCAAATACTTTACTTTGACTTTAATATGGAGTTAGATATTGTCTTACCTGTAGTTACTCACATTTAAGTGTCTTTATTTCCAAGATGAATTCCAGTCCTCTGGTGTAGACAATGGAAATTAATAGTCTGAATCTGGTTCATGTAACATCTAAAGGCAGAGGCAGAGGCCAGGACTTAAAGCACTTTCTTTCTCAGGAAAGAAGGTATAGGGTCAAGGATTTATTTTTTTTTCCTTGAATTCTCCTCATGAACCTCATAACCACAACATTGATCAAACACTAAGAAATATCTACCATGCTTTTAGACCACTAACTTGTAATTTTCAAATAGCCTAATTCAGTTGCTCCTAAGTAGACATCTAGGGTAACTTAAGAGCTTCATGGCAGTATGCACATGTGTCTGGTGACAATTAGCATGAATGTCTAAGGAGACACATTTCATTTTCTTGCCAGAGTGCTAGACTTCAGGCAATGGAAAGAATGTACTTTCTATTCTGAGAAAAGAGAGGAAAGATTTCTACCACTACATTTCAGGTATGATGACTGTTATGAATATACTGGGGATTCTGTGATTTGTGTTAAAGGTAGAGAATTCAGAGTGCACTGGGACTTGGGGTCAGGAGCTTGCAGGAGCCTGTTTTGAGGACAAAGGGGGAGCTGCATATTTTACAGACTTAAACAGAGACAGTGTGTTTGGCTAATTGGAGACATCAAGGCTGAGGAGAAGAACTGAGAATTTGTTTTCTTTAGATAAGAAGCCTGGACAACTGAGCATGTGTGAAAGTGGATGCTTTGACCCTTACCACACCAAATGTAGGGAGAAGGGATTTGATCACCTATTCTGAAGACTCATCATATGCCTGCCTTCTATTTAGCATGAGCTTGTTTATGCAGATGATGTAACTATATAAGATGAAGAAAGCTATTGTAAAGCTGCTGCAGGACAAAGTTTTGTACCCTTGCATGCCCAACCAGCTGCTTTGCTTGCTTTTATTGCTTTTATTGCCTTTTATTACCTTTTTAAGATCTTTTAGTGCCAATAAAACTGTTACCAAAAACTTTTACCAGGAGTCATCTATAACAATGACTAACTATGTAATTTGTCTAAGTGAGGGGAGAATGGTCTGTTGAGAACTGAAATACTGTAAGATAATGCCAGAAATGTGTTACAGAGCAGCTTAAAAAAAAATCTAATAGACTTCAGGACAATTTCCAAACTATAATGACATTTCCAACATTAGGAAGAATTGAAAAATCATATACTTAGTCTGATATTACTAAGCGGTATGTCACTGTGTATTTAGACAATTTCCACTTGCATTTCAAACTGGCCAACGTGGTCCCCATCCACAAGAAGGGTTGGATGGAGGAACCCAGAAACTACAGGCCAGTCAGCCTGACCTCAGTGCCAGGGAAAGTGATGGAACAGATTATCCTGGCGGCAATAACTGCGCACCTGAAGGATGGCCAAGGGCTCAGGTCCAGCCAAGATGGAGTTAGGAAGGGCAGGTCCTGCCTGACCAACCTGATTTCCTTCTATGATCAGGTGACCCACCTGGTGGACATGGGGAGGCCTGTGGATGTGGTCTACCTGGACTTCAGCAAGGCCTTTGACACTGTCCCCCACAGCAAACTGCTGGCTAAGCTGTCAGCTCATGGCTTGCACAGCAACACTCTGTGCTGGGTCAGGAACTGGCTGGAGGGCCGAGCCCAGAGAGTGGTGGTGAATGGAGCCACATCCAGCTGGTGGCCAGTCACCAGTGGCATCCCCCAGGGATCAGTAATGGGCCCCATCCTCTTCTTCATTGATTATCTGGATGAGGGGATTGAGACAGTCATCAGAAAATTTGCAGATGACACCAAGTTAGGAACAGATGTTTGTCAGTTAGAGGGTGGAAGGGCTCTGCAGAGGAACCTTGAACGACTGGACAGATGGGCAGAGTCCAATATGATGACATTCAACAAGTACAAGTACCAGATGCTGCACTTTGGCCATGGCAACCCAAAGCAGAGCTACAGGCTAGGGTCAGAGTGGCTGGAGAGCTCCCCAACAGAGAGGGACATGGGGGTGTTGACTGACAGCTGCCTAAACATGAGCCAGCAGTGTGCCCAGGTGGCCAAGAAGGCTGATGGCATCCTGGCCTGCATTAGGAATAGTATGGCCAGCAGGAGCAGGGAAGTCATTGCGCCCCTGGTACTCTGCATTGGTTAGGCCACACCTTGAGTACTGTGTCCAGTTCTGGGCCCCTCAGTTTAAGAAGGACATTGAGACTCTTGAACGTGTCCAGAGAAGGGCAACAAGGCTGGTGAGAGGCCTTGAGGAGAAACCCTATGAGAAGAGGTTGAGGGAGCTGGGATTGTTTAGCCTGGAGAAGAGAAGGCTCAAGGGTGACCTCATTGCCTTCTACAGCTACCTGAAAGGTGGTTGTAGCCAGGAAGGGTTTGGTCTCTTCTCCCAGGCAACCAGCACCAGAACAAGGGGACACAGTCTCAAGCTGTGCCAGGGGAAGTTTAGGCTCAAGGTGAGGAGAAAGTTCTTCACTGAGCGAGTCATTCATCATCAGAATGGGCTGCCCGGGGAGGTGGTGGAATCACCATTTCTGGAGGTCTTCAAGAGGAGATTGGATGTGGCACTTGGTGCCATGGTCTAGTCATGAGGTCTGTGGTGACAGGTTGGACTCGATGATCCTCGAGGTCTCTTCCAACCTTAGTGATACTGTGATACTCATTATTTGATCCTGCTTTAGTTGCTAGCACACCCACAGCAACAGGCTTCAGTCTTTCCTGTTCTGCAGTAATTCATATTGTCTGCCTGGAATATTTTCTTGCAGTGTGATTGATCTCAATGTGCCAGGACATTTGGATGACTTCTTCTAGAGGCTTCAAAATAAAATCTACTATTTTAATTACTTTTTGTGAGAGTAACAAAGGAGCTTAAGGAATGTATGTCAGTAAGCAAAGGAAATATTTACTAGTTTAAAAATGCTCTGAATTGTTGTCACAGTTCTACCTCTCTGGTTACTTCTGAAAAGCTAATTTCCTTCAAAGAAAACAAAAGCAAGAGAGGCACAGAGCTGCAAAATCAATTTATTTCAGTCAATAACTTTTTGAGGTATATAAGGGGAAAACAAGTTAACCCTGATTTTTAGCAAGAGGACTAAAATGAATGATTGCACATTTCTGGATCTGACTGCTTTGCAATGAATTTAGCTTTGGGGATGCCTGAAGGTCTCTCACCTTTCACAGTGTATACTTCTTCCATGGTTATACATTGAAATGAAATACATAACAAGAGGACACAGTCTCAGGCTGCGCCAGGGGAGATACAGGCTGGATGTTAGAAAAAAGTTCTATACAGAAAGAGTGATTGCACATTGGAATGGGCTGCCTGGGGAGGTGGTGGAGTCACCATCACTGGAGGTTTTTAGGAGAAGACTTGACGGGGTACTTGGTGCTGTGGGTTAGTTGCTTGGGCGGAGTTGGATTGGTTGATGGGTTGGACGCGATGATCTTGAAGGTCTCTTCCAACCTGGTTTATTCTATGTATTCTACATTTGCTGAAGTAGAAAAAATGACAGAAATTGTGTCAAACCAGCTTTGTTTAAAATGTATAAATACTGAAGTTTTGACACTTGTTTTCACCTGGAAGAGAGAGACTGTCCATAACTTAAGACATAAGAAACATATCTTTTGGATAGCTTAATCAAATATGTTATAGTGTTTAATTTAATGCAGAAAATACATCCTAAAGAATTTAGACACATCTTCTAAAAACAATTCTAACTAAATATTTCATTGAACTGAACCTATTTATCTTTTATTCATTTGGATCTTTAGCAATTACAAATATTTGGAATTCAGAAAAAAGGGCTTTTATTTTGTGTGTGTATATATATATACAAACACACAAATATGCACGTTGAGTTGGATGGACTATGAACTATGTGGATTATGCGCCAAATGCAATATAATAAAGGCATCAGAAAGCTCAGCAGAGGTTAATTAACTGTCTTCACATGTTTTCGAGTCAATGACAACCTGTTCATGCAGAATGTACATTTCCACTGGAACCAGAAATAGGCAGTAATGAAAAGGTTGCCTATGTTATTTTACTCCATTTAGTCTTGCAGCACTTACTGTCTAACATTTACTCTTTCCATTCCATATTCCACTTTTGAAGTACAATTAGAATAGAATAGAATAGAATAGAATAAACAAGGTTGGAAGAGACCTTCAAGATCATTGTGTCCAACCTATCATCCAATACCACCTAATCAACTAAACCATGCAACCAAGCACCCCATCAAGTCTCCTCCTGAACACCTCCAGTGATGGTGACTCCACCACCTCCTCGGGTAACCCATTCCAATGGGCGATCACTCTCTCTGTAGAACTTCCCCGTAACCTCCAGCCTAAACCTCCCCTGGTGCAGCCTGAGACTGTGTCCTCTTGTTCTGGTGCTGGTTGCCTGAAAGAAGAGACCAACCTCTGCCTGTCTACAACCTACCTTGAGGTAGTTGTAGAGTCTCCTCTTCTCCAGGCGAAGCAACCCCAGCTCCCTCAGCCTCTCCTCATAGGGCTTGCGTTCCTAACCCCTCACCAACTTTGTTGCCCTTCTCTGGACACACTCCAGCAAGTCAACATCCTTCCTAAACTGAGGGGCCCAGAACTGCACACAGTACTCTAGGTGCAGCCTAACCAGTGCAGTGTACAGGGGCAGAATGACCTCCCTGCTCCTGCTGGCCACACTGTTCCTGATGCAGGCCAGGATGCCATTGGCCCTCCTGGCTGCCTGGGCACACTGCAGGCTCATGTTCACCCTACCATTGACCAGCACCCCTACATCCCTCTCTGCCTGGCCACTCTCTAGCCACTCTGACCCCATCCTGTAGCTCTGCATGGGGTTGTTGTGGCCAATGTGCAGAACCCGGCACTTGAATGTGTTCAATCTTATGCCGTTGGATTCTGATCATCTGTCCAGCCTGTCGAGATCCCTCTGCAAAGCCTCTCTATCCTCCAGTAGATCAACTCCTGCCCCCAGCTTGGTGTCATCAGCAAATTTACTGATGATGGACAAAATGCCCTCATCCAGATCATCAATAAAGATGTTAAAGAGCATGGGGCCCAGCACTGATCCTTGGGGCACACCACTAGTGACTGGCTGCCAGCTGGATGTGGCACCATTGACCACCACTTTCTGGGCTTGGCCCTCCAGCCACTTCCTAACCCAACGCAGTGTGCTCCTGTCCAAGCCATGCGCTGATAGCTTGGCCAGGAGTCTGCCATGGGGGACAGTGTCAAAGGCCTTGCTGAGGTCCAGGTACACTGCATCCACAGGCCTCCACACATCCACCAGGTGGGTCACCTGATCATAGAAGGAGATCAGGTTGGTCAGGCACGACCTGCCCTTCCTAAATCCATGCTGACTGGGCCTGATCCCTTGGCCATCCTCTAAATGCTGTGTGATTGCACTCAAGATGGCCTGTTCCATAATCTTGCCTGGCACTGCGGACAGGCTGACAGGCCTCTAATTCCCTGGCTCATCCAACCGGCCCTTCTTGTGGATGGGCACCATGTTGGCCAGCTTCCAGTCCTCTGGGATGTCTCCAGTGAGTCAGGACTGCTGAAAAATGATGGAGAGCGGCTTGGCCAGCTCATCTGCTAGCTCTCTCAGCACCCTAGGATGGATCCCATCTGATCCCATGGACTTGTGGGGATCCAAGCAGCTGAGGAGATCTCTAATTACCTTCTGCTGGAACAGAGGAAAACTATGCTGCTCCTTGGCTCCATCTGCCAGCTCTGCAGGCCAGCTGTCTGGAAGACATTCTGTCCTGCCAGTAAAAATTGAGGCAAAGAAGGTGTTAAGTACCTCTGCCTTTTCCTCATCCTTTGTTACAGTGTTCCCCTCCGTGTCCACCAAGGAGTGGAGGTTGTCCTTGCCCTTCCTCTTGCTATTAATATATTTATAGAAGGATTTTTTGTTATCCTTCACAGCAGAGGCCAGTCTAACCTCCAAATGTGCTTTTGCCTCCCTAATTTTCTTCCTGCAAGACCTAGCAACATCCTTAAACATTCTATGGGTTGCCCTCTTTTTTTCCTTTATTTCTTTTAGAAGTTCATTGCCCATCCGGGCTGGCCATCTGCCCCGGCGGCTCATCTTCCAGCACATTGGCACAGCCTGTGTGTGCGCCTTCAAGAGTTCTTTCTTGAAGTAGGTCCAGCTCTCCTGGACCCCTTTGTTTCTAAGGGCTGTTTCCCATGGAACCTTCTGAGTTAGTTCCTTGAGTAACCTGAATTCTGTCTTCCAGAAATCCAGAGTTGAGGTTTTCTTTCTGCCCCTCTTAGCTTGACTGAATGCTGAAAATTCAGTTATCTCATGGTCGCTGGTCCCTAAACACCCTCCTACAACCACATCACCCACCAGCCCTTCCCTGCTGGTGAAGAGGAGGTCAAGCATAGCCTTACGCCTCGTAATTGTTCAGGATTTTCTAATAGCTCCTAGAATTAGTGTTCTAACATCATATGGTACTGTTGAAGTCAATGAAAGTTGATCATGAGATCCTGCCTTTATGCATGGAGTCTGAAACATCCCTTAAAAAGAAATTATTTTAAAACATTATCTTCAAGGGAGTTTTTTTTAACATCAATATTGGGCTTTTTTTTAACTTGTGGTGGCTTGGCCTTGGACAACAGCCAAACACCCACACAGCTACTCACTCTCTCCCTCCCTCCCTCTCCTCAGTGACAGAAGATGATAAAAATCACAGAGATAATATAGGGTGACTGTTTACAAATTGTAATTGCAGGCAAAATAGGCTTGATTTGGGGAAAATTATTTAATACTGACTAAAATAAATTTGGGTACTGAGAAACAAAGACAAGCATCAAAATACCAGTTTTCCTTCGCCCTTTCCAAGACTCAACTTCATTATTGTAGAGATGCACGAGTGACAAGGATGTTACAGTCAGCATGCAGCAGTTACTCCTCATTGCCTCTTCCCTCATGCTTCTCCGCTTCTCTGCATGGATGTGGTGGGTTGAAATTCCCCCCTAATTAATTTGGAGAAAATTACCCCCAAAATAAAATTGCCAGACCAGCTCAGTTTGGGATGGAAGTAAATGAAGATGTATTTACAAGCAAACTACAATCTAGAAAAATGAAATGCATTTAATATGTACAAAATGCACAATATATGTACAATATGTATATATTTGGAATTTATAAACAACACAGAAACTCCTCAGAGCCCCCTGAATGGCTCCAGGGGACCCATTCACCTTTTCCCCCATTCCCTTCCTCCTTCCCATTACCTCACACAGTACTCAAAACAGAGATACCATGGCAAGGCCAGGGGAGAGAGAGTGAAGTTGCAAGCATAAGCAACAGAATTGCTTATGCCTCTGCTCTATAGTCCCATTAAAAATCCAATTAATTATATGGACCTTATATATTGGGACCATTTTAGGCTGTGCCTTTAAGAAAGGGACAGCTGCTGGAACACTCTGGGTGAATGTTTTGGTGTGAAATGAAAACAAGATATTTTAACTGAATTTCATTGTTAGATTGGTAGAATGCAACTCTAACTTTAATTCAGTTTAAGTCTCAGTCTGTCTGTCTTTTTCAGCCTGTCTGTTTCAGTCTCTCTCTGAGCAACAGCTGTGCAGGATGGAGTTAACTTTGAACTAACAGATAAGAAACTAATTCTTGCATATACTTTGAGCTAACAGAATTTCCTCCTTAATAATTACCTTTTCTCTCTCTCTAACCCTTTTTGGTAAAAAAAGGGAGGTAGGGGGAGAGAGGGGGTACGGGGGGGGGACCCTCCTGGCTGGAGGAGGGAGTTTTGTTCTGTATTATGTTCTTTACTGTATATTTCTGTATCTATTGTAAATATTGTATATTGTGTATATATTCACTGCATCTCATCCTGCTTGTAAATATAGATTTCATTCATTTCTGCTTCTCCGACTGAGTTAGCCGTGGTTTCTTTGAGCGTGGGGGAGAACTGAACTTTCTCTCACCACCACATATATATATATATATATATGTGTGTGTGTGTGTGTGTGTGTGTGTGTGTTTTAATCCAATGGTAATAATTTTACTTTCATCCTTTGCATTCGGTATCTGGGCTAAAGTTCCCCTTCAAACTGTAATGATGGGGTTTCCATGGGCTACAGTTTCTTCAGGCATATTACTTTACTATGGTCCTTGTGCGGGCTGCAGTAGGACAACTTGCCCCACTGTAGTCTTCAAGGAATATCTTTTCAAGTGCCTGGAGCACTTCCTTGTATGACTTTAATGTTTCCTCTGTTGCTTCTCACTCTTTATCAATCCAGTATTATTTAAATGCATTTTCCCAGAGGTACCACCAGCTTGTCTGCATGGCTCAAATGTGCCATGTGTTGGGTCATCTGGAGCCATCTGGAAACATGTACATCCAACACGTGGCAGCCTTATTCACTCCTCATAAAATCCACCCCTAAAGGAGGTTGTAGACAAGTGGAGGTTGGCCTCTTCTCCCAGGCAACCAGCACCAGAATAAGAGGACACAGTCTGAAGCTGTGGCAACGGAGGTTAGGAAGAAATTCTACACAGAGAGAGTGATTGCCCATTAGAATGGGCTGCCAGGGGAGGTGGTGGAGTCACCATCATTGGAAGTGTTTAGGATGAGACTTGATAGGGTGCTTGGTTGCATGGTTTAGTTGATTAGGCGGTGTTGTATGATAGGTTGGACACGATGATCTCGAAGGTCTCTTCCAACCTGGTCTATTCTATTCTATTCTACTCTACTCTACTCTACTCTATTCTATTCTATAGGCCCCCACGGGCAGCACCTGAGCATATCAACCAAATACATTTTCAGAACTTAGTGTAGTTTGATGGGCACTAGTGAATTTCTAAAGGTTTTTCACTGTCCAGTGAAACATAAATTTCTTGAACTTTGTCAAGGCCACGTAAAACAGTTATTTACTTTGAAGAAGATAAACAAAAAGTGCCACCTATGCTTCTAAACACCTAAGCATAAATTTCCACCATACTGAGTTGCAATTTGCATTTTACCTTCCTCCACAGAATCCTCCCAACTCAGGAGGAAGACACAGAAGTTTATCTACGTATTTTCCCTAGTGCCCTTATGAACTACTTCCAGGGAAGAATCAATGTCTTTTGGACTTGACATGAAGTAATGTGACACATAATGACACTAATTCTGAAAATCTCTTTGATCTGGACAAAATGATGAAATGTTTCAGAATCCATTACAAACCAGTCACTATGATGTAACCATACCTTTACAAAATGTTCAGACAATTGAAAAGTGAATGGAAACAAGAGCTTAAAAACAATGCTTGTTTACATTTTTTTTAATACGTAGAGCATAACATAGGTGGGAGAAGCACACTAACATAATCATACATGGAAATAACAGAGGATAGGATCTGTAAATTAGATGGTTGTGTGAATCATGTTTGTTAGCTCCTTGTAAATCAGTACTTCCCTAGAAAGGGTACTGGTGAAAGCAACCATTCTGTGGTAACATGATTGGAGGCTGCATGAAGCTCCAGGGATTTTTATGCTGCAGAGGAGGGCTGATAAGGGTTTAGATAGTGTTGATATGGAGGACGGGGTGGGTGACCCAGATAACATTTTTAAGCACTTTTACTGCTTGGATACCTATCTATTTCTGATGTTTACTTCAACAAAGAGATTGACATGAGTTAATTAGTACAACGCTGTTGAGATTATATAATCATTCTGCATTCCATTTTGTATGTAATAGTAGTTCCACCTTTTAATTCTCTCATGTCAGGCAGAATTCAACCTTTAGAAACCAGCAACAGATTAGACACAATGCTAATCACCAAAGGTCAAAATCTGATGCCCAGATTTAGAACAAAATGTTCTCTTTTCTTCAAATATGGTGTAAGGATCCTAGTTAAATATTCATTTATATTCATATATGTATTTAGGTTTCATATATCTGTACACTGACTACCATGAAACCCCCCAAACCGACCATATTGTATTCATTACCTATTTTGTTCTAGCTTTTTCTTAACTTTATATAACTGTGCAGAGTAACACATAATGTAAGATAAATTTCCTTAGCCAAAGCCAGTGATCAGAATTAACAAGTAGGTACTATGTATAGAACTAATTATCCTTGATCACAGATTAAAATGAAAAACAGATTTTTTTTTTTTTAAATGCATTATCATGTTATGAGCATGAAAACATTTATTCAGTAAAACGTCTAAAAAGTTCTGCTGATACACAGTCTGTGCTCAGGAGTAACTATTGACCGTTCTATGCTGTACTAACTATGCACCACAATCAACAGCTGTATTCGTAGGAGTTTATTTCCTTTAAAAGTACAGTAAACTCTGAACTGGTCGAGTTTTCCTAAATTCCTATATTTTATCTTAGACACAGAGTGCACCAAGGGTGAGGAAATGAGATGACACCCTCCTTATTAGCCTGGACACATCTGGAAAGTAAATGGCATGTGAAAAGGAATATATAATTAAACCTGCAAATCTGTTTCTATTTCTCTTCTTTGTGCTTCATGGGAGAGCATTTAATACTGTTTTAATATAGTTTACTCTGACTTATACACCACAATATTATCTCCTGGGCACATACGCTGTCTTATGTCAAATTCTATTCCCTAGTTTATGGCCAGCTAAAAAACACCTTGTTGAAAACCACCTGTGTTGCCAAATCTGTTTTGTATATATGCATGTAGATATTGACTAAAATTGTACTTCTTTTGGTGTTATTCTAATCTGTCAGGGGCGTTATTATCTGTGACTTCAGGAGCCAGAAGAACAGCAAAGAAGCCAGCAACTGAAAGTCAGTGTTTTTGCTTGTAACAATGCCTCACTAGTGATTCTGACTTCTCCTTCTGTTTCCTTGGAAACAAATATTGGGCAACTGAAAATAAGGTAAGGGGTTTAAAACATTGACTATAAAAATTGCTGCTTATTCTCTTTTCGGTGGATCCTGTATGAAAGAAAAGAAGGGAAATATTTTGCAAACTGCCACTATAGGGTAACTTACACCTGTAGTTACTGCAGCATGGGTACCAGAAAGATCTTTGGTGCTTCCTTTTACCTTGTTTGCTTATATCTTTCCAAAATACAGTTGTATGATTTCAGAAAGAAAGAAAAGAATATGGAAAACAGTCAAGGCCAGAAACAGAGGCTGCCACATTCAGCTGCTGTATGAGCAATGCATTTGCCACTGTAGAAGGACTGCCCACAGACACTTGAAATCACTAACTTCTGCAACCCTACACTGAACAAAATGTCAGTTATATCTTTACCAGGAATAGCATAACAATGTAAAATATTTTAGCATTCCTTTGGTTTTGATCTCTGACAGAAACACTGGGACAGGATTGTGTTTGACAGTGAGTTTAGTCATAGCTAGAACTAAAAGCACCTGCAAAAAAGGGATTAAATATAATTTAAATATTATTAACTTTTTAAATATATTTTACAATAAAACTTGAGGAGTTGAAGGCTAATGCTTGAGGAAACTGAATTTGCTTTTAATAGTGTAGACTTGTATGTGCCAATTAAAAGATGAGACATACTCATCTTATTGACCTCTCATTTAAATCTGATTTTGTTAGAAGGGCATAAAAAAGAGCCATCTGGTGCTTTGTACCATGGATGGTTGAAATTGCAAGGGAAATGCTTCACAGAGAATATTTTTCATTTAAGCTGTCTTAGTGGCAAGTGCAAACCCTGGTAAGTACTATTGTTTACACAAAGTGTTTTTGTTTGGTTTGGTTTGGTTTGGTTTGGATTTTTTTGGCTCTCACATGCAATGCAATAAAATACAACCCTAGAAGATCAGCACATTTAATTTATTTTACCTCTGTCATTTTCCACTTCTTTTGATTTCACACAGATACTTCTGTGTTAAAAAGAAAGGTGAGCTTGTGTTTTCTAATTCCAGACTGATCTTTCAGTCATGAATGCTAGCCCCTTAGTGTTCTATGTCACCGGTATTGGATTGTCACTTTAAACTCATCAGAATGAAGAAAAGCAAAACAAACAAACAAACAAACAAACAAAAAACTAAACAGGCCAACTTCTGACAGCAACACCATCAGTAAACATTCCACAAACTCCTTTTGGGGGCTAAACCTAAAGTTCCTAGAACTCTTCAGATAAAAGTTAGATGAAGAAATTAAGTCCTGTATGCTTACTGTCTTCTAGTTCTGGAAAACAACTTATGGGGTGCATCACCAACAGCAGGATTACACACACCAAATAAATCACCTTTGGATCCCAGTCATCACATAGAATTACTCTCTCACCTACTCGGATCTTAAACTCATGTATCTCATGTGGAAACTGCACGCCAACCAAACAGACCCCAGAGCCTGGCTGAGGAGAGAGGAGGCAGCGGCAAGCAGCTCAGCACTGGGAGCTTGATTTTGGCTTTGCTTTCAGCTTTGCTTTCCTTGCTTTTCAGGCAGTAAGGGGCTGGTGGCTTGAGACCTCCTGAAGAGGGGAGGCGGGGCAGCAGACTCAGGTTGCCTGCGTGCCTGAGCACAGTGACGTAGCAGGATCCCAGCCATCACATAGAATTACTCTCTCACCTAACTCGGATCTTAAACTCATGTATCTCACGTGGAAACTGCGCGCCAACCAAAGAGAACCCAGCATGTGGTTGAGGAGAGAGGAGGCAGCGGCAAGCAGCTCAGCTCGCCTTCTCACTCACAGGGCAAAAACAAAACAAAACAAAACAAAACAAAACAACCAAAAAAACACCGGGTCAAGAGGGTGGTTACTGAAAGATGGTTACTACTCGAAAGGCTAGTAGAAGAACAGTGGGCACCCAAACAGAGACCACACACAAGCATGCAGCTGTTCAGGTAGGTGGCTGCAACCCTGACTGATACTATGATGCTATGAAATATAGCTGTATTTGTAAGGCACTTTCTCTGTATTTCAGTTTATAGCTTCCATATCCACAGGGAACCTGAAAATAATGTTATCAGTTGACCATAATGTTTACTCCACCTTGTTTGTAGACTCATTTATCTTTTTGAACACACATGCTCATTTCCAGTGTTCAGCTTCTCTCATCCTCTTCTGAAAAAACACTTCAATATTCATTAGACCAAAAAGTTAAATGACCTGGAATTACCTTCTCTGTTCTTCTTGGTTGACTTTTAGTGTATAAATACATCACTTCACAGTATTCTATCCACAGACCCAGATAAACATATTTTCAGCAATATTAAAATAGAACTTGCTTCAGGAAAGCAGAATTTGAGTTTGACCTCCCTTTTTATTTCTGCAAAAACGGGCGATTGACCTAGAAATATTATTCATATAACAAAATGTGGTGGTTTAGGCTGGGTGCTGGCCCAGATGCCACTGCGCAGGCCACACCTGGGAGGTCCCAAGGGGTGGGCCCAGCCCGGAGGGTGGTCACAGGGACCAGGTATTCCATTCCCATAATGCCCTGCTCCCCTATAAAAAGGCCATGCGGGGTCTTCACTTCCTCTTTCGTCCCCTGCTGCTGCCTAGGTAAAATGGCGTGAGCTGCCTCCCTTGGGCCTGCTCAGGCCCAAGGCTGGGTTGGGGGGGGAAGAAAGAGCCCTGGGGGGGTTTGGGTGTACCCCCATGTGGGGATGGGATGTTCTTGGGTATGTTCTGGGATCTCTCTCTTTGTCATGGTGCTTGTGGGTCTCTGTAAAACTTTCATTGTTGTTTGTTATTGTTTTTCCTATTTAAACTTTACATCACTTTTGCAATCCGTTTGCCTGAGTCGTTATTTCTGCCTGTGGTGGGGAGGGGGTCTGCCCCAACCCATTACACAAAAAAACCCACAAAAAACCCAGAATGTTTTGCATTTCATACCACAGTCTAACAGCACCTGAAACAGCTTCAAATGGGAAACAACATAATGCAAGATAGCTGCCTCAGAACCAGCACTGGGACCAGCATGCTTGAGCCAAAAGACACTCCATTTTTGTTTCTTTTTAAGGCTTTTCAGGGTGGGAGGACCTTAGCAGAGAGCAACGACCAGCAGGGTTGTCTTCTCATGTGCCTGCTTGAGATTGTGATGTCAGCCACTGGAATTCAAAATGCGACAGGGTTGAGTTGTACGATTGACATTTTGAAAGAGACCTGCTGTCTTCTCTCTCAATTGCAGCCAGCAGCATGTGACACAGCACTCTTTTTTATTTTTTTTACCCATTTAGGTCACGTGGCCAGGAATAGGGATGATTGTAACTCACCTCAAAGCTGTTTTCGAAAAATCAGGCAGGGAGAAGCAGTGGAAGGGTGGCTCTAGACACCATGGAACTAGAGATTAAGGATGATCAAGTTGAGTGCCTGTGGGTGAGAATTAGAGGGAGGGCCAACAGGGCTGACATCCTGGTTGGAGTCTGTTATAGACCACCCAAACAGGATGAAGAAGTTGATGAATTATTCTATAGGCAGCTAGAGGCTTTCTCAAGATCACCAGACCTTGTTCTTACAGGGGATTTTAACCTGCCTAATATCTGCTGGGAACCTAACACAGCAGCAAGGAAGAAGTGTAGAAGGTTCTTAGAGTGCATGGAGGATAGCTTCTTATCCCAGCTGCTGTGTGAGCCTACCAGGGGTAAGGCTTTGCTTGACCTTCTTTTACAAACAGAATAGGGCTGGTGGGAGATGTGGTGGTTGGAGGCTGTCTGGAGTCCAGTGACCATGAAATAGTTGAGTTTTCAACATGCAGTCAAGCTAAGAGAGGCATCAACAAAACCTCCACTCTGGACCTCCAGAGAGTGGACTTCAGGTTACTCAAGAAACTACCTCAGAAGATACCTTGGGAAACAGCCCTTAAAAACAAAGGGGTCCAGGAGGGCTGGACCTACTTCAAGAAAGAAATCTTGAAGGCACAGGAACAGGCTGTCCCAATGTGCTGGAAGATGAGCCGCAGGGACAGATGGCCAGCCTGGCTGGACAATAAACTTCTGAGTGAATTAAGGGGAAAAAAGAGGGTGTATCATCTTTGGAAGGAAGGACAGGTAACCCATGAAAAGTTTAAGGACGTTGCTAGGTCATACAGGAAAAAATTAGAGCGGCAAAAGGCCATTTAGAGTTTAGACTGGCCACTGCTGTGAAGGACCAAAAAAATGCTTCTACAAATATATTAATAGCAAGAGGAGGGGACATGGAGGGGAATATAGTAACTAAAGATGATGAAAAGACAGAGGCACTTACCACTTTTTTTGTCTCAAATTTTAATAGCAGGATAGATTGTCCTCCAGACAACTGGCCTCCTGAGCTGGCAGATGGAGTCAGGGAGCAGTATAGTTCCACAGTAATCAAGGAGGAAGCAGTTAGAGACCTCCCTAGCCACTGGGATGCCACAAGTCCATGGGATCGGATTGGATCCATCCTAGGGTCTGAGAGAGCTGGCAGATGAGCTGGAGAAGATGCTCTCCATCATTTTTCAACAGTGCTGGCTCACTGGAGAGGTACCAGGTGACTGGAATCTGGCCAACGTGATGCCCATCCATGATGCCCTGAATTTAGGGAATAATCTCAAGCAATGATCAGCTGATAGAAGGAAATGTTTTTGCTCTTGTGGGCCACAAATCCTGTGAGCAAACTGCAATTATGTAGAAGAGAAAAAAACATTTAGCTAATTACCAACGGCCACTGTGACTCAGGAAAGCACACAGCTACCTGTTAATGAGTGCGGGTAAACATTGCAAGAAAGCCTTTTGTTCTCTCTCTGAACTTAGATAAGGGACGAGTGATAGTTTGCCTTTGGTCTAACACCTGTCTGAGCCTTGCCAGGCGATGTGTGTTCCCTGGCATTTCCTCGGCAGCCAATCATGAATCTGTAACTGTTGCACGGACACATCTAATTACCAATCACAAGTAGCTTTTGAACATGTTAGCCTATATAAAGAAATGACTTTGTACAATAAAGGAGACACTTTGCTTGCATCATGCTTCGTCTCCATCTTTCAATCGCGGTACATCCACAAGAAGGGGCAGTTGGATGAGCCAGGGAATTAGAGGCCTGTCAGCCTGACCTCAGTGCCAGGCAAGATTATGGAACAGATCATCTTGAGTGCAATCACACAGCACTTACAGAATGGCCAAGTGAGGTGGTGAGAGGTTCAGTTCTCCCCCCCCCCCAAAGAAAACAACAGCTAACTCAGTCAAAGCAGCAAAAAAAATGGATAAGCTATATTTACAAGCAGGATGAGATGCTGTGAATATATACACAATATACAGTATTTACAATATATACAAAAATAAACAGCAAAGAACATAAAACAGAAAACATTTCCCTCCTCCAAAGAGAGGGGTGTGTCCCCCCAACTATACCCACTTCTTGCCCTTCCTCCCTTTTTTCGCAAAAAGGGTTAGAGAAAGAAAAGGTAATTAGTAACAAGGAAATTCTGTTAGTTCAAAGCGTATGCAAGAATTACTTTCTTATCTGGTTGACAGTATCACAGTATGACCAAGCTTGGAAGAGACCTCAAAGATCATTGAGTCCAACCTGTCATGACAGACCATGGCAACAAGTGCCACGTCCAATCCCCTCTTGAAAACCTCCACCACCTCCCTGGGCAGCCCATTCCAATGATGAATGACTCTATCAGTGAAGAACTTTCTCCTCACCTTGAGCCTAAGCTTCCCCTGGTGCAGCTTGCGATTGTGTCCCCTTGTTCTGGTGCTGGTTGCTAGAGAGAAGAGACCAACCCCTTCCTGGCTACAACCACCTTTCAGGTAGCTGTAGAGGGCAATGAGGTCACCCTTGAGCCTCCAGGCTAAACAACCCCAGATCCCTCAACCTCTCCTCATAGGGTTTCTGCTCAAGGCCTCTCACCAGCCTTGTTGCCCTTTTCTGGACACGTTCAAGAGTCTCAATGTCCATCTTAAACTGAGGGACCCAGAACTGGACACACTCCCACAAATCAAGGTGCAGCCTAACCAATGCAGAGTACCGGGGCACAATGACTTCCCTGCTCCTGCTGGCCACACTATTCCTAATGCAGGCCAGGATGCCGTTGGCCTTCC